>NW_027507785.1:245791714-246391714 GCF_037356315.1 Lithobates pipiens
CCCACAAAATTAGCAGCATGACGAATATGCTAGCTTCAATACGAACACTCGTTTTACAAGACCGAGCGCTTCCGCCCTGTCCGCCCTGTAAATTCTTTCTGAGCATGCGCGAGACTTAGTTTGACGAACAAGCCTACACACGAGCGGACTGTCCGCTCAAACCAAGTTTCAGCGGACAGTCTTACGGGAATTCCGAAAAACTTTGTTCGTCAGACTGTCCGCTGAAACTGTCCGCTGAAGCCCACACATGAGCGGACTGTCCGCTGAAACACTGTTCAGCGGACAAAGTTGGGCGAACAGTCCGCCCGTGTGTATGCGGCCTCACAGTGTCTCCAAGTGCGGTGGTTATATTTTTTACTGATCACTCTTAGTGGTATTTAGTGTCCATCCCAGGTAAGTTTCAGGTGCCCCCATATATTCCCTAATAAAGGTTTAACCCCTTGATCACCCCCAGTTAACCCTTTTACTCTCTGTCACACTGTGCTTAGTATAGTGTACAGATTTTTTTTCTGATCACTGTACTAGTGTCACAGGTGATGCTAGTTAGTGTCACCGTCAATCCCAGACAGCTTCAGATTTTACCCCTTTGATTGCAAGGAACACACAAACACTATGCACCTCCATTACTAGTGTAGCCATGGTGACAAGCACTCCAGACAAACAATCCGCCAATCACCCTGCTGCCAGACCCCCATATATATTTTGAGATAATGAGCAGTCATTTTTGTTGCGTTTATTGCGGAATACAACTTGGGTGGGGTAAAGGAATATATGGGATGCCCATAGCACTTAGTGTATTGTCATCACTTTGATAAGGCATTGATTAGCAGCTTTATCCTTGAAATGAGGCACCTCCTCTAACATTCACAGTCTATTTCCTCTGCATAGCTCCTCTGCAGACTATTGCTCCTCCTCCTCTGCACTGACTCCTGCAGAATATCACTTCTCTTGTACAAATCCTCTACTACAAAACTGTTAGATTACTGCCCCCTGCCAATACCGCATGGTAATTGGTCATAGCTCCTCACATGAGCTGCCTGCCACTCAAACCTCAGGTCCAACCTCTCTTCCAGAACAATCTGACTGAAAGCAGGGGAGGCACCTCTGAGTTAGAGCACAGGTGGCCATGCCCACCACTACACTAGACACTCCCATTCTCAAATCAAAACACACAGGCCTAACTAGGCATGTCTAAATTTGCCTACACTGATCTCTCAAACCCAGAAAAATCCTATTTTAGCACCTACCTTCTAGTAGAGGGTGCTACATTCACCTCCCACTAAAATTACAGCTGTCCTCTGATGTGGAGGTATACATTTGGAAAATACCTCCTGAACTCAAGAGGAAAGGCATCCCATATCAATTAGTTGGATGGGGAAAGGAAAAAAACACAACTTGGAAGGGAAAACATCTGCTTACCACAGGTCTTCATCTATTCCAACTGTGACAATGGACAGCCATCACATCCCAAGGTTTCCTAAAAGAAGACACAAATAAACACACAAACTAACTACACATACTAACTGAAAATGAACACTTCACCAAGCAGAGGGGGTTATAATCCTCTGTCTGGTGACAGAACAAAACACACATTTTTTTTCTCTTCTCCAGCCTGAGGCCGCGTACACACGGGTGGACTGTTCGCCCAACTTTGTCCGCTGAACAGTGTTTCAGCGGACAGTCCGCTCGTGTGTGGGCTTCAGCGGACAGTTTCAGCGGACAGTCTGACGAACAAAGTTTTTCGGAAATCCCGTAAAACTGTCCGCTGAAACTTTGTTTGAGCGGACAGTCCGCTCGTGTGTAGGCTTGTTTGTCAAACTAAGTTCCGCGCATGCTCAGAAAGGATTTACACGCCGAAGGTTGTATTGCAGTGTATAGGACGTCGTTTTTCTAGTCCCGTCGTACGTGCCGTTCACGTCATCGCGCACGGTTTCAGCGGACTGTTCGTTCATCGTGTGTGGTCAAGTCCGCTCATGCTAATTTTGAGCGGACTGTTTGTCAAACAAGGTTGGGCGAACAGTCCGCGCGTGTGTACGCGGCCTGAGAGTTTTAAAAGTGTCCCATGATAAGCATAGCCAGGGATGAGCTTTATGTTCGAGTCAAACTCATGTTCGACTCGAACATTGGCTGTTCGTCGGTTCACCAAACAGGGAACAATTTTGGGTGTTCGTGGCAAATTTAAAAGGCACGGAACAACCTTTAAAAGTCTATGGGAGAAATCAAAAGTGCTAATTTTAAAGGGTTATATGCATGGTATTGTCATAAAAAGTGTTTGGGGGCCTGGGTCCTTCCCCAGGGGACATGTATCAATGCAAAAAATTTTTTTAAAAACGGATGTGATTTTAATAATGCTGAAAGTGAAACAATAAAAGTGTAAAATTCCTTTAAATTTCTTACCCGGGGGGTGTCTATAGTATGCCTGTAAAGGGGCGCATGTTTCCCGTGTTTAGAACAGTCTGACAGCAAAATGACATCTCTAAAGGAAAAAAAGTCATTTAAAACTGCTCCTGGCTACAATGAATTGTTGGTCCGCAATACACATAAAAGTTCATTGATAAATACGGCATGGGGATTTCCCCACAGGGGAACCCTGAACCAAAATTTAAAAAAAAAATATGTGGGGGGCCCCCCTAAATTCAATCAATATATCAATATTAAGGGGAACCCCGCACTAAAATGTAAAAACAAAAAGGGCGTGGGGTCCACCCAAAAATCCATACCAGACCCTTATCCGAGCAAGCAACCTGGCAGGCTGCAGGAAAAGAGGGGGGGGGCGAGAGAGCGCCCCCCTGAACTGTACCAGGCCACATGCCCGCAACATTGGGATTATGTTTTGAGGTAGCCCCTTTCATCCCCACAACCCTTGCTTCGGTGGTTGTGGGGGTCTGCGGGCGGGGGGCTTATCAGAATCTGGAAGTCCCCTTTAACAAGGTAACCCCCAGATCCCTGTGCGAATTGGTAATGGGGTACAAATGTACCCCTACTATTTCACAAAAAAAGCTATAAAAAGGTTAAAAAAGACGAGACAGGTTTTGTCAAGTCCTTTATTAAATTCTTCTTCTTTGCGCTTCTTATTTCATCTTCTTTCTTCTGGTCTTCCTTCGGTGTTGTTCTTCTCCATCTTCTTCTTCTCCATCTTCTTCTTCATCTTCTTCTTTCTCCGCTCTTCTAGTCCCGCATCTTGCTCCGGCTTCTGCTCCGCGCCGCCCGCACGATCCGCCTCCGTGGGAGTCTTCAGCAGTGTGACGCTTCGCTTCTTCTGACACTTCTTAAATAATGGAGGGTGGGGCCACTGGTGACCAATTTGTTGGACAAATGTGAAAAAACATTTACCAACCCTTGGTGAATTCTTGCTTAAAGGAGAAGTACAGCCAAAGCTTGTTTGGCTGTACTTCTCCTGTTGATCACAGGAGTGCAGATCATTCTGCACTCCTGTGACCCATTTTCAGCAGACAGTTTGGGAAAGATCAAGACCATATGGTCGGGATCTTCCCACATGCCTAGACAAGTACCCAGCTCAGCCTCCTGCCTTCTCCACAGCACAGTGCTTCAGTCAAGGCCGGGGTAGAGCAGAGAGCCGGTGACTGACAGTTACCGTCTCTCTGCTCACGGAGCTCTGAGAACAGAGTGATCAGTGGTGTCTGATTGCTCGGTTCTCAGTCAGAGCCAGTGGGGCCCAGATGCTGTATTGAACCGTAAGTATGATTTAAAAAAAAAAAATACCATACTTCTCTTTTTTTTTATATAAATATTTGTTATTGTTTTAAACAGTATGAACAGGCATAGATAGGTCATGGACACAGCCACTAAAAAAAAAAAAAGGGGATTGAAACATGAGTAAGGGGATAATATATGACAGAGGAATGAGACATTGGAAATAACCGTTGAATAACAAAGAAGTAAATACCCACGTCACTTGAAAGTGGTATAAGGTACTGTTAAGAGAATAACGCCTACAGAAAAGATACATTGATATAAATGTGCAATAATACAAGGTAATAAGGTACATCAACGGCAGTGAGAGTAAAGAAGTACAGTTACATTGAATAGGTACTCACCATACTAGTGGCCACAATGTGGTATTTTTTCGGATTGGGGTATTTCAGAAAAAATACCACGTTATGGCCATTTATCTTTGGTAAAAAAAATGGCAATAAGCATATATTGCTTGGTTTGCGCAAAAGCTATAGTGTCTACAAAATAGGGGATAGTTTTACGCCATTTTTATTATAATTTTTTTTTATTATTATTTTATAAAATAATCTGACTGTGGGGGAGGGGGGGGGGGTGGGCTACTACTTGACTACATGGATAACAGGGAGCAGTGATCTCTGTCACGTCACTAGGCAGAATGGGGAAATGCCTTGTTTACTCTGTGACACGATCGCTGGGACACCGGCGGACATCGAGTTCGTGGGTCCCGTGGGCACGGTCACACTCTACGTGGCGGGCGTATGCACAATTAAAGGGGACTTATAGGAACGCCCATTTTCCCACCGCTGCCATTGTGCCGACGTATATCGGCGTTCAGCGGTCGGCAAGTGGTTAATGGACAATGCATACCTTCCAACTTTTTGAGATAGGAATGAGGGACACCTATTAGCAAAAGTATGTAGGCATAGGACATACCCCCTGCCACGCCCCCTTAAAGCAGAATTATAATGTAGTTAAACCCACAAGTTCTTTTTTTTCCCATTACTATTCCTTTATATTGTCTTTTGACATTTACGAATGCAGAAATTTAGAAATTGGATGCAAGGTTTAGCACTGTAAAACACTTATTGATAGATAAATAGTGCATTTTATATACAACTATATAGATCAGACCAAAATGAGGGACAAATGAGGAGGAATGAGGGACAATGTTCCAAATCAGGGACAGTCCTTTGAAATCAGGGACAGTTGGGCGCTAAGGACAATGTACCAATACACTGGATACTGTGACATCCTAATATTACTGTGCATTGTCACCTTTTGTGTCCTACTCATGCTCTAATATTCTCCTGGCCTACAGCTGGGAGTGAAAGCCTGTGTTGCTATCACTTAGAAAAGAAAAAGTGTCATCTGCAAAATTTTACATTTTTGTGTATCCCATCCCAGTGGCAGCTGGTGAAGTTTTAGGATAGGATATTCCTTTTTGACCCCTCCCACTTGGTGAAATGGGCGTGGTTTCAGCAAAATAGTGGGCGTGGCTCTAAGGTGGTGTGATTAGTGTCTGAGATGAACGAGGGACGGAGGGAGAGGGAGAGATGGATGGAGGGACAGCAGGCCCAGATCCTACACAACAAGTTTAACAATCAGCATATTTCAAACACCTGGTTTTAGCACTTCAATCATACCGCCACCATGGTTGTTATGGTGTCAGGATGATTGATTTCTATTATAAAATTGTAATATAAAATGATATCATTCAACTCACCATAATGCAGAATCAGTGGGAGCCCTGAGTGTGTCAATAGCTACGTTGCCTGCCACCAGATGCCATCAGGTGTCCCCAGCGGAGTCCGTCCTTACATCAGGTGCCCCAGCATGTGTCCCACCAAATTCCAGCAGCATGTGTCTCCATCAAATTGCAGCAGCATGTGTCACCATCAATTGCAGCAGCATGTGTCACCACCAAATTGCAGCTGCACGTGTCACCATCAAATTGCAGCAGCATGTGTCACCATAAAATTGCAGCAGTATGTGTCACCATCAAATTGCAGCATGTGTCACCATCAATTGCAGCAGCATTTATCACCACCAAATTGCAGCAGAATGTGTCACCATCAATTTCAGCAGCATGTGTCACCATCAAATTGCAGCAGTATGTGTCAACATCAAATTGCAGCATGTGTCACCATCAATTGCAGCAGCATGTGTCACCATCAATTTCAGAAGCATGTGTCACCATCAATTTCAGAAGCATGTGTCACCACCAATTTCAGAAGCATGTGTCACCATCAATTGCAGCAGCATGTGTCCCACCAAGTTGCAGCAGCATGTGTCCCACCAAGTTGCAGCAGCATGTGTCCCACCAAGTTGCAGCAGCATGTGTCACCATCAATTGCAGCAGCATGTATCCCACCAAATTGGAGCAGCATGTGTCCCACCAAGTTGCAGCAGCATGTGTCACCACCAATTGCAGCAGCATGCGTCCCACCAAATTGCAACAGCATGTGTCCCACCAAATTGCAGCCGCATGTGTCCCCTTCAAATTGCAGCAGTATGTATCACCATAAAATTGCAGCAGCATGGGTCACCATCAATTGCAGCAGCATGTGTCACCACTAAATTGCAAAATTGCAGCAGTATGTGTCACCATCAAATTGCAGCAGCATGTTTCACCGTCAATTGCAGCAGCATGTGTCACCACCAAATTGCAGCAGCATTTGTCACCTTCAAATTGCAGCAGCATGTGTCACCTTCAAATTGCAGCAGCATGTGTTACCATCAAATTGCAGCAGCATGTGTCACCATCAAATTGCAGCAGCATGTGTCACCATCAAATTGCAGCAGCATGTGTCACCATCAAATTGCAGCAGCATGTGTCACCACCAAATTGCAGCAGCATGTGTCACCACCAAATTGCAGCAGCATTTGTCACCTTCAAATTGCAGCAGCATGTGTCACCATCAAATTGCAGCAGCATGTGTCACCATCAAATTGCAGCAGCATGTGTCACCATCAAATTGCAGCAGCATGTGTCACCATAAAATTGCAGCAGCATGTGTCACTATAAAATTGCAGCAGCATGTGTCACCATCAATTGCAGCAGCATGTGTCACCACTAAATTGCAAAATTGCAGCAGTATGTGTCACCATTACATTTCAGCAGCATGTGTTACCATCAATTGCAGCAGCATGTGTCACCACCAAATTGCAGTAGCATGTGTCACCACCAAATTGCAGCAGCATTTGTCACCTTTAAATTGCAGCAGCATGTGTCACCATCAAATTGCAGCAGCATCTGTCACCATCAATTGCAGCAGCAAGTATCACCACCAATTGCAGCAGCATGTATCACCATCAATTGCAGCAGCATGTATCACCATCAATTGCAGCAGCATGTGTCACCATCAAATTTCAGCAGCATTTGTCACCTTCAAATTGCAGCAGCATGTGTCACCATCAAATTGCAGCAGCATGTGTCCCACCAAATTGCAGCAGCATGTGTCCCCCATCAAATTGCAGCAGCATGTGTCACCATAAAATTGCAGCAGCATGTGTTACCATAAAATTGCAGCAGTATGTGTCACCATCAAATTTCAGCAGCACGTGTCACCTTCAAATGCAGCAGCATGTGTCACCACTAAATTGCAAAACTGCAGCAGCATGTGTCACCTTCTATTGCAGCAGTATGTGTCACCACCAAATTGCAGCAGCATTTGTCACCTTCAAATTGCAGCAGCATGTGTCCCACCAAGTTGCAGCAGCATGTGTCACCACCAATTGCAGCAGCATGCGTCCCACCAAATTGCAGTAGCATGTGTCCCACCAAATTGCAGCAGCATGTGTCCCACCAAATTACAGCAGCATGTGTCTCCATCAAATTGTAGCAGCATGTGTCACCATCAATTGCAACAGCATGTCTCACCACCAAATTGCAGAAGTATGTCTCACCACCAAATTGCAGAAGTATGTGTCACCATCAAATTGCAGCAACATGTGTCACCATCAAATTGCAGCAACATGTGTCACCTCCAAATTGCAGCAGCATGTGTCACCTTCAAATTGCAGCAGCATGTGTCACCTTCAAATTGCAGCAGCATGTGTCACCTTCAAATTGCAGCAGCATGTGTCACCTTCAAATTGCAGCAGCATGTGTCACCATCAAGTTGCAGAAGCATGTGTTCCACCAAATTGCAGCTGAATGTGTCACCATCAAATTGCAGCAGCATGTATCACCACCAAATTGCAGCAGAATGTGTCACCATCAATTTTTAGCAGCATGTGTCACCACCAAATTGCAGCAGCATGTGTCACCAAATTGCAGCAGTATTTGTCACCTTCAAATTGCAGCAGCATGTGTCACCATCAAATTGCAGCAGCATCTGTCACCATCAATTGCAGCAGCATGTATCACCACCAAATTGCAGCAGTATGTGTCACCATCAAATTTCAGCAGCACGTGTCACCTTCAAATGCAGCAGCATGTGTCACCACTAAATTGCAAAACTGCAGCAGCATGTGTCACCTTCTATTGCAGCAGTATGTGTCACCACCAAATTGCAGCAGCATTTGTTACCATCAATTTGCAGCAGCATGTGTCACCACCAATTGCAGCAGCATGCGTCACCACCAATTGCAGCAGCATGCGTCACCACCAATTGCAGCAGCATGCGTCCCATCAAATTGCAGTAGCATGTGTCCCACCAAATTGCAGCAGCATGTGTCCCACCAAATTGCAGCAGCATGTGTCTCCATCAAATTGTAGCAGCATGTGTCACCATCAAATTGCAGCAGCATGTGTCACCAAATTGCAACAGCATGTCTCACCACCAAATTGCAGAAGTATGTGTCACCATCAAATTGCAGCAGCATGTGTCACCATCAAATTGCAGCAGCATGTGTCACCTCCAAATTGCAGCAGCATGTGTCACCTTCAAATTGCAGCAGCATGTGTCACCTTCAAATTGCAGCAGCATGTGTCACCATCAAATTGCAGAAGCATGTGTTCCACCAAATTGCAGCTGAATGTGTCACCATCAAATTGCAGCAGCATGTATCACCACCAAATTGCAGCAGAATGTGTCACCATCAATTTTTAGCAGCATGTGTCACCAAATTGCAGCAGCATGTGTCACCTTCAAATTGCAGCAGCATGTGTCACCACCAATTGCAGCAGCATGTGTCACCACCAATTGCAGCAGCATGTGTCACCACCAATTGCAGCAGCATGTGTCACCACCAATTGCAGCAGCATGTGTCACCACCAATTGCAGCAGCATGTGTCACCACCAATTGCAGCAGCATGTGTCACCACCAATTGCAGCAGCATGTGTCACCACCAATTGCAGCAGCATGTGTCACCACCAATTGCAGCAGCATGTGTCACCACCAATTGCAGCAGCATGTGTCACCACCAATTGCAGCAGCATGTGTCACCACCAAGTTGCAGCAGCATGTGTTACCACCAAATTGCAGCAGCATGTGTCCCATCAAATTGCAGCAACATGTGTGCCACCAAGATGCTGCAGCATGTGCCACCATCAATTGCAGCAGCATGTATCCCACCAAATTGCAGCAGCATGCATCCCACCAAATTGCAGCAGCATGCATCCCACCAAATTGCAGCAGTATGTGTCCCACCAAGTTGCAGCAGCATGTGTCACCACCAATTGCAGCAGTATGCGTCCCACCAAATTGCAGCAGCATGTGTCACCGCCAAATTGCAGCAGTATGCATCCCACCAAGTTGCAGTAGCATGTGTCACCACCAATTGCAGCAGCATGCGTCCCACCAAATTGCAGTAGCATGTGTCCCACCAAATTGCAGCAGCATGTGTCACCATCAAATACAGCAGCATGCGTCCCACCAAGTTGCAGCAGCATGCGTTCCACCAAGTTGCAGCAGCATGCGCTCCACCAAGTTGCAGCAACATGTGTCCCACCAGGTTGCAACAGCATGTGTCCCACCAAGTTGCAGCAGCATGTGTCCCACCAAGTTGCAGCAGCCTCATATCAAACCCCCCTTACTTAACTTGCAGTGTTTTGTCTTCTACAGCGATGTCTCCTGTAGAGAGGTCCGTCCTCTCATACTTCCTGGTTCCTCTTTCCTGGGTGCAATTGGAGAGAGAAAACAGGAAGTGACATCAACTCAGATGTCAATCAAACTGCCCGGCCACAGTAATGTATACTATGAACGGGCGGAAGCTACTCGGTGCTTCAGAAAGCGCTGCAAGGCGGGCTAAACGCCCAAAAATGAAGCACCACGTCTGCAATCTCGTGAAGGGCCAGCTTAAAAAAAAAAATTGTATTCTTTCACATTTTTTTTTGGACTGCCTTGGGGGGGGGGGGGGCGGCACCCCCCCCATGGATGGGCTGCCCCTGTGCCATCCCCAGTTGTGCTCCCCAGTTACAAATTTTCAGCAATGAAAAAAAAAAGAGACTGATTATTGAGAACTGTTGCTGTGTGTCTGGTTGCCTAACTTGGGAGAGTAACCTGTGGAATCCAGCAGCCCTTTCAGGGATGAAAGGTACACATGACGTTCTTTTATGCACAGCTTTGTTTTTGCAATATTTAGATAGCTTTTATAGCTTACTAATTGAAAGTTTGTCCTCCCCGCTCCCCTCCTACTTTTTATTCCTTTCTACCTTTTTCTACTCTACTCTTCATACCTCCCCACTATCGTGGTTGATTTTCTTCTCTCCTTGTTTTTTTCATATTGCAAACTTAATCTCCAATTTGGATTCAGCAGTAATTCCTGGTCAACAGTTTGTGAATGGTCTGCTGTCTTTTATGAAAACCATCCTCGCAATACCAGTTTATAATCCGGAATATCTACAGACTCTTGTTTTCGTCAAACTTAGACTCATGCCATTGATGACTATTCTTCTGGAAAATAAGTCTTGTTCTTTTTTATATTAAAATAACAAACATGTTATACTTACCAGCTCTGTGCAGTTGGTTTTGCACAGAGCAGCCCAAATCCCCCCCTTCTCGGGTCTCTGGCTGGAGCTTCTGGTCCTTCCCTCCTGTTGAGTGCCCCCACAGCAAGCAAATTACTATGGGGGCACCCAAGCCAAGCTGTAGCTCCGTGTATCCATTCAGACATGGAGCTGCAGACTGGCCCCGCCCCCTCTCCTGATTGGCTAACCGAGTTTGATTGATAGCAGCAGGAGCCAATGGCGCTGCTGCTGTGTCTCAGCCAACCAGGAGAGAGAGTCCCAGACAGCCGAGGGACTCATGGATATCGCTAGATAGAGAGGGGGCACAGGTAAGTATTAGGGGGGCTGGGGGGGGGGGGGGTGCTGCTCCACACAGAAGGTTTTTAATATTAATGCATAAAATGCATTATGGTAAAAAAAAAAAAAATTCTGCCTTTACAACCCCTTCAATAGTGCATTGCGTTTATCCAAATACATCTTTAAGTCAAAATGTATCTTTTGAAAAACAAATAAAAATTTTAAATTTAAAGTTAGATTTTATCGTATTTATGCACTGTGCTCCAAGATCTCTTTTCTTTAATTCCTATAGTAAAAGAATATGTACCATATTACATAATTTACAGTTATCCACTAATGATGTGTCATTGGTTAACACGCAAACTCATACGGCAAATATCAAACACATCAAAAACAAGAAAGTGAGGTTTTCAAGTAATTAGGCATATAATTACCACTACCAGCTACAAAATGATTCATTACATTAGTCATTATACTGAACAAGTGTAGTCATAGCATTTGTAGAGAAGAACAGGAGACTGAACGTCCTCTGACAATTCACTGGTTTGACCCTCAGCTTGCCTTACACTGTTAAAAGAAATGAGCAAATTTCCCCTTGTTTTTTTTTCTCTCTTATTTTTTATGAAAATTTTATGAGGTGTGTTCTGCATTGCGGTAGTACCAGCAGCAGCTAGTTTGGGCATAGGTGATGATTCAATTTTATTTATTATCATATACATGAGACCTGATCTAACTTAAGATCATATTTAGCTGCCGAGTGTATGAATCAGTAGATTTAAAAATCTTAGATTTTAAAAGTAAAACTTCAGGCAGGAATATTATTCTTATATTCTAACCTAATCTATAATCTTATGTACATAAAAAAATACTAATTTATTTTCAGTAAAAAAGTTTGTACAATTCTGTGTTCTGAATAGTATTCCGTATACTATCAATGTTGTTATCAAATAAACTAGTCAAACCTTTTTCTTACAGGCATGAAGTTATCTCTATTGAACTGTAAGACTCCTTTCATGACCTTTCTGATCAGCTCACCTGTCAGTTTTTCAGGCGGACCTGATCCAAAACTCTATGTAGCTCTATGGACAGGCGGATGTATATTTACTTGTGCCTACTTATACCTGCCTACGTTCGAGTCTGTACAGGTACGGAAATGTAAATGGAAACCAGATTCTGTTTGCTTCCAGCCACCCATAGAGCTAGCACACATCCGTCTGTGTCCGCTGCGCACAGACTGAATGGTCACAGGTGTAAAAAGACTTACATCCACCCTGTTCAGCTCCGATTCAGCAGGGGATGTGCTCACAAATCCCCTACTGTTCAGAGCAGACCCCGATCTGCGTGAAAGAGCCCATATAGTTGTGTTGCTTTTATTTTCAATATGTTTGTCCACCTGTTGTCACACATTGCACAGAGCCTGCTTTCTGAACTACAGAGGAGTTGAGAGGAGTTTCAGGGGGCAGAGTCAGTACAGGAATCACTGTTTGCAGGCTCCAAGGTACCATGGGATATGTAGTCTTTCAAAATTGAAAGGAAACACCAGAAGAGAAGCTGCAAAGTATGATGGGAATCTAGGAAGTTGTGGAAAGAGATGGCCAGCAGACAGGCAAAACTAAAAACACAAAAGGAGATTTGTCAAGTAAGCTTATATTCGATTTTAAAAATAAATATTGTTTGTATTGCTATAGCAGTGCTGATAGTATAAAATGAAAGCGTATGCTATGACCATAGATATATTTTAAATCTTTATATACAAAATGTATTAGCATACCTCCCAACTTTTTGAGATGGGAATGAGGGACACCTATCACCAAAAGTATGCAGGCATAGGACACACCCCTTTGCCATGCCCCCTTAAAGGAGAATTGTACAAAAAACAAGATTAGTTAAAACCACAAGTGCTTTTTTTACCACTACTATTCCTTCATATTGGCTTTTGGAATTTACAAATGCAGAAATTTAGAAATCATATGAAAGGCTTTGCACTGGGAAACACTTTAAGATATATAATAGGTGCATTTTATATACACCTATACAGATCAGACCAAAATGAGAGACAAATGAGGAGGAATGAGGGACAGAGGGACATTTCTCCAAATCGGGGACAGTTCTTCCAAATCAGGGACAGTTGGGAGGTATGGTATTAGCATCCATAAATATGCACATACAGCCAATGGTAATATACCGTATATACTCGAGTATAGGCCGACCCGAATATAAGCCGAGGCCCCCAATTTACCCCCAAAAAACTGGAAAACTTATTGACTCGTGTATAAGCCGAGGGTGAGACATGGCTGTCCATCCCTGTGTGTCCGTCCATCCCTGTGTGTGTGTCCGTCCATCCATCCCTGTGTGTGTGTCCATCCATCCATCCATCCATCCCTGTGTGTCCGTCCATCCATCCCTGTGTGTGTATCCATCCATCCCTGTGTGTGTGTGTGTGTATTCATCCATCCATCCATCCCTGTGTGTGTGTGTGTGTGTGTATCCATCCATCCGTGTGTGTGTGTGTGTGTGTGTGTGTGTGTGTGTGTGTGTGTGTGTGTGTGTGTGTGTGTGTGTGTGTGTGTGTGTGTGTGTGTGTGTGTGTCCGTGCAGCCTTGTGTGTGTGTCCAGCCTACCTGTGTCCCAAGCCTCCGTCCCGAGCCGCCGTCGTCCCGAGCCTCCTCTGTCCCGTGCCTTCCGGTGTCCCGTGCCTTCCGGTGTCCCGTGCCTTCCGGTGTCCCGTGCCTTCCGGTGTCCCGTGCCTTCCGGTGTCCCGTGCCTTCCGGTGTCCCGTGCCTCCTCCGTCCCGTGCCTCCTCCGTCCCGTGTCGTGCCGATGGATCGCCGCTCTTCTCGGCGGCCATTCTACGATTCAAAAGCTGCGCCTCCGTCCTCCGCCTGTGATAGGCGGAACACTCAATTTCCCAGCAGCCTGTGTTCCGCCTATCACGGACATCCTCTCATACTCGTCCGTAGTATGAGAATGAACGGATGTCCGTGATAGGCGGAACACTGACTGCTGGGAAATTCAGTGTTCCGCCTATCACAGGCGGAGGCGGAGAAGGAGGCGCGGCTTTTGAATTTTAATGTCCGCCGTCTGTCTGCTCGATACGCTGATCGAGCAGTCAGACAGCGGTGACTCGAGTATAAGCCGAGGGGGCACTTTCAGCCTCAAAAAAGAGGCTGAAAATCTCGGCTTATACTCGAGTATATACGGTATTCTTTTCCTACAAGGCAGTCCTTGGAATCCATAAAAAGTATCTTTAGAATTCCATCATGCTTCCATACCACAATTGTTGATGCTTGTAATAGATTCATGTTCCTTTGAGAACAAGTGCATTACTTTGCACGCACTGGGGCTCAGCATTACTGAGCTGCCTGCATGGCCAGTCACATAGACAGGCACATCAGTGGACGGATTTTGTTTTGGGGTTGGTAGAGCCTGATGGGGACTGTGAGAGACTAGCCCACCAATAGATCTAGCCACATTGTTCAGGTACAGACATCATTGGGGTGGCAGCAAATTGCTTGTTTATGCAGGCTACAACTCCCTGGCTGAATGACTTCTGTCCTTTAGGCTTACCAGAATACCTCTTTGCTGCACTTCAGTACACATGTAATTGTGAGCATTAGTAAAATGGAAAAAATTGGCCATGTGTCATTTAGGACAGAATGTGGAGGGGAAAGATTTCTGGCGACAAAGGTAAGTAGCCCTAAGATGGATCTGTTTTTTTAGTTGTTGCAGAAACCAATCAGATGACAAAAGTAAAAACAAAAAATATCGCTTACCTAAAAACAGGCATAAAAGGAATTGACGTAAACAGACGCAGCTTTGTTCCATTTAAAAAGATGGACCTGAATGGACATGGATGTGGGCGGATGTAGACGGATGATCATTTGTTTACAACCTCCTGCCCATAGACACAGATTGTGGTTCAGTCTGGATCCGTCTGAAAAACTGACAGATGGATCCAGACTGAATGCCCATGTGACAGGGCCCTAAGCTTTGAAAATAAATGCTGGAAACATCCTTATCTAACTAGAAGAATACGTATCGGCCTAAACTGAGGGAAAAAAATGTTTTTTTATATATTTTTGGGGGATATTTATTATAACAAAAACGAAAAAAAAAAAAGTGTTTTTTCAAAAAAAGGACATCAATTTTGTTTGGGAGCCACGTTGCACGACCGCGCAATTGTCAGTTAAAGCGGCGAAGTGCCGAATCGCAAAAAGTGGTCTGGTCTTTGGCCAGCAAAATGGTCCGAGGCTGAAGTGGTTAAGTGATACTTCATCAGGTACTGCTTATAAAGTAGATTGACACATATGTTTACATAGTATCACTAATTAGGCACTTTGAAGGGAATTTACTTAAAGTGGTTGTAAAGGCTTAAAGTCTTTTACCTTAATGCATTCTCTGCATTAAATAAAAATAAACTTCTGTGATCAGATTCCCCCAGCCCCCCTTAAATACTTAATAAAAACCTAAAAAATACAGCGCTGTTCCTATGTAAACTTAATGTGAAGTAATGAAACAAAAAAAAAAAAAAAAAAAAAAAATTGTGAATTATAAACGCAGCAGCAGCTTTAACCGTGAGATACCCACAATTCAAATAATTATTCCCAAATAAGCTGCGCTATACTGATCCGATAAATGCTATGTGAAGCAAATGAGTGAATAAATAAAGCATGAAATCAAAAAATATTAACAAAGTGCAGACAGGGAAATGCATATACTAATGTTCAAATATTAGTCCATCATCAAAAAACGTTTTGCTTGTAATCTCCAACGTGTTTTAAACACATCACACCGATATAGGAAAAGTGTCATCAGAGTTTGCAGGAAAAAAAGAGGACTTCCACCACCAACACTACTGCCGCTTACCAGCTACACTGATCCCATCTCAGAGACCAGATATCGCCAAATCAAAAACGCTTCCTCTGAGTCAGGACTGCATGGAGGGTGTATCCTCTTTAAGCGCTTGGTTCAAATGGTTAGAAGAATCCTACGGCCACACCGCTTATTCCAATGGTTAGAAAAATCCTACGGCCACACCGCTCATTGCCCAGCACATATAATAACGAAAGGAATCGCCATAGTGTGATATAGTCACGAAATTTAATATAATAAAAAAGATTGCACTTACATCAAGTAGAAAAAACTTTGCTTTGTAAAACAAACAAATTCGCCGGCCGGCTTAGTAACGCTGCCCGTCGCTTCCGGGTCCAGCGTAGATCGCGGTGACGTCAGTACGTCGCTCCTCCCTACGCCGTTTCGTTATAGGTAACGTCTTCCAGGGGCACAGGCGGCGTACTGACTCACCGCATTAAATAGCACTGTGTACAATTAACTCCGCCCCGCTCTGAGCTTCCATTGACCATGTCAGTTAAGGGCAAGATTCCCTATAATGTGGGCGGAAATGAGATCACTTCCGCCACATGTGATCAGCTGTAATGAGATCACTTCCGCCCCATGTGATCAGCTGTAATGAGATCACGTCCGCCCCATGTGATCAGCTGTAATGAGATCACTTCCGCCCCATGTGATCAGCTGTAATGAGATCACTTCCGCCACATGTGGCGGAAGTGATCTCATTACAGCTGATCACATGGGGCGGAAGTGATCTCATTACAGCTGATCACATGGGGCGGAAGTGATCTCATTACAGCTGATCACATGGGGCGGAAGTGATCTCATTTCCGCCCACATTATAGGGAATCTTGCCCTTAACTGACATGGTCAATGGAAGCTCAGAGCGGGGCGGAGTTAATTGTACACAGTGCTATTTAATGCGGTGAGTCAGTACGCCGCCTGTGCCCCTGGAAGACGTTACCTATAACGAAACGGCGTAGGGAGGAGCGACGTACTGACGTCACCGCGATCTACGCTGGACCCGGAAGCGACGGGCAGCGTTACTAAGCCGGCCGGCGAATTTGTTTGTTTTACAAAGCAAAGTTTTTTCTACTTGATGTAAGTGCAATCTTTTTTATTATATTAAATTTCGTGACTATATCACACTATGGCGATTCCTTTTGTTATTATATGTGCTGGGCAATGAGTGGTGTGGCCGTAGGATTTTTCTAACCATTGGAATAAGCGGTGTGGCCGTAGGATTCTTCTAACCATTTGAACCAAGCGCTTAAAGAGGATACACCCTCCATGCAGTCCTGACTCAGAGGAAGCGTTTTTGATTTGGCGATATCTGGTCTCTGAGATGGGATCAGTGTAGCTGGTAAGCGGCAGTAGTGTTGGTGGTGGAAGTCCTCTTTTTTCCTGCAAACTCTGATGACACTTTTCCTATATCGGTGTGGTGTGTTTAAAACACGTTGGAGATTACAAGCAAAACGTTTTTTGTTGATGGGATGATGGACTAATATTTGAACATTAGTATATGCATTTCCCTGTCTGCACTTTGTTAATAATTTTTGATTTCACCCCTTAAATACTTACCTGGGCCTAATCTTGATGCGCTGTGCTCAAGAGCAGCACGCTGCTCTCTCTTGCTCCTCACTAGACATGATGCTGTTGTCAATGAAATCCTGTGAGGAGGAAGCTACAATCCTGTCAATCTTGAACCCATGGGGAATTTGTTCTTTTCAGCAACTCAGGGAATCCCATAATATTCTGGATTCTGAAATACTTAATTACCTCCAAATTCCCCACCTAGTGGAATCCCTGACTAGGAATCACAATTTGTCTATGACCATGACAGCATTTGAATCTAGATGTACCTCAAGCCCAATTACCTGAGGACTAATTTCCTTACTGTAGTTCTATTTACTAAGCAACTCAAACACCCAAGTTCCAACATACTGTTTGAGATGGGAACTTGATTTTGATTCCACTCTTCCTCCTGAATAGGGATGAGCCGAACAACCCCCCGGTTCGGTTCGCACCAGAACTTTCGAACGGACCCCAAATTCGTACGAACGTTAGAACCCCATTGAAGTCTATGGGACTCGAACGTTCGAAATTAAAAGTGCTAATTTTAACGGCTACAATGCAAGATACTGTCCTAAAAAGGGTTTGGGGACCTGGCTCCTGCCCCAGGGGACATGGGTCAATGCAAAAAAAAGTTTTAAAAACGGCCGCTTTGGCGGGAGCACTGATTTTAATGATGATTAAAGTGGAAAAAAATGTGAAATATTCCTTTAAATATGGTGCCTGGGGGGTGTCTGTAGTATGCCTGTGAAGTGCCACGTGTTTCCCGTGTTTAGAACAGTCCCTGCACAAAATGACATTTAACGGAAATAATGTCATTTAAAGCTGCTTGCGGTTTTAATGTTATATCTGGTTCCTGCAATATGGTTGAAAATCATTGAGAAAAATGGCATGGGTAGCCCTCCCTGCCCATTACCAGCCCCTTTGGGTCTTGTACGCATAATAAGGGGAACCCCGTACCCATATTAAAAAAAGGAAATGCGTGTGGCCCCCAGGCCCTATATACTCAGAACAGCAGTATACAGGCGGTGCAAACAAGACAGGGACTGTGTAGGTTTGTTGTGTTAAGTTGAATCTGTTTGTAATTTTCAACTGGTACATTTTTAAAGTGTAGCTCCAGTCAAAAAAAAATTTTTTAAGCTTTTTGGAAAACATAGGGAAGGGTTATCACCCCTATATAATTTGTTTTGTCGTCCATCTTTTTTCATCTCACTTGCTGTTGTCTCCTTCCGTTTGCAAGTAGGAGATGTTTGTAAGTTGGATGTTTGAAAGTAGGGGCCTGCCCTATATGCTCTGCAGAAATGGCGGAACAAGGTGTTGGTTTTGCCACAACATTGTAAGCCCTCAAAGTGACTCTTGGTGGGCGCTGGAGCGCCCTGCTGTGAACGATTATATCAAGAATTGTAATTACATGCCATTGTTGAACAGTGGTAGAAAAATTGACCTTTGGTGGTTGTGGTGCTGGTGCCACAACACTATAAGTCCTCACAGTTACCCTGGGTGGGCACAGGAATGGGCCCTCCTGTGAAATATTATATCAAGAATTGTAATTACATGTCACTGTTAAACAGGGGCAGAAAAATTGGGCCTTAGGCACTGGTGCTGGTGCCACGACACTGCAACCTCTCCCATATACTCTAGTTTTATTGCAGGAATTAGCCCTGCAGCAAAGCATTGCATCAAAAATTGTAATTAAACGCCCCTGTTAAACAGGGGCAGAAAAATTGGGCCTTAGGCACTGGTGCTGGTCCCACGACACTGCAACCTCTCCCATATACTCTTGTTTTATTGCAGGAATTAGCCCTGCTGCAAAGCATTGCATCAAAAATTGTACTTAAACGCCCCTGTTAAACAGGGGCAGAAAAATTGGGCTGATGGCATCACCCAGAAACAGAAATGTTCTTCCAACATATCATCGGAGGAGGAAGAGGATAGACAATCAACATAACAGGACAGTCAATCAGCATCAGCATAGGCAGTCTTGAAGGGATGTGATATTTTTAAAAAAAATTATTCGGTTACATCAGCTTCAGGTGCTTGGTAGCTGTGGGTGATCCAAGACTGATTCATCTTGATGAAGGTCAGTCGATCAACTGATTCGGTAGACAGCCGCACCCTGTGATCGGTAAAAAAGCCACCAGCAGCACTGAAGGTGCGTTCCAAAAGAACGCTGGATGCAGGACAGGCCAGTAGATCAATTGCATACTGTGCAAGCTCTGGCCAGTGATCCATCCTCAAGACCCAGTAAGCCAGAGGATTTTCGGTGGGAAAGGTGTCCAAGTCTGACCTTGCCCCTAGGTATTCCTGCACCATGTAAATCAGACGCTGGCGATGGTTGCTGGAACCGATCATACCTTGGGGCTGCGGACTAAAAAATTGTCTGAAAGCATCAGTCAGACGGCCACCTTCTCCACCGCTCCTTCTGACTGATGCCTCAGCAACACGTTGTCCAGGACCAGGAGTTTGTAACCTCCCAGTCTCTGGGAACGCGTTGCACAGACCTTTCTGCAAGGCCTCCCGGAGATGTCTCATCCTCTGCTCCCTCTGCGATGGCAAGATAAGGTCGGCAACCTTACCCTTGTACCGTGGATCAAGGAGAGCGGCCAGCCAGTAATGGTCCCTCTCCTTGATCCGAAGAATATGAGGATCCTTCCGCAGGCTTTGCAGGATCAGGGAGGCCATTTAGCGTAGGTTAGCTGAGGCATTCGGTCCGGAGTCCTCTGGGTCACTAAGGACAACATGATCCGCAGCTACCTCCTCCCAGCCACGTACAAGTCCACGTGTTTCTTGGGACTGTAAATCATCCCTACAAGACTGCTGCTGCTGCTGCTGATGCTGAGTGCCAGCCTCCACTTCCATGCTGACACAATCATCCTCCTCCTCCTCTTCCTCCTCCTCATCCTCTTCCTGTGTGATGGGTGGCAGAGCAGGAACACTGTCTGGATAAAGGGGCCTTGAGAGTCAAGGAAGTCCTCCTCTTCCTGCCTCTGTTCTGCCTCAAGTGCCCTGTCCATTATTCCACGCAGCGTATGCTCCAAGAGGTGGACAAGAGGTACAGTGTCACTGATGCATGCACTGTCACTGCTCACCATCCTTGTGGCCTCCTCAAACGGTGACAGGACAGTGCATGCATCCCTGATCATGCCCCACTGGCGTGGTGAGAAAAAACTGAGCTCCCCTGACCCTGTCCTGGTGCCGTAGTCGCACAGGTACTCATTGATGGCCCTCTGCTGTGCGTGCAGCCGCTGCAGCATGGCCAACGTTGAGTTCCACCTGGTGGGCATGTCACATATAAGGCGGTTCTTGGGCAGGTTCAACTCCTTTTGGAGCTCAGCCAGCCGAGCACAGGCATTAAATGATCGGCAGAAATGCACACAGACTTTCCTGGCCTGCTTCAGGACATCCTGTAAGCCGGGGTACCTGCCCAAGAACCGCTGCACCACCAGGTTAAGGACGTGAGCTACACAGGGCACATGGGTCAGTTGTCCCTGTCGGAGGGCGGAGAGGAGGTTGGTGCCATTGTCGCAAACCACCGTTCCTGGCTTAAGCTGGCGTGGCGTCAACCACCTCTCGGCCTGCCCCTGCAGAGCTGACAAAACATCCGCCCCAGTGTGGCTCCTGTCCCCCAAACAAACCAGCGCAAGCACGGCATGGCATCGTTTTGCCTGCGTACTTGCGTAGCCCCTGGAACGCCTAGGGAGCACCGCTGGTTCTGAGGACAGAGCACTGGAAGAGGCCATGGAGGAAGAAGAAGAGGAGGGGGTGGAGGAGAGAGGTGTGTCACAACCAATAGTAGCATTTTGGAGGCGTGGTGGCAGAACAACCTCCAACACTACTGCACCTTGTCCTGCATCCTTCCCAGCAGCCAGAAGAGTGACCCAATGGGCCGTGAAAGACAGGTAACGTCCCTGTCCATGCCTGCTGGACCATGAGTCAGCGGTAATATGCACCTTACCGCTGACCGCCCTGTCCAGCGAGGCAAGGACATTGCCTTCCACATGCCAGTAGAGAGCCGGAATCGCCTTCCGTGAGAAAAAGTGGCGTTTGGGGACCTGCCACTGAGGAACCGCACATTGTACAAACTCACGGAAGGGGGCCGAGTCTACCAACTGAAAAGGCAGCAGTTGAAGTGCTAGCAATTTAGCCAAGCTAGCATTCAACCACTGGGCATGTGGATGGCTGGGAGTAAACTTCTTCCGCCGGTCCAGCAGCTGGGGCAGGGACATTTGCCTGCTATAATCGGACGTGGGTGTACTGCTAGCAGATTGCCCGGAAACACTTGGCTGTGACACACCTAATTCTACACCTTCATTCCTCTCAGAGCAGGTTTCAGAGAGGACTGAAGGTCTAGTGGGGTTGGAGATGCCAGCTGATGAGGAGCAAGGAGAGGGCCGCTTTGTTCTTTGGTGTGGGTCTTTGAGGTACGCTTGCCAACGAGCTGCATGGCAGGTCAACTTATGTCTGGTCAAGCATGTGGTGCCCAAGCGGCTGATGTTTTGGCCACGCGAGATACGCTTGAGACATATGTTGCAAATAGCAGAGGTGCGATCTGATGCACTCGTCTCAAAAAAGGCCCACACCAAAGAACTTTTAGAATAACGTGCAGAGGCAGCGCCCTGCACAGGCGGAGCTCTGCGGTGTGATTCAGTCGGTGTGCTGCCCCTAAGCTGGCCCCCAGAGGGCATCCTGCCTCGTTGGACATGTGCCTCTTCCTCCTCCTCCTCCTCCTCCTCTCTCCTACCAGGCACCCACGTGGAGTCAGTGCCCTCATCATCCCCTCCCTCTTTATCGCTGTAGCAAACCTGGCAGTATGCTGCAGCTTGTGGAACATGACTGCCAGATTGCTGTCCTTCTTGAGCATCCCCTCTCTCTGCATTCACGCTACTGCCTTCCTCTAGCTGAGTGTCATCATCAGAGGCTACAAAACACTGGGCATCCTCCTGGAGCATGTACCCAACACTGTGCTCAAAGAGTTCAGGAGACTCCTCAGGAGGACGTGGTGGGTCTAGGGAAGGAGTCACTGATGATGACATTGAGAGGAGGGAAGACGATGCATTGGCAGCTGCTTTGCTAGTACCCTGAGACTGGGTGAGAGAGGATGAGGAGGATGAAGAGGGCTTGGTCATCCACTCTACCAAGTCGTTGGCATGTTGCGGCTCAACATGTCCAGCTGCCGAAAAGGACAAGCGTGTCCCATGGCCACGTGCTGATGACAATGCACTGCGTCCACGACCAGCACTGTTGTCTCTAGACACAGAGCCTGCTTGCCCTCTTTTATCGGCTCGCGCCTGTCTGCCTCTCCTTGCTGGCCTTCCAGACATGGTAATGGCCTGAAGGGAGTTGGGTAAAACAGCAGTGTAATGGAGCCACACAACACCCACTAAGCCCTGCAGATGGCTCTATTAGAGAACAGCAATAAACGGTAGATACAGGTGTTTATTGTGCTGGAGTCACACAACACCCACTAACTCCTGCAGATGCCTTTTTTATAGAACACCAGAGATAAAGGGGTATATACAGATGTACAGTGGTGTGAAAAAGTGTTTGCCCCCTTCCTCATTTCCTGTTCCTTTGCATGTTTGTCACACTTAAGTGTTTCGGAACATCAAACCAATTTAAACAATAGTCAAGGACAACACAAGTAAACACAAAATGCAATTTGTAAATGAAGGTGTTTATTATTAAAGGTGAAAAAAATCAAAACCATCATGGCCCTGTGTGAAAAAGTGATTGCCCCCCTTGTTAAAACATACTATAACTGTGGTTGTCCACACCTGAGTTCAATTTCTATAGCCACACCCAGGCCTGATTATTGCCACACCTATTCACAATCAAGGCATCACTTAAATAGGAGCTGCTTGAAACAGTAAGGTCCACCAGAAGATCCTTAAAAGCTACACATCATGCCGAGACCCAAAGAAATTCAGGAACAATTGAGAAAGAAAGTAATTGAGATCTATCAGTCTGGAAAGGGTTATAAAGCCATTTCCAAAGCTTTGGGAATCCAGCGAACCACAGTGAGAGCCATTATCCACAAATGGCGAAGACATGGAACAGTGGTGAACCTTCCCAGGAGTGGCCGGCCGCCCAAAATTACCCCAAGAGCGCAGCGACGACTCATCCAAGAGGTCACAAAAGACCCCACAACAACGTCCAAGGAACTGCAGGCCTCACTTGCCTCAGTTAAGGTCAGCGTTCATGCCTCCACCATCAGGAAAAGACTGGGCAAAAATGGCCTGCATGGCAGAGTTCCAAGGAGAAAACCACTGCTGAGCAAAAAGAACATCAAAGCTCGTCTCAATTTCTCCACAACACATCTTGATGATCCCCAAGACTTTTGGGACAACATTCTGTGGACCGATGAGACAAAAGTGGAACTCTTTGGAAGGTGTGTGTCCAAGTATATCTGGCGTAGAAGGAACACTGCATTTCATAAAAAGAACATTATACCAACAGTAAAATATGGTGGTGGTAGTATGGTGGTCTGGGGCTGTTTTGCTGCTTCAGGACCTGGAAGACTTGCCGTGATAAAAGGAACTATGAATTCTGCTGTCTACCAAGAGATCCTGAAGGAGAATGTCCGACCATCTGTTCGTGTACTCAAGCTGAAACGAACTTGGGTTCTGCAGCAGGACAATGATCATAAACACACCAGCAAGTCCACCACCGAATGGCTGAAGAAAAACAAAATGAAGACTTTGGAGTGGCCTAGCCAAAGTCCTGACCTGAATCCTATTGAGATGTTGTGGTATGACCTTAAAAAGGCTGTTCATGCTCGAAAACCCTCTAATGTAACTGAATTAGGACAATTCTGCAAAGATGAGTGGGCCAAAATTCCTCCAGGACGCTGTAAAAGCCTCATTGCACGTTATCGCAAACGCTTGGTTGCAGTTGTTGCTGCTAAGGGTGGCCCAACCAGTTATTAGGTTTAGGGGGCAATCACTTTTTCACACAGGGCCATGATGGTTTGGATTTTTTTTCACCTTTAATAATAAACACCTTCATTTACAAATTGCATTTTGTGTTTACTTGTGTTGTCCTTGACTATTGTTTAAATTGGTTTGATGTTCCGAAACACTTAAGTGTGACAAACATGCAAAGGAACAGGAAATGAGGAAGGGGGCAAACACTTTTTCACACCACTGTATACTGTGCTGTGCTGGAGGCACACACAACTTCCAATAACTCCTGCAGATGGCAAGTGGGCTCAAATAGATAAGAGCTATGTAGGTGGATATAGCGGTGTGTACTGGGTACAGAGCACGCAGACAGCACGCACAAGCTCCTAACACTACTGACTGCAAGCTCTATTATAAAAGATAGAACACTAGCTATATAGGTGAGGTGAATATAGCGGTGTATACTGCGGTCAGGGCACGCAGACAACAACCACTACACAACAGCAAGATCGAAAATCAGCCGAAAACGATCGGTGTGTACTGTGTTGAAGGTACACAGAACACCCACTGCTTCAGACGCCAACACACTACACAAGGCCGAAGTGTTGGCGGCCTTATATAGTGTGGGGCGTGCACTACACAGCCTGAGCTATGATTGGCCACAGGCATCCTGCCTGTGGCCAATCATGGCTCTCCTCGCTGCTGGCGCTGCGATTGGCCAAGCATGCGGGGTCACAGTGCATGCTTGGCCAATCATGAGCCAGCAATGCACTGCGCCATCGCAGTGCATTGTGGGCCGTGAGCGCCACACGAATTTGGCGCGAACGGACCAAAACGTTCGGACTTCGCCGAACGGGCGAACAGCCGATGTTCGAGTCGAACGTATGTTCGACTCGAACACGAAGCTCATCCCTACTCCTGAAGACTGGAACACAATGTGTAAAGCAGGGGTCAACAAGCTGTCAATGGTGATCTAACAACCATTGACCGCAGGCTGTGGACGAGTAGATCGCGAACATGGCCCTTCTTTCTTGGTCCTCCCCCCCAGTCTCCACCGCTCTCATCTTCACTGCAGAGCATTGAGCAGGAGGGAGCACTGTACTGGACAGAGGGACACTGCTTTAGGGGACAGAGGGGGTAGTGAACACTACAGTGGGGGATGATGTGAGGGGAAAGGCAGAGAACACTACAGTTAGATGGGGAAGCAGAGTAAATTACTGAAGAGGGTAGAGAACACTACTTTTGATGGGGTGGGGGGGGGCACAGGACATTACTGTGTGAGTGATGTGAAAGGGGGCAGAGGATACTACTGGGGGGCGGGGCTTGTGATGTGAAGAGGGCAGAAGACACTACTGTGACACCATGTTTTCTTCATGCCATCTTTTTGTTGGTAGCTTGATAATTATTATTATTGTTTTTTTTTTAAAGGGCGCTACCTCCCCAGGGATTGATATCCTCCATGTTGTCCAGGTAGATCTCAATCTCTGAAAGGTTGCCCTCTCTAAAGATATGTTTAATCCCTAATGGGACTTCTTGTAACATTATTTTCCATACATGCTTTTCTGTTGGGTTTAGAAATGCTTGCATATATTGTATCAATGTTCACTTCTCATCACAGTTTGTTAATGTTTTAACCACTTCAATACAGTGCACTTACACCCCCTTCCTGACCAGACCAATTTTCAGCTTTCAGCGCTCTCGCACTTTGAATGACAATTACTCAGTCATGCAACACATGAAACTTGCGTCCTTTTTTTCACACAAATAGAGATTTCTTTTGGCGGTATTTAATCACTAGTGGGTTTTTTATTTTTTGTGCTATAAATAAAAAATGCCATAAATTTTGTGAAAAAAATGCCTTTTTCTTTGTTTCCATCAACATTTTTTGCAAATTAGTAATTTTTCTTCATAAATTTTAGCCAAAATTTATACTGCTACATATCTTTGGTAAAAATAACCTAAATTAGTGTAAATTTTTTTGTCTTTTTGAAAGTTATAGAGTCTACAAACTATGGTGCCAATCACAGAAAATTGATCACATCTGATAAGGCCTATCAGGTGTATCTCATTTCTTGAGACACTAAAGCTGTGTACACACGTAGCCGTCTGTCTGACGTACTTAGTCTGGCGGACTTCCTGCCAGACTGTCCGTCTGACTTTCCGAACGGGCTACTTGCCCACACGCGGCACTTTTTTAGCGGACTAATACAGTGTACTAAGTCCGCCGTACTATTGAAATGAACGGACTCGCCCACACACGCGGAGGAAAGTTCACCAGAAAGTTTGCGGGGCCAGCGAAGGATACGTCGCTGGCCCCGCCGCCTGGTATGGACTTAAAGGGGAACCCCAACGCCGAAAAAAATCGGCGTGGGGGTCCCCCCAGGTCCACATCAGACCCTTGTCCGAGCACGCTACCCGGCCGGCCAGGAAAGGGGGGGGGCGAACGAGCCCCCCCTCCTCCTGAGCCATACCAGGCCGCCTGCCCTCAACATGAGGGTGCCTTGGGGAAGGGGGGGCCGCGCAGCCCCCCCACCCCAAAGCACCTTGTCCCCATGTTGATGAGGACAAGGGCCTCTTCCTGACAACCCTGGCCGTTGGTTGTCGGGGTCTGCGGGCGGGGGGCTTATCGGAATCCGGGAGCCCCCTTTAATAAGGGGGCCCCTGGATACCGGCCCCCCACCCTATGTGAATGAGTATGGGGTACAATGTACCCCTACCCATACACCTGTAAAATAAAGTACAAAAAAAAAACACAACACACAAGGGTTAAAATAGTTTATTGCACAGCTCCGGGGGTCTTCCGTCTTCAGGGGTCTTCTCGCCGGACTCCTCCGCTATCTTCTTGTAGCTCTTTTACTAGCGGAGGAGCCCGGCTTTCTTCCTCGCCGCCGCCCTTCTTCCGACTTCGGGGGTCTTGTCCCCCTCTTCGGTTCTTCTGCCGGGCCACCGCGCCTTCTTCTAGCTCTTTTACAGGCGGTGGCCCGGTCTTCTGCTTCCATTTATCAGATATTTCCAACACATAGCATGTACATAGCAAAGATGACACCTCAAAATACATTCTGCTACTCCTCCTGAGTATGGCGATACCACATGTGAGACATTTACACAGCCTGGCCACATACAAAGGCCCAACACTGAAGTAGCATCTTCAGGCATTCTACGAGCATAAATGACACATCTCATTTCTCAACCACCTATTACACTTTTGAAGGCCCTGGAGCACCAGGACAATGGCATTGCCCCCAAAATGACCCCATTTTGGAAAGCAGACACCCCAACGTATAATCTATGAGGCATAATGAGTCTGTTGAACTGTTCTTTTTTTCCAGAAGCTTTTGGAAAATGTGGGAAAAAATGTAAACGCATTTTTTTTTACACAAAGTTGTCCATTTATCAGATATTTCCAACACATAGCATGTACATAGCAAAGATGACACCCCAAAATACATTCTTCTACTCCTCCTGAGTATGGCGATACCACATGTGTGAAACTTTTACACAGCCTGGCCACATACAAAGGCCCAACATCCAAGTAGCACCATCAAACGTTCTAGGAGCATAAATGACATATAGTTTCCTGGCAACCTATCATTTTTGAAGGCCCTTCATATTTCTAACACATAGCATGTACATACCAAGAATTACAATCCAAAATAAATTCTATTGTGGAAAGGGTAAAAAAAAAAAGCATTACCTGTGCTTTTAGTAGTATCCACCAGTGCACTGGTCCAGACAGCAGGCAGGTATGTGCTTAGCGACAGCAATGGTAATTATCCAGGCAGCCGACAGGAATATTATCTATAGTCAGCACAAGGATATTGTCAGCACAGCAGACCATAGAAATTGTCCAGGCAATTGTCCGTGGCTCTCTCACACAGCTTGTATAATTTTATTCCATATCTGGCGCTTTTGCTAGGTATATATTGCTTTATTACTAGCCAGCCTGAAAAGGGTACCAGGGACTCATCGACACATATATTTTGATCGGGGACATAGAGTTCTGCAAATTGTTGGGAAAAGAAATTTATCAGTGGGCGAAGTTTACATAACTTGTCATAATTTGGATGATTGTTGGGAGGGCACTCGGTGTTGTCTCTAAAGTGAAGAAAGCGCATTATCTTCTTGTATCGGGAGCTGGACATTTCGGCAGAATAAATGGCCATGTGATGGATGGGGTGGGTGCACCAATAGGCAAGTCCTTCATTTTTTTGTAATCCCCATGTTCAGGGTGAGGCCCATAAAAATGTTGAACTCCTCCAAATTGAGATCTCTCCACTCTAAGGGACGGGCATATGATGAGTGGGGGTTATTGGCAATATACTGCTGGGCATATAAATTTGTCTGGTCCACAACTAATTGCAGAAATGTGTCGGGCAAAAACAGATGAACGAAATTGATCTCTGAAAAAATGTTGGTGTTGGTCTGCACACCTGGCTGTGCTGTGAAAGGGGGAATAATTGGTGATGCCGAGTCGGAAGGCAGCCATGTTGGGTTGGCAAGACCATCTGGCATAAATGTAGAGGCCCTGGCTCTTGGGTGATGTGACACTCCAGTAGTTGGTTTGGAATTTCCTGTGCTGGTACTGATGTGGCAGTCGGGGCAATTGTTGGTAGGGCCCATCGCCAGTGGCAAAGCTGGTACTAGGCATTAGTTCCCAGGGCCTAACGCTGGCGGCAGCACTGGTACTGGGCCTGGGAATTTGTTCTTGGGGCCTATTGCTGGCAGGAGCTCTGGTACTGGGCCTGGGAATATAATCTGGTTTTCAGAGGGCCTTGCCCTTTTAGGAGGGACCCATTCTTCCTTCGAATTATTTTCCGATTCACTATTCGGGTTAAATGCCGAATTTGATTTGGAATCAGAATTGGAATCTGAGAATTCCCCGTTACTCTCATCAGTCATGGAGAGGATCTGGAACACCTCCTCACTGGTGTATACTCTTTTGGCCATGACGCCGATGGCTGTGTGACAGGTGACGTTCACTGATGGGCTGTGCGATGGGTGGCAGGTGATGACGGTGTGGCAGGCCACGTACTGTGACGGGTGATGGTCACTGGTGGCTGGCGGTCACTGATGGATGATGGTCACTGATGG
Organism: Lithobates pipiens; assembly: GCF_037356315.1. Taxonomy (NCBI): domain Eukaryota; kingdom Metazoa; phylum Chordata; class Amphibia; order Anura; family Ranidae; genus Lithobates; species Lithobates pipiens. Next base: position 245,821,014 of record NW_027507785.1, read on the forward strand.
CTGGCAGTCACTGATGGGTGATGGTCACTGATGGCTGGTAGTCACGATGGGTGGTGGTTGATGGCTGGCTGTCACTGATGGGTGACGAGTGATGGCTAGCGGTCCCTGATGGGTGACAGGTGATGGCTGATGGGTGACAGATGGCGGTCACTGATGGCTGGCGGTCACTGATGGGTGATGGCTTGCAGTCACTGATGGGTGATGGCTGGTGGTCACTGATGGGTGACAGGTGATGGGTGATGGCTGGCGGTCACTGATGGGTGGCAGGAAATGGTTGGCAGTCACTGATGGGTGACGGGCAATGGCTGGCGGTCACTGATGGGTGACAGGTGATGGCTGATGGGTGACGGCTGGTGGTCACTTATGGGTGACGGATGATGTCTGGCGGTCACTGATGGGTGACGGCTGGCGGTGGCTGATGGGTGACGAGTGATGGCTGGCGGTGGCTGATGGGTGACAGGTAACGGTTGGCGGTCACTGATGGGTGACAGCTGGCGGTCACTGGTGGGTGACAGGTGACAGTTGGTGGTCACTGATGGGTGACGGGGATGGGTGACAGGTGCACCGCTGACGGTCACTGATGGCAGTCTCCTATGTGACAGGTTCACTTTATTGGGTGACTCTGGTAACTGTTGGGTGACAGATGACAGTGGGGGGGGGGGGGCGATCTGACAAGTGTGGTGTTGGTGCAGACACTACAGTACACAGATCGGTAACTCACTGCTCCAGGCTCTTCTCTCCTCACACTGGAAATGGTGTGTGAGGAGAGAAGAGCTGGTAACAGTCAGTTACCGCTCTGTGTTTACATTTAGTGATCGGCTGTGAAAGGTTCATGGCTGTTTACCGGCATCAGTGACGAGCTGAGTTCCCGGGGGAACACGCTGCCACCACCAATGTGAACGAGCAGCGCGCTCCCGATCGCGCGCATGCGCCATTCACACAATGCTGTCACTAGCTGTGATCGTCCGTGACTTCATCACGGCCGATCATGTGGTAAACAGCCATGACCAATGGCTGTTTACCACCCTCGGTGGTGAGCGGTGTCTCCACGACACGCCGTCACCGAGGGAACAGGAATGCGCACGCACGATCACATGCATTCCCTTTTTAAACGGGAGGCCGTCATATGACGCCCTCCCGCCACAAGAGCTGCACCGCCTGGCCATCATTTGACAGCCGGCGGTCAGCAACAAGTTAAACATAGCAAATTCTGGACAGAGTATTCACCTATTGCTGCACTCTTTGTTCTTTATTTATATATGTACTATGTTTGTATACTTGTACGACAATTTCCTTGAATTGTATGGGTACTACTATTCCTCATTTTTTCAATAAAAACAGAGGGAAAAAGAAGATAAAAGCTGATTGGTTTCCATGCAAAGCTGTTCCAGATTCTGCCCCCTCCGGTTTTGATAACTTCCCCCCTCCATTGTTTCCAAAACCAAGATTCCCCTTTTTTCTTTCATGTAACTACTACCTGGCAAACGCTGTTCTGAATTTATGACTGATGGATGTGTATTTCTAATAGTTTATTTATTATAGATTCTGGCCTTGTTCCCAGTAGCAGAAAAGGCATTTTATAGTCTCTGAGCATGCAATGCTTGTTTTAAATTTTTGGCATGGACTTGAGTTGAATATGTTGAATACTTGGTTGATTGTTAAATGTGTGGTTTCAGCTGAATAGTCTGTGTTTCCTCCTACAGTCATTTTCTTATTTAAGATTATGGAGATTTTTGTGATTATGGTGATCAAATATGCCACCATTTTACAAAGAATTAAAAACTTCTGGAGAAATTTCACCATTAGAAATAAGATAATTAAAGCCAACTTCTATTTGAACAAGGAAGTTCAATAGCCAGTAGCCAATAGCTTCCCTTGCGTCGTATTTGGTCTGTCGGACCAGCACACAGACTAATGGTTTTCCCGATTTTAGTCCGTCGGAATTGAGTCCGTCGGATATATTTAAAACTTGTTCTATTTCTAGGTTCGGCTGAGGTTTTTTCGAAAAAACGATCAGACTAGCCCACACACGATCGGATTTTCCGACGGACTAATCCCTTCAGGCCTAGTCTGCCAGAAAGTCCGGTCGTGTGTAAGCGGCATTACTGTGTTAGGTGAGCAGCTGCTCACAACAGGACCCAGAGGGAGTTATTTACTAAAGGAAAATCCAATTTGCACTGCAAGTGCACTTGAAAGTGCACTAAAAGTGCACTAAAGTATCTGCTAAATATATATATATATATATATATATATAATGTTTGGGGGTTCTAAGTAATTTTCCAGAAAAATTTGAGAAGTGTCAGAATTGACCCGGTAGGCAAGTGGTTAAAACAAATTGACTTAAATACTAAAGCTACAACTCTTTTTAGGAAATAGTAAGTTGAACATTCCTAAAAATGTCATATCTCTGCCCAACATTCCATAGCTGTCAGTGTTGAAAACATACATTCAACAAGGCTCCCATTAGTATAATTTCAGGTTTAAAGTGATTGGATACCTAGAATTGGTGCCCTATGAATGAGAAATATGTAAATGAAGCTGCCCCTTGAAGGCAAACAAGTCACAAAAAAGTTGGAAAAATATATAAAAGGTGGCGCTAAGCATATACAAGTGAATATACAGTATATAGGTGTCTGCTTATGAAGCAGTGGTCAGCGGTGATCCACAGGATCACCGCTGATCACAGTCCATAAACAGTTTATGAATCAGAGATAATCGGGGGAGAAGTGTTTGAACATGTTCTCCCGCCGATGATTTTCGCACATGGAGAATCCTCATAGACTGACACAGTAACGGCCAGTTTATGAAGCTGCGATCTCAGCGCTTCACTGGCGATCTGAGTCAGAATTCTCCTCCCCGATTTACCAGCTCAGAGCTGGAGAATCGGGGAGTGAAGAGAGAATCCCGAGGGATCTGAGGAGGAAAGAGGAAGATTTTTAACTTCCATCTACCTCATTTAGACCCCTCAACACTGTAACCATGTCTCCATGTCATATTTATGTGTATACATACGTATGTGTGTATGTGTGTATGTGTGTATGTGTGTAAATATATATAATGTAGGGGGACTCAATATTTTTTTAACATTAACCACTTTCAGACTGGACCATTTTGCTGGCTTAAGACCAGACCACTTTTGCGATTCGGCACTGTCGCTTTAACTGACAATTGCGCGTTCATGCGACATGGTTCCCAAACAAAATTCGTGTCTTTTTTCCCACAAATAGAGCTTTCTTTTGGTGGTATTTGATCACCCCTGCGGTTTTTATTTTTTGCGCTATAAAAAGAGGGACAATTTTAAAAAAACACATTATTTTTTACTTTTTGTTATAATAAATACCCCCCAAAAATATATAAAAAAAATTTTTTCCTCAGTTTAGGCCGATACATATTCTTCTACATATTTTTGTTAAAAAAAAGCCGCAATAAGCGATTATTGATTGGTTTACGCAAAATTTATAGCGTTTACAAAATAGGGGATAATTTTATGGCATTTTTATTATTATTTTTTTTTTACTAGTAATGGCGGTGAGCAGCAATTTTTATTGTGACTGCGACATTATGGCGGACACATCGGACATTTTTGACACATTTTTGGGACCATTGTGATTTTTACAGCAATCAGTGCTATACAAATGTAGCGATTCCTGTGTAAATGACACTGGCAGTGAAGGGGTTAACCAGGGGTGGCAGTGAAGGGGTTAAGTGTGTCTTAGGGGCGTGTTACTAACTGTGGGGGGCTGGGCTGTGTGTTAGGGAACACTGATCTCTGCTCCAATCACATGGAGCAGAGATCAGTGTCACTTATTATTAGGCAGAACGGGGAGATGCTGTTTACATTGTCATCTCCCTGTTCAGCCTCCCCATGAGACGATCGCGGGTATCCCCATGGCGATTGAGTCCGTGGGACCCGCAACTGGACTCACGGGGTTCCCGACTGGCACGCATGCGCCGCCGGTGGTTCGCACGCAATGGCAGGGCGGCAAATACAAATGGACGTACCTGTACGCCAATTTGCCTGCCCGTGCCATTCTGCCAAAGTACATCATCGTGCGCCGGTCAGGGGAAGTGGTTAAGTATCCACAAGATGACGCTAATCAGAGAAATTCCCCTCTGTGGTATGTCAAATTAGTTTATTCAAATTTGTTTATTCACATATATATATGTGACAGGATCGTTGTTCAATTAAAATTGGAATTATGCTTGTTAACATTTGTGTAAATTATAAATGGTTGGCTATTTTATAATGACAGAATGTGCGGATTGGCATCCCTAGAGGAAAATTTTGCACTATAGATTTGTCCTCTCCTTCATTTTGGAGGAATACATGCTACCACGTTAGGAACCAGCCAGATCCGCACACGCGCTGTTTTCCCTAGTGCCAGGCAGTAGTGATGGACGAACTTCCGACGGGACGTTTCGCGAACGCGAAACGCGAACGGACACAAACGTTCGCGAAAACGACCGTTCGCCGCGGGCTCCATTGACTTCAATGGGAGGCGAATTTCGCAAACCTTTAGGTCGAATTTGCGGCCACGGGGTAATTATTAGGGGGTAGCACGTAGTCCCACCACCTGGACAATAGCATAATACATGTATGAGGTGAATTTGGGATCGATAACTACAAGCATTTTTTTTTTATTTGGGAAATTGTTCTGACAATTCAGGACTATGGAGCTAATGAAGGCAATGGAGGAGAGGGAAGGTCAGGGACCAGGGTAGGCAAACAAGAGGGTGCAGGAGATACAGAGCACTGACAGCAGCACCGTAATACAGAGCACTGACATCAGCACCGTGACATACAGCGCTGACAGCAGCTCCGTGACATACAGCGCTGACAGCAGCTCCGTGACATACAGCGCTGACAGCAGCTCCGTGACATACAGCGCTGACAGCAGCTCCGTGACATACAGCGCTGACAGCAGCTCCGTGACATACAGCGCTGACAGCAGCACCGTGACATACAGCGCTGACAGCAGCTCCGTGACATACAGCGCTGACAGCAGCTCCGTGACATACAGCGCTGACAGCAGCTCCGTGACATACAGCACTGACAGCAGCTCCGTGACATACAGCGCTGACAGCAGCTCCGTGACATACAGCGCTGACAGCAGCACCGTGACATACAGCGCTGACAGCAGCTCCGTGACATACAGCGCTGACAGCAGCTCCGTGACATACAGCGCTGACAGCAGCTCCGTGACATACAGCGCTGACAGCAGCTCCGTGACATACAGCGCTGACAGCAGCTCCGTGACATACAGCGCTGACAGCAGCTCCGTGACATACAGCGCTGACAGCAGCTCCGTGACATACAGCGCTGACAGCAGCTCCGTGACATACAGCGCTGACAGCAGCTCCGTGACATACAGCGCTGACAGCAGCTCCGTGACATACAGCGCTGACAGCAGCACCGTAAGCAGCCCCAGGAGGAAGTCAGCACAGCACAGGGATGGTGTGATCCCCTCATAATAAGAACCCCCAGGAGGAAGTCAGCACAGCACAGGGATGGTGGGAGCCCCTCATAATAAGAACACCCAGGAGGAAGTCAGCACAGCACAGGGATGGTGGGAACCCCTCATAATAAGCAGCCCCAGTAGAAATATGACACCGCTCAACCTCTTCAAAGAGGAGGGTAGGGGCATATAGTACGGTGTGCTTTTTTGGGTCAGGGAAGTGAGCCAAATGAATTAAGAAGGTCTGTGTGCTTGATTCCAAAAATTGTTTATAGACATATACATGGTCTACTGATCACATGTGTTGAATTCCTCCGAGATCCATGCCTCATTCATTTTTAGAAATGTGAGGTAGTTAACACTGTGGTGAGCTAGGCGAGTACGCTTATCGGTCACAATCCCCCCTGCTGCGCTGAACGTCCTTTCGGACAGGACACTGGATGAGGGGCAAGCCAACAGTTCGATTGCAAATTGGGCAAGCTCTGGCCAGAGGTCAAGCCTGCCCACCCAGTAGTCTAGGGGTTCATCACTCCTCAGAGCGTCCACATCGGCCGTTAACCCAATGTAGTCGGACACCTGACGGTCTAGGCGTTCCCTGATGCTGGATCCGGATGACACCTGTCGATGGGTCGGCTGAAAGAATGACCTCATATCCGAAGTCACCAACACATCTTCAAACCGGCCTCTTCTTGCAGGCGCTGTTGGATTGGTACCCGCAAATCCTTCTCTGGGAGTGGGAATTGCTCCTCTGCCAGCGCACGCAAAAGCAGAATGCAGCATTTCTCGAAGCAAGGCCTGGAAGTGCTGCATTCTGACAGCCCTCTGCGACGGCGGTAACATTTCCGCCATTTTGTGTTTGTACCGGGGGTCTAAGTACGTTGCCACCCAGTACTGGTCCTTGACCCTCATGCTTTTTATACGGGGGTCCCTATTAAAACACTGGAGCATGAAGGCCCCCATTTGCACTAAAGTGGAAGCGGTGTGGTGGCCTGGCTCCTGCTCATCATCCAGGATAATGTCGTCCTCTTCATTCTCCTCTCCCCATCCTCGCACAACAGGGATCCCAGAAAGGTTTAAAGCATGCTCTTCTTGCTCCTGCTCATCCGCCCCGGCACCATCCTCCTCTGACTCCTCATCAGACTCCTGTTGTTGACTTGTCTCAGATAGAGTAGCCCCCCCTGGGAATTCATCCAGCATTGCGACTTCCTCATCTTCCCGCTCCTGCTCCTCCACAGCCTGATCAATGACACGACGCAATGCACGCTCCAGAAAGAAGGCATAAGGTACCATGTCACTGATGGCGCCATGGCTGCGACTGACCAGTTTGGTGATCTCCTCAAATGGCCGCAGAAGTCTGCATGTGTCGCGCATGAGCAGCCACTGGCGCGGTGAAAAAAAACCCAGCTCCCCAGAACCGTTTCTTTCGCAGAGTTCATACAGGTAGACGTTAACTGCACGTTTCTGCTGGAGCAGCCTATCAAGCATATAGAAGGTTGAGTTCCATCGCGTCGGGCAATCGCAAATAAGACGTCTGACCGGCAGATGGTGTCGCCGCTGAATGTCAGCAAGGCGAGCCATGGCCGTGTAAGATCTTCTGAAATGGGCCGAGATTTTCCTTGCCTGCCGCAAGATGTCCTGGACCCCAGGGTATTTGACAAGGAATCGCTGCACGACCAAGTTTAAGACGTGTGCCATGCACGGCACGTGCGTGATTTTGCCCTGTTTCAATGCGCTAAGCAGATTGGCACCGTTGTCACACACCACTTTACCAACTGTCAAATTGAGCGGTGTTAGCCACTCATCTGCCTGTGAACGCAAAGCTGAAAGGAGTGCCGGGCCAGTGTGGCTCTTTGCTTCCAGGCACAACAGACGCAGCACGGCATGGCAACGTCTCACCTGGCATGTGGAATAGGTTCTGGGGAGCTTGGGCGGTGCAGTGGAAGAGACGCTAGCAGCGGAAAAGGAGGAGGCAGCTGAGGAGGAGAGGGAGGAGGATGGAGTAGGAGGAGGAGAAGAAGAGTCAGGCCTGCATGCAATCCGTGGCGGTAAAACCAAATCTACACGGGTGCCACGGGTTACATGCTTGACGGCCGTCAGAAGGTTCACCCAGTGGGCAGTAAAACTGATATACCTTCCCTGCCCGTGTTTGCTAGACCACGTGTCTGTGGTCAGATGTATCTTGGCACCGACACTGTGTGCCAGAGATACATTCACTTGCCGCTGAACATGGCCATATAGCTCTGGGATGCCCTTCTCTGAGAAATACTTCCTTCCTGGGACCTTCCATTGTGGTGTTCCAATGGCCACAAATTTGCGAAAGGCCTCCGAGTCCACCAGTTTATATGGCAGTAGTTGGCGGGCTATGAGTTCTGACAAGCCAGCCGCCAACCGTTGGGCAAGAGGGTTATCCGGCGTCATCATTTTTTTACGCTCAAACATTAGGCCCACGGAAGCCTGCCTTTTTGCAGAAAAATGTGAGCTTGGCGTGATGGAAGGTGGAGTGGAGGACAATTGTGAGGAGAGAGGAGAAGGAGAAGTAGAAGACGAGGCTGGACGGTGAGAGCCTGCAGTGTGGCTTTGTGTGTTCCGTTGCTCCCACTGGGCTCGGTGATGGCTGCTCATGTGCCTTCTTAAGGCGGTCGTCCCTAGGTGAGTATTGGGCTTACCGCGACTAACGCGTTGACTGCAAAGATTGCAGATGGCAACGCTATTGTCAGCAGCGGACACGTTAAAAAAAGCCCACACTGCGGAGCCATGTGCCGGTGTCCTGGGAGCGCCAGATGTGACCGTACATGGTCGATGACTCGCTCCTGATACATTTGCAGTCTGCTTTGTCCCTGCTGTGCAATGTAAGTCATTGCTGCTTCTCCTCCCTATCTGCTGGTCCATATCTCCCTCTGAACTCCCCTCCTCTTCCTCTCTTGTGGGCACCCACGTGACATCACTAGACACGTCATCATCAACGTCACCTTCCCCACCGCTATAAGTAGAGTAGGCAGCAACACCGGGGACCAACCTCCTCCTTGGGCTGATCTGGGTACTGGCGTCAGACTGCTGAGTAGCGCTTGTTGCTACCTCCTCTTCCTGATCCAATACCAAGAGTGGCTGCGCATCAGAAATGTCCTCTTGATATGGATCGGAAAATAATTCCAGTGACTCAAGCGGAAGGTATGTGGTGGTGGTGGTGGTGGTCGTGTTGTTGGTGGTAGTGTCTTTGGGGGTGCACATAGCAGAGAGTGAAGAAGAGGGTGCAGATCGAGAGGATGAGGAGGGTGCAGAAGAGTAAGGCTGAGCGAGCCACTCAACCAAGTCTGGTGCATCCTTTAAAGTAATTGAACGCACCTTCTGCAACTTCCCACTTTGGCTCAAGCCTGTTGCTCCTGCCCTACCCCTACCACCCCTGCGGAAGGGCCTGCCTCTTCCTCTGCATGTCATTTTTTAAATGACCCTGTGACAAAACTCTTAGTCCCTATACCGCTGAAGGACTGCTGCAGTATAGGTGAGCGGTCAGCAGTGGTGCACGTCAACCCTATCTATTGTGGACCGATAGCGGTCCTTACAGAACAGCAGACTGTACCGCACTCAAGCCTATGTACCGTAGCACCCTATACCAAGTTACCAGTCCTTATAAGAACTTTTGTGGACCAAGCAGGTTGTGTATTAGTGTTTAGCAGACTGTACGTCAGTCCCTATACCGCTGAAGGACTGCTGCAGTATAGGGCAGCGGTCAGCAGTGGTGCACGTCAACCCTATCTATTGTGGACCGATAGCGGTCCTTACAGAACAGCAGACTGTACCGCACTCAAGCCTATGTACCGTAGCACCCTATACCAAGTTACCAGTCCTTATAAGAACTTTTGTGGACCAAGCAGGTTGTGTATTAGTGTTTAGCAGACTGTACGTCAGTCCCTATACCGCTGAAGGACTGCTGCAGTATAGGGCAGCGGTCAGCAGTGGTGCACGTCAACCCTATCTATTGTGGACCGATAGCGGTCCTTACAGAACAGCAGACTGTACCGCACTCAAGCCTATGTACCGTAGCACCCTATACCAAGTTACCAGTCCTTATAAGAACTTTTGTGGAACAAGCAGGTTGTGTGTTAGTGATTAGCAGACTGTACGTCAGTCCCTATACCGCTGAAGGACTGCTGCAGTATAGGTGAGCGGTCAGCAGTGGTGCACGTCAACCCTATCTATTGTGGACCGATAGCGGTCCTTACAGAACAGCAGACTGTACCGCACTCAAGCCTATGTACCGTAGCACCCTATACCAAGTTACCAGTCCTTATAAGAACTTTTGTGGACCAAGCAGGTTGTGTATTAGTGTTTAGCAGACTGTACGTCAGTCCCTATACCGCTGAAGGACTGCTGCAGTATAGGGCAGCGGTCAGCAGTGGTGCACGTCAACCCTATCTATTGTGGACCGATAGCGGTCCTTACAGAACAGCAGACTGTACCGCACTCAAGCCTATGTACCGTAGCACCCTATACCAAGTTACCAGTCCTTATAAGAACTTTTGTGGACCAAGCAGGTTGTGTATTAGTGTTTAGCAGACTGTACGTCAGTCCCTATACCGCTGAAGGACTGCTGCAGTATAGGGCAGCGGTCAGCAGTGGTGCACGTCAACCCTATCTATTGTGGACCGATAGCGGTCCTTACAGAACAGCAGACTGTACCGCACTCAAGCCTATGTACCGTAGCACCCTATACCAAGTTACCAGTCCTTATAAGAACTTTTGTGGACCAAGCAGGTTGTGTATTAGTGTTTAGCAGACTGTACGTCAGTCCCTATACCGCTGAAGGACTGCTGCAGTATAGGGCAGCGGTCAGCAGTGGTGCACGTCAACCCTATCTATTGTGGACCGATAGCGGTCCTTACAGAACAGCAGACTGTACCGCACTCAAGCCTATGTACCGTAGCACCCTATACCAAGTTACCAGTCCTTATAAGAACTTTTGTGGAACAAGCAGGTTGTGTGTTAGTGATTAGCAGACTGTACGTCAGTCCCTATACCAATGAAGGACTGCTGCAGTATAGGGCAGCGGTCAGCAGTAGTGCACGGCAACCCTATGTATTGTGGACCGATAGCGGTCCTTACAGAACAGCAGACTGTAACGCACTCAGGCCTATGTACCGTAGCACCCTATACCAAGTTACCAGTCCTTATAAGAACTTTTGTGGACCAAGCAGGTTGTGTGTTAGTGATTAGCAGACTGTACGTCAGTCCCTATACCAATGAAGGACTGCTGCAGTATAGGGCAGCGGTCAGCAGTAGTGCACGGCAACCCTATGTATTGTGGACCGATAGCGGTCCTTACAGAACAGCAGACTGTACTGCACTCAGGCCTATGTACCGTAGCACCCTATACCAAGTTACCAGTCCTTATAAAAACTTTTGTGGACCAAGCAGGTTGTGTGTTAGTGTTTAGCAGACTGTGCGTCAGTCCCTATACCGCTGAAGGACTGCTGCAGTATAGGGCAGCGGTCAGCAGTAGTGCACGGCAACCCTATGTATTGTGGACCGATAGCGGTCCTTACAGAACAGCAGACTGTAACGCACTCAGGCCTATGTACCGTAGCACCCTATACCAAGTTACCAGTCCTTATAAGAACTTTTGTGGACCAAGCAGGTTGTGTGTTAGTGATTAGCAGACTGTACGTCAGTCCCTATACCAATGAAGGACTGCTGCAGTATAGGGCAGCGGTCAGCAGTAGTGCACGGCAACCCTATGTATTGTGGACCGATAGCGGTCCTTACAGAACAGCAGACTGTACTGCACTCAGGCCTATGTACCGTAGCACCCTATACCAAGTTACCAGTCCTTATAAGAACTTTTGTGGACCAAGCAGGTTGTGTGTTAGTGATTAGCAGACTGTACGTCAGTCCCTATACCAATGAAGGACTGCTGCAGTATAGGGCAGCGGTCAGCAGTAGTGCACGGCAACCCTATGTATTGTGGACCGATAGCGGTCCTTACAGAACAGCAGACTGTACTGCACTCAGGCCTATGTACCGTAGCACCCTATACCAAGTTACCAGTCCTTATAAGAACTTTTGTGGACCAAGCAGGTTGTGTATTAGTGTTTAGCAGACTGTGCGTCAGTCCCTATACCGCTGAAGGACTGCTGCAGTATAGGGCAGCGGTCAGCAGTAGTGCACGGCAACCCTATGTATTGTGGACCGATAGCGGTCCTTACAGAACAGCAGACTGTACCGCACCCAAGCCTATGTACCGTAGCACCCTAGACAGACCAAGTTACCAGTCCTGATAAAGAGCTTTGTGGAACAAGTGAGTTGTGAATGATTAGCAGACTGCAGCAGAAGGGCAGCAGTCAAGTATAATATTCTTTCTATATTTGGAAGAAAGAATATTATACGTGTACAAGCCTATTACCGTACCACTGATACCAGTCCTGAAAAGAACCTTTGTGGAACTAATAGTAACAGCAAGTCTTTAAAATTATCCTCACTGCCTGACACACTGCTTCCTGCCTGTCCCTATACAAATTGGCAAAAAAGAGTAGGCTGGAACGATTAGCTGGAACAGCTCTTTTGTGGACCTGATAGTAACAGCTAATGATGATGATGATGATGATGATGAAGAAAGACTAATCTGGCTGAGCTGTCCCTAAAATAGCAGCATACAGCGCTCTGTCCCTTTATCTAAACTGACAAAAGAAACTCAGGCTGCTGACCTAACACCTATACCAGTCCTGAAAAGAACTTTTGTGTACCAAATAGCTAGCGTTTTCTCTGTCCCTACTCCACACAGGATCCTTTCCCTACAGTGACAGAAGAAAGAATGTAAAATGGCCACCGGATCGGGTGTATTTATAGGTTAGGGGGAATGTCCAAGTGTCCATGAGCTGTCATGTCTCAATTGGTTGTCCTGTAACACATGATAAACGTGTCACGAAAGGTTAAAGTTCTTGTATACATTAAACACGTAAGTCCGCCGGGGCGAACGACGGAAAAAGGCGTTCGAACCCGCGGACGGCGAAAGTCGGAAATTCGCCGCGAAACGACCGCCGGGCGAACCGTTCGGCCATCACTACCAGGCAGGCACTTTTACATGTGAGTGCAACCTACTACTTTGTTATTGCTTTTAAATTGTATTAAATATACTACACTATGAGACTTTTCTCGCTCTTCTCCCGTGGAGTCAAGTTTTATGCCCTAGCTTCATCCAGAGGGTCCTTTGGTGCGGAGTGATTTTGGCAGAGGAAATCAATTTGTTATTCCAAATGCGCAATTTGACCTACCTTAAAAAGTGGTCAAACACCTGTGGTGAGTTGTCACCTTTCCATTGAACAACTGTGGTGAAGAACTAAAAGCATACTTTAAAAGCATTTTTTGGTGTTGGGGACACTATCACTAATGGATTTTTTAGCTTGCTATCTGTTCAACAATATACAGGCGATCCCCTAGTTACAAACATCCAACTTTCAAACGACTTCTACTTACAAACGGAGGGAGACAACAGGAAGTGAGAGGAAATCTACCCCTAGGAAGAAAAAATTCAGTCCTGAGTTATTTTGGAAAAAGGGTACCTCCACTGAGGCATTATCAAAAATCCTTGTTTCCACAACAACCCCAAATTTTCAAAATCCAATTCATTGGGACAGGAAGTGAGGTGAAATCTTCTGAACATGGGCAAAGACAGCAAAAGAAATGTTACAGGGGTGATAACCCTTCCCTATGCTATCCCAAAAGCTTAAAAATATTTTTTTATGGCTGGAACTACACTTAAAAATTTTACCTGTTCCAACTTGCATACAGATTCAACTTAAAAACAAACCTACAGAGCCGACTTCTTTTAACCCAGGGGCCGCTTGTATGTGTTTTTTGCATTTGTATAATTTCAGGTTTACTATCACTTTAAATAGTTTATGACTAATGCTGGAACACAACGCTGTTTGCTGTATGTAGCTAATGCCACTATAGTCTGCTACAGCAACCTCAGTGGTCAGACCATTCTGGCATTAAAAAAATTGTTTGGGTCAGTTTGTTAACCTGGGATTATACTTTAGAAAATCCCCTGAATTTCATATTAGTAGACCTGACTATTTTGAGAAACTGAAAGTTTTTTTTTACAGATTACAGTGCCTTGCAAAAGTATTCACCCCCTTGTCATTTTTCATGTTTTGTTGCCTCACAACCTGAAATTAACCTGGATTGTTTGAGGATTTGCATTATTTAATTTACAGAACATGCCCACAACTTTGAAGATTTTTTTTTATTGTTAAGCAAACAACAAATAGGACAAAAAAGTCAGTGTGCATAACTATTCACCTTTAATGTCAATACTTTTTAGAGCCACCTTTTGCGGCTATCACAGCTCCAAGTCGCTTTGGATAAGTCTCTATGAGCTTGCCACATCTTATCACTGGGACTTTTGCCCATTCCTCCTTGCAAAACTGGATGGTTTGCACTTGTGAACAGCAATCTTTAAGTCTGACCACAGATTTTCTATTGGATTGAGGTCTGGGATTTCACTAGGCCATTCCAACACATTTACATGTTTCCCCTTAAACCACAGTGTTGCTCTAGCAGTGTGTCTGGGGTTATTGTCCTGCTGGAAGGTGAACCTCCGTCCTAGCCTCAAATCACACACAGTGTGGTACAGGTTTTGCTCAAGAATATCCCTGTATTTAGCACCATCCATCTTTCCCTCAGCTCTGACCAGTTTCCCAGTCCCAACTGCTGAAAAACATCCCCACAGCATGATGCTGCCACCACCATGTTTCACGGTGGGGATGGTGTTATTTGGGTGATGTGATGTGTTGGGTTTGCGCCAGACATATCGTTTTCTTTGATGGCCAAAAAATTCAATCTTAGTCTCATCAGACCAGAGCATCTTCCTCCATACATTTTGGGAGTCTCCCACATGCCTTTTCGCAAACTCAAAACGTGCCATTTGTTTTTTTGCTGAAAGTAATGGCTTTCTTCTGGCCACTCTGCCATAAAGCCCAATTTTAGGGGTGCGTACGGCTTATTGTTGTCCTATGTACAGATACTCTGGTCTCTGCTGAGGAACTCTGCAGCTCCTCTAGGGTTACCCTAGGTCTCTGTGCTGCCGCTCTGATTGATGCCCTCCTTGCCCGGTCCGTGAGTTTTGGTGTGCGGCCATCTCTTGGCAGGTATGCTGTTGTGCCATGTTCTTTCCATTTGGTTATGATAGATTTGATGGTGCTCCTATGGATCATTAAAGATTTGGATATTTTTTTATAACCTAACCCTGGCTTGTACTTAATAACATTGTCCCTTACTTGTTTGGATATTTCCTTGTTCTTCATGGCAGTGCTTGGTTAGTGGCGCCTCTTGCAGTCTCTTGTGTTGCAGCCTCTGAGGCCTTTTAAAAAGGTGTGTATATTTAATGACAGATCATGTGACACTTAGATTGCACACAAGAGAACATTATTTCACTAATTATGTGACTTCTGAAGGTAATTGGTTGCACCAGAGCTTTTTATGGGCTTCATAACAAAGGGGGCGAACACATATGCACATGTAAATTATCAGTTTTTTAATTTTCGGAAAAATAGTTTTATGTATATATTTTTTCTAATTTTACTTCACCAACTTAGACTATTTTATTCTGATCCATCACCTATAATTCAGATTTAAAAAAAACATTGAACTAAAGGCTGTAATGTAACAAAATAGGTAAGAAGACAAGGGGGTGAATACTTTTGCAAGTTACTGTACACTACCATTGCAAAATGACAGGTTACTGGCTAGCTGGTGTTTGTAAGCAAACAGGCCAGGAATCTTAGGTAATGTCATTGATCATGTTTGGTTGATGGTGTCACCCAGGATCTCCAGCTGGTTTATTCACATACATCATCCTCTTGGGGATCTGTCATTTTGCAGTGGTAGTGTGACGAGTCAAAAACAATGGGTGGCAGGTCATCCTTGTGGTGCCTAACAAAATAGATAAAAAGCCAAGGGGGGTGAATATTTTTGCAAGGCACTGTATATTCAAAGGTTTAAATGGTTCTGTTGGTTATGATCAGCCTGGGTTTCTTCCTTTTTTGAGATTTTTTAAAGGTGGTCAGGGCTGTTTTAGTCTATTTTTTCCCCCCTCGTGCTTCAGTGCACAGGGTAATTATTGGTTTCATACCACTCATTAATGTGTTCTAAACTTTCAAGAGTTCTGTAGTACATTACCTGGATAGTAGGTAGTTTTGGTTATGAGTTGTCGGAAAGTTTACATAGCCAGGCTACATTTATGGGTTGAATGGTTTGGGAAAATTGTGTCTAGTTTTTGTAGATGTGGGGGTTTTACAATATGATAAACAGATTTTTCAACATTTTATTAATATTATCAACAATGTACAATCTTTAAAGTGGCGTTCCACCCATTTAAAAGTCAGCATCAACAAAAAGTGTAGCTGCTGACTTTTAATAATCAGAAACTCACCTGTCCCATGGTCCAGCGATGCAGACGCGCAAAGCCTTCTCCCCCTCCTCTCCGCGGCGCTGGCATTGTTACTGTGGGAGCCCGGCTGTGGCTTCACATCTGGGCACACACTGCGCAAGTACGAGCCAGGAAATCTTCTGGGATCTGTGACATGTCCCAGAAGATTGCAGGGAGGGAGGGGGGAGAGGTGATCTTCCTTCCCGGCGCTGTGGCACCAGGGAGGAAGTGGGAGCTGGGTGCCTGTAAAAACAGGGTACCCACTCCTCCCCCCAAAAAATGGCATGCCAAATGTGACATGTCAGGGGGTCACCTACACTTAAAGTGAAAGTTACATTTTTGGGTGAAACGCCTCTTTAAAACATGAATTTAATTAGAACTGCAAGGGATATAGCAAAATATCAGCTATAGCAAATTGTTTTATGAGATACTGTTAATCCATCCAACAACCATTCTTATTCTAATTGTAGCACAACCTTCTACTGTACTGGTTCACACGTTTTAAAGCAGCACCTCTTTTATCAGTTTCTTCCCACTAATAGAGCTTTCTTTTGGTGGGGCACCTTGCAAGGGGGGAAGGCTTTGTAAAGTGCCTTACCAAGGCATATTTTCCCCATGTTGTGGGGACAAGGTCCTCCTCTCCACACCCACTCTCGAAGAGGATCAAGGGTATGCAAGTGGGACTTACTGAAATGTGGGAACCCCTTTATATTAGGGGTCTACAGGAAAAAAGTACTAAGTATATTAGTACCCCTTATTACTTATTACCTCAAAAATGTTACAAAACACAAAGTTGTTTATTTGAAAAAAGTAGACAAAGTCTCCAAAATTAAGTTCAACATCAATTATGTCTTCCAACAGTGTAGCTCATGATGACCTATTTTTCAATAATGTTTCCTAACCACAAGGATGACCTGCCACCCATTGTTTTTGACTAGTCACACTACCACTGCCAAATGATAGATCCCCAAGAGGATGATGTATGTGAATAAACCAGCTGGAGATCCTGGGTGACACCATCAACCAAACATGATCAATAACATGACCTAAGATTCCTGGCCTGTTTGCTTACAAACACCAGCTAGCCAGTAATCATTTATGTCATTTTACAATGATAGCGTACAGTGCCTTGCAAAAGTATTCACACCCCTTGGCTTCTTAACTATTTTGTTACATTAAATGTGATGGATCAGAACACAATAGTCTAAGTTGGTGAAGTAAAATTAGAAAAATATATACATAAAACGATTTTTCCGAAATAAAAACTGATAATTGGCATGTGCGTATATATTCACCCCCTTTGTTATGAAGCCCATAAAAAGCTCTGGTGCAAACGATTACCTTCAGAAGTCACATAATTAGTAAAATGATGTCCACCTGTGTGCAATCTAAGGCCGCGTACACACGGGCGGACTGTTCGTCCAACTTTGTCCGCTGAACAGTGTTTCAGCGGACAGTCCGCTCGTGTGTGGGCTTCAGCGGACAGTTTCAGCGGACAGTCTGACGAACAAAGTTTTTCGGAATTTCCGTAAGACTGTCCGCTGAAACTTGGTTTGAGCAGGCAGTCCGCTCGTGTGTAGGCTTGTTCGGCAAACTAAGTCTCGCGCATGCTCAGAAAGAATTTACACGGCGAAGGTTGCATTGCAGTGTATCGGACGCCGAATTTCTCGTCCCGTCGTACGTGCCATTCACGTCATCGCGCAAGTTTTCAGCGGACTGTTCGTTCGTCGTGTGTGGTCAAGTCCGTTCATGCTAATTTTGAACGGACTGTTTGTCAAACTGTTTGACGAACCTAGTTGGGCGGACAGTCCGCCCGTGTGTACGCGGCCTAAGTGTCACATGATCTGTCATTACATACTCAAACCTTTTTGAAAGGCCCCAGAGGCTGCAACATCTAAGTAAGAGGCACCACTAACCAAACACTGCCATGAAGACCAAGGAGCTCTCCAAAGTACAAGCCAGGGTTAGGTTATAAAAAAAATATCCAAACCTTTGATGGTCCCTAGGAGCACCTTCAAATCTTTCATAACCAAATGGAAAGAACATGGCACAAAAGCAAACCTCCCAAGAGATGGCCACACACCAAAACTCATGGACTGGGCAAGGAGGGCATTAATCAGAGAGGCAGCACAGGGACGTAGGGTAACTCTGGAGGGAGAAGCTGCAGAGTTCCACAGCAGAGACTGGAGTATCTGTACATAGGACAACAATAAGCCGTATGCTCCATAGAGTTGGGCTTTATGGCAGAGTGGCCAGAAGAAAGCTGTTTACTTTACTTAAACAAATTGGCACATTACGTTTATTGACGTCATCCCATGCCTCAGCGACCTGCGCGACCCCTGCACGGCACGCGTTCTGTGATCAGCGAGTCTATGAGACTCGCTGGATCACAGATTGGAGTAAGGGGTCAATCCCGACCCCTTACCATGTGATCATCTGTCAGCCAATGAGAGCTGATCACGTGATGTAAACAGAGCCAGTAATTGGCAATTTTTTCTCCTCGTGCTGACAGCGTGAGGAGAAAAAAAAAGGCGATCACCGGTGGCCGTGATCAGGACATCAGTCCCAATCACGGCTAGCTGCTGCAGATCCTTAGTGCCCACCTGTGCCCCCTGCCAATGCCACCTAGCAGTAGGCAACAGTGCCTACCAGTGCCCATCAGTGCCACCCATCAGTGCCCACAGTTCCACTTATCAGTACCCACAGTGCCACCTATCAGTGCCTCAACAAATGTGACACTGATGTGCAGCACTGATCAGTACCCATCAGTGTCACCTACCAGTGCCAACCATCAGTGCCCATCAGTTTCACCTATCAGTGCCCATCCGTGCCACCCATCTGTGCCACCCATCAGTGCCAGCCTTCAGTTTCCATCAGTGCCACCTTATTTGTGCCCATCAGTACCGCCTTAACTGTGCATATCAATGAAGGAGAAAATTTACCTGTTTGTAATATTTTATAGCAAACCATGAAACATGATTTTTTTTTTTCTTCAAAATTTTCCATCTTTTTTTGTTTGCTTAGCAAAAAATAAAAATCCTGGCAGTGATTAAATACCCCCAAAAGAAAGCTCTATTTGTGGGAAAAAAATGAGAAAAATTTCATTTGGGTACAGTTTTGTATGACCGCGCAATTGTCATTCAAAGTGCGTCAATGCTGAAAGCTGAAAATTGGTCTGGGCAGGAGGGGGGGGGGGGGGGGTGGTTTAAGTGCCCAGTAAGCAAGTGGTTAATGTCTAAACCGCTGGCAACAAAAGTGAGTACACGCCAAGTGAAAATGTACAAATTGGGCCCAATTAGCCATTTTCCCTCCTCTGTGTCATGTGACCAGTTAGGCCGCGTACACACGGGCGGACTGTTCGCCCAACTTAGTCCGCTGAACAGTGTTTCAGCGGACAGTCCGCTCGTGTGTGGGCTTCAGCGGACTGTTTCAGCGGACAGTCTGACGAACAAAGTCTTACGGAATTTCCATAAGACAGTCCGTTCAAACTTGGTTTTGTCCGTCCAAACTTGGTTTCAGCGGACAGTCCGCTCGTGTGTAGGCAAGTTGGACGGACTAAGTATCGCGCATGCTCAGAAAGGGTTTACACGGCCGAAGGTTGCATTGCAGTGTATAGGACGTCGTTTTTCTAGTCCCGTCATACGTGCTGTACACGTCATCACGCATGTTTTCAGCGGACTGTTCGTTCATCGTGTGTGGTCAAGTCCGTTCATGCTAATTTTGAACGGACTGTTTGTCGGATTGTTTGACGAACTTAGTTGGGCAAACAGTCCGCCCGTGTGTACGCGGCCTTATGCCCCGTACACACGAGAGGGATTAAGTCTGACAGACCTCCAAAGGAGTTCCGCCGGAGTTCCGACGGAGTTCTGGCGGACTTTTCGACCGAACGGACTTGACCACACACCATCACACCAAACTCCGACTGAGTCGAACGTGATGACGTACGACTGGATTCGACGTAGGAAGTTCATAGACAGTAGCCAATAGCTGCCCTAGCGTCGGTTTTAGTCTGTCGGAGTAGCACACACACGAGCGAATTTTTCGAAGGGGACCGGGTCCGGCGGAGTTCCGTCGGGAAAATTTGAAGCATGCTTCATTTCTAAAGTCCGTCAGACTTTAGCTAAGCTAAAGTCCGTTGCAGCCCACACACACGATCGGATAGTCTGACGGACTCAGTCCGTCGGAGTTTGGATGTCGAAAAGTCCGCTCGTGTGTACGGGGCTTTAGTGTTACAAGGTCTCTCAGGTTTGAATGGGGAGCAGGTGTGTTAAATTTGGTGTTATCGCTCTCACTTTCTCATACTGGTCACTGGAAGTTTAATAGACACCTCATGGTAAAGAACTCTCTCTGAGGATCTGAAAAAAGAATTGTTGCTCTACATAAAGATGGTCTAGGCTATAGGAAGATTGCCAAGACCCTGAAACTGAGCTGCAGCAGAGTGGCCAAGATCAACAGGACAGGTTCCACTCAGAACAGGCCTCTCCATGGTCATCCAAAGAAGTTGAGTGCACGTGCTCAGCATCATATCCAGAGGTTGTCTTATGAGTGCTGCCAGCATTATCACCAAAAGAAATCTCTATTTGTGAGAAAATTTTTAAAAAAATTTCATTTGGGTACAGTGTTGTATGACCGCAATTGTCATTCAAAGTGCGTCAGTGCTGAAAGCTGAAAATTGGTCTGGGTAGGATGGGGGTTTAAGTGCCCAGTAAGCAAGTGGTTAATGTCTAAACCGCTGGCAACAAAAGTGAGTACAGCCCAAGTGAAAATGTACAAATTGGGCCCAATTAGCCATTTTCCCTCCTCTGTGTCATGTGACCTGTTAGTGTTGCAAGGTCTCAGGTGTGAATAGGGAGCAGGTATGTTAAATTTGGTGTTATCACTCTCACTCTCTCATACTGGTCACTGGAAGTTCAATATGGCACCTCATGACAAAGGACTCTCTCAGAGGATCTGAAAAAAGAATTGTTGCTCTACATAAAGATGGTCTAGGCTATAGGAAGATTGCCAAGACCCTGAAACTGGGCTGCAGCAGAGTGGCCAAGACCAACAGGACAGGTTCCACTCAGAACAGGCCTCTCCATGGTCATCCAAAGAAGTTGAGTGCACATGCTCATCATCATATCCAGAGGTTGTCTTATGAGTGCTGCCAGCATTGCTGCAGTGGTTGAAGGGTGGGGGGTCAGCCTGTCGGTGCTCAGACCATACACCGCACGCTGCATCAAATTGGTCTGCATGCCTGTTGTCCCAGAAGGAAGCCTCTTCTAAAGATGATGCACAAGAAAGTCCTCAAAGAGTTTGCTGAAGACAAGCAGACTAAGATCATGGATTACTGGAACCATGTTCTGTGGTCTGATGAGACCAAGATAAACTTATTTGGTTCAGATGGTGTCAAGTGTGTGTGGCAGCAACCAGATGAGGAGTACATAGACAAGTGTGTCTTGCCGACAGTCAAGCATGGTGGTGAGAGTATCATGGTCTGGGGCTGCATGAGTACTGCCAGCACTGGGGAGCTACAGTTCATTGAGGGAACCATGAATGCCAACATGTACTGTGACCTACTGAAGAAGAACATGATCTCCCTCCAAGACGACCACTGCCTTACTAAAAAAGCTGAGGGTAAAGGTGGTGGACTGGCCAAGCATGTTTCCAGCCCTAAACCCTATTGAGTGTTGCATTATTTTGAGGGGACAGCAAATCTACACTGTCATACAAGCTGTGCACTCACTACTTTACATTGTAGCAATTTCTTCAGTGTTGTCACATGAAAAGATATAATAAAATATTTACAAAAATGTGAGGGGTGTACTCACTTTTGTGAGATACTGTACATCTGTCTTGTGTCTATACCAAATTTTATCAGTAAAAGCAGTATGCACAGTATGTTTGTTTCTTGTGAGATTATTCGTGATTTAGGTACATTTCTGTTATGCTTGTTATTAGCACATTTATTAATATTTTACACTTATGAAACTTTGCCATCGTCTTCTGTTCTAGGCAATATAAACCTAAATACTGATGGCATGATATGGATGTTGCAGAAACCTAATTAAGGCTAGGTTCACATTGCTGCGATGCGGGAACGCCGCAAATCCGCGGCGTTTTCCCGCATCGCATACCTCCCGCCGGCAGTTCACACTGCCCTATGCGGACGGCTGGGGGTGTCAATGTTATGTTAATGACACCCCCAGATCCGTCGGCATATCGCAGTGCGATCTGCCGACTCGCACAGGAATCGGATCGCATGGTGTGAACCCCCATGCGATCCGATTCCGTTGCGGACCCAAAAAAGGGTCCCGTGCGAGTTTGCTGCGGGACCGCTGCGAGTTCAGCCATACTATCTGTATGGCTGAACTCGCAGCGCTACGGAGATCGGATGTGATTTGCTGTGCGAATCACATCCAGTTCTCCCCCCGCAGCGGTGTGAACCCAGCCTAAAGGTAACTTATGTCATAAATCTTACCATGTTTGGCTTCAAGTCCCATTAATATGTAAACAAACGAGAACATAATAGATATAATCTAAAGGGAACTTTTACATAAATGCAAACTGTAATACCAGTTCAAATTTTTTTATTGTAGGTGGGTAAAGCACCTAGGAAACATACTGAGAAAACGCATAAAACAGGTTATTGAAGTAGGGTGACCTCATGCTTGGACCTGGTTTTGATAGCCTATATTACAGTAAAACATGTAATACTGATGCAATATTATATGTGAGTGCATTATTTCAACATTCTAACTGTCTACAGAGAAAAAAAAACTGTGATTGCCACACAAAGAAAATTGGTTAGCTGCATTGAAATGGTCTGACCTTTTTCCTAAGGCCAGCCATAGACGGGTCAAATCACCGGCCGAGATTCGAATCGTGTGTGGGCAGGCTGAATGTACCAAGTTGGTGGGCAGGCTGAATGTACCAAGTTGATCGATAAACTTAAGTACAACCAGCCTGCCAGATTCACTTGTGATTATCACTATCCCACAGAGCAATCAATTGTGCTGCAAGTTTGGAAAATGACTTGCTAAACTATTGCTAGACTTGCCAGGCTCCCCAAGTTTGTTGCACAATTGCAACAAGTCTACATTGCATGATTTCAGATCAATTTTTTTTCCAAACATTCTGCAAGTCTGCTGCAAGTTCTGGTTCAGTTATGCTGTGGAAATAGTCATCCCACCACAGGGGTCACTGTGGTGACCCTGCCCCCCTCTGACATCCTGGGGAAAGCCATAGGGAAGTCCCCGTGCATTCCGAGGAGGGCGGGGTCACTGGCCCCACCCTCCGTTATATAAGAAGTGTCAGAAGAACCGAAACCTCACACGGTGGAAAACTCCCACTGAGGCGGATCATGCGGAGGATGGAGCGGAGAAGAAGCCGGAGGAAGATGATGGACGAGAAGAATGGAGGACGAAGAAAATGGAGAAGAAGATGGGTCTGGTATAGATTTTGAGGGGGACCCCCATGCCATTTTTTAAAAAAAAAATTGGGTTTGGAGTTCCCCTCTGGGGAAATCCCAAGCCGTTTTTATCAATGAACTTTTATGTGTATTGCGGACTGACAATTCATTCTAGCCATTATATTTATTATTACTACTAGTCAACCAACATTCAAATTTTTCTGTAGGACGAGCATTTGACCAGAAATGTACGATTGCAGCGTTATACAGTTTCGATGCTATGTCGAATCTTATAACTTTTGACAGACACCATAAGCCAAATATTCAACGTTTGTATGTTTTTCGCTGCTTTGTCAAATCTCTGTCGTTCATGTTGAATGAATGGTCTAAGTATCTGCCCCAACAGTCAGCCATCCGACGTTGTGTCAGTCTGTCAGATACTGTAACGAATATGGCGGCAACCCATTTCGACCACATGGAGGAGGTTCCTGAGCCATCTATGGAGGCAGCAACATCCCATTCCCCACCATCATCCAAGAAGCAGTGCAGGAGGGGGACACAAGCTGCAACCAGCAGGAAGCGTAACCTTATGTGGACTCACATTGAGTCCCAGGTCCTTGTAAAGGAAACGCTTCCTTGCTGGATGCAGCTGTGTGGCCCCCGCTCGAGGGATACCACTCAGGAGTGGAAACGTAAGAAGTGGGAGGAGATCTCCAGAAAAGTAGAAGCAATGTATCACCATCGACGTGACCCGACTGCCTGCCGCAAAACATTCTGCGACATAAAATGGTAAGTAACGTGTCTGATTTATTTATTTTTTTTCATTTTAACCACTTCAGCCCCAGAAGATTTGGCTGCCAAATGACTTTTGCAATTCGGCACTGTATCACTTTAACTGACAATTGCGTGGTCGTGCGGCGTGGTTCCCAAACAAAATTGACATCCTTTTTTTTCCCAACAAATAGAGCTTTCTTTTGGTGGTATTTGATTACCTCTGCGTTTTTTTATTTTTTGCGCTATAAACAAAGAAAAAGCGACAATTTAAAAAAAAGTTATTTTTCTTTACTCTTTGCTATATAAGTATCCCCCCAAAAAATATAAAAATATATATATGTTTCCTCAGTTTAGGCCGATACATATTCTTCTACATATTTTTGGTAACAAATTGCAATAAGCGTTTATTGATTGGTTTGTGCAAAAGTTATAGCGTCTACAAAATAGGAGATAGTTTTATGGCATTATTATTAATAATTTTTACTAGTAATGGCGGCGATCAGGGATTTTTTTTTATCATGACTGCGACATTATGGCGGACACATCGGACACTTTTGATGCCATTTTGGGACCATTATGTAATTTATACAACAATCATAGCTCTAAAAATGCACTAATTTTAATGTGTAAAAAAATGACAATGGCAGGGAAGAGGTTAACCACTAGGGGGTGCTGAAGGTATTAAGTGTGTCCTAGGGAGTGATGCTAACTGGGGGGATGGGCTACCAGTGACACAACACCGATCACTGCTCCCGATGACGGGGAGCAGAAGATCACTGTCTTGTCACTAGGCAGAACAGGGAGATGCTATGTTTATACTGGCATCTCCCTGTTCTTCAGCTCCGTGACATGATCGCCGGCACTCGGAGGACATCGAGTCCGCAGGTCCCGATGTCATGTTACTTTAAGCAGCTGTCCCATTCTGCCAACGTATATCGGTGTGAGCCGGTCAGCAAATGGTTAAAAATAAAATCACATATTATGCCTAAAAACAAGTCGTCCCCACACACACATAAACATATATTATTGCTATCACGTGATGTCAGTAAAGTTAAGTGAAACATTTTTTTTTTTTTAAAGTAATAAATAATTTTAAATTTATCCTCCCTCCTGTGAAAAACCTAATTTGCGCATAGGTGTGCCTAGCCTACACATGAAAGCATAGTTTGCACATAAATATTATCGCCATGATCATTGTAAGAGGAATATTTCCATGGCCGTTATTTGTTCTTAGTTATCACTAAACTGAGCAGTAAGTGCTTTTAAGTTCCCCTTGACCACATGTAGGTTACACCCCCTTTCTGAGCAGGCCATAGCGAGTTGCAGCTTTAACTGACATTTGCACACTCCTGTGATGTACTACCCAAATGAAATGTATGCCCTTTTCCTGCCACATATAGAGCTTTTATTGGTGGCATTAGATCACCGCTGGGTTTTACATTTTTTGTTATTGAAAATGAGTTAAATATAAAATAAAAAATGTTGTTACGGTGGCTGGACTTAACCAGCTTGCGGACCTGCCATATGTGGAGGGGTCCACATCCACAAGTGGTTAATGCTTGGAAATTTACACCATACACAGTTCACACAAGCGCCTAATTATAAAGGTGGACTGGACATCTATATTTACTCAGCACAATCCCAATCCTGTCTTTTATATTTTATTGTGCACCAAAAAAGAATACGTTTTTCTTAAAATAAATTTGGTTAATAAAAAATGTGCAAATCTTGTGCTACATGAAATAAATGTGTCTAATCCAAAAATTCCATTTGCATTGTTTCATTCTACAGGTTCATTCTACAATTGTTTCATGTGTTGATGTAATTTTCAGATTACAATTATGGAACTCGTTTCTCTTCTCTTTTTGTTTTGCAGTTCCATAGCGCGTAAACGCAGGCAGGCCGGGTGCAGAGGGAAGCTGGTGCCTCTCCTCCCCCATGAGGCAGAGCTGTTAGCTGGTGTAGGGAAGGAGGAGATCACCCAGCTCCTGTCTCATCAAGGTTGGTGTCAGCATTGCATTGTGCAGGACATTTTCTTTTGTTAAGCACCCGACATTTACCATGTTGTGATTTTATTTAAAGATCGTATCCAGGCCCAGCGCCGCCGGAAGCAGAGGGCGGAGAAGCAGGAGTCCTCCACATCATCAACGTGCAGTAAGTACTCGTTTCTCTTCTCTTTTTGTTTTGCAGTTCCATAGCGCGTAAACGCAGGCAGGCCGGGTACAGAGGGAAGCAGGTGCCTCTCCTCCCCCATGAGGCGGAGCTGTTAGCGGGTGTAGGGAAGGAGGAGATCACCCAGCTCTCACAAGTTAAGGGTAAGGTAACCCAGCTTGGGGAGGTTAAATTTGAGGAAAGTTATTTGTTCCATCAAATGGGGTGTTAGTTGTGCATGGTGTGCATTATGGATGTTCCCATTAATAGAGAAAACTCTCTCACTTTGCACACTGGTTGGAGGACAGGATAGTAGTTTCTGGGCAACCAGGTTAAGACCAGGCCACACACTTTTCTTACCATCCCAATAGGTCAAAGGGTCCTCTGTAGGAAGCAAAGCTGCTTGATATAGGTAGGCCCTGACCATTTCAGAGGCACTGCTCTCCTCTTGATTACCCGCTGCTTGACCTGCATCCACCAGATTGTCAAGTGTCTCTACCCAACATGCACATGCTCCACTCAGTTGTTTTTGAGTGTTCAGTGATGGTGCCAGGTCTTGGAATAGCAGACATGGCAGGTGAATCTTCCAAATCAGCCTCATTCGGCATACATCTCTGTTGCTGCAAATTACGGACCCTTTCAATCAGTTTTTCTTTCCAGTAGGAGAGACTGTTGTCTCTGAGTGACAGTTTATTTTTTTTAAATATCTTTTTATTGGTTTTCATCCAACATAACAAACAAAAAACAAAACAAAGGCAAAAAAGAGAAAACAGAAAAAGGAAAACATAAACAGTTAGACAAAACATTGGTCTCACATAAAAACAGTGGGATCCCCGTGGGGGCCCCATTTTAGTCTTGTCGTACATGTATAGCAGGCTTACAGCATATGGCGTGGTTATTTGAAAAGCTACGCAGGTCCCTGGATCTCCAGACACCAATGACAGCATTTGCCAATAAGGGTGTAAGATCTGGCCCTTTCAGTGTGCACAGGTGTCACCTACATGAGAGCTACTTTTCCCTGGTTCTATTGAGGGATCTCCGAAGCAGAGGAGGGGTCCGTCAACCACCTAGACCAGACCTTGTCATATTTTTTGGGGCAACCTCTATTGGCGTATGTGTCTTTTTACAAAGGCAGGCTATTGTTGACGAGTTGTTTCCATAGGGAGAGAGGAGGGGGGGTTGGTTTGCGCCAGCTAAGGGCTATGGCTTTGCGGGCATAAAACAGTAAGAGTCCCACAAGTGTACATCCTGCCACCGTAGGAATTAATTGCTCAACTAGGCCTAGTATGCAAACAGCCATGGCTGGTTGTAGTGGCACAGAGGTGATCCGCGAGATAAATTCTAGAATCTCGGTCCAGTAATTGGAGATCGCTGGGCAGGTCCAGAAGATATAGGTGAAGTCCCCAGGGATCCCACCACATCTCCAGCAACCGGGGGGGGAGTCAGAGTTAATTTTGTGCAATCTGTGGGGGGCGTAGTACACCCAGTGAACAATCTTGAATTGGATCTGCCGATCTCTCAGGGAGACCAGGGAGGTAAAAGGGAAACCCCAAATGTCATCCCAGTCGTCACTGTCGAGATCAGGGATGTTCCGGGACCACTTAGTTCTTAGCGCCTCCAATGCCGGGAGAGAGGTTATATGTGAGTATAATTGAGAGGTGGGTCTTCTTGCACAACCAGACCTAAGAAGGTCCTCTAGGGAAGACTGGATCAGCTGGGGAGGGGAGTTTGAGAATTGGCAACCAAAGGCATGGGAGAGTTGATGGTATCGAAAAAAGTATGACCGTGGTATATGAAAGTCAGGATTCAATTTGGAAAATGGAATTAGGGACTGGTCGGAAACAATCTGAGATACTGTTTTAATGTGAAATTTGGTCCAGGCATGGGGCTCTAGTAGTTTGTAGATGTGTTCTAGAGTTGGGTTCCGCCAGAGGGGGGCATTGGGTAAGTTTGCCTGTTTGGGGTATTTTTCGAGTCTCAGGCCTGTCCCCCATGCACACAGCGTGGTGCGCATGGAGGGTGTCAGTGGGTAGGGGGCCCCGGGCCCCCGAAAAGGCAAAAATTTTAGCGCCTCGAGGGATCCCAGCACTGCCGTCTCGATCTGGGTAGCTGGGTTGGAGATGTCCGGATTCAACCACCAAGCAGTCGTAACTAGCTGGGTGGCCAAATAGTGCTTATATAGATCCGTGCATGCCAAGCCACCCTGAGAGATCGGGCGTATCAGTGTGGTCCAGCTGTATCTGGGGGACTGGGATCCCCACAGGAATGCAGCGAGGAGGCGGTATAGACGTGTGAAAAAAGATTTAGGTATCCACTGTGGAGAATAAGTATGTGAATTTGTGTAATAGTTTCATTTTAAACAAATTTATACGTCTCATCAATGAAAGTGGCAATGATTCCCATGCCCTCAGACGATGCCGAGTCTCCTGCACCACCGGGGAGAGGTTTAGGGGTAGGTAGTCTGAAGCC
Source organism: Lithobates pipiens (assembly GCF_037356315.1). Lineage (NCBI taxonomy): Eukaryota > Metazoa > Chordata > Amphibia > Anura > Ranidae > Lithobates > Lithobates pipiens. The sequence continues at coordinate 245,849,677 of NW_027507785.1, forward strand.
TGTCTGGAGACCACAACCTCCATGTATTTAAAGGTCTCGACCCATTGGAGGGGAACATTAGGAGGAGCTGTTTCACGGGCCGCTTGGTCTATGGGGAACAGAAGAGATTTTTTCCAGTTGACCCTGAGGCCCGTGACAGAGGAAAAGGAGTTGAGAATCTGAAGGGCTCCCTTAAGAGATGGACCCGCATCATTGAGGAAGAGCAGGAGGTCGTCTGCATATAGAGCGACCCTCTCCTCTAGCCAGCCAATCTTCAGCCCCTTGACACAGGGGGAAGTGTGGAGGGCCTCTGCAAGTGGCTCCATCGCAATAGAGAATAGGGTCGGGGAGAGAGGGCAGCCCTGCCGCGTACCTCTGGACAGATGGAAGGATTGTGACAGGCCCCCTCCTGAGGTGGTTTCCTGGTAGAGGACCTTGATCCACTCAATAAAGACCAGGGGAAGTCCCATTCGCCGGAAGATCTTCCAAAGAAAAGGCCACTCGACCGTGTCGAAGGCCTTTTCAATATCGAGAGAGGCCACCACCCTGGACCCCTCATTCAGATGCTGCGCGTGGATGTTAGTAAACAGGCGCCTTAGGTTTACGTCTGTTGCTCTATTGGCCATGAACCCTGTTTGGTCCGTCTCAATGACCGAGGGGAGTAGGGGCTGTAGTCTCATGGTCAATAATTTGGTGAGGATCTTAAAGTCTGTATTAAGGAGGGCGATAGGCCTATAGGAGGCACAGGATGTGGGGTCTTTAGGTGCTTTGTGGATGAGGATGATGTGGGCATGACTCATGGAAGTCGAAAGGGCTCCATCAGCCAAGCAGTGGGTAAATAGTTGGGCTAATTTGGGGGCCAGTAGGTCCCCATGGGTTAGTAAAACTCAATGGGGAGTCCATCTGGGCCTGGAGACCTCCCAGTAGGGAAGGACCCCAGTGCTTTCAGTACCTCCTCCGGGGCAATCGGCCTCACTAGGGATTCCCTTTCCGCATTGGAAAGCCAGCCAAATGCCAAGGGATCCAGCCAAGGTGCAAGGTCCCTCGACTGAAAATCCATTGGTAGCACTGAGGTGTAGAGTGAGGTGTAGTATGTACAGAAAGCCTCCAGTACATCTGGCAGGGAAGAGATTGATTCTACTGAGGGGGACACCACACTGAGGATCGCTGTTATGGGTTTCTCTTGTTGTGCCAACATTGCCAGGAGGCGACCATTCCGGTCCCCCTGCTCAAAGAACCATTGCTTATTTCGGTAGAGGTCTAGCCTAGGTATTTCTGTAAGGTGGAGGTGTAGGACGCGTTTTGCCGCATTAAGGGAGTTGTAATGTGTGTCCGAGGGGTCCGCAGCATAGACTTCTGACTGCGATTGCACGTCTGCCTGCGGTAGTGACAACAGCCTGTTCCCTCTGGATACCAGCAATAGAGGAGATGTATTGCCCTCTGGTGAAAGCCTTGAAGGCATCCCATGTTGCGGTTGTGGAGGCAGACCCTGCGTTGATGTCCCAATACTCTGACAAACGTGGCGGTATGGTGTTCACTAGGTCCGCGTGGGAGATCCAATGGGTTCCCAAGCGCCAAAGGGCCAAGGAGCAGGAGGACAGAGAACGAGTACTAAGGAATAGGGGGCAGTGGTCTGAAAGTCCGCTGGGCAAATAGAAAGCGTCTAATATGTCTGTCATCATAGTCGGGTTGGTGAAGGCAAGATCTATGCGAGAGGAGGTCTTGTGCGTGTCAGAGAAACATGAGTATGCTCTGGTCATGGGATGTTTCCATCTCCACACCTCCGACACTCCCAGTGCCTCCACCCATGAGAGCAAGTCAGTGTAAAATTGTTTAGGAGGGATGGGTCTGTCCAGGTCAGGGGCCAGGATGGCATTGAAGTTGCCCATGAGTAACATTTTGGCCGGGCAGTGTGGAGTGATTTTATCCAGAATAGTATATAGGGTGGAGGAGTTGAAAGGGGGAGGAATGTAGACACCTGCCATTATGTATCTAGTACCCCAGACAGTAAACACTATTATCACGTATTTGCCCTGGGGGTCAGTGTGAACCTGTTCTAATACACAGTATGGTGACCCCCCTGGTATACATGGAGTAAGAGGCATGGAAGGCCCTCTGGATTCATGGTTTTCTCAATGCCATAAGTTTTCTGCCCATGAGATGCATTTCCTGCAGAATTATTATATGTGGGGAATGTAATTTGAGGTATTGGAAGAGCACTGCTCTCTTAAACTTGGCATTAAGTCCCCGGACATTCCAGGAAAGCACACTGAAGGTGGGGGTATCACGTGTCGCCATGGTGTAGTGGGTTGGCGTAGGAGGAGAAGAGGGCCGAAGCAAGCGCATGTGCCGCAACCAGCAACGGTCCTCACCAGGACCTGAAAGAGGGAAGGGGAGGTGACTCAATGGGGAAGTGGGACAGATCCCTGTTTAGGGGTCAAAAAACAACTGTCTGCATAAAGGCTGCTGGAGCTCCTCAGGCAGGAGGAGTTGGTCTCAGTTCCAGGAGTAGGATGTAGTCTATCAGCTTAGGATGATGGTGAAGTGCCGCAGTGGAGAAGATCGCAGCAGCTGAGCATAGGTGATGCTGGAATCGACAAGGGACCTAATGGCAGACCCTCAGTGAAAGACAAGGAATTTAGTTAGTCACAACATGTCGCACAACCGCCACCGTTCCAGTAGGCAGTGCAACACTAACGGGTATCCAGCCACGCCTCAGGGGTGTCAAATAAATGGGTGTGATCACATCAGTGACCCTCAGCCTGCTGGGGTATAGGAGACCAAAGCGAATTCCCTTTTCTCGAAGTCGATGTTGAACATCCGTGAATGACTTGCGGCGCTGCTGCACCTCTTGGGAGAAATCAGGAAAGAAGGACAGTTTGGCATTTTCATACTTAATTTCCGGCATGGCTCGGGCCACCGCCAGGATGCGGTCACGTTCCCGGTTGTTCAACAGACGTAGCAGGAAGGGACGTGGAGGAGACCCTGGTCTAGGAGGGAGTGGTGGGACCCTATGGGCTCTTTCCACTACAAAAGTGGGTGGCGTGTCCCCTAAGTTAAACAGGGTGGAGAGAAGCTGTTAAGTAAACTCAGTGAGTCTGGGGCCCTCAGGTCGCTCGGGTAGACCAAGTATGAGAATGTTGTAGCGCCGGAGGCGGTTTTCGGTGTCAATGGCTCGTTCCTGTAGTGCCGGATCTCTGCTCCCGTGGGGGACTCCACTGCCCCTGATTGCCCGGCCACTGATGAACTCGCTGCCGTTGCAGTCACCGGGCGGTTCCCAGACAACGCGGCCTTTTTATTCTTGGAGTGCGAGTGACGGGTTTTGGGGGGGCCCATCCGCCGGATGTCTCGATCCAAGACAGGGCCCAGCAGCTGGTGAGGAACAGCAGGCGGACACCAGGTCGCACACGGCAGAATTGGTGGGGTGGTGGTGACAGTGGCACTACACAGGAGCAGGGCTTGCCACAAGGTGCAGCACCACAGGGATGAAGGAGGCACTGGAAGGGCAGCACTCACTCACTGTACAGTACCTGTAGTTTGAAGGCTCTCAGGGCGCTGTAGGCCACAGGATTGCAGCTGCAGGATAATGCCCACTGGGATCCTCCGGTGGTCTCTCACCCGATCCCGGGGGTCCCATGCCGCTGATGCAAAGGGAGCAGCCGCCTCCCGCTCGGGCGATCCCGCTACTTGAGCTGAAGGATGTTGGAGGCTCTGTAGGCCTCAAGATGGCGGCAGGTCACAGTGGCCGAAAAACGGCCCCGGCAGGCCCCTCTGCTATTCACCGGCTCCCCTCCCGATGCAAGAACCTCTCAGGGGTTCCCTCCGATGAGGTAGGTGGAGTGATCTCCCCTCTCTGCCACAAGCGCAGCACCAAGCCCAGGATGTGTCGGCCTCACAAGCCGCAAGATGGCAGCGGCGTGCTGCCCAGCGGAGCCGGCCGTGGCCTGACAAGACTCAATCCGCTGGCCGAGCTCCGCGATTTTCACTTGGTCAGGTGTGGGAAGCGCCTGGCAACAGCCAGGGGGAGTCCGGAGGCTTGATAGGCTAGCTGGTGTGCAGGATGGAGGCAGACTGCAACAGAATTCTCAGAGCTCCTCAGCAGTGCGTCCTGCCTCGTCTACATCCAGACACGCCCCCCTCTCTGAGTGCCAGTTTACCTTTGATCCTGGGTAGCCAGCATGAGTTCAGGGCAGACACGGTCATTTAGCTGATATTTTAAGTTGTCTTGTAGCTTTCTGATGAAAGACGCTACATCGGCATGATGTGGGCTGCCACAAACAGGCTCACTGTTTTCTAGGAACGATCCCATCTTATCTATGAGATAGATAAATAAGGGTATGACCTTTCCTAGGCTGGCATTGCTCTGACTCAAGTTTTCCTTCACATTACGAAAGGACTTTAAAACAAGCTGGCAAATTATACACCATTCATCACGTCCCAGTGTGGAATCAATTCCAATGCTGTGGCGAGATGATAGATTGTGGATGGCTGTCTTTTGCTCCAAAATGCGTTCCAGCATTTCCAGGGTATAGTTCCACCGGGTGCTGACATCTTGTTTCAGGCGATGTATGGGGAGCCTTGATTGTTCTTGCTCCTCCCTCAACAGTTGACTAGCCCCTACATTGCTTTGGAATTGCCCTGCAATCTTCCTGCAAAGGTCCAAGATTTGAGCAATCTTGTTGTTTTTCTCCACTGGAATGGCACCCTTGACCACTAAATGCAGTACGTGGGCAGAACAGCGCACACGGACAAAAGATCCATCTTGGGGAGCTTTAACCATGTTTGAACCTTCGTCTGTCACTATGAATCCAACAGAAACATTGGTGACTGCCCGCTCTCCAAACCAATTGGCCAACATGGATCTAAACCGCAATATGTTGGCAGAGCTGTGTTTATCATCACAGACTTCTGTATGGAGCAGGAAAGCTTGATAACCCTGCTGGTCTTGAGCTGCAGACCTGCTTCCTGATGAAGTTTGAACTCTTACACTAGTGCCACCACCAACAGGCACAGTGGCCAGCCACCAGTGTGCAGTCAAAGACAGGAAAGCATGTTGACTGCTGGGAGCTGTCCACAAATCAGTGGTCAAATGAATTGTCTGACCCTTGGCTTTGGCCATTTTTTCCTTCAATACTGCAATGCACGAATGGTATAGTGCTGGAATAATCTTTCTGCTGAAAGATGTTCGTGCAGGAACAACGTATCTTGGAGCAAGGGCATGCATGAGCTGTTTATACGGCTCCCCTTCAATCATGCGAAAAGAAGCTCCTCCAACAGCAATGAATTGGCCAATGAGGCGGGTGATCTTGTTGGCCTGCTGTTTTGACATGCCCTTGAAACTAAAGCCAACAAAACTATCTAGGGTAGGCTGATGATGTCCTTGGGAGGATGAGGAACCTGATTGGGTCTGCAGTGTAACTACTGCACGTGGACGGTTTGTCTTAATTGAACCCTCTCTATGGGCTGTGCTCTGAGTAAGTGGTGTGGTTGAGGAGGTACCACCAGTATAGTCACAGTCCGTTATGCTGCTTCCTGCGCTACCACCTTTTTCTGTCTCTGCCCACAGTATGAAATACAAATCGAAAAGCATGGTTCCCATATCAGGCTTATCGAGAAAGGAAGTGAGCTCAAGGACTATTACGGTACAATTAAAGTATAAAGGTATTAATAACTAATTGTTTAAGCCAAAGTAAAATACACATAAATGTTTTTATTATTTGAATAAACTTTAACAATATACAGAATGGTACAGGTGGTGACGTATTTCTACTAGTTTCGCTCTTACTGAGCTTCCTCAGGAAATACATACATCTGTGAAGGACACAATTATAGTGAATTAAACAGTAATCATCTAGAAGACATTGTAAAAGGTATACAAGGGAACTATTGTATAATACAGGATGTGGCTCTTACCCACGTCGGTGTACCACAGAAGCAACCGGAATGCCCCGGGAGTGTCTCCCCCAGCGACTGGAGGGGGTATTAGAGACAAACAAGCAGATGTCTAGGAAAGATATGATGTTGATCTATATTAGGTTAGGTAAAAAAGCTGGTTTTATCCATATTAGTATGTTGTGTGATACGGTCAAGTCGCCTATCTAACCAAGTATTCTCGTCGATATAAAAACCAGTGAAAGTGATGGTACAAAGTGCCCGTGAAGGAATAAATATAAACTGGGTAATGGATTCATGCTTAGTGAATATGTGGAGGGAGGAAAAGAGAAGGGAAAGAGGGGAAGGGGGGGAGGAAAAGGGAGGATATGGAGGAGGGGGAAAGAAGGGGGGGTTGAATGGGGAGGAAGCCAGGAAGGGGGAAGGGGAGGGGGGAGGGGAAGGAGGAATATAAGGGAGAGGGAATCAAGGGAAGAGGAATATAGAGGAAAGGGAATAAAGGAAAAAGAAAAAAAGGAAGGGGAAGGAAAGGGAAGAAAGGAGAGAAAAAGTTAGGGTGGAGAAAATAAAAGGAAGTGAAAAAAAGTGAAACAAATTATTAAAAGTGAAGTGCATAGAGAAAAGTGAAGGGGAGGTAGGGTGAAATCAGGATCGTAACTGCATGCAAAAAAGTGAGACCTAACAGTCCATAAATGTGACCACATGATTAAAACGATTATATATGCGGTGTAAATCTATAAAATTCAAGGCAGACAACCATCAACCACAGAGAAAAAGAAATATTGCAGTGAAATTCATGCGTTGAATGAATGTGAGTGCAGGAGGTGAAGAGTGCTGACGTGCATGAAAACGGTGGAAAAGAGGGGGTTAAATAAGGTTGGTGTTGAATTGATATTATTGCTGTTTGACCTACCATACACATGTTAAAGAATTTTTCAGGGTTTGGCCCGGGGGAAAAAAGGAATTCAACAGCGCTATACACAGGTAACATTACCAGCCTGCATGGATGTATTTGGTTGTAATAGAGAACCCCAGATGAGCGTATATAGATCACGTTGGTTGCTATGGGTGTAGCATTTATCAATCCCGGGAATATACTATATTAACGCGCTTGTAATGGTAAGCATTGACCCCCTGTTGACACACTAGATGCCCTACACTGATGTAATAGGACATCCCACATTGAGGGTCTGTATGTTTCTACATTTCAGATGATTATGAATAGATGAATAATTCACTGCTACACCCATAGCAACCAACGTGATCTATATACGCTCATCTGGGGCTCTCTCTTACAACCAAATACATCCATGCAGGCTGGTAATGTTACCAGTGTATAGCGCTGTTGAATTCCTTTTTTCCCCCGGGCCAAACCCTGAAAAATTCTTTAACATGTGTATGGTAGGTCAAACAGCAATAATATCAATTCAACACCAACCTTATTTAACCCCCTTCACTCTTTTCATGCACGTCAGCACTCTTCACCTCCAGCACTCACATTCATTCAACGTATGAATTTCACTGCAATATTTCTTTTTCTCTGTGGTTGATGGTTGTCTGCCTTGAATTGTATAGATTTACACCGCATATATAATCGTTTTAATCATGTGGTCACATTCACGGACTGTTAGGTCTCACTTTTTTGCATGCAGTTACGATCCTGATTTCACCCTACCTCCCCTTCACTTTTCTCTATGCACTTCACTTTTAATAATTTGTTTCACTTTTTTTCACTTCCTTTTATTTTCTCCACCCTAACTTTTTCTCTCCTTTCTTCCCTTTCCTTCCCCTTCCTTTTTTTCTTTTTTTTCCTTTATTCCCTTTCCTCTATATAACTCTTCCCTTGATTCCCTCTCCCTTATATTCCTCCTTCACCTCCTTCACCCTCCCCCTCCCCTTCCCCCTTCCTGGCTTCCTCCCCATTCCCTCCCCCCCTCTTCTTTCCCCCTCCTCCATCCCCTCTATTTCCCCCCCCCCCCCTCTTTCACTTCTCTCTTCCTCCCTCCACATATTCACTAAGCATGAATCCATTACCCAGTTTATATTTATTCCTTCACGGGCACTTTGTACCATCACTTTCACTGGTTTTTATATCGACGAGAATACTTGGTTAGATAGGCGACTTGACCGTATCACACAACATACTAATATGGATGAAACCAGCTTTTTTACCTAACCTAATATATCTTTCCTAGACATCGACTTGTTTGTCTCTAATACCCCCCCCCCCAGTCGCCGGGGGAGTTCCGGTTGCTTCTGTGGTACACCGACGTGGGTAAGAGCCACATCCTGTATTATACAATAGTTCCCTTGTATACCTTTTAAAATGTCTTCTAGATGATTACTGTTTTTTTCGTTTAATTCACTATAATTGTGTCCTTCACAGATGTATGTATTTCCTGAGGAAGCTCAGTAAGAGCGAAACTAGTAGAAATACATCACCACCTGTACCAGTCTGTATATTGTTAAATGTTTTTATTATTTGAATAAACTTTATGTGTATTTTGCTTTGGCTTAAACAATTGGTTATTAATACCTCTATACTTTAATTGTAACGTAATAGTCCTTGAGCTCACTTCCTTTCTCGATAAGCCTGATATGGGAACCATGCTTTTCGATTTGTATTTCATATAATTCTGGATGATGTCAATAATTTATCAGTTTACTTCAGTGACAAGGTTTTCTTTTTTCTGTAGTTTTCATACACTCTGCCCACAGTAAACTAGAGTGGTGGTAATTTTTAAGCTGAAGGTTCATACCAGCGTTGGTTAAATGTCCCAACTTTTTACCCCTACTGACTTGCTTCCTACACAACTTGCACTTTGCAAAGAACCTGCCTTCCAATGTTTGGAAGTATTTCTACACGTTGCTGTGGCGGGATGCAGCCCCTTGACCCTGTTGATCTCTGGTACTCTTTAGGGCTTATGTAGCTGCAGCAGGTAGCACACCAGTGGTGGAAGCTGTTGCCACAACAGTTACGCTTGGTGAACTAGTGCTAATGGCAGGGGGGCTGGGGAGGTCACTCTTATCCTCACAGGATTCTTCCTTCATAAAAACAGAGGGAGAAGGGGAGTTAGCAGCAGATGAAAAAGTGAACTGCTACCTGTCCTACTCCTCACAGAATGAGAGTAGGGGGAGCATACTAGCGCCCCCTACATATGGGAATAGGGACAAGGGAATTTCAGTTATATTTCATATCAGTAATTAATTGGTTACTTACCTGGTCACCTGATCAATCTTCCAGAATATTTCAGTTACATCAGGTGATCCAACGAACCTATGAAAATAAACAGAAGGTTATAAAAGGAAAACAACCAACAAATTTTATCAGAACAACGGTTGCAGCAGAAGAAAAAGGCACCCCTACGTTGTTCTCTTACCTGCCATGCATTCTTTGCTGCGTCAGCTAATGGAGAGGGCCTCCACTCCGGATGGCGATGCCTGGATGAGGTTCTGTTTATCTTCCGGCCCATCTACGGTTTCTTCACCTCCTTTGTCTCCCCCTTTCCAGGCTGTGGTTCCAGGTCTTCCTCCTTCTTCATCCGCTCTGCCCTCCGCCGCTCTGTCGCCATCGCTTTCCGCTCTGGGAGATTCCCTTGCACAGACGGTCCCCCTTCCTTCTTTGCTCCTTCCTCCTTTGGCTCCTCCTTCTGTGCTGCCTATTATTCCTCCCTCCAGAAACTCTACAGCTGGCTCCTTCGTTCCACAACAATCATTTGGTTCCTCCTCTCCAGCGTCATCAGTAGTGAGGCAGAATACCGAATGCGATGTTGGGGCATGCGCAGTGTCAACAGGATGTCCACAGAGGAACAGACAGAGGCCGGTTCGCTGGATCGAATCCAGGGGCCAGCCTGTGAATAAGAAATCAAAAACTAATGGTAAAAATACTATTAATTCTTTTAATTGTCATTCTAGTTTTGCTGCTGATTTACATGCAAATTCTTTCAATTCCAGTAAGCATAGCTACTAAAAGGAATGTGCATGTTGTTTCATCAGATGTTCAATTTGTTGCTAATTCTTTGTAAGCAGATGATACTTTATTGCGTACTGACAATACACTTCAGTATCTTTACCTTGTACTTCTGTAGCTAATCCTATTTCGTCTGTTTCAAATGCTTTTACTGCTATTCCTTTGCCTTTTATTAACCCGTTAGATGCTGTTTCTAATTCATTGCCTGCAGTTACAGGGTCACAGGATTTATTGGAACAATCTGCGCATTCTCTTACAGATGTGCAGAAAGACTATTCTGCAGGGGTTTCTTCCTTCCCGACTGCATCTTCACAGGCTGCTGTACAGCCTGTGGAAAAAGAATCGCAAACCTTGTTGGTCGTTTCTGCATCTCTTGCAGATGTACAGACGGGAAATTCAGCACAAGTTTCGTCTTTGTCGACTTCATCTTCCCAGGCTGGTGTACAGCCTGTGGAAAAAGGTGAGTCTGATCAATTACGATCATTGCTATCTTCATTTAAATCATTTATTGATTATTTTAAGCATTGCATTAGCAATTTATCGGTTAATTCTGATTCTCCATTATTGCAAGCTTGGAAAGATGTTGCTCAACCTACTCCACCTGTTGTCTTCAGCGTTTTCTATTGCTCAGATGTCAGTTCCTTCGATCCCTGAGTGTTGCTTTAAAGAAGCATTGATTTGTGAAATATCACCTCTTGGCTTTCATTTGCCAGCATCTATTAAAGAAAAAATCTGGAGGGGTGATTATGTGGTTATTCTTTCTCTTCTCCCTTCATTAAAAGGAGAACCATTTAGATAAAAAGGAATCTGCAGACGACAGACACAAATCGGCTCCTCGTTCGTTTAATAATTGGCTTCAAGCCTTTTGCATTTATGCGAGCGTTATGGGTGAAAAATGCCTTGAATTGTGTTGTGGCATGTTTCAACATGTTGAGATTATTCTTGTGGCTTTTAAGAATTTTTCTGGACTTGCATGGTTCTATTATGATGAATCGTTCAGTCAGAAGTTGGCAATCCATAAAACTTTAAAACGGGGTTCTAAGGATGTTGGTTTGTGGCTCAATCTCTTGATTCCTAAGAAACAATTGCTTCCTTCTCCATGTTTGCAGCCAGCTCCTTTCCGGAAAGGTCTCTGTTTTGGATTTAATGAGGGACAATGTAAATGGCCTAATTCTTGTCGTTGCAAACACGAATGTGCCACATGTCCTGGTAATCATCCGTCTTTTCGTTGGGCCATTTTTCTTCGCCACCTTTTCTGAATTTTAGAGTGTCACCTCTTGGTTTGCTGCATAAAAAGACAAAGGTGGTTTTCGTTTAATACATCATCTGTCATAACCTTTGGGCTCTTCGTTAAACAATTGTTTTAATCCTCTAGATAGTTCCGTTACGTTTTCTTCGTTTGACGATGTGGTTTCCAAAACTCATCTGTTTGGTCAATCCGCTTTACTAACGAAGGCCGACATCAAGTCGGCTTTTCGTTTACTGCTTATTCATCGCTCTGCTTACAGCTCCTTGGGTTTTTGTTTCGCTGGTGCGTTTTATTACGATAATAGCCTTCCAATGGGTTGTTCACTATCTTGTAAATATTTTGAAGCTTTTGCATCTTTCTTTGAATGGGCAGTTTCATATCAAGCTAATTCGAATAATGTTATTTATTATTTAGACGATTTTTTAATTTCTGGCCCCGCTGATTCTTTACATTGTTTTATTTGTTTAGTGAATTCCGTGTTTTATGTGCGCGTTTTGGTGTTCCCTTGGCGCTTGAATACCTGTCTGGAATTTTTGGGGATTACTATTGATACTTCTTTGATGGAATGTCGCCTCCCTTTTGAAATAGTTGTTAAGTTGCGTCATTTAGTTTCCTTTGTTGTATCTAAACGAAAAGTCACAGTGAATACGCTGCAATCTCTGTTGTGCATGCTTGCCTTCGCAACTCGCATAATTCCTATGGGTCCTGTTTTTTCAAAAAGGCTCTACAATGTCTTAGCTGATTATAAGTCGCCATTTCATTTTGTTCGTCTTTCCTCTGAATTGATCTCAGATCTATTAGTTTGGGATCGATTTTTATCTACTTATAATGGTTGTTCCATTTGGCAAGCCCCGTTTTGTGACTCTTCAGCTATTTCACTATATACTGACGCGGCAGGTTCGATTGGTTACGGCGCATTTTGGCAGGGTCACTGGTCTATGGCTTTTTGGCCTACTTCTTGGGTTGAGCAGGGTCTTACAAAAAATATAGTTTTGCTTGAAATTTTTCCTATCTTGGTGGCCCTTGATCTTTGGGGCGATCGACTTAGGAATTCTCGCATTCTCTTTCACTCTGATAACAAAGGCGTTGAATATGCAGTATGTTGTTTAACATCTAAATCTTTACCAGTATTAGCAGTTTTGAGGAAGTTAGTTTTTTATTGTTTGAAATTCAATTTGTGGATTAAGGTCAAGTATATTCCAGGTAATATTAGTTTTATTGCTGATTCTTTGTCACGCTTTCAGCTCGATCGATTTCGCAGTTTGGTACCCGAAGCGGATCCAATTGGTTGTCCTTGCCCGGAAGCGTTGTGGTCAGTGGTTTGCCCACCGTAGTTTCATCCATTACCAATTCTTTGGCACCTTCAACGCGGGCGCAATACAACGCCGCGTGGTCACTTTGGTGTTCCTTTTTAACTTCTAACCTCATTGATGTGAATCAATTTTCTGAAGCATTGGTTTTAGCCTTTGTTGAATTTGTGATGCTGGATTCTTATTCATATTCTTGTCTCGTTAAGATATTAGCAGGCGTTTCCTTTTTTAATAAACTGAGAGGGTGGCCTCCTTGCAACCGTTATTTTTCGGTTGTTCAGGCACTTATGGGATATTGCAAATTGCGCTTCCAAGTTAATGATAGAGTACCTATTACCTCGATCATTTTACAACGTCTCTTGGTTGCGTCATCTGACGTTTGTTTTTCGGATTATGAATCCATTTTTTATGCGAGTTTCCTTTTGCCTTTGTGTTTTTCGGTGCATTTCGCATTTCCGAATGGTTGCCTAAATCTTCTTCAGCTTCTGAAGGTCTGATGTTGTCCGATGTTTTTATGCAGGATGATCACGTTAAAAATTTTATTACGCTTCAGCAAAACTGACCAGTTGGGGAAGGGTCACTGGATTGTAATTCATAAAATGAGCGATTCCCCTATTTGCGTTTTTTTTTTTTCTTTGTTATCGAAATTCTTATTGTTACGTCCACTACACAGTAGCCATCTTTTGGTACATGCTTCAGGTATCCCACTTACACAATACCAATTCAGAGTTCTTTTGAAAAAATGCCTGATGTTTTTGGGATTACAGCATTTGAAAATCACCACCCATTCTTTTCGCATCGGAGCGGCAACTGAAGCAGCTGCGCTAGGTTTTTCTTCCACTGCAATTAAAAGTTTGGGTGGTTGGCAATCTAACTGTTTCAGATCTTATGTGGGACCTAATTTATGTTTTTCGGCTTTGTAGGGACACCTTGTGTGGTGTGGATAATCGGACATTCATTCGTTTTTGGGCTGAAAACAGAGCTTCATTACGCTACTACGGCCTCAACCTAGGTCTGGATGATCCCTCCTATAAAGTAATTTGGTTTGGATGCAGAGAAATGTTGTGGTTCGAACTTCATTCATCGATTCGTGCTCGGCTTTCTTCTCACACTCAACCATCAATTATTTTTCGTGTAGCTGGTAATGATTTAGGTTCTGTTAAAACTTTGGATCTGGATCTGGCAAATGAAAACGGATCTTACTCATCTTCACGATATTCTACCATCAACTGTTTTAGTTTTTTCAGAAATTATCCCTCGGTAAAATGGTTGGTTGATCCAACGCATTTCTTAAAAAAAAAAAATAATAATTCGTAGATGTGTAAATAGATTTCTTGAAAAATGTATGCCTTTGATAAATGGACTGTCCTTCCGTCATGTCGATTTGGAAGGTGGTTTGCCTGGTTTATATCGTTCAGACCAGGTGCATTTATCTGATATTGGCAATGATATTTTAAATTTGGATTTTCTTGCTTGTATTGAATTGGCCGTGGCCCGGGTGGGGTGCCAGGCTCCTTAAGTTTAATGACCCTGGCGTGTGGTATAATGTTTTGTTATTACTTTATGGGTTCGAGCTTTCAAAGCTGAACCTTTTTTGGTATTTTATAATCTAAAGATGATTATAAAGGTTATATCGTCAATGTGTGTATATGTTAATGTTAGGTTGGTTAATATATATATCGTCATGCCAATAAAAATAAAGGGCCGCGGCCATTCATACCACAGAAGTGAGTTATTATTTTTATTTTTATTTAAAGTCATTAAGAAATTAAATTTGTCATCTAGTCCCATGAGAGTAGGGGGAGCATACTAGTGCCCCCTACATATGGGAATAGGGACAAGGGAATTTCAGTTATATTTCATATCAGTAATTAATTGGTTACTTACCTGGACACCTGATCAATCTTCCAGAATATTTCAGTTACATCAGGTGATCCAACGAACCTATGAAAATAAACAGAAGGTTATAAAAGGAAAACAACCAACGAATTTTATTAGAACGACGGTTGCAGCAGAAGAAAAAGGCGCCCACCCTCCCCTCCCAATGTCGCGGTCCTTCCCCTTCCCCCCCTCTTTTTAATTGGTAGCCCATCTTTTAATTTTCATTGTTGGTATAATGTTTTGTTATTACTTTATGGGTTTGAGCTTTCAAAGCTGAACCTTTTTTGGTATTTTATAATCTAAAGAGGATTATAAAGGTTATATCGTCAATGTGTGTATATGTTAATGTTAAGTTGGTTAATATATATATCGTCATGCCAATAAAAATAAAGGGCCGCGGCCATTCATACCACAGAAGTGAGTTATTAGTTTTATTTTTATTTAAAGTCATTAAGAAATTAAATTTGTCATCTAGTCCCATATCCCTCTTGCACTTTCTCTAGGTCATACTGTAAGTCTTGTGGGGTAAGAGAGTGTATAAAACATCTGCAGTGGTTGGAGAAAGAGGAGCATCACATTCAAAATCATTCTCTTGGGCCAATGAAAAAAAAAGTCTCACACTCAGTCTCTGCTGCTGTCTCCCTCAATTGCGTCTTTGGGGAGCTGGGCAGTGGCACTGACAGTGTAATTGGTGGTTGAGAGTGTAAAGGCAACTCCACTTGTTTTATACTAAGTTTCTTGCCTATCCCATAAAAATAAGAAGCCATGACACCTGTAGAAGTAGAAGGAAGCGCTGCACTGGCAGTGGAAGCGGCAGCAGATGTTGGTGGTCTGGCAGGAAAACTCATAGTAGAACTGGTGGTGGTGGAACTAGCTTTGCTGGTGGCAGAGGTGGTGACACCCACTGTTGTGGACAGCATGTTTGTGGCAGCAGAAGTTTCAGAGACACTAGTAGCAGAGACCTTTCCACTTTTTTTTAGCAAGGTGTCCACTGTGACTGCGACCACGACCACTACCTCTACCTGCCTTCACTTTTCCATTAGAACAGTACATTGCTGTTGCTGTATATACTAGTTCAAACAGAAAATGGACTGGTTATAGCGATCACTGATCAGACAGGTAACAAGATTCTATAATAATAAATCCCCCCCACAACACAGGCAGCCTCTGAGGCTATCACAACAACACTAGCAACACTTGTATGTACTGTAATAAGGTTCACACACTAACACAATAGCAGCAGATTATTAGGAAAAAGCTAAGTTGAACTGTAGCTTGCTTCACTGTGCTTATGCTTAATAATTCAGCATAATAAATAATTCTCTGATAAAATGGACCAGCTAAGATTGACAGTCTTCTGAAATGATTCAGTGTCTGTGTCTCTCTCTGCTAGCAATCGTAAGTGAAAGTAAGTTGGCTGTACATGTGTACTTAGTTGTAGCTATTTTACTGCTCCTCCTCTTTGGTTACAATCAGCCAATAACATTCATCATTATCATTATTTTTATTTTACTTCCCCCCACCCAATTCCAGAATCTTTTCTCTCTATGTCAAATATTTTCTCTCTGTCAAATCTTTTCTCTATATAGAATAATCTTGAACTAATAGAGTAAGGTTAGGCACATTCGACCATTGGTTCGACAGACACAGATTGTTATTGTCAGCGTCATATCGAATCTCCTATTCTATATCAAACTGTTGTCACAATGAAAATTAAAATAAAGCATTTGTTTATGTCGAATCTTTAGTTTTTTGGATTCTGTGCTTTCGTTATCGTTTGGCAAAATGTTAACGAAAATACCTGAAATTCAGACAAAAATGCATTTGGACGAAAAGGAATGCACATGTCTACTGTGGTATAGGATCAGCAGAACACCAGCAATTGGGGTAACTTTAGGCGTACACTGTGCAGATGACACAATACACCAACTGTAATTGCCGCAGCAGCTGCCTATGGTACAGGATCAGAAGAACATCAGCAATTGGGGTAGCTTTAGGTGTACACTGTGCAGCTGGCACAATACACTGACTGTAATTGCTACAGCTGCCTGTGGTATAGGATCAGCAGAACACCAGCAATTGGGGTAGCTTTAGGTGTACACTGTGCAGGTGGCGCAATACACCAACTGTAATTGCTACTGCTGCCTGTGGTATAAGACCAGAAGAACACCAGCAATTGGGGTAGCTTTAGCTGTACACTGTGCAGGTGGCACAATACACTGACTGTAATTGCTGCAGCAGCTGCCTGTGGTATAGGATCAGCAGAACACCAGCAATTGGGCTAGCTTTAGGTGTACATTGTGCAGGTGGCACAGTACACCGACTGTAATTGCTACAGCTGCCGGTGGTATAGGACCAGCAGAACACCAGCAATTGGGGTAGCGTTAGCTGTACACTGTGCAGGTGGCACAATACACCCACTGTAATTGCTAGAGCTGCCTGAGGTATAGGACGAGCAGAATACCAGCAATTGGGCTGGCTTTAGGTGTACACTGTGCTGGTAGCACAATGCACCGACTGTAATTGCTACTGCTGCCTGTGGTATAGGACCAGAAGAACACCAGCAATTGGGGTAGCTTTAGCTGTACACTGTGCAGGTGGCACAATACACTGACTAATTGCTGCAACAGCTGCCTGTGGTATAGGATCAGCACAACACCAGCAATTGGGGTAG
Organism: Lithobates pipiens; assembly: GCF_037356315.1. NCBI lineage: Eukaryota > Metazoa > Chordata > Amphibia > Anura > Ranidae > Lithobates > Lithobates pipiens. The sequence continues at coordinate 245,866,632 of NW_027507785.1, forward strand.
CTTTAGGTGTACACTGTGCAGGTGACACAATACACCGACTGTAATTGCTACTGCTACCTGTGGTATAGGACCAGCAGAACACCAGCAATTGGGGTAGCGTTAGCTGTACACTATGCAGGTGGCACAATACACCCACTGTAATTGCTACAGCTGCCTGAGGTATAGGACGAGCAGCACAACAAAAATTGGAGAAGCTTTAGTTGTACACTGTGCAGGTGGCACAGTACACCCACTGTAATTGCCACAGCTGCCTGAGGTATAGGACCAGCAGAACACCAGCAATTGGGGTAGCTTTAGCTGTACACTGTTCAGGTGGCACAATACACCCACTGTAATTGCTGCAGCAGCTGCCTGTGGTATAGGACCAGCAGAACACCAGCAATTGGGGTAGTTTTAGGTGCACACTGTGCATATGACACAATACACCGACTGAAATTACTGCAGCTGCCTGCTTGTGGTATAGTGTCCGAAGAACACCAGCAATTGGGGTAGCTTTAGGTGTAAACTGTGTAGATGACACAGTACACCGACTGTAATTTCTACAGCTGCCTGCTGATAGGATTAGCAGAACACCAGCAATTGGGGTAGCTTTAGCTGTACACTGTGCAGGTGGCACAATAAACCCACTGTAATTGCTACAGCTGCCTGAGGTATAGGACGAGCAGAACACCAGCAATTGGAGTAGCTTTAGTTGTACACTGTGCAGGTGGCACAGTACACCCACTGTAATTGCCACAGCTGCCTGAGGTATAGGACCAGCAGAACACCAGCAACTGGGGTAGCTTTAGCTGTACACTGTTCAGGTGGCAAAATACATCCACTGTAATTGCTGCAGCAGCTGCCTGTGTTATAGGACCAGCAGAACTCCAGCAATTCGGGTAGCTTTAGGTGCACACTGTGCATATGACACAATACCGACTGTAATTACTGCAGCTGCCTGCCAGTGGTATAGGGTCTGAAGAACACCAGCAATTGGGGTAGCTTTAGGTGCAAACAGTGCAGATGACACAGTACACTGACTGTAATAGCTACAGCTGCCTGCTGATAGGATCAGCAGAACACAAGCAATTGGGGTAGCTTTAGGTGCACACTGTGCAGATGACACAATACACCGACTGTAATTATTGCAGCTGTCTGCCTGTGGTATATGATCTGAAGAACTCCCGCAAATGGGGTAGCTTTAGGTGCACACTGTGCAGATGACACAATACACCAACTGTAATTACTGGAGCTGCCTGTAGTATAGGATCAGCAGAACACCAGCAATTGGGGTAGCATTAGGTGCAAACTGTGCAGATGACACAGTACACCGACTGTAATTGCTACACCTGCCTGTGGATAGGATCAGCAGAACACCAGCAATTGGGGTAGCTTTAGGTGTACACTGTGCAGGTGGCACAATACACCAACTGTAATTGCTACTGCTGCCTGAGGTATAGGACCAGCAGAACACCAGCAATTGGGGTAGCTTTAGCTGTATACTGTGCAGGTGGCACAATACACCCACTGTAATTGCTACAGCTGCCTGAGGTATAGGACGAGCAGAACACCAGCAATTGGAGTAGCTTTAGTTGTACACTGTGCAGGTGGCACAGTACACCCACTGTAATTGCTACAGCAGCTGCCTGTGGTATAGGACCAGCAGAACACCAGCAATAGGGGTAGCTTTAGGTGTACACTGTGCAGGTGGCACAATACACTGACTAATTGCTACAGCTGCCTGTGGTATAGGACCAGAAGAACACCAGCAATTGCGGTAGCTTTAGGTGTACACTGTGCAGGTGGCACAATACATCGACTGTAATTACTGCAGCTGCCTGCCTGTGGTATAGGGTCTGAAGAACACCAGCAATTGGGGTAGTTTTAGGTGCAAACTGTGCAGATGACACAGTACACTGACTGTAATTGCTACAGTTGCCTGCTGATAGGATCAGCAGAACACCAGCAATTGGGGTAGCTTTAGGTGCACACTGTGCAGATGACACAATACACCGACTGTAATTATTGCAGCTTTCTGCCTGTGGTATAGGATCTGAAGAACTCCTGCAAATGGGGTAGTTTTAGGTGCACACTGTGCAGATGACACAATACACCAACTGTAATTACTGGAGCTGCCTGCGGTGTAGGATCAGCAGAACACCAGCAATTGGGGTAGCATTAGGTGCAAACTGTGCAGATGACACAGTACACCGACTGTAGTTGCTACAGCTGCCTGTGGATAGGATCAGCAGAACACCAGCAATTGGGGTAGCTTTAGCTGTACACTGTTCAGGTGGCACAGTACACCCACTGTAATTGCTACAGCAGCTGCCTGTGGTATAGGACCAGCAGAACACCAGCAATAGGGGTAGCTTTAGGTGTCCACTGTGCAGGTGGCACAATACACTGACTGTAATTGCTACAGCTGCCTGTGGTATAGGACCAGAAGAACACCAGCAATTGCGGTAGCTTTAGGTGTACACTGTGCAGGTGGCACAATACATCGACTGTAATTCCTGCAGCAGCGGCCTGTGGTATAGGATCAGAATAACACCAGCAATTGGGGTATCTTTAGGTGTACAGTATGCATGGGGCGCAATACACCGACTGTAATTGCAACAGCTTCAAAGCAAATTCAATGTCTCTCCGTCTATCTCTCTCTCTCCGTGATGCAACACACTACGCAAGGGCGCCGTGCAGGCAGCCTTATATAGTGTGCGTTGTGTACTGAACCCCCTGAGCCATAATTGACCAAAGCCACCCTGGCTTTGGCCAATCATGGCTCTCCGTTTTTTCTACGCTGTGATTGGCCAAAGCCTGTGTGTCATAGTGCATGCTTGTAAAATAATAAAAACGGTGTAGCGCTTCAATAATAATAAATGTGTTAAACATAAATTATAAAGGTAATAATAAAAATCGCAAAGATATAAGTGCTTAGAAATAAAAGTCCAACATTAGGCGCTCATTCCACTATGTTGCTGGCATAGGAGTAACCAAACCGTCACAAGGGAGGAAAATGGTGCACTAGGCGAGATGTATCCATGTGGGTCTACTTGATTGAAAACATCAGAGAAAAGTAGATAAATACTTCTTACCGGAACAGTTGGACCCACACAGTCATATGACGGTTGGATCTAAAGAGCTTGAGGTCACAGTCTGGGACCAAGGAGTATGAGGAGAGAGGTCTGTTGAGCTGATAGAAGAGCTCCAGGCAGTTGAAGGCTCGATGTTGGATCCTTTCAGATGGAACGTCAAAGTAATCAAGCTCGAACGCAGCCCGTTATACCAATACTCCAACCTCCCCCGGATGGGGAGGGGGGTGTTGTGAAGTATTAAACCAAAAAAATGGAGAAAAAGAAAGAAAGGCTCCACATGGTGCGGGTCAAACGATATAAAAAATATTGGTTTATTGAAGTCAAAAGGTAATTAATGACTTGGTGATCACATAAAAAGCAAAATAAAGTTAAAAGCAATGTGGGGTGCCAACAGCTCGCCCGACGCGTTTCGACATAGGTGTCTTCAACTGGGGCATGTTGGGACCCACCACATTGCTGACAAATATATAGAGAATGAGACAGAGGTTCCACCTAACAGGAGGCGGGGAATCCGATCACAGACAACCTCTTAAAGCTACAGTGAACAGTTTAGTCAAATCAGAGTATACTTATTCAGACAGTATAAACAAATACAAATAACATCTAAAAATGTCACTCATACAAACTATTAGATGGGTATTGGTAACAATAAAATCTAAAAAATATGTGAAAGATATGCCACCATGCTCACGTGTGAGTAGCACTACATAGATTATATTGTTCATAGCCTGATCGGGTATATAGATGCAGGAAGGTTCAATTCACTTATAAAGCTTATACAGAGAACACATCCAGCACCAATGCAGAAAGGTCAGACATGCGTTGTTAATTGTACATGAATTGCATTGTACCTTCACCTGAAACTGCCTGTTTACATTTGCATTATTCATAGCCTCATTAGACTCATAAGATACAGGGAGGTTCAATGCACATATAAAACGTATATAAAGAGCGCATCCAGTTCCAAAACATAAAATCGGACATGCATTACCAATTATACATGGGCTGCGTTTTACTCCCCCATATACAAACTGATTTATTTGTATTATGTCCTAAATAGAGCTGTTGAAGTCTCAGTAATAATGTCCAATAGAGATCTGTCATTATATAATGTAGATATCTCTTACTTGTTGTGCTGGCAGTGTATAACCTGGAAATATGCATGAGTAACCATAGTGACAATTCGTACGTGATGATCAGTCTTTTTAAAATTAGATCAGATGATCTAAGGTGTCATGACGTGCAATGACACAGGGAGGGCTACACCAACCACTCAGTGTGTATGTCATGTGACTAAATGTGGGAGTGATTAGAACAGGCTCACATCAATGGAGTGGGGGCGTGTAGTGTTTGCACATCATTATGCAGGAATGTAGGGAGGAGGTAACATTCAAAATTTGGCGCCAATTTCTCCTTGGTGTGCGCTCCACGCTGTGGATCAAAACAAACAGCGTGAGCGCATATCAAGTGCATGACGACGAAGTGGGGCGTGTATGTGTAAACGTCCTGTATTGCGTGGTTATGCGGAGATGCAAAGGGGGCGTGTAGACGTGAACGTCACGCTCTACATCTCTCCACAGGAGTGTAGAGGAGGTGGCGACATCTGAACATGGCGCCGTTTTCGCGCATGGTGAGCGTCACACGCCACGGGGCGTGGCCGACAGTGAAAGGGCCAATCCGAGGGTGCGTCACTCCGCACATGCGTCACGGCTAATGACGTAATTACGTCCTGACATGCGCAGTGATGGATCGAGGGCAAATGAAGCAAGATCATCACAGGGAATATAAAGAATGTGACAACATCACGTCACGTCCAATACTAAACCCGACGTAACCATGACAACCACGGAAACGTTATAGCATTTGAGTTCGAAAAGATACCGCAAGTAAAGGGACGCACATACCGAAATAAAACAGAAAAAATATATATTTAAAAAGAAAAACGAATATCACTCCATAATTAGACTGTACATCTTACTCAGGAGATTTTTACAACTAATAAGGAAAAGGTCATGTGTAATAATGAAGATGATGTGAAATATGAAGAATAGTGGCATGGGTCAAATGTAGTGCGCACAAATTACGCACATACTAACCTAAATAGATATTTTAAAGTACCTAAAACCCGGGAGTGAGCTTAAATAAGGTGAACATGGCATATTCGCTACTAATGCCAAAGTGAAAATAAACATTGGTGTAAAGTGAATATGTGAAGGGATATCTGTCCCCAATCACACATGGTCTAGAAAAATGCATAATAATAAATGCATATATCCAGATTCCGGCAAGGGACAGTAATTTGAGAAGTGAATGTGTGAAAAGGAAGAATATGCTGGAAATACGAGGTGTATAAGGAATTTGAACATAGTGTCATGGGAATGAAATAAAAAAGTATAATTAGAGTGACCTATTTCTGTTATGGATTGGTCTTATTTCTTCATTATTTCTCTATTTTCCTCTTCTGGTCTTTATACACCAATATACCCAATATTTATTTTTAGGTCACTCTAATTATACTTTTTTATTTCATTCCCATGACACTATGTTCAAATTCCTTATACACCTCGTATTTCCAGCATATTCTTCCTTTTCACACATTCACTTCTCAAATTACTGTCCCTTGCCGGAATCTGGATATATGCATTTATTATTATGCATTTCTCTAGACCATGTGTGATTGGGGACAGATATCCCTTCACATATTCACTTTACACCAATGTTTATTTTCACTTTGGCATTAGTAGCGAATATGCCATGTTCACCTTATTTAAGCTCACTCCCGGGTTTTAGGTACTTTAAAATATCTATTTAGGTTAGTATGTGCGTAATTTGTGCGCACTACATTTGACCCATGCCACTATTCTTCATATTTCACATCATCTTCATTATTACACATGACCTTTTCCTTATTAGTTGTAAAAATCTCCTGAGTAAGATGTACAGTCTAATTATGGAGTGATATTCGTTTTTCTTTTTAAATATATATTTTTTCTGTTTTATTTCGGTATGTGCGTCCCTTTACTTGCGGTATCTTTTCGATCTCAAATGCTATAACGTTTCCGTGGTTGTCATGGTTACGTCGGGTTTAGTATTGGACGTGACGTGATGTTGTCACATTCTTTATATTCCCTGTGATGATCTTGCTTCATTTGCCCTCGATCCATCACTGCGCATGTCAGGACGTAATTACGTCATTAGCCGTGACGCATGTGCGGAGTGACGCACCCTCGGATTGGCCCTTTCACTGTCGGCCACGCCCCGTGGCGTGTGACGCTCACCATGCGCGAAAACGGCGCCATGTTCAGATGTCGCCACCTCCTCTACACTCCTGTGGAGAGATGTAGAGCGTGACGTTCACGTCTACACGCCCCCTTTGCATCTCCGCATAACCACGCAATACAGGACGTTTACACATACACGCCCCACTTCGTCGTCATGCACTTGATATGCGCTCACGCTGTTTGTTTTGATCCACAGCGTGGAGCGCACACCAAGGAGAAATTGGCGCCAAATTTTGAATGTTACCTCCTCCCTACATTCCTGCATAATGATGTGCAAACACTACACGCCCCCACTCCATTGATGTGAGCCTGTTCTAATCACTCCCACATTTAGTCACATGACATACACACTGAGTGGTTGGTGTAGCCCTCCCTGTGTCATTGCACGTCATGACACCTTAGATCATCTGATCTAATTTTAAAAAGACTGATCATCACGTACGAATTGTCACTATGGTTACTCATGCATATTTCCAGGTTATACACTGCCAGCACAACAAGTAAGAGATATCTACATTATATAATGACAGATCTCTATTGGACATTATTACTGAGACTTCAACAGCTCTATTTAGGACATAATACAAATAAATCAGTTTGTATATGGGGGAGTAAAACGCAGCCTATGTATAATTGGTAATGCATGTCCGATTTTATGTTTTGGAACTGGATGCGCTCTTTATATACGTTTTATATGTGCATTGAACCTCCCTGTATCTTATGAGTCTAATGAGGCTATGAATAATGCAAATGTAAACAGGCAGTTTCAGGTGAAGGTACAATGCAATTCATGTACAATTAACAACGCATGTCTGACCTTTCTGCATTGGTGCTGGATGTGTTCTCTGTATAAGCTTTATAAGTGAATTGAACCTTCCTGCATCTATATACCCGATCAGGCTATGAACAATATAATCTATGTAGTGCTACTCACACGTGAGCATGGTGGCATATCTTTCACATATTTTTTAGATTTTATTGTTACCAATACCCATCTAATAGTTTGTATGAGTGACATTTTTAGATGTTATTTGTATTTGTTTATACTGTCTGAATAAGTATACTCTGATTTGACTAAACTGTTCACTGTAGCTTTAAGAGGTTGTCTGTGATCGGATTCCCCGCCTCCTGTTAGGTGGAACCTCTGTCTCATTCTCTATATATTTGTCAGCAATGTGGTGGGTCCCAACATGCCCCAGTTGAAGACACCTATGTCGAAACGCGTCGGGCGAGCTGTTGGCACCCCACATTGCTTTTAACTTTATTTTGCTTTTTATGTGATCACCAAGTCATTAATTACCTTTTGACTTCAATAAACCAATATTTTTTATATCGTTTGACCCGCACCATGTGGAGCCTTTCTTTCTTTTTCTCCATTTTTTTGGTTTAATACTTCACAACACCCCCCTCCCCATCCGGGGGAGGTTGGAGTATTGGTATAACGGGCTGCGTTCGAGCTTGATTACTTTGACGTTCCATCTGAAAGGATCCAACATCGAGCCTTCAACTGCCTGGAGCTCTTCTATCAGCTCAACAGACCTCTCTCCTCATACTCCTTGGTCCCAGACTGTGACCTCAAGCTCTTTAGATCCAACCGTCATATGACTGTGTGGGTCCAACTGTTCCGGTAAGAAGTATTTATCTACTTTTCTCTGATGTTTTCAATCAAGTAGACCCACATGGATACATCTCGCCTAGTGCACCATTTTCCTCCCTTGTGACGGTTTGGTTACTCCTATGCCAGCAACATAGTGGAATGAGCGCCTAATGTTGGACTTTTATTTCTAAGCACTTATATCTTTGCGATTTTTATTATTACCTTTATAATTTATGTTTAACACATTTATTATTATTGAAGCGCTACACCGTTTTTATTATTTTACCTGTTGAACTTTGTTTGTTTTTGGTGTTGGCTGCTGTTGTGGCTGTTGTGGCCATTTCTTCACAAACTATAGCGCAGTGTTCTCCCCCCCTTTATAGTGCATGCTTGGCCAATCATCAGCCAGAAATGCACTGCGATGCCACAGTGAATTATGGGTTGTGAAGCGCCACTCGTATTTGGCACGAATGGCCCATAATGTTCGGAATTCGAACCCGAAGCTCATCCCTAGAGCCTACACACGATCAGATTTTCCGTCAACATGATCCGATTGCACATTTTCAGTCAGGAAGTCCGACCGTGTGTACAGGGCATAACAGAATCATTGGTGTTAGTGGTTACTTACTTGAGAAACAAGAGAAAAGGCTCCACTGGTCTCATGCTGGTGGTTCTGCTGAGTAGTGTTATTGCCAGAACTTTGACATATGAGCTCTTAATCATTGTGCAGGAAATCAACCCCTGGGGAATCCTTGGATTCCACAGAACCCTGGTTGAGAAACTGGACTTGACAGCAATTGGGAGATCATCCAATATACAAACAGAAATGCAATGGCTGATGTTGGAAAGCTTTTCAAGGATCTGATTGTTCGTATATACTCATGTATTAACCTTTGAGTTTAAGTGAACAAAATCCTTCAAGGATTCTATTTACTGAAATTACGTTTAAACAATTGACATAAGACAAGCAATGCCAATCCATAATATTTATTATTTATTATGTAATATTTATTAACGAAAACATACATCATTCCAAAATGACAATTCTGCAAGGTTATTGAAGGTTTCCGCACACTACTGTTATATTTCATAATATAACTTTGTTTTAGAAAATGTTGCTTTACTAGCATACTGTAAACGAGTCAGCATTTACTGCACTGAATTATTGATGTGAATACAAAACTCTGCTATGTGTTTATAGTAGTTTTAATATGTGATGGGCGTATTTCTTCATTTAGAGACATTCCTAGATTTTTTTTCTTGACCAATCTTCTGTTTCTGTATTTTTCAGTGGAACACTAGGCAGCAGTGGTGTCCACTTCACAGAGGGCGCACGGGCACTGCCCCCCTATCCATGTGTTTCGCACCCTGATTTACATACAGGACACAAGATGCATGGATTCCAATGGGGGGGGGGGGGGGGGGGTTTGAAGCATGCGATTAGAAAAGGGTGGGTTTGGGGCACAGGGCACTGCAATTCAAGCCCACCCAGTTGTGCCACTGCGATTCGAGCCCACCCAGTTGTGTGACAATAGTGAATTAATATTTGTTATTTTCACACTAAATTTCCTTCCAGGCAATCAGGAAGCGTGTCTGAGATCCATTTCCCGATTGGCCAAAACGCAAGGCGATCCTATCGGACACCTAGGAGAAGGAGGAGGAGAGAGGACATGTATGGCGGAAGCCTCGGAGGAAAGGACACCAGAACCGCTGCTCCCAGCCTGCCGCCAGCCAACCACCGCGATGAGGACACCGTAGCTGCTGCTTCCAGCCCACGGCCAGCCACCCACCATGCTGAGGACACTGGAGCTGCTGCTCTCAGCCTGCTGACAGCCACCCGCCACACTAAGGACACCAGAGCTGCTGCCCGCAATCCACCGCCCACCACCAGCCACCTAGATGGGGTAAATGCCAGACCGACTGGCAGACGGTGGGGTAATGCCGCTCCACCGCAGGGAGATTGTTTGCCATCCCTCAAAGAAAAACCCACCAGCCACCACTGCTAGGCATCAATGAGCCTTGGCCGCCCATGATCCTGTAGCTGGTATGCCATTTATCCTTCCTTGGCCCATTATGGAAGGTCCAGACCACTACAAACATCCCACAGAAGCTTCAGTTTTGAAATTGTTGACTCATTCATCTAGCCATTACAATTTGGCTCTTGTCAAAACTATAATAAGCAGTTCGATTTTGCTTTAGTGTTAGCATACTAAGGAGCTTGGATCATACTGTTCACCCAGCTGGAAGAATATACTGTGTGTTTATATACTGTGTGTGTGTATATATATATATATACACACTACTTGTATGTTTTGATGTTTTGTATTACAGAAATATATTTTGTGTCTGTCCTTGCTGTTACTTCAGAGCTCACCTACCACAACTTTCATGAATGTTCTGTGGACCCATCATTGGTGTCACTGTGGGTGGCTGGCACCCTGGCCCTGGTGTCGGTATTTCACCGTGGGTGGTTGGCTGACTGGCAGCCTGGCCTTGCTGTGGGTGGGCTACCAGCATGGGTGGCTGGCTGACTGGCACCCTGGCCCTGCTGTGGCTGGCTGGTGTTTCCCCTCCTCTTCCACTGTTCTGGGCACTCTTTGCTGAGGCGAGGGAGGGACTCAGAGGGAGGTGGCGGCCTTTGCCCTATCTGAGGCGGTAGAACTAGAAGGTTTGCTGCAGGCCCATTGCGTGGAGTACCCATCAGTGCAGTCTCACCAGTGCCCTTCAGTGCAGCCTGATCAATGCCAATCAATTCAGCCTCACCAGTGCCCATCAATGCAGCCTCACCAGTGCCCAGCAACGCAGCCTACCAGTGTGCCCATTACCTGTGCCCATTAGCTCAGCCTCACCTGTGTCCATCAGAGCAGCCTCACCTGTGTCCATCAGCACAGTCTCACCTGTGTCCATCAGCGCAGTCTCACCAGTGCCCATCATCGCAGCCTCACCAGTGCCTATCAGTACTGCTTCACCTGTGTCCATCAGTGCAGCCTGACCAGTGCCCATCAGTGCAACCACACCAGTGCCCATCAGAGCAGCCTGACCTGTGCCCATCAGCAGCACAGCCTGACCAGTGCCTATCAGAGCAGCCTGACCAGTGTGCACATCAGCGCAGCCTGACCAGTGTGCACATCAGAGCAGCCTGACCAGTGCCCAACAGAGCAGCCTGACCAGTGTGCCCACCAGTGCAGCCTGACCAGTGCCCATAAGCGCAGCCTGACCACTGTGCTCATCAGCACAGCCTGACCAGTGCCCATCAGCACAGCCTGACCAGTGCCCATCAGCACAGCCCGACCAGTGTGTCCATAAGCGCAGCCTGACCTGTGAGCCCATCAGCGCAGCCTGACCTGTGTGTCCATCAGAGCAGCCTGACCTGTGTGCCCATCAGCGCAGCCTGACCTGTACAGTGTGATCAGAGAGAGGAGAGGAAGAGGAGCCCGCCAGATCATCACACTGCTAGGACAGCCTTGTTTTTAATCGCCTGGTGTTTTCAGTGTCACACAAAGTCCCACAAACTGGTCTATTCGACCAGTGTGCTGTCTATCAGAGGGGCCAATCCAGGAGGCAGGACTTTGTGTGACTGTCTGTGGGTGCCTGGTGATTCTATAAAAGTTGTCACAGCAGGCGGCCATGCTTCTTCTACCCGGACTGGGCCCCCCTCCCTTTGATCATCACTAGTGCACACTGGGGCCTGGCCAGGCCCTAATAAAATCACTGCAGGCCCGCAGCCACAAGTATTTTGTCCAGCACAAAAAAAGTCTACGCAGGCGGCGCCGGTGGGCCCCCTTCTTGATTGGGTCCTCGGACCACGGGTGAATGGACCGATCGGTCAGGCCGCTCCTGACCACAGCAGGACTTCAGAGGTCTAGTAAAGTCCATGCCTCAAAGGGTTATGATCAGTGGTCATAATGATAAGGCTGATGGTGTGTGTGTGTATATATATATATATATACAGTGGGGATTGAAAGTTTGAGCATCCCAGGTAAAAATGTGTATTAATGTGCATAACGAAGCTAAGGAAAGATGGAAAAATCTCCAAATGGCATCAAATTACAGATTAGACATTCTTATAATATGTAAAAAAAAGTTAGATTTTATTTCCATCATTTACACTTTCAAAATTACAGAAAACAAAAAAATGGTGTCTGCAAAAGTTTGGGCACCCTGCAGAATTTATAGCATGCACTGCCCCCTTTGCAAAGCTGAGACCTGCCAGTGTCATGGATTGTTCTCAATCATCGTCTGGGAAGACCAGGTGATGTCAATCTGAAAGGTTTTAAGTAGCCGGACTCATCTGACCTTGCCCCAACAATCAGCACCATGGGTTCTTCTAAGTAGTTGTCTAGAAAACTGAAACTGAAAATAGTTGACTCTCACAAAGCTGGAGAAGCCTATAAGAAGATAGCAAAGCATTTTCAGATGTCAATATCCTCTGTTCGTAATGTAATTAAGAAATGGCAGTCATCAAGAACAGTGGAAGTTAAAGCAAGATCTGGAAGACCAAGAAAAATATCAGAAAGAACAGCTCGCAGGATTGTGAGAAAAGCAATTCAAAACCCCCGTTTGACTGCACAATCCCTCCAGAAAGATCTGGCAGACACTGAGGTTGTGGTACACTATTCCACTATAAAGAGATACTTGTACAAATATGGTGTTCATGGAAGAGTCATCAGAAGAAAACCTCTTCTACGTCCTCACCACAAAAATCTGCATTTCAACTTTGCAAATGAACATATAGACAAGCCTGAGGAATTTTGGAAACAAGTTCTGGAACGATAAGGTTAAAATATAACTTTTTGGCCGGAATGAGCAAAGGTACGTTTGGAGAAGAAAGGGCACATAATTTAATGAAAAGAATCTCTGTCCAACTGTTAAGCATGGGGTGGATCAATCATGCTTTGGGGTTGTATTGCAGCCAGTGGCACAGGGAACATTTCACGAGTAGAAGGAAAAATGGATTCAATAAAATTTCAGCAAATTTTGGATGGTAACTTGATGCCATCTGTGAAAAAGCTGAAGTTAAAGAGAGGATGGCTTCTACAAATGGATAATGATCCTAAACACACCTCAAAATCCACCGGGTATTACATCAAGAGGCGTAAACTGAAGGTTTTGCCATGGCCTTCACAATCTCCTGACCTCAACATTATTGAAAATCTATGGATAGACCTTAAAAGAGCAGTGCGTGACAGACAGCCCAGAAATCTCAAAGAACTGGAACACCTTTGTAAGGAAGAATGGGCAAAGATACCTCAAACAAGAATTGAAAGACTCTTGGCTGGCTACAAAAAGCGTGCACAAGCTTTGATACTTGCCAAAGGGGACAGTACAAGATATTAACTCTGCAGGGTGCCCAAACTTTTGCAGACGCCATTTTTTTGTTTTCTGTAATTTTGAAAGTGTAAATGAGGGAAATAAAATCTAACTTTTTTTTTACGTATTATAAGAATGTCTAATCTGTAATTTGATGCCATTTGGAGATTTTTCCATCTTTCCTTGGCTTTGTTATGCACATTAATACACATTTTTACCTGGGGTGCCCAAACTTTCGATCCCCACTGTATATATATATATATATATATATATATATATATATATATATATATATATATATATATATATATATATATATAAGATGACCAGTATGGTGGTTGTAATTATGGGAGGAGCCTGGAGGGTATTTAATCAGACCACCCACAACAGTCTGTGTCGGTTCCAGTGCAAAGTAGTGCACATCAAGGGCCGACTCTTCTCAACTCCCTCACTGTCGACTATCTGTGCGTCCAATTGCAGGTGCACTTCGGCTTCTTCATTCATGGTCTTCGTCAGTGGTTCCCGCTCATGGTCGCAGATAAGTAGTATCCGAATCTTTTCATATCATGTGCAAACTTACGGCTTATCATGTTTACTATCCTACACCCCTTTCGCAAAACCTACCTCTGAGTTGTTGACACTCATGTCCCGACATCTTTCGGCACAGGCATAGTACATTCGTAAATTCCTTCTACCAAACATACGATTCATTCATAGATCCAAGCCTCCGAGTCGCTGTTGGTCGTTCTCCAATATCACTCGCCATAGGCTTCACTGGTTATAGAGATAAACAGGTATTATTTGTATGGGTTTCTGTGGCTGATTGAGGTGTAATTAAACCCAACTGATGCCTTTCCTGCACTTGACTAGCCTGGGGGGATGGGTGGTTCATAGGTGTTTGGTTTCACAGTAAGGAATGGCATACACTCTACAACCAATTCGTATCAGATACTTCTTACTGCCAATTTATATCAGATTCATCTCATACATTTTTTAAGCTGATTCATGTCAAATGCATTGCAGAGGCTGACTCTGTCAACTCACTGCGTGTCCACGTAGTTGTACCTTTGAGATCGGTCGTATATCTTCATCGATTGTCCCACGCTCGGACCGCTATACACTCGCAGTCGCAGGTAGGACTTTGTTGTTACCGCTCCTCTAAACTCGAATAGTTACGTTATCATGTTCGTTTATCATGTTCGTTTTGCAAAAGTCGCACTTACGCCACCGTAAGTCTTTCTATGTCATCTTTGATGTATTTCATGCTTTCTACGGTCAGATCTGTCATACGAGCCCCGTAGTCACCTCACATCTACAGCCGATTCGAATCTAGTCGCAACTTCGCTTCTATGTTTCGGATCCTCAGCAATCACAAGCCCCTTCAACCGCCATCACCATTTAGTCGATTCAAACCCAGCCATATCATTGGCAATACGGTCAGATCTGTCATACAAGCCCCCTAGTCACCTCGCATCTATGGCCGATTCGAATCTAGTCGCAACTTCGCTTCTATGCTTCGGATCCTCGGCAACCACAAGCCCCTTCAACCACCATCACATTTCAATCAATCCGAACCCAGCCATATCATCAGCGATATGGTCGGATCCAATATACAAGCCTCTCAGTCGCATCTACGGAGGATTCGAGTCTAGTCGCAGCATCGGCGCAATGATTCGAGTCCTTGCCAAACGCAACTCTAACAACCGAGCCGAATCCTGTTGCATCACCGACTCAAATGAGTCAAATCTTTCACAGACTATCGACAGTAGGAATTCAGCAGTACTTACATTTCACTTTCTCAGTCTATCCATGCGTGATCATACACAATTCCCTCCACCAATTTGCTCAGTGTTGCGCACGGTCATTCCTACATAATCACATTTTCTCTATAACCTTTTCTTTCGCCTTTCAACAAGGCTGCGTTCTTGCAATCGCTGCAAGTCTTTCTGCATTTGGCTCAAAAACGGCCAACGTCTCCAGTAGCAACATGGCTACTCATACGTTTTCTCTATCCCTTTTCCCCTTTCAGGTCAGTAAGGTTGCCAGTTGGTCCATCCTATGCCAGGCTTGGACTGTCTTTCACCAAAAAAAAAAAAAAACACCCATTATCGAGGGCTTGCATCTTCACCAGGGGGCCAGCTTTGCCCCAAACAGCTCTTGGCAATCCCCCTTGTCAAAACGAAATTCTCATGTCACCCCAACCAGTCGACTTCACAACTAGGGCATAAAGTCAGGTGTGTAGTTCAATGGGATTCCCCCTTTCTCTTAAACACTCTTTCACTACATATTTTTACTTCACATACAGAATTTGACCTGCTCCTGAGGCGTTAGCAACTGTCACATACTTCTGTGCACTTCACTCTGTTTTCGAAGCACAAGCCTTCAATACACAGACAAGGTCGCCTATCTCCATACTCGCTGGCAGTGCAAGCGTTAGTAGACCGAACCCACGTCAATTAACTACAGATGGCAACATTCCTTCTTAGTATACCAGACTTCAGCTACCCACCCCAGTCCGTCCTGGGGCGCTCTGGTTTATTAGTCTGTGCCGAACACAGACGGACACCCGAGCTATCGGTTTTCCTAGCCAGTCACCTCCTGGCTCACCTCGGTTGTCACGCATTCTTTTGAGTTTTCTAAAGTCACACTCAACAGCGCTCGAGAGCGCAAACCAACTGTCACTATGGCTGTCGTTCCTTGTCCTGTTCTTCTTGTTTTCCTTCCACCTTTCATCTTATCTACCCAAACGCAACTATCCCCTCCTACCTTCGCAACCTACCTCAAACATACGCACCCCCCCGTTGCTTTTAGCTGACGCCATGTCGCAGGCAGACAGTGAGGACTTTGCCTCAGCCCTGCCATCACCCTTTGCGGGCTCAGCAAGCGGCGGTTTACAGTCTCACAAGAGCTTGGACCGTTAAATAAAAAAACAGAACAAAAAAACAAAAACAAAAAAAACAGAACAAAAATAAATAAATAGCAGAACGGTGTCGCAGGAGTAAGTCCTACCCTGCCGCAGCCAGGAAACCAAGCTTTTAGGCGACTGTTTCCACCGCCAGTGACAGCCCTTCCAGGCACCACTTTAGTCTATCTTCTTTGCGACTACTCAGCTGCACTCCTGGGTGACCACACTGTCAATAGCAGTCGCCGAAGTCCAAGCAGAGTGACAGCCCTGGAGGTACGCCCAGCCGTGCCCCTACCAGCTCCAGTCACCACCGTCATTCCCGTACCTTCACTTACATGTACACCCAACATCTGCACCACTGTCTTCTCTGCACACCTTGTCCTAGCAGGGCATCTAGGAGGACATTTTGGATGACAATGACGTTAATTTAGCATCCCTCCTCATAGCAGTACACAACTTGGCCTAGAACAAAGTCATATTCGTGGGGAGACGTCTCCATCATCCTGAAGGCCAGAGACCCTTTACTTAATCACAAGCTCACTGTCACAGAGTTTGTGCTGGCCATGGGGACAGTCAGAGATGTGCTATGCAGGGCAACCCCAACAGGAGGGTGGAATTGGACCCATATCTGCATGCAGCAGGTCACAAGTACGCAGGGTGCCCATCTTTTGACTATCACCGCTCATTTTCAGCCAAGGCAGCAGCCAGACTCAAGGTGATCCTTTATCTCCCACCTTTTAGTGTTTCTCTCCCAGTTACAAGACCCTGACTAAATCCTTAAATTAAGATGTGCCAGCTATAGCGGATCTGCCCATGGGAGTCGAATTTCTCACAAATTGGAATGGCATGCCAATGTTCATTCCCTCAGCATCTCTCTCTTCATCTCAGGTAGTCATGGACACCACAGCCTCCACAGGTCCTCGCCTCAATTTTTGGCCAACTTGGGTTCATAGGGCCATGGCTGGCAGAAATCCTCTTGATTCCTGGGTTCAGTTAGTCCTCCTCTTTGTTCGACCTCTACCCCATTGTCGCAGCAACTCAAGTCTGGTGCAACAACTGGGCAGGACAAACAGTGACGTTCACCACAGACAACCAAGCCACAGCCAGTATTATAAATAAAAGAGATCCTAGTCGCTGGCCACCATGGCCTTCCTGCACAGGCCAGTGCCACTATCCCCACAGCACCAATCTAACGTCCTATGCGTCTACATCCCAGACAAACGCAATAATCTGGCCGACGCACTACCCGTTAACTTTGCTTCATTATTTTTGCAGGAATCTATAACCGACCCGACCATGTCTCTTATCCCACACTGGTCGTAGCTAACCTCGGTGTCAGGTCACCTTGAGGTGAGGTGACAGGTGCACACCATAGGGATCAGGAGTGCACCGCAAGGTTGTGGACCCTATGGCTGACTGCTGCAGATGGGGGACAGATCCCACTGGGGTTAGAGCGTAAGATTCCCTGGGGCGCGGAGTCTAAGAGCCAGCAGGTGTTCACCAGCGCCTCTAGTGGTGAGGATGGACTTGGCTGCAACTGGCTTCAGGTCGCGACCCCCAGGGTCTCCCAGCTCACACCCACAGTAGGCAACAGGAGGATAGGGATGGTGAGGGACAAAGCCAAGGTCGGGGACACAAGCAGACAAGAATAGTCGGGTACACGCCAAAAGGTCAGGATCACAGGCAAACAGGGATAGTCAAAACACGCCAAAGTCGGTAACGGAAAACAGAAGCAGAGCACATGGCAGGAAACAGGAAGCTAACACACAAAGGAATACACAATGGTTGATCAGCACTGATGGCCTGCAGTGCACAGGTTAATATAGGGCTCCCTAATAGGGCCTGGGGTGGAGCCATGCTTAGAGGAGAGGTTATAAAAACCACCAGGTGGAAGTGGCTGACCTCTTAGTCTGAAGACATGAGGGAAGGTAAGCAAACACAGGAAGATCACTGCATAACCATGGCAGTACCCTCCCTCTTACGAGGCCTCCCCCTTTCACCGCCTGGGTCCAGGCTTAAAGGGAAACCCCAGATGGAACCTTCTTAACAGACAGGGAGCAAAGACCTCAGATGCAGTGATCCAAGACATCTCCTCAGGACCCAACCCTTTCCAAAGTACGAGGTACTGAAGAATGCCTTTACGCAGCCGGGAATACAAAACTTGACTAACCTTGTATTTTAGATTATCCTCAGAGACCGAAACAGAGGTAGGGAGAGGACGAGAGGACTTGAGGACTAAAGGCTTTTTAGGAATGGGTAAGGGCATGAGAAGATCAGGAGTCTGAGCAGGGTCCCCCACACCCTTAAAGATGAGCTGGGCATCCATAACAGGACCACCAGACTGGGCAGAGGTCAATGGATCCCTGAGGTCAGGTTGGTTAGAAAGTGACATGTCACAAGAGTCAAGCTGGATAGCTGCAACACAAACAGAATGCAGAGAACCCTGAGAAAAAGATTGAAAACCCCTCCTGGCCGAATGAGGTATTCTATCCAAAGGATGGATTGAGCCTCTTAAACGTGTTGGAACGGACATAGTAGCAGTAGGGTGAGGCCAGGTCACCGAAGGTGCTGAACAAGAAGCAGGAAGCTCATTGGGCATGGGCTGGACTGGCATAACTGGTGCAGAGGTCGATTGAATAGTATTGTCAGGTGTAGCGACCATCTCAATCGCATCACAGGGCATAGCAACTGTGGAACTTGCAGACAAGTTAGCCTGGCTGTGCATCCAAGGGAGATTAGGGACAGACAAAGGTAAATGGTCATGCAAACTGGAGTGAATGATCGACTCAGGTTCATAGGTGGGCTCCTCATCCAGAGTACCACATGACCTAGAGAGTGCATCAGTCCAACTATTGCAGGACGCGTCCCAGGGATCGCCATATACAGTGGGAATAGCAGAAGATACTGGGATGGTGGTAACAGGAAGTTTCTCTTTTGGGGTACCCTTGAGTAAGCAGGAAGAGGAACAAGAGGAACCCCAAGCCAGGATCTGACCAGCAGACCAGTCGACGTGTGGAGAATGGAGCCGTAACCAAGGAAGACCTAATATGATAGGAGATGAAGCCTTAGGTAAGGCAAGGAAGGATATCCACTCCTGGTGGAGTGTCCCTACTGACATCTTAACAGGAAGAGTCTGGAAGCGGATAGGGCCCCCTGGGAGAACAGTGCCATCAATTGCCGAGACCACCAATGGCGTTGTAAGGGGCAAAAGGGTAAGTCTCATGGAGGATGCAGTTTCCCAATCCATGAAATTGGCAGCGGCTCCGGAATCCAGATATGCTGAGACCGAACAAGAGGAAGCACCGATATGAAGCAACACGGAAAGGAGAAGACGAGAAGGTGAAGGTGATATTTCAGGGTCTAATACTCCACCTTCCAGATGTATTAGCCCTGAGCGTTTTTCCGGACGAAGAGAACAAGTATCACGGAAATGACCTTTGGCCCCACAATAGAGGCATAGGCCCAGAGTTCTGCGCCTAGCATGTTCTTCGGGAGATAACTTTGTCCGGCCCAACTGCATAGTTTCCTCAGCAGGCAGGGGGTGCTCTTCGGATCGAAGAGAAGGGACTGAGGGCTCAGACTGCCTAAAGAACGGGGAGTGCTGGCGTCTTTTTTCCAGGGCCCTCTCCTGAAGGCGAATATCGATCTGGTTACACAAGGTGATGACACTGTACAGATCAGCAGGAAGGGATCTTCCTGCTAATTCATCCTTCACTCTATGAGAGAGGCCATTTAAAAAGGTTGCAACTAGGGCCTCATTATTCTAGCTCAATTCAGCTGTGAGGATACGGAACTGAAGAGCATACTGTCCCACAGACGCAGACTCTTGACGGAGACGTAAAAGAGCGCTAGCCACTGAGGAGACACGACCCGGTTCCTCAAAGATATTCTGAAAAAGTTTCAAGAAATCAGACATGCTAGAAACCATTGGATCATTCAGTTCCCCCATGAGGGGCGGCCCAAGCTAACGCCTCGCCGGACAGGAGGGATATGATATATGCGACTTTTGCCCGATCGGACAGGAAGTTTTGGGGCTGAAGTTCAAAACGAATAGTGCACTGGCTAAGGAACCCATTGCAAGCCTTGGAGTCCCCAGAGAAACGGACCGGAGCTGGTAGTTGTAATGTAATGAGGGTGTCCAAAACACAATAGTCCGGTCCAGGGATTGACATCAAACCTTTCCAAACTCTCAAAGCCTGGTGCCCCGTGTCCATTCTAGATCAATTTTTGGCTCACCTTTTTGATCCCTCGCTTGACAGCCAATTACTACCGTTCCTGATTAGTACCCCAGGCAGCAACCAGTTGATTAGTCACGTCAGGTTCCTTTTGAGCAAATTAGGCCTGGACCCTGGCCATTTTCTTGGACATTCTTTCGCATTGGAACAGCATCAGCAGCCTCACGAAACGGGGTCCCAGACCACGCGATCAAAAGATGGGCAGGCGGGAATCCACCTGCTTTACTCGATACATCCCCAATCCACAAGTGGAAATGTCATGAGCCTTCAGCAACTTTGCCCTGTAGTGTCTTGTTGTACATAAATTAATAATTACCTCCCTAACCAAGTATTTTGCGGCCTTCTCTTGGCATATCGCCCAGCAGACCAGGGCTCACCGCCCAGCTCACCAGGGCTTACCTTACAGCAGACCAAGGGCACACTTCAGGTCTATTTTATGTTGTTAGTCTTGTGACGTGTTTATGTGTTCTTTCATATCTCTTAGAGTGGAGGGCTCCGACCATAAATAAGAGGGCCAGTATGGTGGCCTGTAATTATGGGAGGAGCCTGGAGGTTATTTAATCAGACCACCCACAACGGTCTGTGTCGGTTCCAGTGCAAGGTACCCACCCACCCATTTCCCTTCTCAGAGTACTTCTCTTAAAACACACTTCTCTACAGAAACATCCATTTACTTTTTTAAGGTATGCAGACTTCTCCTGGCATATCGCCCAGCAGACCAGGGCTCACCGCCCAGCTCACCAGGGCTTACCTTACAGCAGACCAAGGGCACACTTCAGATCTATTTTATGCTGTTAGTCTTGTGACGTGTTTATGTGTTCTTTCATATCTCTTAGAGCGGAGGGCTCCGACCATAAATATATATATATATACAGGTCCTTCTCAAAAAATTAGCATATTGTGATAAAGTTCATTATTTTCTGTAATGTACTGATAAACATTAGACTTTCATATATTTTAGATTCATTACACATAACTGAAGTAGTTCAAGCCTTTTCTTGTTTTAATATTGATGATTTTGGCATACAGCTCCTGAAAACCCAAAAATCCTATCTCAAAAAATTAGCATATTTCATCCGACCAATAAAAGAAAAGTGTTTTTAATACAAAAAAAGTCAACCTTCAAATAATTATATTCAGTTATGCACTCAATACTTGGTTGGGAATCCTTTTGCAGAAATGACTGCTTCAATGCGGCGTGGCATGGAGGCAACCAGCCTGTGGCACTGCTGAGGTGTTATGGAGGCCCAGGATGCTTCGATAGCGGCCTTAAGCTCATCCAGAGTGTTGGGTCTTGCGTCTCTCAACTTTCTCTTCCCAATATCCCAGATTCTCTATGGGGTTCAGGTCAGGAGAGTTGGCAGGCCAATTGAGCACAGTAATACCATGGTCAGTAAACCATTTACCAGTGGTTTTGGCACTGTGAGCTGGTGCCAGGTCGTGCTGAAAAATGAAATCTTCATCTCCATAAAGCTTTTCAGCAGATGGAAGCATGAAGTGCTCCAAAATCTCCTGATAGCTAGCTGCATTGACCCTGCCCTTGATAAAACACAGAGGACCAACACCAGCAGCTGACATGGCACCCCAGACCATCACTGACTGTGGGTACTTGACACTGGACCTCAGGCATTTTGGCATTTCCCTCTCCCCAGTCTTCCTCCAGACTCTGGCACCTTGATTTCCGAATGACATGCAAAATTTGCTTTCATCCGAAAAAAGTACTTTGGACCACTGAGCAACAGTCCAGTGCTGCTTCTCTGTAGCCCAGGTCAGGCGTTCAGAAATTTCTTTCTGTGTCTTACCCTCTTGCTTGAGGGTGTCAATGATGGCCTTCTGGACAGCAGTCAGGTCGGCAGTCTTACCCATGATTGCGGTTTTGAGTAATGAACCAGGCTGGGAGTTTTTAAAAGCCTCAGGAATCTTTTGCAGGTGTTTAGAGTTAATTAGTTGATTCAGATGATTAGGTTAATAGCTTGTTTAGAGAACCTTTTCATGATATACTAATTTTTTGAGATAGGAATTTTGGGTTTTCATGAGCTGTATGCCAAAATCATCAATATTAAAACAAGAAAAGGCTTGAACTACTTCAGTTGTGTGTAATGAATCTAAAATATATGAAAGTCTAATGTTTATCAGTACATTACAGAAAATAATGAACTTTATCACAATATGCTAATTTTTTGAGAAGGACCTGTATATGTATATATATATATATATATATATATATATATATATATATATATATATATATATTCATACCCTTTGAAATTTTCCACATTTTGTCATGTTACAACCAAAGACGTAAATGTGTTTTATTGGGATTTTATGTGATAGACCAAGACAGAGTGGCACATAATTGTGAAGTGGATGGAAAATGATGGATGGTTTTTAAACTTTTTTACAAATAAATATTTGAAAAGGGTGGCATGCATTTGAATTCGGCCCCCTTTACTCAGCTACCCCTAACTAGAGTCTAGTGGAACCAATTGCCTTCAGTCACCTAGTAAATAGAGTCCACCTGTGTGTAATTTAATTTCAATATGAATACAGCTGTTCTGTGAAGCCCTCAAAGGTTTGTTAGAGGACCCTAGTGAACAAGGAGCATCAAAGGTCAAAGAACACACCAGACAGGTCAGGAATAAAGTTGTGGAGAATTTTAGAGCAGGGTTAGGTTATAAAAAAATATCCCTTTGAACATCTCATGGAGCATTGTTCAATCCATCATCTGAAAATGGAAAGCGTATGGCAAAACTGCAAACCTACCAAGACATGGCCGTCCACCTAAACTGACAGGCTGGGCAAGGAGAGCATTAATCAAAGAAGCAGGCAAGAGGCCCATGGTGACTCTGGAGGAGCTACAGAGATCCGCCGCTCAGGTGGGAGAATCTGTCCACAGGACAACGATTAGTCTGGTCAGATGAGACCAAAATTGTACTTTTTGGCCTAAAAGCAAACGCTATGCATGTGTGGCAGAAAACTAACACTGCACATCACCCTGAACACACCATCCCCGCTGGGAAACATGCTGGTGGCAGCATCCTGTTGTGGAGGGCACTTTTCTTCAGCAGGGCCAGTTGATGGGAAGATGAATGGAGCCAAATAAAGGACAATCTTAGAAGAAAACCTGTTAGAGTCTGCAGAAGACTTGAGACTGGGGCAGAGGTTCACCTTCCAGCAGGACAACGACCCTAAACATACAGTCAGAGCTACAATGGAATGGTTTAGATTAAAGCATATTCATGTGTTAGAATGGCCCATTCAATGTCCAGACCTAAATCCAATTGAAAATATGTGGCAAGACTTGAAAATTACTGTTCACAGATGTTCTCCATCCAATCTGACAGAGCTTGAGCTATTTTGCAAAGAAAAGAAGAATGGGTAAAAATGGCACTCTCTAGATGTGCAAAGCTGGTAGTGACATGCAGTGAGAAGTGGTTCTACAAAGTATTGACTCAGGGGGGTGAATACAAATGCATGCTACAGTTTTCAGATATTTATTTATAAAAAAAAATTGAAAACCATTCATCATTTTCCATCCACTTCACAATTATGTGCCACTTTGTTTCGGTCTATCACATAAAATCCCAATAAAACACGTTTACGTTTTTGGTTGTAACATGACCAAATATGGAAAATTTCAAACGGTATGAATATTTTTTCAAGGCACTGTATACAGTGTATATACAGTATACATATATATATATACATATACACACACACACATACACACACACACTACTGTGCAAAGGTTTTGGACAGGTGTGAATATATGCTATAAATTAAGGATGCTCTCGGAAATAGACGTAATAGTTTATTTTTTATCAATTAACAAAGTAGAAAATAAATAAACAGAAGAGAAATCCCAATCAAATAGTTAATTCTTCTAGGTACACTTGCAAAACAGTTTTGAAGAATTTGGCAGATAGGTTATGCCAAACATCTTGGAGCACTAACCACAGATCTTCCATGGATGTAGGCTGCCTCAAATACTTCTGTCTGTTAATGTAATCCCAGATAGAAAGGTGATGTTGCATTTGGGGCTCTGTGGGGATCAAACTATCATTCCCAGGACACTTAATATAGTTTTAATAATATTGGCTTTGTGGTACTGCTTTTTCCATTTGAAGGGAGGGAAGGGGGGGGGGAGGAAAAATATGCATAGATGTACTCGCCAGTTTTTTTTTTCTCTTTTTTTTGCTCTCATTTCTTTGTTTTTGGCTGCCCACAGTCGCTGCGGTGAGGTACCCTCATTGCTTACCAACGTCCCCCCCTTGTAGGAACACCGGCCCTCTGGTAGGGCTTGGTGTGCTTTTTTGGATATATTCCATACCCTGTTTTTGTTGTTCCCCCTTTTTGTTTTTCCCCCTTTTTTTTCTCTCATAGTGTTACTAGTCTACGTTTCTCTGGTTAGCCTGGAGATCTGGGAGAGGGAGACTCTCTAATTTTATTACCTCTTTTTTATTTTATTTTTTATTTTATTTTTAGTATTGCATTACATTTTTTTTCCCCAGCGTCACTGAAACTCTGCACCTACAATGCCAAAGGCCTTAATAATGAGACAAAAAGAGATCAGATTTTATACAACTTACATAAAGCTAAGGTAGATATTATATTCCTCTAGGAGACCCATTTCCATAGTGGCAATATTCCAGTGTGTTTGCATAAAAATTACTCACAATGGTTTCATAGCACTGTGCCTCGTTCTAAAGCAAGAGGGGTATCCACTGTTTTCCATAAACACTTACCAATACAGAACTTGAAGCATAAAGCTGACCCAAATGGTAGATATCTTTTTCTTAAAAACAGATTATGGAATAACATTTTTACAATCGCAAATTTCTATATTCCAAACCATGATCAAACTACGACAATTTTGCGTTATCTTAATCTCTTAGCAGATTTTGCAGAAGGCACTATCTTTGTGGGGGGAGATCTTAACTTAGCCTTGGATCCTATATTAGACACCTCAGCTCAACGATCGAATATCTCGTACTTTTGTTTGAGGGCACTCAAAAACAAATTTTTCGAACATAGGTTACTTGACCTATGGCCGACCCTAAACCCTAAAGATCGCAATTATACATATTTTTCTCTAGCCCATAAATCATATAGCAGGCTAGATTATTTCCTAACAAGCCCAAAGGTGTTGGAATGGAATCCTTTAATAGGAATAGGATCATTTATTTGGTCCGACCATTCACCAGTATTTTTAACAATAAATCCCCCGCAGATTCAGGGTACAAATTGGTCTTGGCGTCTGAATGACACACTTATGCTAGAACCAATTTGCCATAAAGCAATTGCGGAGGCAATTGACGGTTTCGTTTCTGATCATGAACAGGACGAAACTGCATTGCCCTTAAAATGGGAAGCCTTAAAGGCGGTAATACAAGGGGTGTTCATTCAACATGGTTCATGTCTTAAAAAAGAAAAATCCGAAACCATTGAAAACACCTTATTAAAACTCCACACTTTAGAAACCTTACATAAAGCTCACCGCTCTGCAGAAATATCAGCTAACATATTATCTACAAGGATGTCTCTATTAAAGCTTTTCGAAACATCCCAGAACTCATATCAATAAAGACGTGCTGTTGGAAGGTATAGATTTGAGAACAAGTGTGGGAGAATGTTGGCTGATACACTGCACCCGTGCCCACCCCAGACTTTTATACCAAGTATAAGAAGCCATCGGGAGAACTTACATCAGATCCACAATCCCTTCAACAAACTTTCAGGCAATACTTTTCTGCCCTTTATAACTTGGCTCCACCCCCATCTTTGGATGATAAAGGAGCTGGAAATGTTAAAGAATATGTATGGGAAAATGCTATCCCAAAATAGATGAGGACACCAAGGAATCTTTGGATTCTCCTTTTTTGCATGAAGAACTATTAGACGTAATTGCCAATATTCCAACAGACAAGAGCCCGGGCCCAGATGTGTTTACATCAAAATTCTATAAAACTTATAAAGAACATATATTCCCATTTATGCTTCAAGTGTTTAATTCTATTTCCCCTTACAACCAATTCCCAACACAGACTTTAGAATCCCACATCACTTTGATTCCGAAACCAGAAAAGGATTTAACACTTTGCTCTAGCTATCGACCTATATCCCTGATTGGGATAAATAGAAAGATATATGCTAAATTGATTGTGCTCCGTCTTCAACCACTTCTCTCATGCTTAATACATAAGGATCAGGTAGGATCTGTTCAAAGTAGAGAAGCACGCGATAACACGATTAAAACTTTCCTATTCATGAATCATGCTCAAAAGGCTAAAATACCAGTATACCTTCTTTCAGTCGATGCAGAAAAGGCATTGGACCGGGTTGGATGGCCTTTTCTCAAACATTCTTTGATGCAAATAGGACTAGGGTCAAATGTACTTCACAAGATCATGGCGCTATATACTAAACCGGTGGCTAGAATAAAGATAAATGGATCATTAACAACAAACTTCAGTATACAAAATGGTACCTGTCAGGGATGTCCACTATCCCCCTTACTCTATGTCATAGTAATGGAGTATTTAGCAACAGCAATTAGACAGAATCCTTCCATTACTGGCATACAGATAAAACAAAAGGAAATAAAATTAGCCCTGTTTGCTGATGATTTATTTCTTTATGTTACTAACCCACATATTGCATTAGCTTCTATACTATCTGAATTTCAGCGTTTTGGGACGCTGAGTAACTTTAAAGTAAACATACTAAAATCAGAAATTCTCAATGTGTCAATTACATCTCAACAAGTTACGGTGCTGAGAAATAATTTTTCATTTAAGATTTGTTCTTCAGCACTAAACTACCTAGGTGTTATAATCCCCCCTGATCCAAACCACCTATATTCAATGAACTATATTCCTCTTTTGCAACGTACTCTACAGGATCTCAAAAAATATGATGCTAAGCAACACTCGTGGTTTGGGAGGAGTAACATACTGAAAATTAATATAATACCATGGTTTTTGTTCCTTTTTCAAACTATCCCTGTTTGTGTCCCTAGATCGTTTTTTTCCACTCTATAATCGGCTTTTACAAAATGTATCCGGGGTCATAAGAAACCCAGATTACATAAGAAATTATTATCACTGCCAAAAATGAAAGGAGGTGCGAGCGCACCAGACTTGTACTACTATTATGTTTTTCGGCAGTTTTGACTAGACTGTTGGACTGGTTTCACTGTCCTGACACTAAACAATGGGTACTAATAGAACAAGGGTTGAACCAACTTGAACTTAATGTGTTTCCCTGGCTAGACTTATCTACCAGCAATTCTCATTGAGAGTTACTAGATGCTATGCCCTCTCTTACATCTCATGTATTGAACATATGGGCTAAAACAGCTATACAGTTAGAACTGTCCTCTTATGTAGGACCTATGACACCCTTATTCGGCAACCCCCACTTCCCGCCGACATTAAACCGGACAAGTTTCCTTATATGGAATAAAGAATCTCACTATAGATTGTGCCAGATTATATGCCAGGGAGCAGTTCCGTCTTTATTAAACCTAACACAACTTGAAACTCTCTTGACACAAGATCCTAAACCAAAACAAGTTCTATCAACATTATATAAGGTGTTTATCACTAAAAACCACCTTGAGCCCCCGGAATATATAAACAAATGGGCGAATGAAATCAATGTCCAAATTGAGGCTAGGGAATGGGAGAAGGCATTTAACCTAACATACTGTTTGTCACCAACAATTAAAGCAAAAGAGACGAATTATAAGCTCCTCTCAAGATGGTACTGGAGCCCAGTGTCACTCCAGCATATATTTCCAGATAAATCAGATACATGTTGGTGGTGCCACACGGACAAGGGCTCATTGCTCCATATCTGGTGCCCCCAAATCTTCAGCTTCTGGGAAAAGATTATGCAATTGTACACCTTAGTTACTGGGGAGCTAATTCCAAATACACCTCAAATTACCCTTCTCTCTATGCTACCAGGACCATATAAAAACATCAAAAGGAGTCTTCTTGGACACTGGTTGACGGCAGCGAGACTGGTGATACCGCGGCATCACACGCCTCCCTTATGGTATGGCAAGTTGGATAAGTGTCTGCCTATATTTTTTAGCATTGAGGACCCAATTGATCTTAACCAAATCTCCAACTCCACTTGCAGAAATGCAGCCTCAAAATTTGCAAGAAACTTCCATATTTCACGGTTGTCCACAGACACTCATTGTACCGCTCTCCAGCCCTTTTCTGAACAAACTGCCTCCAGCTACAACCAAATATTACAAAATTTTATTCAGCACCTGCTGCCATTTTTCTGCACCCCAGTTCCTATGTTTTAGTTCACAGATGAATCACTTAGTCTTGTTTCCACAAGAGGGGTATGGCTTTTTGGCGCAATTCTTCCATAAAGACCACTTCTGGCCTGAAAACTTCTCCAAACAGTAGAAGGGTGTTCCTGGGTCAATGTTTTCCCTCAGTTCTGTTCTGATTGGACTGCTGGACATCTTCCAATAGGAAGCAAGCATGATGCCTCTTTCACCTGTTGCCTTAACCAATTCCCGCCCAGCCTATTGTCAAATGACGCCTGGGAGGGACCTTTATCAGTCCGAGTGGACGTCATGTGACATCCTCTCGGGAAACGCACCTTGTGCATGCCCCATGAGCATTAGTGTCACTGGCTGTGTCCACTGGACAATTACAGCAGATCACATGACATTTATAAAAAAATGAATGGCTTTGATTCATGCCATTAATTGTGCATAATTGTAATTCTAGGTGTGATTGGTCACAGTGATCAAATGGCACAGACAGGGCATATCACAGTCCATTTGTACCATGTGATTAACTGTGGCCAATCACAACTAATCACAACAATACACACTGCAAAGAAAGGTCAATGATTTATTCTATGGGCTCTGCTGCTGTTGTCGAACAATCTAATGGGCTCGGTTGGTAGTTCAGTGGAGAAGTGTGTGGAATGCATAGCGTGCCGTGGCAGGCATGTTGGAACGCATAGCACATGCGCAGTAAGTATTTTTGTCTGGAACTTCTCTTCTGGTACTTAATCTGATGGGTAGCGGTAATCTGAGGCAGGAGAGTAGCCGCTATATTTTCCCAAGACAAATAAGCCAGTGTTCCAGCAGAATGAGCAACCCATCAGATTCGGTAACGGAAGTGAAGGTCCGTCAGAACACCGTAACGCCCATCTTGGTAGACCCCGCACTTGGCCACAGTAAGCCTGCAGTCAGAAGGCGGCAGGAGACATCTTGTTATACTTATCCCATATAGGAAATACAGTATTTTAAAATCCATGAGACTGTTTTGATGTTGACTTTCGAAATCAACGGCAAGCCTGCTGATCTCACAGGTATGATAACCTGACAAAACACTGCTGCTTTTAAAATTCAACATCAAAACAGTCTCAGATTTAAAAATGCTGTATTTCACTATACAGTAGATCAGACCAAAATGAGGGACAAATGAGGAGGAAAGAGGGACAGAGGGACTTTGTTCCAAATCAGGGACAGTCCCTTGAAATCAGGGAAAGTTGGGAGCTATGTGATATGATTCCTCATGGATTTGTCACAATAGTAGAGCCATACAGTAAAAGTGTCACAAATAAGAACTATTTGAAGTGGTCGCAAATACTGGTACTAGCAATGAAAATGCTGATGCTGCAGGGTTTCCATGAATTTGATGCATGGCTTCCAACTACATCCACACTGCCAGAAATGTATTGGAAAAGCCTTACTGAATCGTCCCCAGTATTTGCAAACATAAGCTTTTGGATTTTCTGCCTAACATCCAAATGTTGTCTTGTGTTTTTGACAGACTGAATGCTTTTCTGTATCAGCATACACAATAATTTTCTGGGATTTTGCCTTAGATACAATCTCTATTCTAGTCACAGGTTCTATCCACAGCAGCCCATTTTCTGTTGAACATGAACCGATATTCAGAAGTCACAAATACTTGATTAAGGAAGTAAAAAGGCTGATCCAGGCATGGTTTCCAAAGAAAAAGCTCAAAATAGTGAGGACAGAGGACAGACAAAAAAATTAGCAAGGTTTGTATAAGTTAGGCCAAACATAAAAAAGAAACAGAAAATGGCCAAAACAGGTTGAAGGCTTTAAGAACTGAACTATAACGGGGAGAGAAACATGACCCAGCTTGGAAGAGCAGAAGTGCCAATTAAGAATAATACTGTGTGTGCACTAGTGTACAAGTGGATATAAGCATGCCACAAATGTATTAATACAAATTCATTAAAATCATCATATAAAAGCAGCAGCTGATCAACCACAGAGGTATATATGTATATATATATATATATATATATATATATATATATATACAGAGACCATCCTCACATTTAACAATCACATGTACATGTACATGGAACCCCAACATGTTTTAATTTTTCAAAAAATATTAATCGTAGGGAAATTATGGTCAAAGGGCATTTCCTTGATGAGGATTTTCTGAAAAATTGAAAAGTGTTGGGTTTTCATGTACCATATATACTCGAGTATGGGCCGACCCGAATATAAGCCGAGGCACCTAATTTTACCACAGAAAACTGGGAAAACGTATTGACTCGAGTATAAACCTAGGGTGGGAAAATGCAGCAGCTACTGGGTAAACAATGCCCAGCTACAGCCTCACTGTGCCCATTTGCAGCCTTATTCTGCCCATCTACAGCCTCACTGTGCCCATTTTCAGCCTCACTGTGCCCACTTGCAGCCTCACTGTGCCCATTTGCAGCCTCATTGTGCCCCTTTGCAGCCTCACTGTGCTCAATTGAAGCCTCGTTGTGCCCAATTGCAGCCTCATTGTGCCCAATTGCAGCCTCATTGTGCCCATTGTCAGCCTCATTGTGCCCATTTTGAGCCTCAGTGTGCCCATCTGCAGCTGTACCTTTGATTACTAAAACAGTGGGTGTCTCCCGCTGTATCGATCTGTGTCAATCACTGCCAATCCTCCAGCATCATGATGGTGATTAGTCTATACAATTGTATTATTCAGGGTATTAGATATTTTTTTTAGATATTCAGGGTATTAGATATGTTTTTTATGCTTCATATGCTTTGTTCTTATATGTATATTATTGATACTTTGTAATAAAATGTATACCTTTTTACTTTTGGTTTGATCTGTCTATTAATGACCCTAAGGGGTCCCTCACCATACCTTTGGTACCAGGAGTTTCTTCTACTAACTCCGGGGATAAAGCTATAATTCTCCCACTCTGCAAGACTTTGGTCCAGCCTCACCTGGAGTATACTGTCCAGTTCTGGGCATAGTTTCAAAGAACGATTAGATACGACCGTAACATATAGGGCTATATAATGTAATACTGACATATAATCACACACATAAGTTGGACTTGATAGACTTGTATCTTTTTTCTGCCTCACCTGCTATGCTATGTAACATGACTGATAACATACAGTACATGTGGGTGTAGCTATAGATGATGAAAGACAGCCCACATCCTCCATCCTCCTCCATGCCCACTAGCTAGCAAAATGCACAGTGGGTTCAGGGCTTCTTTTAGAAATAACTGGGCCTTTTACAGCCTACTTGACCGCCCCCCCCCCCCCCCCACCAAATATATCAAAACTATATTTTTACAAAAAATACACTAAAATCATTATTAGTTGACACAAACATAACATACCTTACAAAATTTCTGCTAAATCAAAAAGAAACCATATTGAGTTATTAAATCAAGTTCTGTGTGCCCTGGGGCTCATTCACATGGCTGCTGTGTCCTGTCCAGTGTTAATAAGGCCACCTAGGTTACCCTATAGGGACACAGCAGCTGTAGGAATGCAGCCACAGGTCCTGAGTTGACAGATGTGTGTATGTAGGTGTATATTCCCTGAACACTGACAGTGTGCGTTTGGGTCCACTCACCCACACTAGAGATGGCCTTGCGGTTTGCCCGACGGTCGGTTTGCGGCGAATTTTGCTCGTTCGCAATTCGCCAAACCAGCGGACTTCTGGCGCTGTTCACATGGTGGACATATGCGTTTACATTGTGAAGAACTTTACAGGACAGCCAATTGAGACATTTCAACACTTGGACAATTGGATATAACCCCTACCTTATAAATAGACCTGATCTGGCGGCCATTTTACATTCTGTCTTTTGTCAGTGTAGGGAAAGGACGCTTTGTGGAGCAGGGACAGTCAGTTTAATCACTAGCTATTACTATTAGGTCCACAAAGGTCCTTTTAAGGACTGGTATAGGTGTACAGTATATAGGGTTGTAATACACTTAGAATATACTTTCTTTCAAATATACAAAGTATATTCTGGTGCACTGCTGCTGACTGCTGTGCTACTGAGTGCACTGCTGACCGATTCTGCAGCTGTCTTTTGTCAGTGTAGGTAAAGGACGCTGTGGAGCAGGGACAGTCAGTTTAATCACTAGCTATTACTATTAGGTCCACAAAGGTCCTTTTAAGGACTTGTATAGGTGTACAGTATATAGGGTTGTACACGTATAATATACTTTCTTTCAAATATAGAAAGTATATTATGGTGCACTGCTGACTGCTGTGCTGCTGAGTACTGACCGATTCTGCAGCTGTCTTTTATCAGTGTAGGGACTGAGGGACAGTTTGGTGTTTTGGAGCAGGGACAGTCTGCAAATCACTAGCTACTAGGTCCACAAAGGTCCTTTTAAGGACTGGTATAGGTGTACAGTATATAGGGTTGTACACGTATAATATACTTTCTTTCAAATATAGAAAGCATATTATAGTGCACTGCACTGCTGTGCTGCTAACCGATTCTGCAGCTGTTGTTTCTCAGTGTAAGGAGGGACAGTTTGGTGTTTAGAGCAGGAACAGTCTGAAATTCACTAGCTACTAGCTAGCTACTATTAGGTCCACAAAGGTCCTTTTAAGGACTGGTATAGGTGTACTATTTGGTGTGCAGTATATTGGGGTATAATACACGTATAAAATACAGAAAGCATAGTATAGTGCATTTCCACTGTGCAGCATTGTGACTGCTGAGCGGTTCTGCAGCGATACTACAAAGAGTGACAAACGCAATAAAAAAAAGTATTATAACTGGTGTGATAGACCAGTGGCCCCCCCCAAAACGACCGATTGAAGCGGGGTGTTATATACCTTCTTCCACATACATACTGCACTTATCTAGAGACTTTTGTCACATGGTCATTTAAAAAATGACCGGCAGAGGAAGAGGCAGGCCCTTCTGCAGGGGTGGTAGGGGTAGGGCAAGAGCAACAGGCTTGAGCCAAAGTGGGAAATTGCAGAAGGTGCATTTGATTACGACAAAGGACGCACCAGACTTGGTTGAGTGGCTCACTCAGCCTTACTCTTCTGCACCCTCCTCATCCTCTCAATCTGCACCCTCTTCTTCACTCTCTGCTGTGTGCACCCCCAAATACACTACCACCAACACCACCACATACCCTCCGCTTGAGTCACAGGAATTATTTTCCGATCCATCACAAGACATTGTCAATGCGCAGCCACTCTTGGCATTGGATCAGGAAGAGGAGGTAGCAACAACCACCGCTCAGCAGTCTGACGACAGTACCCAGATCAGCCCAAGGAGGAGGTTTGTCCCTGCTGTTGCTGCCTACTCCGAGATCTCTAATTATAGCGGTGGGGAAGGTGATGTCGATGAAGACGTGTCTAGTGATGTCACGTGGGTGCCCACAAGAGAATAAGAGGAGGGGAGTTCAGAGGGAGATATGGACCAGCAGATAGGGAGGAGAAGCAGACGGAACTTAGATTGCACAGGAGGGACGAAGCAGACTGCTAATGTATCAGGAGCGAGGCATCAACCATGTACGGTCACATCTGGCGCTCCCAGGACGCCGGCACATGGCTCCGCAGTGTGGGCTTTTTTTAATGTGTCCGCTGCTGACAATAGTCTTGCCATCTGCAATCTTTGCAGTCAACTCATAAGTCGCGGTAAGCCCAACACTCACCTAGGGACGACCGCCTTAAGAAGGCAGATGAGCTGCCATCACCGAGCCCAGTGGGAGCAACAGAACCCACAAAGCCACACTCCAGGCTCTCACCGTCCAGCCTCGTCTTCTACTTTTCCTTCTCCTCTCTCCTCACAATTGTCCTCCACTTCACCTTCCATCATGCCATCCTCACATTTTTCTTGAAAAGGGTAGGCTTCCGTGGGCTAAATGTTCGAGCGTAAAAAAATTATGACGCCGGATAACCCTCTTGCCCAACGGTTGACCGCTGGCTTGTCAGAACTGATAGCTAGCCAACTACTGCCATATAAACTGGTGAACTCGGAGGCCTTTCGAAAATTTGTGGCCATTGAAACACCACAATGGAAGGTCCCAGGAAGGAAGTATTTCTCACAGAAGGGCATCCCAGAGCTATATGGCCATGTTCATCGGCAAGTGAATGTATCTCTGGCGCACAGTGTCGGTGCCAAGATACATCTGACCACAGACACGTGGTCTAGCAAACACGGGCAGGGAAGGTATATAACTTTTACTGCCCACTGGGTGAACCTTCTGACGGCCGTCAAGCATGTAACCCGTGACACCCGTGTAGATTTGGTTTTACCGCCACGGATTGCATGCAGGCCTGGCTCTTCTTCTCCTCCTCCTATTCCATCCTCCTCCCTCTCCTCCTTGGCTGACTCCTCCTTTTCCGCTGCTAGCGCCTCTTCCGCTGCGCCGTCCAAGATCGCCAGAACCTATTCGAGATGCCAGGTGAGACGTTGCCATGCCGTGCTGCGTCTGTTGTGCCTGAAAGCCAAGAGCCACACTGGCCCTGCACTCCTTTCAGCTTTGCGTTCACAGGCAGATAAGTGGCTAACACCGCTCAATTTGACAGTTGGTAAAGTGGTGTGTGACAACCGTGCCAATCTGCTTAGCGCATTGAAACAGGGCAAAATGACACACCTGCCATGCATGGCACATGTCTTAAACTTGGTTGTGCAGCGATTCGTTGTCAAATACCCTGGGGTCCAGGACATCTTGTGGCAGGCAAGGAAAATCTCGGCCCATTTCAGAAGATCTTCCACGGCCATGGCTCGCCTTGCTGACATTCAGTGGCGACACAATCTGCCAGTCAGACGTCTTATTTGCGATTGCCCGACGCGATGGAACTCAACCTTCTATATGCTTGATAGGCTGCTCCAGCAGAAACGTGCAGTTAACGACTACCTGTACAAACTTTGCTGCAAAACAGGTTCTGGGAGCTTGGTTTTTTCACCGTGCCAGTGGCTGCTCATGCGCAACGCATGCAGACTTCTGCAGCCATTTGATGAGATCACCAAACTGGTCAGTCGCAGCCATGGTACCATCAGTGACATCATACCTTATGCCTTCTTTATGGAGCATGCATTGCGTTGTGTCATTGATCAAGCCGTGGAGGAGCAGGAGCAGGAAGATGAGGAAGTCACAATGCTGGATGAATTCCCAGGGGGGACTACTCTATCTGAGACAAGTCAACAGCAGGAGTCTGAAGAGGAGTCAGAGGAGGATGGTGCCGGGTGGATGAGGAGGAGAAAGAAGAGCATGCTTTAAACCTTTCTAGGATCCCTGTTGTTGTGCGTGGATGGGGAGAGGAGAACGAGGGGGACGATATTATCATGGATGATGAGCAGGAGCCAGGCCACCACACCGCTTCCACTTTAGTGCAAATGGGGGCCTTCATGCTCCAGTGTTTTAACAGGGACCCCCGTATAAAAAGCATAAAGGTCAAGGACCAGTACTGGGTGGCAACGTACTTAGACCCCCGGTACAAACACAAAATGGTGGAAATGTTACCACTGTCACAGAGGGCTGTCAGAATGGAGCACTTACAGGTCTTGCTTCGAGAAAGGCTGCATTCTGCTTTTGCGTGCACTGGCAGAGTAGGAATTCCCACTCCCAGAGAAAGAGTTGCGGGTACCAATCCAACAGCGCCTGCAAGAAGAGGGCAGTTTGAAGATGTGTTGGTGACTTCTGATATGAGGTCATTCTTTCAGCCGACCCATTGACAGGTCTCATGTGGATCCAGCATCAGGGAACGCCTAGACCAACAGGTGTCCGGCTACATCGGGTTAATGGCCAATGTGGATGCTCTGAGAAGTGATGAACCCCTGGATTACTGGGTGGGCAGGCTTGACCTCTGGCCAGAGCTTGCCCAATTTGCAATGGAACTGTTGGCTTGCCCCTCGTCCAGTGTCCTGTCCGAAAGGACGTTCAGTGCAGCAGGGGGGATCGTGATCAATAAGCGCACTCGCTTACCTCACGACAGTGTTGACTACCTCACATTGGTGTAGTGGTTAGTACTCTCACCTAGCAGAAAAAGGGTTGCTGGTTTGAATCCCAACCACGACACTACCTGCCTGGAGTTTGCATGTTCTCCCTGTGCCTGCGTGGGTTTTCTCAGGGTACTCCGGTTTCCTCCCACACTCCAAAGACATGTAGGTAGGTTAATTGGTTTCTGTCCCAAATTGGTCCTAGTATATGAATGGTGACCTTTGATTGTGGCTCCTAGAGGGTAGGGACCGATGTGAGTGTAAAATGTACAGGGATAGGGACAATTGTAGACACTCAGGTTGAACTGGATGGATTGGTGTCTTTATTCAACCTTACTAACTATTAAATATGTAACATTTATAAAAATGAATGAGGCATGGATCTCGGAGGAATTCAACACATGTGAATACACATAACTCTATAAACGATTTATTTAATCTAGCACACGGACCTTTTTTCTACCTTTGGCTCACTTCCTTGTACAAATAAAGCACACCGTACTATATGCCCGTACCCTCCTCTTTGAAGAGGTTGAGCGGTGTCATATTTTTGGGTCCGCAGCGAGTTGCTGGAATCAGTGCTGGTGTCAGTGCTCTCTATCTCAGTGCTGGTGTCAGTGCTCTCTATCTCGGTGCTGGTGTGGTCTCAGTGCTCTCTATCATGGTGCTTGTGTCAGTGCTCTCACGGTGCTGGTGTCAGTGTTCTCTATCATGGTGCTGGTGTCAGGGCTCTCTATCTCGGTGCTGGTGTCAGTGCTCAGTCTCTATCACAGTGCTGGTGTCAGTGCTCAGTCTCTATCGTGGTGCTGATTTCAGACAGTGAGGGAGATAGCAGCAGAGAAGCCAATCAGCAGGCAGTGCCAGCACCATGGCTGAGGATCAGCACTGGACTGGCACCTCCGGACCACCGCAGTGGAGCCCTGCATAGGTGGGGGTAAGGGCCAGGCAGAGGGAGGGGCTCACGCACAGGTTGGCACACTGGGACACCGGCAAAGGACTGCGCTGCCCTAACTGTGGTAACGGTTCATCTACTACACCCCCTTCATAGCCTGGCCTGATCTTGCCTCTCCTCCATGGCCTTCATGCGCTCCTGAATTGTCAAAATTTCACAGATAAAAAAAGAATGCTTGTCGTTGTCGATCCCAGATTCACTTAATACTTTTGTTATGTCAATGTCCATGTTGTGGGACTATGTGTGTACAGCAAGTAAGTATTTTGTGGCTGAAAATATGACCTGGAGGTTT
Source organism: Lithobates pipiens (assembly GCF_037356315.1). Taxonomy (NCBI): domain Eukaryota; kingdom Metazoa; phylum Chordata; class Amphibia; order Anura; family Ranidae; genus Lithobates; species Lithobates pipiens. The sequence goes on from NW_027507785.1 coordinate 245,904,532, forward strand.
TTAAGGTTCGCCTGCCATTAAAGTCAATGGGGTCCGTCGCGAACCTTGTGGTTTGCAAACTTTTGGCCGCGTTTGCGAAACATCCCATCGGAAGTTCGTCCATCACTAACCCACACCCGCACACCTAGCAAATTGAGACCTGCGGCTGTGTTCATACAGCCACTGCATCCTCATAGAGTAACAGATGGCTCCTGCCACACAAGCAAACTGCTCATTCATATTGTATCTTTTTACATTCTTTTTTAAATTATTTTTTACAATTTTTTTTTTACATTTTTAAAATTATTTTTTACATTTTTAGGAAGCAAATTGGTGTGAGGTTGCTAGGGATAGTTGCTCATGCTAGTCCTCTAGACAGTCCCAGACCACAAATTGAAAAATTGGACTATATCGGTACTTTTTAAAGAAAAAACAATAACATTAAAATTTCATCTTGTTTAATAAATACAAAAAGAAAAAAAGAAAAAAATTATACACATAATTAAAATACAAATAAATGTATATCACGATAGAAGCGTCTTTGACAAATTCTCCACAGAAAGGAGTTCAAATCAAGGGCGCGTGGGGGTCTCCTCTACTAGTTTCGCAGGATAGAGCCGCTTCTTCAGGAGGATATCTATACAGAACGTAACAAATAATATATAACAATTAACAGACAAAAGCAATTTATCTTAGAAATTAATCATCAATGTTATACAATACATGATTTTATTGGGAAAAAAAGAGGTCAGCTCACCCCAGATTTTTTTCTCTCTTTTTTTCTCTTTTTTTCCCAAAAAAATCATGTATTGTATAACATTGATGATTAATTTCTATAATAAATTGCTTTTGTCTGTTAATTGTTATATATTATTTGTTATGTTCTGTATAGATACACTCCTGAAGAAGCGGCTCTATCCCGCGAAACTAGTAGAGGAGACCCCCACGCGCCCTTGATTTGAACTCCTTTCTGTGGAGAATTTGTCAAAGACGCTTCTATCGTGATATACATTTATTTGTATTTTAATTATGTGTATAATTTTTTTCTTTTTTTCTTTTCGTATATAATTATTAAACAAGATGAAATTTTAATGTTATTGTTTTTTCTTTAAAAAATACCGATATAGTCCAATTTTTCCTTTTGTGGTCTGGGACTGTCTAGAGGACTAGCATGAGCAACTAGGTAGGACTAGCTAGGACGTGGCTCCTAGCTAGATCAGAATTATAGAATGATTACCAGGTGTAAATTAAGTAAAAATGGATAAAAATTAAAATGAACACAGCCACCACATCTAAACAGGGTCGTTTTTAAGGCAGGGCAAAAGGGGCAGCTGCCCTGGGCCCTGTCATTGTTATGGGGCCCAAAGCAGCTGCCTCATACTTGCCAACTATCCTGGCTTAAATTCCCTCGTCCCTTGAGGTTTAAGTCCTGTGCTGTGTCCTGATATCTCAGTGTGAAGTGATGCTACTAATGCTGCCCAGACTCTGCAGACCCTGTGTTTACATGTAAAGTACCGGAATTCATATGTATATAGCGGCCGCATTGATATGTATACCATGCCCCCCTGAGGTCATATCCACAGTAATCTCTAGCAAACCAATCAACAAGCAGAAATTATGTGCTGTAACCTCTAGCAACTAATCAGTGAGCCGTAATGTGTGCTGTAACCTCTAGCAACCAGTCAGTGAGCGGTAATGATACACTGTAACCTCTGGCAACCAATCACAATCACTGCCTGAGATCTGATTCAGTAGACTGATTTTGAATCTAGCTGCTATTTATTGTATGTCTCAGCCCCTGTACACACGGTCGGAGATTTTGACAACCAAATCCATCGGATTTTGTCCGTTGGATTTTGTCTGTCAGATCTTGCCTGAAACTGTTGCATACACACGGTCGGACTAGGTTGTCGAAAAATCGGACCATTCAGAACGTGATGACGTAATTTCGTTACGATGGGACTAGGTTCAGGCTAGTAGCCAATAGCTTTGATGTAGGAATTTGATCTGAGCATGCGTGGCACTTGGTCCGATCAAAATACACATGATCGGAGTATGTCCGATCGAACCAGTTGGTCGGGAAATATTTCCAACATGTTGGAAAATTGGGTCCGACGGATAATCCGACAGAATCAGTCCGATGCATACCACACACAGTTGGATTATCCGACGACACGGTCCGATAGGACACATTCCGACGGATTCTCCGACCGTGTGTACAAGGGCTCAGAGTTTTGCCCAGGGTCCAATCAATATTAAAGACTAGTAAACTGCAAAATATGATGTTTTTGTTATTTGGTTTAGATACACTTTAAGATTTTAAGCTGGTTTTGTATGTGATGCACCCATTACAGATATACTCTCGAATATGCATGTTAGTCATTTGGTATACATCATTGTACAGAAAAGAAAATGAGAGCACAGTTTATTTGTTTTTTTTTTCCTTTGGCAGCCAATTGGAATTTTTTTTGCAGAATTCCTAAAAGGAAGTGTGGCTGGTTATTTTTAGAAACAACTCCAGTTTTGCTTTTTTTTCCCATTTTCTAGCTTCAAGGAGTCATGTTATACACCCAATGAGTGTAATGTTATGTTTTTTCCCAGATAGTCTATGTATGAACTTTGGATGAGAAAATTGGGCAGATTTCCATTGTAATTCCCCTAATACTATACATGCGGGAATTCCTAAGTATTATTTTTAGACAAAGTCTAAATATATAAAATGAAGCATCAGATTATTATTAGACTATCTCTCCCCCTCCACCTTCTCATTTTTCGAACTTTTAACATGAAAATTAATAAACTATATGGCTATGGTTTTTGGAGAGCCTGTAGTAATCAGGATTGCATGTAGTCATTGGTGTGCATTAGGGTGTGCACACCAGAGTACATAGACACATGCATGTATATCAGCAGAGCAGTGTCAGTAGTTTTTTTTATCTTTTATTATTTTTTATTATTTTTTCAATTTTATTTTTTAAATTACTATTTTACAATATTATTATTATTTTATTTTACAATGTTATTAGGAGCCCCGTTGGGGTTTTTTGGTGAAATATCAAGGGTCTAAACAGGACTGAGGATAGAGATTCCCCAGTCCCTTTCTCTGCAGCCTTAGCTGCACTGAACAGTGAACAAATGGGAAGTGCTCTGTGCTGAGCTGCTTCCTGTTCATTCACAAACCGAAGCATAGTAAACATAGTTTACTGTGCTTCAGTTAAGGATGAACAGAGGAGCGATTGGTACTCACATTGAGAAACGAAAGGGACCAGTAAACTAAATATTTACCAGCCCCTTCTCCAGCTCTCCGTGAAACATCCCCTGCAGCAGCCGGTGGGCAAGGAGAGGAAGGAAGCTGGCAGCACTGCAGGGGGGAGGGAGCCAGGGGGCACCAGGAAGCAGAGGGAATCAGCACCGCACAGGGTTCTTAGGGTGTGCTCAGGCACACCCAGCACACCCTGTGCGCACACCTATGATTTTTTTTCCAGAAGCTCCCTTGATAAATCATCCATTAGCAACTAAAATTTGTCTAGCAGTCTGAAAATTCCTGGTGCTGGGGATTTTTCCAAAATTTCCTTTTTTTCTGCAAAGAGATTTGTGTCCATACAGAAGCAAGATTTTTTTTTTTCTACATATTAAAATTTAAAGATGGGTTCAGTTACTATACAGAACCCTGATACCAAGCAATTCCACCAAACAGTAATTACATGTGGTGTATGAACCAGACCAACTTTTTTTTTCTATAAAACACTGCTTAAAGAAAAGTCATATAAAAGTCTATATTAAATTGTAGCAATCACATTATATATTTCTGTACTGGTAATAGCTTGACAATACCAATACCAATACCAATACCTTAACAAAGACATTTGGCCATGTCAGACTGGATTTCCCATGTGTAACTTGCTATATTTATAGTTCTTGCTGGCATTTCCTTCTGCCCTGAGGCTCCTGACACTGAAATGCTTTGTAGTGGCAAATAGAACCAAGAGAAAAGCGGGTACAGGGAGGGCTAGGAAAGTGTGTCCACTGTCTGTTCAGGGCAAGCAAAACATACAGTATATACAGTACAGGCGATCCCCTAGTTACAAACATCTGACTTACAAACGACTCCTACTTACAAATGGAGGGAGACAACAGGAAGTGAGAAGAAATCTATCCCTAGGAAGAGAAATTCACTCTTGTAAGAGTTACTATGGGAAATAGGTACCTACACTAATGCTTTATCACCATGGCTTGTTTCCGCAACAACCCAACATTTTCTAAATTAATTTGTCATTAGGACAGAAAGTGAGGTGAAACAGGGACAGAAACAGCAAAACACATGTTACAGGGATGTTAACTCATCCCTATGCTATTCAAAAAGCTTAAAAATATTTTTTTTGGCTGGTGCTACACTTAAAAAATGTACCCGTTCCAACTTACAAACAGATTCAACTTAAGAATTAACCTACAGACTCTATCTTGTTTGTAACCCAGGGACCATCTGTAATTCTCAATTTAGATTGTAAGAAGACCTTTCAAAACTGAATGGGCGGAAATGCTTGACTCAAGTTGTCCAGACTTTAGCAAAGCTAGCCATTCTGTCCAATAGCTTTGCTGTCATCTTTTTTAAGATCAGTCTTTTATATCCTGTTCTTATCCTCCCTGGTGGTATTCCCGAGTCTGGCTCGGGGGGAAATTTCAGTACCATTAGCGGTAACCCTGAGCCAGACTCGGGGCTGCATCGCAGGATACAGGGAAAGTTACTTACCTTGTCCTCTGGATCCTGCGATGTCTCCCCGCTGTGTGTGCGAGGTGCGTGCGAGCTGTCTCCTCGCTCGATTCACACAGTGCCAAGTGCCACCGGTCTCCGTTCCCTGCGACGTTTCAACGCATGGGGCGCGGAGATCGGCACCAAATTAAAAAAAGTAAAAACACAGTACACATACAGTACTGTATAAAAAAATTACACATCCTATTTGTCTCTAGTGGTCTGTCCAATGCCCTGCATGCACTTTTATATTATAAATACAATTTTTTCTGCCTGGAATTTTGAGATTGTCCATAGAAACCAAAACATTTCCCTTTATGTCAAAAGTGGTTTTAGACCAGCTAGAAAACAGCGACAATAAATTAGAATCACTTGCAGAATTGAGCAATAGTGATTTGTGGGGAAATTCATCATCAAACACAAAAAAATTACAGCGACAATTTTGCAACTGAGCAAATTTCAGCGTTTTTGATTTGATTACATTATTGAATAATTTTGATTATTATTATTTTATTGTTTGTTATAATTATGTATTATATGATAATTTATGATTTTGTGTTTCAAACTTTATCATACCCGGCATGTCTACTAGACTCTAGTTTGGACAGATTTAAGTGAGTTATTCCTAAGAATTGCAGGCCTACAATATAAAATGCCAAATTTCCATGCAAAATAATTGTACCGCTTTCAGCACCTAAAATCAGAAATAATCATACCACCAGGGAGGTTAACTTCATGGAAATTTGAGGACCAGAAATCATGATTTTTCAGCAGTTTTTATGGTGACTGTGAAAATGAATGTCAAGTGTTTAATGAAAAGAAATGTAAGCTGTTTTTTGATAAAGTCGTGGTTCTCTGTTTCCTGAAACTCTCCATGGCTTCCCAGGAAGCCTCTGCACTCAGTCTATCTGAAAATGGGGTCCACAGCGTCAACATTCGATGAAATTGATGGATTATTATCCCTCCACATGAGGCAGGGTGTACCAAGATGGCGCCTGCACTGGAGCACACACGCCGGATGGCCGGAGACAGAGAAAACTCCTCAGACTCCAGCAGCTTGTCCTCGGTATGTACTGTCATCAACTGCACGATCAGAGGGGACACTGATCTCTCCCCCTGATAGTCCTACTGCCCGCAGCCCCACCAAGTTTAAAAAAGATAAAGGAAACAGGAAGAAAGAAGAATCTGACATGAAGGACAGTGCAGCAGAACACTCCACACAGATTCCTCTTGAACACTTCCCTTCCTCCTCTCAACCTGTGACTATGACTAATATGAAAGACATGCTGATTTCCCTAAGAGACTCTTTACATATTGACATGATGAAAATGTTAAAAACTATCAAGGCTGATGTGCAAGAACTGCAGCAGAGGATGACATATATGAAGCATAAAATGGAAGATGCTTTTTCTGCCGACAATAATTTGGTTTATGTATACAAAGATCAACAAAATGACATATAAAGAATGGCGGCAAAATTAGCACATATGGGAGATCGCTCACGCAGGAATAACATTGCGTTCGGCAGTATTCAAAATCCATCACAACAGCTGATCTGAGTAGCTTCATACGCCAAATGTTATGCACACTACTGCCCAAAGCGACTGATATAGAACTGACAAACACTGCCTAAGCCCAATTACCTCCCAGATACAATACTGAGAGACGTACTGGCAAGAATACATTATTACCATATAAAATAAGATGCCATGTGTGCCATACGGAATATCCCACAACTTCAAGGGCAATTTGCGGACATTGCTTTGTTCACGGTTCTTTCACAAGCTACTACACAACATCGGAAAAAGCTCCTTACGATCACTAAGGCATTGAGAAATCATAATATTACCTATTGATGGGGAACTCCATCTAAACTAATAGTGACATACCAGGAAAGAGCATTTACCATACTCTCACTGGAATCTGGGCTCTGCCTTCTGAAGGAATGGTGTATTATCCCTGTAGACAAATCAACGGACAGAAGACGAGAACCAACTAAAATTCAGAAAGACTGGTCTTAATCCTTAACCCAGGAAGTCTGCAAGATAAGTACCTCACACTTTGCTACTTAATGCGGTCCACGGAGCCTTACAACCCTCTAGGAACCCAAGAACGATTTCCTTAATGCCATGTTGGGGTGGAATGTTTGCCCTCAGATGCCAAGCAGCTTCAGCTGCCTCTGGATTCCATGGCAGGCTCCGGGCTCTTTTTTACATTTTTTTTTCTTGCTGGTAGCCTCATCTTCTATATCCAATTGATTTCTTGCATAAACTGCTATTACCCAAATATCACCTACACAAAATTGAATCTGAATGTTTTAAAATTTTACTCAACTTACTACTGGTTGATCGATCCCTTTAATGCCAATAGGTGGCAATATCTCCTTACCACTGAGCTTGCCTTTTGTAAGTATAAATATGTTTCTATACCTTACAATTCCCTGGAAAGAACTGTTCCTCCTCATCATATGTTTGTATACAAAACATCTGCTGATCATATTCTGACACCTGAAGACTATTAGATTTGTTTCCTTTAACGTTAAGGGTCTGAACAGCCCTTTTAAGCGTAAAATGATGTGGTCTGAAGCCCAGAGGCTGGGAGGGGATGTGTTATGTATACAGGAAACACATTTTTCAACTACTAAAGCAGCAAAATGTTTCCCACAGACAGTACCCACATATCTTATTTGCAAATGCTGACACGAAACACAATGGTGTCCTCATAACAATCAAAAACTCAATTGCATTTTCCTTGCAGGATATCATTAAAGATCCTAATGGGCGATATATAATATTAATATGTACCATGAATAATGTTATATATACTATTGTAACAGTTTATGCTCCTAACCAAGGACAAATAACCTTTTTGAGGTCTCTTCTTAAAAAGGTTAAGTCCCTATGTAAAGGAAATCTTCTCTTGTTGAGTGACATTAACTCGGTGACAGATCCACAATTAGACTGCTCGCCCCCTAAACCAGACCATAAATCAAGACTACTCCCCTCTATACATAAAGAGTCTTTATATGACTTTTGGAGATGTCATCATCCGGAGGAAAAGGACTTTACATTCTTCTCCAATCCACATAGATCATATTCTAGAATAGATCTAATACTCACAGACTTACCCTCCCTATACAAAACAAAATGATCAACTATTGAAACTATCACACGGTCAGACCATGCACTCCATTATAATTGAACTGGAAGAACAACCTAATGTGTGGCATAACAACACACATATCTTTAACCATACTGCTCACTGAGAGAGAGTCAAAACACAACTAGAGGAATTTTTCCAATTTAATGTTACAAAGGATACCTCAGCCTCTACTAATTGGTGTGCCCACAAGGCTTACATTAGAGGCCTACTATTGCAAATTGCTGTGGGGAAAAGAAACAAAAAACACAGATGATGAATTCCTTATTAACGAAAATATCCCACCTAGAAACACAAAATAAAAAAGATATGTCACAATCCTTAATAGAAGTACTTAAAGAATGTAGGTTAGAACTTAAACAGGCATTGGTACCTGAATATGAGAAGAAGCTGAAACACCTTAAAGCATCATTTTACACAGCACAGTGGTGTAGTGGTTAGCACTTTCACCTACCAGCAATAGGGTTGCTGGTTCAAATCCTGACTATGACACTATCTGCCTGGAGTTTGCATGTTCTCCCTGTGCCTGCGTGGGTTTCCTCTGGGTACTCCAGTTTCCTTCCACACTCCAAATACATGCTGGTAGGTTAATTAGACCCTGTCCAAAAAAATTGGCCATAATATGTGTATGTAAGTGTGTTGGGACCCTACACATTAAAGGACTGTGTAAAAGCTGCAGATGGACACCAGTGGCAAGAAAGCGCCCTGAGGCGATTCAGTTTGCATAGGTTAGTGCTATACAAGTCATTCATTCATTCACTCTTGGAATAAGGAGGGGAAAGTTTTAGCCCAACAAATTAAAGCTAAACAAGCCAAACTCGAATCACCCATCTTATAGATCCTAAAATGGGTGCAAAATTATCTCCTAAAGATATAGCGTGTACGTTTAAGGAATATTATAGTGCTCTTTACAACCTTAAAGCAGACCCAAATACCCAACCGTCCACAAAAGGTATAGCAGAATTTTTAGAATCGGTCAGAAACGACTTAATGCCCAAATTACTAACGACAAAATAAAAACAGTTCTTAAATCCCTAGCTTTGAATAAATCACCAGGACCATATGGTTTATCGACGGAGTATTATCAGAACTTCTCAGACATATTGATTCCACATCTAGTTAAAGTATTTAGAAAAGTGGTTTCTTCTGGTTCCTTGCCAGCAGAAATGCTAAAAGCCATAATAGTTTGTATGGTTGAATAAAGACACCAGTCCATCCAGTGTGAGTGTGCACAATTATCCCTATACATTGCACACTCACATCAATCCATACCCTCAAGGAGCCAACAACCCAAGGTCCCCATTCATGTACTAGGGCCAATTTACCTACCTGCATGTCTTTGTATTGTTGGAGTAAACTAGAGTACCCAGAGGAAACCCACGCAGGCACAGGGAGAACATGCAAACTCCAGACAGGTAGTGTTGTGGTTGGGATTCAAACCAGCAAACCTTCTTACTGCTAGATGAGAGTGCTAACCACTACACCACTGTGCCACCCACACACTACAATATTACCAAGACCAGGGAAAGAACACAATATTCCACAGAACTTTAGACCAATATCCCTCCTTAATACAGATCTTAAAGTTTATGCAAAAGTTATTGCTAATAGAATGACAGAAGTATCACCATCTTTAATAGCACCAGATCAAGTAGGATTTGTAAAAGGGCATCAAGCACCTGATGGCACTCGCAAAATCCTTAACCTACTTCATATAGCTGAAAGCCGTAATCTACCTACTAGTACATTGGGAGTATTTACATGCTACCTTAATAAGATTTGGCTTTGTAGGCTCCATTTTATTAGCCATTTCAGTATTCTACACTAATCCATTGGCTCAAGTTTATACCTCCTCTGTACTCTACGATGCCTTTAACATAACTAATGGAACAAGGCAGGGCTGCCCCCTTTTGCCCTTAATATTTACATTAGTTATGGAACCATTTGCGGCTGCCATCAGGAACTCTCCAACAATTAAAGGCATTACAGTAGCTGGCCAATGCCGTAAAATAGGTCTGTTCGCAGATGAGGTCATTTTGACACTTTCGGATGCGAATACTTCCTTACCTAGAGGCGATTCAGTTCGCATTGTGCGCTATACAAGTATTTCATTCATTCATTCATACCTGTGGTATGCAAATTAATCAAAACTTTTGGTACTATAACCTACTATAAGATTAACAATTCCAAATGTCAGGTCCATAAAATCTAGGCAAATATGAAATCTGTATTACCTTGTAATTGGGATAATAGTAAAATTCAATATTTAGGGATTTATTTAACTGCCAAATCGAACCACCTTTACAAAGCCAACTACAAAAAATTTCTACAATACGTTCAGACCGAACTTACACAACTTAGTAAATTTGAAATCCCATGGATGGGTAGGATAGCATCTTTTAAAATGATGGTATTATCAAAAATTCTTTATATATTTAGGACAGTACCAATTCCCTTACCAACCTTTTTCTTTAACAAACTTGATAGCTCACTTCGATCTTTTATTTGGAAAGGAAAAAGAGTAAGAATAGCTTTCTCAACCCTCATAAGGCAAAGATCGAAAGGAGGTATGGGAATCCCAGTCATTAAAGACTATTATAAAGCAGGCCTTTTGGATAAGCTCAAAACATGGTTTGACCCATCCCCCCCAAAAAAATGGGTTCTATTAGAACGTAATCTGGTACAAAATAATAACCTCCAAGCCCTATTAATAGCAACGGCTACTGATAAACCACTATACATAACAGACCACCCTTTTATCTCTGCCTCGCTTAAAGCCTGGAGAAACCTCCTGGATAGAAGTCAGGAATTTATGCATATAGCCCTTTGTTATATCCCGCTCCAAATCTTTGAATTCTTAATACCAGACTTTTCAGTTCAATCATGGATAGAAGCTGGCTATTCCACCTTAAGGGAAATTCCAGAAGCAATCAAACATAAAGATAGATTTAAAATGTTACAAATTCAGAATCTCCTGCATACTATTATTGTTATTGGTGCCTTTATTCTTCTTGGTGTCTAATGGGTTTAATGCCCTTATACTGCAGGAGTCTAGTTTTTAATATATTTAAATACAGTATCTCACAAAAGTGAGTACACCCCTCACATTTTTGTAAATATTTTATTATATCTTTTCTTGTGACAACTCTGAAGAAATTACACTTTGCTAACAATGTAAAGTGGTGAGTGTGCAACTTGTATAAACCGTTGGCAACAAAAGTGAGTACACCCCTACTGTGAGTTCAGCTAGATTCTGGATAGTCTTTGACCTTTTGATGTGGAAATTAAGAGGACATTGCCACATTTAAAATATGATTTAAATACATAAAATTAAATCAGATTATTTTTGGACTCTTTCCCCCACACCTTATTTTTCTACTTTGGGAATCAGGGGTGTAACTAGAATCTTCAGGGCCCGGTGCAAGGAACCATGAAGGGCCCCCACCAGGGGCATTTCTAGGTCTACAAAAGATCTTGGGCTAGAGCCCATACCAGAGAGCCCCCACCATATATCACGGTCCCCAGAGAGCCCCCCATATATCAGGGTCTCCAGAAAGCCCCCTCTTACATCAGGGTCCCCAGAGAGACCCTTTCACATTAGGGTCCCCACACAGCCACCCCCCCCCCAGAGGTTTCCCGTGTACCTGGCTGGTCTCTACTGTCTGTGCACTTCCAACCCCAAGCACAGGGGGAGGTGGGAGGGGGCAATTGGCAGCTCTATGGTGCCTGTGTACCACACAATCTCCCTGGGGCTTGTAGTTCTCCTCCTGAGATCTCCCTGGGGCTTATAGTTCTCCTCCTGAGTGCATACAATGGAGAGGGGAGAGTCCTCTGACCCGGGCAGCTATCAGCAAGACTATACAAGCAGAGCAACTCACTTGTACAGTGAAGCGTGAAACTGATAGCTGCCCGGGTCAGAGGCTCGCGGGGGCACCATAGAGCTCCCGATCGCCACCTCCCACTCCCCTCACCACATCCCAAACTGAAAGCCAGAGATGCAGGGGGAGATGCCAGGTCCTGGGCCCCCTCCTCAGTGGCAGAGCCCAGTCGCAATGCGACTGCTGTGACCCCGAATGTTCCTCCACTATTGTCAATACAATGATTCAACTATGTGACTCTGGTTTTTTAACCACTTGCCAACCAGCCGCCACAGTTATACTGCAGCAACATGGCTCAGCAGTGTTAACCCCTTGCCTGCCAGTGACATTTTTACAGTAATCAATGCATTTTTATAGCACTGATCGCTATATAAATGCCAATGGTTCCAAAAATGTGTCAAAATTGTCTGACGTATCCGCCATAATGTCGCAGTCCCGATAAAAATCGCAGATCGCTGCCATTACTAGTAAAAAAAAGAAAAATTATAACAAAAATGCCATCCCCTATTTTGTAGACGCTATAACTTTTGCGCAAACCAATTAATAAATGCTTATTGCGATTTTTTTACCAAAAATATGTAGAAGAATACATATCGGCCTAAACTGAGGAAAAAATTGTTTTTTTTTCATATATTTTTGGGGGATATTTATTACAGAAAAAAGTAAAAAGTAATGCGTTTTTTTTTTTAAATAGTTGCTCTTTTCTGTTTATAGCGCAAAAAAGAAAAAAGAAAGCTTTATTTGTGGGAAAAAAAAGGATGTACATTTTGTTTGGGTGCAGCGTTGCACGACCGTGCAATTGTCAGTTAAAGCGACACAGTGCCGAATCGCAAAAAGTGCTCTGGTCAGGAAGGGGGTAAAATGTTCCGGGGCTGAAGCGGTTAAAGTGCCTGTAGTAATTGGGTTTGCACATCGCCATAGTCTTGCAACATCTCCCCTGTCAAATGATTCATGGGCATACGATGTCCACCCAGCAGACTGAAAACTTCTGCTAGTGGGGATTTTTCTATAATTGTTTCTTTTCGGAATAGACAACAACCAGCACAGGGTTTTCTTTTACACATTCAAACTCAGTTGAGCACAGTTACTATGCAGCAACTGGATAACAAACAATTGCAGCAAACAGTAATTGCATGCTGTGTTGTATAAACCAGAATAAGGTTTGCTTGGCAACGATCAAACTATATTACTGTAGCCCTCTTTGAGGCAGAGAAATCCCCCTCCACAAACAGGATATTGCACTAAAACTATAGGTAAATAAAAGAGCCAAACCTTTGCTAATTGGATGAGTGGGATTGACGCTAAAGTTGTCAGCGCCTCCACCCAGGACAGGGAGCAGTAGTAATTGGGAGAAGAGGAACTGCTGTAATCAGCATAAAACTGTGCACCAGTATAGCACAGTATATGCACACCAGTATAAAAATATGACAAGCCTTATGTATGAAGAGATTAATAACAGTACATACATATCTCCCAACTTTCTGAGATGGGAATGAGGGAAACCTATCAGCAAAAGCATGCAGGCAAAGGACACCCCCCTTGCCACGCCCCTTAAAGGAGAATTGTACAAAAAACAAGATTGATTAAACCCACAAGTGCTTTTTTTTTACCACTACTATTCCTTTATATTGGCTTTTTACAAATGCAGCAATTTAGAAATTAGATGAAAAACACTATTTGATAGATAAAAAGTGCATTTTATATACAAATTTTATAGATCAGACCAAAATGAGGGACAAATGAGGGGGGGGGGAGAGGGACAGAGGGACATTGCTCCAAATCAGGGACAGTCCCCCGAAAATCAGGGACAGTTGGGAGCTATGGTACATACTGTACATCCAATATACAAACAAGTATTTTCAGCAAAGGTCCTTATAGGAGTCTTGGTGGAATTGTGCACATATACCTGGGTTTATACAGTATAGTTAAGAATAGAGATACCTCCAGATGAATGTTGCATTCATTTTCCATTGCAGGGGCTCCTGAGGATAATGCAGCGCCTGATTTTTGTGTCAGAGACTTGACAACAAGATCTGCGGTGATGAGATGACCCTTCAGTAGTTATATATATGTAGTGGCGGCTCCTGAAGAGCTATGCGGTTTTTCTAAAATTAGAGTTGCCTAAACTGCAGTTTGGTTTGGGTGTAATTATCTAAATTGGGCCTCAGCTCAGCAGCAGTCTGACTGGACTGTGAGATATTCAGCCTGGCCACAGGGGGCACTGTCTCTTCTGGCAGGCATGGAACTGTGGTCTGGTCAGGCGCTTAACCACTTGCAGACCGGACCATTTTGCTGGTCAAAGACCAGACCACTTTTTGCGATTCGGCACTGCGTCACTTTAACTGACAATTGCGACGTGGCTCCCAAACAAAATTGACGTCCTTTTTTTCCCACAAATAGAGCTTTCTTTTGGTGGTATTTGATCACCCCTGCGGTTTTTATTTTTTGCGCTATAAACAAAAATGGAGCGTCAATTTTGAAAAAAACGCATTATTTTTTACTTTTTGTTATAATAAATATCCCCCAAAAATATATAAAAAAACATTTTTTTCCCTCAGTTTAGGCCGATACGTATTCTTCTACATATTTTTGGTAAAAAAAATCGCAATAAGCGATTATTGATTGGTTTGAGCAAAAGTTATAGCGTTTACAAAATATTGATAGTTTTATAGCATTTTTATTAATAATTTTTTATTATTTTGTTTTTTTACTAGTAATGGCGGCGATCAGCGATTTTTATTGTGACTGCGACATTGTGGGGGACCCGTTGGACATTTTTGACACATTTTTGGGACCATTGTCATTTATACAGTAATCACTGCTATATAAATGCAGTGATTCCTGTGTAAATGACACTGGCAGTGAAGGGGTTAACCAGTGGGTGGCAGTGTAGGGGTTAAGTGTTCCTAGGGGTGTGTTACTAACTGTGGGGGGGGTTGGGCTTTCATTTAGTGAACACTGATCTCTGCTCCAATCACATGGAGCAGAGATCAGCGTCAATAGTTGCTAGGCAGAATGGAGAAATGCTGTTTACTTTGCATTTCCTCCATTCGGCCGCTCCGTGAGACGATCGCAGGTATGCCCGCGGCGATCGAGTCCGTGGGTCCCGCGACCGGACTCACGGGGGTCCCGACCAGCGCGGGAGCGCGCCGCCGGCGACGCGCTCCCGATGGCAGGGCGGCATTGAATATTGGACGTACATGTACGCCAATATGCCTGCCCGTGCCATTCTGTCGACGTACATCGTCGTGCGCTGGTCGGGAAGTGGTTTAGTTACTCTCTCTCAGAGCCAGCCCAGTGGGAGGGGTGCTCACCTACAGTGTATGATAACGTAGGACGCAGCTGGGCATTGCTTGTGGGCTATAGATGGTCCCCAAGGTTATGGCGAAGAGGGGGAGGTTTTTTGTAGTCTTGCTCTAGGGTGACAATGCTCCTCTTCCATAAAAACTCTATGGTGAATGTTACTGGCAGGATCACTAAGTGAAAATAAGAGAGAAGACACCTGAAAGCAAAAACATATAAGGATTAGTAAGATATAATATTTTACATGTTAGTTCTCCATTTTAAATACGTTTTATAGTAGGTCAACATGCTGACATTTTTTTTTTCCTTACCTTTTCCCCTGGCAATCCAAACTGTTGATTTTCCCAAACTGAATGATTGCTTAGAAACAGATGTAAATGGGTGGGATGGAACCAGAGCATGCTGTCATTTCCTGGATAGAAGAATCCTGGAAGTCTGAATCAACAACAGTGGCTGGCAGGATCACTATTTTTTTTACTGTTTACGGGATCGTAAGGACAAGCACATTGGGCAATGGAAATCCTTTTGCAAGCCTAGTTAAAATATTACCCATGTAATATTTTGTCCATAATTCTTTTTTACAGCATTTCTATTCTATTATCCATAACTCGTTGTTCCTTCTCATTGCTCTTTTATGCTTGACAGTGTCCAAATTATTCAAGATAAATCTGCTGTGGGAGAGAGCAGTAGTCTGAGGATTTTTGTTAGAACTTCTGTACCGTGCCAGATAGGCCCTCATTCTTCTGACTTGTGTGCAGCACAGAATGTTTATTCTATTAATTATTTTTGAGAGAAATAAATCACAGGCAAAGCCTGAACTTCCAGTTTCAAACTCATTAATGCTATAGTTTGTGAGTTTAGAACAGCAGCTCATACTTTGTCTGTGGTTTATTTCTCCCAAAGGTCATAAAAGAAAACCTACACACAAATTAACAGAACATGGGTCTATCTGGCACTGAATTAACCACTTCAGCCCCGGACCATTTTGTTGGTCAAAGACCAGACCACTTTTTGCAATTCGGCACTGCGTCGTTTTAACTGACAATTGCACGGTCATGCGACGTGGCTCCCAAACAAAATTGACGTCCTTTTTTCCCACAAATAGAGCTTTCTTTTGGTGGTATTTGCTCATCCCTGCGGTTTTTATTTTTTGCGCTATAAACAAAAATAGAGTGACAATTTTGAAAAAAACGCCTTATTTTTTACTTTTGTTATAATAAATATCCCCCAAAAATATATAAAAAAAATCACAATAAGCGATTATTGTTTGGTTTGCGCAAAAGTTATAGCGTTTACAAAATAGGGGATAGTTTTATGGCATTTTTATTAATATTTTTTTTTACTAGTAATGGCGGCGATCAGCGATTTTTATTGTGACTGCGACATTGTGGGGGACCCGTCGGACATTTTTGACACATTTTTGGGACCATTGTCATTTATACAGCAATCACTGCTATATAAATGCAGTGATTCCTGTGTAAATGACACTGGCAGTGAAGGGGTTAACCAGTGGGTGGTAGTGTAGGGGTTAAGTGTTCCTAAAGGTGTGTTACTAACTGTTGGGGGCTGGGCTTTAATTTAGAGAACACTGATCTTTGCTCCAATCACATGGAGCAGAGATCAGCGTCACTAGTTGCTAGGCAGAACGTAGAGATGCTGTTTACAACGGCATTTCCTCGTTCAGCTGCCCCGTGAGACGATCGTGGGTATGCCCACGGTGATCAAGTCCACAGGACCCGCGCCTGGACTCATGGGGGTCCTGACCAGCACGCGAGCGCATCGCCGCCGGCGCACTTGCGATGGCAGGGTGCCAAATTTAAAGGGACGTACAGGTACGCCCATTTGCCTGCCCGTGCCATTCTGCTGACGTACATCGGTGTACGCTGGTCGGGAACCGATTACAGTGGTTCTAAAGACAGAAGTTTTTTTTTTTACTCATTTTTTTTATTCATTAAGCTAAAAATACCTTCTGTGTGTAGCAGCCCCCCTAATATTTCCTGAGCCCCCTCTTGATCCAGCGATGTTGCCTCAGCTTTCCGGGACTCTCCGTCCTCATTGGCTGAGACAGCAGCAGGTGCCACTGGCTCCCGCTGCTGTCAATCAAAGTCAGTGAGTCAATGAGGAGAGAGAGGGGTGCGGCAAATCTGCGGCTCTGTATCTGAATAGACAAACAGAGCAGTGACTCTGCTCCGGTGCCCCCATAACAAGCTGCTTGCTGGGGGGGCACTCGGCAGGAGGGAGGACCCGGGAGAGCCCTCAGGGGACCCGAGAAGAGGAGGATCCGGCTGCTCTATGCAAAACTACTACACAAAGCAGGTAAGTATAACATATTAGTTATTTTTAAACAAAAAAAACAAACAAGACTTTAATATCACTTTAACCACTTCTCACTTGGCCACTGCACATAAACGGCTGGATGGGCTCTTTTTCGTTCTGAGTGGACGTTCCTGAACATCCTTCAGAAGGAGAGGGATCCCGCGGCCACGTACCTGCGCATATGCGAGATCCCGATACGCGCGTGTCCCCCATACATGCCGCATCTCAGATCAGCAGGAGGGCTCTGTGATTTGCCCTCCTGATCATATGATGGCTGTGTCCAATTACAGCCATTATGTGATGTAAACAGCTAGGGGGACATCACAGGAAGCGGGATCGCACGACCCGTGCTTGCGCAGAGGCGCAATCCCAATGTGCCTGTGTCCCCCAGAGACAGGGCAATGCCACTCGGCAGGAGGACTCTGTGATTGGCCCTCCTGTTTACATGACAGTTGTTTCCAAAATCACAGCCGTCATGTAGTGTATGCCGAGAGTCATTACCAGGCGATGGGCTGTGCTTCTCCTCACAGAGAGTTAGTGAGGAGAAGAGAGCAGATCAGTGAGCTGGGGATCAGTGTGTATGAGCTGTTTTTTACAGCTTTTTACACACTGAGCCCCCAGCTAGTGTCCTCAAACAGTGTACCCAACACAGTGAAAAACACCAACAACTGTCACACATCTGTCTCACTGAACATCTGTCACAGCAAACATCTGTCCCCCCTCTGTCTCCTCTGTGTCCCGGCCATCGATTCTCCTCCCGGCCAATCGGGTCTACAGACTCCCGGTCAATGGTGTATAGGACACGCTTCCTGATTGGCTGTGAGGAGAAAGAGGAAGACATGAGCAAATATTAATTAACTAATTAATATTAATTAATATTTGTTAATAATTAATTATTATTCATTATTAACATGTAAGCACAGGGTCATGCAAGTGAGTCATCTGTACACAGCAATAGGGCAGAGTTGGTCAGCATTAGTAACAAAACTTCACACTGAGGTATCAGGACACAGCACAGGACTAAAATACAAGAGACAAGGGAATTTAAACTGGGATAGTTGACAAGTATGAGGCAACTGCTTTGGGAACCACAACAATGATGGGGCCCAGGGCAGCTGCCCCTTTTGCCCTGCCTGAAAGACAGCCCTGCTTGGTATAATCAGTCGCATGACACCAATGATCTTTTAAGCTACCTGTAAAGGGGCATTCTTCCATTAACCACAACTGTAAGGGTAATTTTCACAGTGATCCTTGATTCATTTTAGCAGGGGTTCCCTGAGACCTGACATTTATTCCAAGGGCTCCTCTAGGTTAAAAAGATTGGAGAAAGCTGTTATAGACCAGCCTTAATTTAGTCATCTAAAATATTTTCGTTGACTAAATTAACACTGTTTTAGTTGACTATAATATGGCTAAAACTAAAATAATTCAGATGACTAAAATACGACTAAAATGGCATTTTAGTCAAAAGGCTATGACTAAACTAAATTGAAATTTGACATAACAATCAATACTGCAATACCACATAAGAATAACTAGGGGGCATCTACTAAGCTGCTGAAAGAAAAAAAGATTTATTTTCTTAATATTTAATGTTGGTAATATATTCAGGTAATATGCACACTGGCATTACAGCCAATAGAGTTTAAAATTCTTTGTTTAAATATATATATATATATATATATATATATATATATATATATATATATATATATATATATATATATATATATTTTTTTTTTAAGTTGCACTTCTGTTTGTCAAACAGCAATATTTTTGTTTGTTTATGAAACATGCTTTTATTTATAAAGACTATATATTATATTTATAAAGACCGTTATAGGACAACGGCTGTGTCTGAAGTGCATGTTCAAACCTTAATACCATAAATAATAACAGAATTCAAAAAAAAATGTACAAAGCTAATATTATAACAGCAGATCAAATAGTTAAGGGAACACCTCACTGTATGGTCCTACCACTAATCAAAAGTAATAAGTATGAATTATTATTATTATACAGGATCTACAGAATCTCACAAAAGTAAGTACACCACTCACATTTTTGTAAATATTTCATTATATCTTTTCATGTGACAACACTGAAGAAATTACACTTTTCTACAATGTAAAGTAGTGAGTGTACAGCTTGTATAACAGTGTATATTTGCTGTCCCCTCAAAATAACCCAACACATAGCCATTAATGTCTAAATTGCTGGCAACAAAAGAGAGTACACCCCTAAGTGAAAATGTCCAAATTAGGCCCAAAATGTCAATTTTTTGTGTGACCACCATTATTTTCCAGCACTGCCATAACCCTCTTGGGCATGGAGTTCACCAGAGCTTCACAGGTTGCCACTGGAGTCCTCTTCTACTCCTCCATGACGACATCACGGAGCTGGTGGATGTTAGAGACCTTGCGCTCCTCCACCTTCCGTTTGAGGATGCCCCACAGATGCTCAATAGAGTTTAGGTCTAGAGACATGCTTGGCCATTGCATTACCGTGTTGCTCAAACCATATGTGGCTCACACTGCGCACACTGCTCCAGCAATACTCAAAAACAAAAACAAGAGAGGCGTTTCCATAGTGCAGTACAAAAAGACAGTTTAATAAGCAAGAATAAAATATTGCACTTACAGGAATCCAAAGTAAAACCATACACCAGCATAAATGCAATTGAGACATGCAAAAAGATTTTGTACTTGTTTCCCTGTCTAAGTATCACTAGGGGACACCTTTTGAGAATATTCCGTGAAGGACTATTTATTTTTCACGTTTTACTATTGCTTCACTTATATTCATTTATATTTGCATTTTATTCTATAGCTAGGACCTGGCTTCACGTTTAAGTATCACCAGTGAATATGCTTTTTTCATATTTAATTTGAGATTTATATGGTGACACATATAATCTTATATTTTTTTGGTCATAGAGCTACTCATTTAATTTTCTATTATATAAGTGCTGCACATGTTTTTAGAATTATCTGTTTAGCGTGTGTATCTTTACTCTTAGTGCTGATAGCTTTTCTTTTGCTCAAGTACACTTTTCCTCTTTTTCTTTTGGTTGTATAGATAATAACGTTATTAGATTTTTACTCCAGGAGTATATAATGAATTTGGCAATTCTAGAGAAATGCTTAAATACAGTAGGTTGAGTCCTACATATTGCTTGTTCTTTTAGTCTTTGTAAAAATGCATTAAAACAATGAATTGTGTATAAAATGTACTATATTGCAGTTTGTTAAATCATGCTTAGTGTAAAATAATAAGCTTTTAACTAAATACACATGTGCAAGTTTATTGCGTAATAATATGTAAGGCAATTTAGCGTTCCACGTTAATATTTATTTCTACACATCTGATTGCAACACTGTCCAAGGCAGAAAGCATTTGAGGTAGGCGTTCAATGGGTTTTAGCGAGTAGTTTGCCAAATCTCAAGATATTTTTATATTGATACATTAAAATATGTGTATAATTAAAGTCTGAAGACTAAAAAAATGGAACCATATTATTAGTAATCTTTTTTGCCTCTGTCCTCTTTCAACCATTTCCTGTTCATTGCACTTACTCCAGCATTGGCTTCTTATTATTGCTCTCCTGGGGCTTACTGATGGTGACAATGGTGGAACATGCCTGTGCAAAGTTCATTGGCATAGCCATTTGAAATCTCCATTGGAAGCCTGTGACAGAGTGGCAACACAGGCAACAGGGAGCACTGTCACCCCATACCAGGCAGTACCTGATACCTGAAAAAGGATCTGTGTGGTGAAGGACTCCATCCCTGCTTTGTGGTGGCAGCCCTGACCACCAAACAGAGTCCTGTGGTATTCCAAAGACTAACACTCTTCACAACTCTGAAGAACAGTGTAAAGGTAAGTGGAGGCCTTCGAGATACTTCATTTGCAAGAAGGCCTACTTGCAGGATATTGCCCGCCCTGCGTCGTCCAGAGCGGAGTCACTTAGCAGTCTGGACTCTGCTCATGGGCCTATAAAATACAACAATTCATAAACGTCCATATTAAATTCCTAGATCAATATATAGTCCCAGTAGGTGCATGTGGAAACAGCACAAATCTTATTCAGTGTGGTGAAGAACAAAACGATACATCCAATGATAGTGATCCCTCCACCACAGGTAAAAATGGCCTCTCACCTCATATATTCGACCTGACATAGGTCACATAGCAGTAAGCAGATCACCAGGCAGTAAACCCCCACTATGGGTACCGTCCTCAAATCCACACTTAATAGTATTTAATTAGATACTTTGAGCTCTTCTCCAAGTCACTGTGGAATTTTTTGTGTTGTATCCGGATGTATCGTATTGTTCTTCACCACACTGAATAACATTTGTGCTGTTTCCACATGCACCTACTGGGACTCTCTTATATATATATTTATATTTAGGAATTTAATATGGACATTTATGAATTGCACTGCACTGTTGTATTTTATATGTCCATTTGAGGTATTATTTGAGTTGACCTTGAGTGTTAGCCTGCAGTTCGTTTCTGGTTTTATGGCTTTTATGTGTCAGCGCTGAATATCCTATTTTTCTGCTCATGGGCCCCCTGTTGTAACACCCTTCTGGAGAGTGACCCATGTGTTCTTTTCATACTTGTTTTTAATTTTCTTGTTTCCTCTCTCTTTCCCTTCATTTTCCCTTTTCCACCCACTCCTTCATTATTGAACCATGAAAATTGATCAACATCTCAATAATGTATGAGTCATATGGCATTTTCTTTTGATATTCATGTTTAGCATGAGTGTTGGATTTGTCAGCATATCTGTTTCTCCTTGTTGGGCAAGTTTTGACCTCATCGATGGAATCTGGTTCTATTTCTTGCAAGCCTTGGTTCTATTTTCTTGCTCCTTTCATGTTAACTCTACATACTCAGTATATATTGATGTATTACATTTTCCTTGGAATGGAAGATGTTTTGTGATAGTTTGACCTGCTGTATTTGAGAAGCTTTGCCACAATAAAACAATTAAAATATAAGATCATCAGATACTTTTCTAATGACAGTTGCAGAGTAATACAATTAACACAACTTTTGAAATTGCATGAACATTTCAAAGTAAAAAAAAAGAAAAGTGCAATAACCTCAAGCAAAAACAAAATCGGGTTTATGCTAAATCTCAGCATCACTGTAACATAGTGACATCACTGTAACTAGAATTCCCATTAGCTGGGAGGAGCTGTTCTTGCTGCTTGTCTGTGGATCCAGAAGAGAGAAGTTGATGTGGTCAGTGCAAGAGAGAGGGAATGACCCTTTGGTTGGTATCAACCTCACACTGTTTACATCCAGTAGATGGATCGCTCGTGATGTATGAATCCGAGTCTTACCAGACTCCTATATGGTTTAGTCTAGCTATCTGGAAAGGGCACAACCTTTTCTTATCACGGTGAAAAGGTGCACTTTTGGGTGTATAGTCATCTAGTAGGGAGGAGTAGTCATCCTTGAGACACGACTGCAAAGGATTTTTTCGCATTATTTGTTTGGACACTCTTATGGACTGATCATTCGTATTCATTAATTTCATATATATTCATTATTTCACTCACATAGCGTGGCAATTTTTGTTCTTTTTTTGTTCTTTTTACAAATGTTCCGTTGTGTGATTGCCACTTCCTCTTGATCATTTATTATTATTTTCACCTGAGCAATTGCTATAATTTTTCTTCACTTTAAAATGCAGATTGGATTGTGAGGTATAGAAAAAATTTAGGGCACACAGATGTGGGATGGAAGCTGATATCTAAGGACAGCCAGGAATATGAAGGGCCCCAAGTATATCCATGAAGAGTTCCCAGGAAATGCTGAGGATTTCTAATAAAAGAAGGGAAAGACACAACAAGGCATTGGAGAAAATCTATATACTGTAATGGGATAATCTATTGGCGATACTATCCATGGATGCTACAATTGATCTCCAGAGAGCCCTACTGGGATCTTTAACCACTTTCAGACCGGACCATTTTGCTGGTAAATGACCAGAGGTCTTTTTACACTTTGGCACTGCGCTGCTTTAACTGGTAATTGCGCGGTCATGCAATGTTGTACCCAAACAAAATTTGCGTCCTTTTCTTCCCACAAATAGAGCTTTCTTTTGATGGTATTTGATTGCCTCTGCGATTTTTATTTTTTGCGATATAAACATAAAAAGACCGCAAATTTTGAAAAAAAATGATATTTTCTACTTTTTGTTATTAGAAAAATCCAATAAACTCAATTTTAGTCATACATTTAGGCCAAAATGTATTCAGCCACATGTCTTTGGTAAAAAAAAAGTCAATAATTGTATATTTATTGGTTTGCGCAAAAGTTGTCACATCTACAAACTAAGGTACGTTTTCTGGAATTTACGCAGCTTTTAGTTTACGACTGCCTATCTCATTTCTTGAGGTGCTAAAATGGCAGGGCAGTACAAAACCCCCCCAAATGACCCCATTTTGGAAAGTAGACCCCCTAAGGAAATTGATAAGAGGCATGTTGAGCCCATTGAATATTTTATTTTTTTGCCTCAAGCGATTGAATAATGACAAAAAAAAAATTTTTTTTTTTTTTTTACACAAAGTTGTCACTAAATGATATATTGCTCACACATGCTATGGGCGTATGTGAAATTACACCCCAAAATAAATTCTGCTGCTTCTCCTGAGTACGGGGATACCACATATGTGGGACTTTTTGGGAGCCTAGTCGCGTACGGGGCCCCGAAAACCAAGCACCGCCTTCAGGCTTTCTAAGGGCGTAAATTTTTGAGTTCACTTCTCACTACCTATTACAGTTTTGAAGGCCATAAAATGCCAAGATGGCACAAAACCCCCACAAATGACCCCATTTTAGAAAGTAGACACCCCAAGCTATTTGCTGAGAGGCATGTTGAGTCCATGGAATATTTTATATTTTGCCACAAGTTGCGGGAAAATTACAAACTTTTTTTTTTTTTTTTTCACAAAGTTGTCACTAAATGATATATTGCTCACGCATGCCATGGGCATATGTGAAATGACACCCCAAAATAAATTTTGCTGCTTCTCCTGAGTACGGGGATAGCACATATGTGGGACTTTTTGGGAGCCTAGCCACGTACGGGGCCCCGAAAACCAAGCACCGCCTTCAGGCTTTCTAAGGGCGTTACAGTTTTGAAGGCCATAAAATGCCAAGATGGCACAAACCCCCCCCAAAAAACCCCATTTTGGAAAGTAGACACCCCTAAATTTAGGGGTACACTAGTGAGACTAGGTAATAAATGGCGGGTGCCCTGAAACTATAAAAAAATAACTAACCAACCAGCGTCACCTGTAACAGTTATATGGTGATCACTGGTGAAAGGGTTAACTAGGGGGCAATCAGGGGGCTTTATGCGGTAGTATATGGGGGTCCCTGGCGCTATAAAAAGCTGCAGCGAACCTAAATACCTACCTGCCTAACTAGCGTCACCTGTGACACTAATACAGCGATCAGAAAAACGATCGCTTATTAGGCTGGGTTCACACTGGAGCGATGCGGGAACGCCACGAATGCGCGGCGGGTTCCCGCATGGCATGCCTCCCGGCGGCAGTTCACACTGCCCTATGCGAACTGCTGGGAGTGTCAGTGAAATGTTACTGACACCCCCAAATCAGTTCGCATATCGCAGTGCGATCTGCAAACTCGGATCGCATGGTGTGAACACCCATGCGATCCGATTCTGCTGCGGGCCAAAAAAAGGGTCCCGTGCGAATTTGCGGCGGGTGCGGCGGGTGTGGCGGGTGCGGCGAATGGCTGAACTCGAATCGCACAGAGATCGGATGTGATTTGCACTGCAGTGCGGTGCGAATCACATCCGTTCTCATAAACCGCTGCAATGTGAACCCAGCCTTAGTGACACTGGCGACGGGGGGTGATCACGGGGTTAAACCTTTATTGGGGGGGTTAGGGGGGTACCTTAGAACTAAAGGGGGCTAACCCTAACTGCCCTAACAGTTATTAGTCACAAATGACACCCGCCGGGTGATCAGGGGGTTAAACCTTTATTAGGTAATAAATGGCGGGTGCCCTGAAACTATAAAAAAATAACTAACCAACCAGCGTCACCTGTAACAGTTATATGGTGATCACTGGTGAAAGGGTTAACTAGGGGGCAATCAGGGGGCTTTATGCGGTAGTATATGGGGGTCCCTGGCGCTATAAAAAGCTGCAGCGAACCTAAATACCTACCTGCCTAACTAGCGTCACCTGTGACACTAATACAGCGATCAGAAAAACGATCGCTTATTAGGCTGGGTTCACACTGGAGCGATGCGGGAACGCCACGAATGCGCGGCGGGTTCCCGCATGGCATGCCTCCCGGCGGCAGTTCACACTGCCCTATGCGAACTGCTGGGAGTGTCAGTGAAATGTTACTGACACCCCCAGATCAGTTCGCATATCGCAGTGCGATCTGCAAACTCGGATCGCATGGTGTGAACACCCATGCGATCCGATTCTGCTGCGGGCCAAAAAAAGGGTCCCGTGCGAATTTGCGGCGGGTGCGGCGGGTGTGGCGGGTGCGGCGAATGGCTGAACTCGAATCGCACAGAGATCGGATGTGATTTGCACTGCAGTGCGGTGCGAATCACATCCGTTCTCATAAACCGCTGCAATGTGAACCCAGCCTTAGTGACACTGGCGACGGGGGGTGATCACGGGGTTAAACCTTTATTGGGGGGGTTAGGGGGGTACCTTAGAACTAAAGGGGGCTAACCCTAACTGCCCTAACAGTTATTAGTCACAAATGACACCCGCCGGGTGATCAGGGGGTTAAACCTTTATTAGGTAATAAATGGCGGGTGCCCTGAAACTATAAAAAAATAACTAACCAACCAGCGTCACCTGTAACAGTTATATGGTGATCACTGGTGAAAGGGTTAACTAGGGGGCAATCAGGGGGCTTTATGCGGTAGTATATGGGGGTCCCTGGCGCTATAAAAAGCTGCGGCGAACCTAAATACCTACCTGCCTAACTAGCGTCACCTGTGACACTAATACGGCGATCAGAAAAATGATCGCTTATTAGGCTGGGTTCACACTGGAGCGATGCGGAAACGCCGCAAATCCGCGGCGGGTTCCCGCATCGCATGCCTCCCGGCGGCAGTTCACACTGCCCTATGCGAACTGCTGGGAGTGTCAGTGAAATGTTACTGACACCCCCAGATCAGTTCGCATATCGCAGTGCGATCTGCAAACTCGGATCGCATGGTGTGAACACCCATGCGATCCGATTCTGCTGCGGGCCAAAAAAAGGGTCCCGTGCGAATTTGCGGCGGGTGCGGCGGGTGCGGCGAATGGCTGAACTCGAATCGCACAGAGATCGGATGTGATTTGCACTGCAGTGCGGTGCGAATCACATTCGTTCTCATAAACCGCTGCAATGTGAACCCAGCCTTAGTGACACTGGCGACGGGGGGTGATCACGGGGTTAAACCTTTATTGGGGGGTTAGGGGGGTACATTAGAACTAAAGGGGGCTAACTCTAACTGCCCTAACAGTTATTACAGTCACAAATGACACCAATGCAAAAAAAAAAAAAAATAAATTACATTGGTGTCACTGTGACTGGGGGGCAGGGGTAATTGGGGGGGTGATCGGGGGGTAAAGGGGGGGTGTGAGTGTGCCTGGCATGTTCTACTGTGTGTGTAGAGTGTTGGTGCAACTCACCGATCCGCTCTCCTCCGTGTCGGAATGAAAAATACCGACACGGAGGAGAGAATACATCACTTCCTCTCCTGTGTTTACATTACAGGAGAGGAAGTGATGTCACGGGGGATTTCTATTCGTCGGGAGCGATCGCGAGGGGGTGGCCATGAATGAATGGCCGCCCCCTCGTCCCGGATCGCTCCCGGACGAAAACCGACCGCCGCAGGCACCGGGCGGGGGCCCGATCGGGCCCCCGACCCGCGGGAGGCAAGGGACGTACATGTAAGCCCTTATGCCTGCCCGTGCCATTCTGCCGACGTACATCGGCGTGCGGCGGTCGGCAACTGGTTAAGCAGATGGTAAAAAATATTGGGATCTTTAAAAATATTTAAAAAAAAAAAAACACAATGCTTTTTGTTAGTAATCCCATCATTAAGTGCTCTTTAAACAGGTGCCTTTAGTTCAAGACTATATACTGTATTTTCAGTGGAGTTATTGGTTAACCTAATATAAGTGAAAGTGTCCAAAAGTAATTTCCTCAATATAGTTCCCTCTTTCTTGAATGACAATACTACTGCCTTTGTCTGCCTGTTTTTGATAATATTAGGATTATTTGTGAAATTCCTAAAAACATTGGATTCTTGTATATGTAGTGGCCACAACCTTTGCTCTGCGGCCTTAAATTGTTGGGCTTACCGTGTAGGAAAAGTTGATGTCATATTTTCCCTAGTGGACACGGCTTGGTCCATATCGGTGTATGCAGCTATTCATATAAATAACCCTTATTAGGAGCAGCGCAGGAATAACTATTTACGATTGTTGGGCTTACCGGTTACTTTCTCCTGGCCTGCTCCTCCGCGTCTAGGGGTTCCCAGGCTTGATACCCAACGACTTGTACACTGACACAGATAAAGTCCTTTCCAAAAAGGTTTATTTTGCAGTAGAACTTTCACAAACACAGTCTCTTAGGGAACAGAGGGCACGGGTGAAGAACTCAGGCACCTTGAACTGCAGGTTTAACAAAGACTCTATTTCCACCCAGAGAGTAGCCACTCGCAGCTGGGTACTTCAAGGCTGAACACATCTCTAGCCAGAGATCATGGCAGTCAGCACGTTGACTCAAAACTTGAACAATCAACTGAGAGTATACAGGAACCTTTTTCCAACCATACCTGGAACGTTTCCCACTTCCTTTGTGGTACTGGAAAAGTGTGAATTCATCAATTTCCTTCCCAACTTAGTAACCAGGCACTTCTCAGGATGCCACTTGCCGGCCCTCCTCCGAAGAGTCCTCCCCCTCGTCTTTTCCACGAGCTGTGGTGTCCCTCCAAGCCGAGAGCACACCCGGACACCTTGAATCCTCCCTCAGTTACAGCTCCTCGAACCAACCGGTTCCGAGAATCGGGAACAGATGGATCCCTACCCCAAACCAGGCAGGTCTATCAGGGGCCACTGACAGGAACATATTGCAGGATGTCGAACACCCCATGACTGGGACCCCTCACAGGGCTACCCCGGTCCTGGAACCAGAAGAGACCACACGGTTCTCTCAAACAACTCCGTAAACCCTGAACACGTGACCCACATCTGTGTAAGTACCCCCTCCCAAACTCCTCAGTGGGCCCCGGGACTCCCGCTGATTGGCTCAGAGAGGGCTGATGCCAAAACATCCAACCAGACTTGGTTCTAGCCTGTCATGTGTACCTCACCGTTCACATGACCAGGCAGAACTTCTAAACACAGCCTGGCCAGACTGGTATTAGGCCTACCTACAATAGTTAACCCTCAGAACCTTTATTGTCCTGAGGTCAAAAACTAAATTTACAATGCATATGACATTTGATCCCAAATGTCATCCACTACATATACTTTATACAGTTTTGTAGCTGGGTGTCAGCTGCCTGGTGCGATTGTTCCTCCCCACTCTCACCTCTGCTGCCACTGCACAAAGGGACAGAGTGCAATGTCGGCAGGCAGCATGTGTCTGTGTGATAGTTTTTCTCATCCCCTGCTCTCCCTGTATTCTTCTCCTCCCTGCATCCTGGCAGCTGCCTTAAGAACCAATCAGCAACAAGGGGGAGAGGACTTGGGCTGCTGCCTTGCACAGTGGGACATATGGTCCTGCGGGGAGACTGCTGTACTTGTGGGATGGATAAGCAGAAGTACAGATCTCAAGGAGGAGATAGGAGAGGACTTTTTATTGTACTGCCTGAGAAAGTTCGGAGCTTTTGGTACCTGGAGTTTGCAAGAGAGAGGATGTTCCTAGCCTACCGGAAGCTCAGCAAGCAGAGACCTGATGCAAAGGCTACTACTGTAGGTCAATATCATATAATCCACAGCACATGCACTGTCACCACAGAAGGGCTGGAGAATCTGTCCACCATCCGCTCATATTGCTGTTGGCCAGACACTTCAGTAAGAGACTGAAGGGACCCCTTCCATCACAGATGCCTGCAGCTGTAACCCAGGATTGGTGAGAGCATGGGCGTGGCATAAGGGGTTGCAGGAGTCACAATCGCAACCCTGCTCCTAGCTCCAGGGGGTCCCTGCAGCCTCCCTGTCATATTATCGTATCCTCCACTAAATCCAGCTTTAATCTGCTCTAGGGCCCTACAGCCACGTCCCAGTACTGGACTTCTACTTTGCCTTCCACAGTTCACACCTCTCTGTTCCCATTGGCTGGGGAGAAGCTGTGAGCCATTTCCTGAATGGAGAGGAGCATGAGGTGAGAACAGCCTAGGATGGGGAAGTGTCTGTGTGCTGGCAACATGGAATGGTAACCGAGCTCAGCGACGCACGAGGAGGAGAGTGCCGTCCTGTAGCCACGATGGGACCAATGTCACTGGTGAGTTATAACACTGCTCACTGCTGGGGATGTCTACTTACCCCACTTCCCTGACAACTGGGGAAAAGACACACACCTCTGTGAGGTGACCTTCCCTCAACATCTGCCCACACTGACAGAGAAACCTTCAGAAATTGCTAAAACAAATCCCTTAACACCTCCTCGGGGGGCCCTTGAAGGGCTGCAGGCTCCAGATTTTGTGTGACATTGCTTTTCCCTCCCAGATCTAAGTTACCCCCTCAAGCCTCCTGACCACCCCTCCACCCTGTATGGTATGCCCGGCTGCTGAGCTCCTTTCCTATTACAGCCCTCTATACTGTTCCTTCTCCGCAGGGCTGAAACCACATTCCTTTACAACACAGCCAGTTAGCCATGATCTGCACAGGGTGTATCTTCCTACTGCAACTACACTGCCGTTCCAACCAGAGAATTTCACAGGTCAGAAGGGCAACATAAAAGCCAGATACACCCTGTGAAGACTGACAGAGTGTGTGTAAAGGAATGTTATTTCAGCCCTGTGTTGTGTAGGGGAGGAGCTGTATACAGTGCTTGGATGGGAAAGGAGCTCTGCCAAGTGACCTGCCAGGGGTCCCTGTCCTCTGATTCTCCAGCGGTGATCCCTGTCCTCTGATTCTTCAGTGGTGATCTCTGTCCTCTGATGTAAAGAGGAACTCTGGGAACTCAAAACTCTTAAGTCACTTTGAGTATATTGGCATGCGGTGGATGTATTTGCACGCACTTTGGAAGTAGTCCCAGGTCAACTTTTGTATCGGGCCATCAAGCTTCAGTCTACGCCTCTGGGTGAGAGGGCTGGCAGTCCATTACTGACACTGTTAGCAGAGACTTAGTTGGTGAGGGTAGGCCACCAACTACAACTCACACACATTGCATCCATACTTGCTTTAGCTAGTACTCTGGTTTAAGCTACATTGAATCTAAACCTGAACTGTACCACTGTTTTACCGAAATGTCGCTGCATTTGACCCATCATTATCTGGTACCTATCCCATGTCTACATTTCATCTGTACAAAGACTATACCACCTCTATAGTATCGGCTGACGATTGGGGAGCTGGTCTCAGCCGCCCCTGCCGTTCCTCTTATTGAAGAGTACAGGAGGACCTGTTTAAGTCTTGAACAGAGTGAATGAGTTGGGAATTTATGTTAGGGCACAGTTTATTACAGAAATATTCCAGTTTGACATTGCATGGGAAGTTAAAGGGGTTGTAACCACTAACAAAAAAAATAAATCTGCAAGACAAAGACATAATGGGCTAGTATTCTTCTGGAATTTTTTTTTGCAGAAAGCATATATTGAGGGCATGTGGCCTAGTATGGCTAAGGAAGGGGTATATACTTGTTGTCCCCTCTTTCCTGGATAGTTAGGCTGTGTGCTTGGATAATGATCTGGTATCTTGGCTTTTGCTTGTGGTACAATCACTTTAACCCCTTTCTGACCAGCTGCCACAGTTGTACTGCGGCAGGTTGGCTCACCTGGGTGAAATTACATAACTGTACATCGGTTCGCCTTTTAATCACGCACCCGTGGCGCCACGCTGAAACCGATGCGAGTGCCTGGCGGGCGCGATGATAGAGCGAGAACTGGGATCTGTGTGTGTAAACACACAGATCCCGGTTCTCTCAGGGGAGAGGAGACAGATTGTGTGTTCATACTGTAGCACTGACCCCCGAAGGAGCTGCTGGTTTTATTGGGCTTTCCGTTACCTTCTTGACCTCGCCTCCATCTAGGGGTTCCCGTGGTAGATGGCCCAAAGAAATGCAGAAACTGACACTGGATCTTCTTTTGGGTTATTTATTTAGAAGATAACACAGTCTCTTATATGGAGAGTAGAGGCTTAAGAGGAAAGGTACTTTTGGACTACAAAAATAGAAGGTCTCTTATAAAAAAAATCCAGAGAATTACCGTTTCACATCTGGATTCTCACAACCTGCGGATAGACCTCCTCTCACTAGGCCTAGCAGCTGGTAGGGCATTAAGTAAAGCGAAGTCTCTGCCACAGACTTGGATATAGAACACTTGAGGAAAAGTCTCTGCCACAGACTTGGATATAACTGAGGGACATAGACAATAATTTAGAGAACTATCCTACGATACCAGTCCGGCGATACCGTATGAATGTGGATCCATAAAGTGTCCTTCAACTGAGTCTCCAGGTTCCTTCAGAGAAACCAGCCTTACGCATGGCCTTCTCCCTAAGAGTCCTCCCCTGGATGCTTCTCCAGTTGCTGGGCCTCTCCTTAGATGAGACGGCACGGGACCACCCTTGGATCATTAGGGCCTCAAATCCATTCAGGCCTGTCCCTGCAGTCGCTTCCAGCCCGAGGCTTGGAATTGCATGGATCTGCACCCCATGCCAGGAGGGCCATGGGGCTGGTCAGGAGGACCAGGACCAAACAGACAGAAAATATCTTCTGGACCGGAACCCCCGAAACACGTAATCTCAGTACCTTAAATACCACCTCCCAGAGTGCACAGCAGGAGGACACTCCCACTGGGCTAGTTCCGAGAAAACATGGCACTTGCTGGCGGTGACAGCGACACCTGCAGCCAAGGAGAACTCTGTGCAATCCAGCTGGACTGGTACTGAAACCATAATTTAGCAAAATTAGCCCTAAAACCCAAAACATATAGCGCATGCTAGTCAGGAGCTGGCGCTACAATACCAAGTATGAACACCGATCTCTCTCTTTCCCTAGTCAGTCCCATCCCCCTACGGTTATAACACACACTAGGGAACACAGCTAACCCCCTTATTGGCCCCTAGTGTTAACCCCTTCCCTGCCATGGACATTTATACAGTAATTAGTGCATTTTTATAGCACTGATCGCTGTATAATTGTCAATGGTCCCAAAAATGTGTCAAAAGTGTCCAATTTGTCCGCCGCAACATCGCAGTCCTGATAAAAAACACAGATCACCGCCGCCATTACTAGTAAAAAAAAAAATTATAATAATAAAAATGCCATAAATCTATTTCCTATTTTGTAGACGCTATAACTTTTGAGCAAACCAATCAATATATGCTTTTTTGATATTTTTTTACTAAAAAAATGTAGAATACATATCGGCCTAAACAGGAAAAAACTTTTTCTTAAGTTTGGAATATTTATTATAGCAAGAAGTAAAAGATATTAGGAGTTATTTACTAAAGGAAAATCCACTTTGCCCTGCTGTAGATCCGAGGGGAACATGCAAGCAAAATAAAAAACTGAATTTTAGCTTACACATGATTGGATGATAAAATCAGCAGAGCTTCCACTCATTTCAGATCTACCCCTTAGATTTAGAGCGACTGCGCTTCCAAGTGCACTTGCAGTGCAAAGTGAATTTGCCTTTCGTAAATAACCCCCACTGTGGTTTTTTTTTCAAAATTGTCTCTCTTCTTTTGTTTATAGCACGTCATCAAATACCACCAAAAGAAAGCTCTATTTTTGGGAAATAAAAATAAATTGCTGCGCTACAAAAGATACATTTCATATAGTCAAATGATACCGTGTATAAATATTAAAATGTCACAATCGAAATTAATCAAAAAACTGTTCATATATCATTTAGTGAGCAAAACAATGGTGAAAAGACATTATAATAAAGATTAAAGAAAAAATAAATAAAAATAAAAGTACTTCAGTCCAATTCGAAAGCAAATACAGATGCCCATCAACTTTCAGCTCTTTGAAGAAATAAATCTGTAAGTGAGGGTCCTTACCAGAGTGAGTGGACTCCCTTGCCAGCGGAGTCACAATCGCAAGCAGATTCAGCCCGATAGATCTCTGATGCTTCAAGTCTGGCCAGCCACTTCCGAAGGGGGACAAGGAGACCTGGCAGAGGAGGGCAGTGTGAAGATCAGCTGGTGGATAGGCTCGTCAGTCCCTCATATGTTTGGCGTCTTCTGCTGATAGACAAAAAGTGCGGCCAGTGCTAATCTGAAAAAGATGCACCTGGGCTCAGGGCCACAAATGTAAGAGGGAAAAAGCTGGACTCCAATCGTGAAATACCATTTAAAAAAAGCCTTTATTTCTTAAAAAAGAACAAGCGGAATAAACCCCAATACAACATAAATTATGCGCAAAGATAAATATTAATATAAGAAAGCCAACAAAATTAAAATACAGCCACAAACATCCGTGCAAAGGAGTGACATGTAACCTGATGGCGTCACATTACATGTGACCTACATGTTTCGCAATACCTACATGTTAGCTTGCACATGTTTCGCAATATCCTACATGTATCGCAATACCTTACATGTTTCGCAATACCTTGTATTGCGAAACATGTAAGGTATTGCGATACATGTAGGGTATTGCGAAACAATACCCTCCATGTTTCGCAATACCTTGCGTCTTCCTGGGGCACCTAGGAAGACGCAAGGTATTGCGAAACATGTAGTGCAGTTATGTGCTGACACCATTAAGTTACATGTCACTCCTTTGCACGGGTGTTTGTGGCTGGCTTTTTTATATTAATATTTATCTTTCTGCATAATTTATGTTGCATTGCAGTTTGTTCCGTATGTTTTTTTTAAAGCATTAAAGGCTTTTTTAATGGTATTTCACAATTGGAGTCCGTCTTTTTCCCTGTTATGCCCTGTACACACGGTCGGAAATTCCAACGGAAAAAGTCCGATAGGAATATGTTGTCGGAAAATCCGATCGTGTGTGGGCTCTATCGGACTTTTTCCGTCGGAAATCCCGACAGAAAAAGTTTGAGAGCCGGATCTAAAATTTTCCGACAACAAAATCCAATCTGACTTTTTCCGATCATTTGTAGAGAATTCTGACAGACAAAGTGCCACGCATGCTCAGACTAAATTATGAGACCAAAGCTATTGCCTACTACCCTCAACATAGTCCCGTCTTACAAAACGAACGCCACCTCGTTCCGAAGGATCAGATTTTCACACTGCCCTCCTCTGTCAGGTCTCCTTGTCTACCTTCGGAAATGGCTGGCCAGACTTGAAGCATCAGGTCATTGAGCAGTCAAATCTTCCGTGGCTGAAGTGGTTAAAACCCATACCAGACCACTATCTGGGATAAGGGTCTAGTATCGATTATTGGGAGGAATTCCATGTTTTTTTTTTGTTTTTTTTATGGCGAAAGCAAAAAAACAAAAAAAAAACAACAAAAGCATGTAATCTCCCCCAAAATCACCTTTATGCTTTGTGAGGGTTTGGTAGGGATTTTAAGGGGCAACCCCATACAAGAAAACAAAAACAAAAAAAACATTGTGGGGTTCTCCTTTTTTCAATGAAGGTCTGTACATCGGTTCGCCTTTTAATCACGCACCCGTGGCGCCACGCTGAAACCGATGCGAGTGCCTGGCGGGCGCGATGATAGAGCGAGAACTGGGATCTGTGTGTGTAAACACACAGATCCCGGTTCTCTCAGGGGAGAGGAGACAGATTGCGTGTTCATACTGTAGCACTGACCCCCGAAGGAGCTGCTGGTTTTATTGGGCTTTCCGTTACCTTCTTGACCTCGCCTCCATCTAGGGGTTCCCGTGGTAGATGGCCCAAAGAAATACAGAAACTGACACTGGATCTTCTTTTGGGTAATTTATTTAGAAGATAACACAGTCTCTTAGGCCGCGTACACACGGGCGGACTGTTCGCCCAACCTTGTCCGCTGAACAGTGTTTGGGCGGACAGTCCGCTCGTGTGTCGGCTTTCAGCGGACAGTTTCAGCGGACAGTTTGACGGACAAAGTCTTTCGGAAATTCCGAAAAACTGTCCGCTGAAACTGTGTTTGAGCGAACAGTCCGCCCGTGTGTAGGCTACTTTCGAAATGAGCAAACTGTTCCCGCTCGGAGGAAAGTCTGCTCATTTCGAGCGCGTGTGAAGGTAGGCGGGGCCCGCGACGGAGACGTCGCGGGCTCCGCCGCCTGGAATGGGCTTAAAGGGGAACCCCAACGCCGAAAAAAATCGGCGTGGGGTTCCCCCAAAGTCCACAACAGACCCTTGTCCGAGCACGCTACCCGGCCGGCCAGGAAAGGGGGGCGAGCGAGCGCGCCCCCCCTCCTGAGCCGTACCAGGCCGCGTGCCCTCAACATGGGGGGGTGCCTTGGGGAAGGGGGGGCCGCGCGGCCCCCCCACCCCAAAGCACCTTGTCCCCATGTTGATGAGGACAAGGGCCTCTTCCCGACAACCCTGGCCGTTGGTTGTCGGGGTCTGCGGGCGGGGGGCTTATCGGAATCCGGGAGCCCCCTTTAAGGGGGCCCCCGGATACCGGCCCCCCACCCTATGTGAATGAGTATGGGGTACAATGTACCCCTACCCATTCACCTGTGAAATAAAGTACAAAAAAAAACACAACACAGGGAAAAAATATTTTATTGCACAGCTCCGGGGGTCTTCCGTCTTCGGGGGTCTTCTCGCCGGACTCCTCCGCTATCTTCGTGTAGCTCTTTTGCTAGCGGAGGAGTCCGGCTTTCTTCCTCCCCGCCGCCGGCCTCTTCTCCCGACTTCGGGGGTCTTGTCCCCCTCTTCGGTTCTTCTGCCGGGCCACCGCGCCTTCTTGTAGCTCTTTTGCAGGCGGTGGCCCGGTCTTCTGTCGCCGCTGCCTTCCGTTCTTCTGTCGCCGCCTTCGGTTCTTCTGCCGGGCCACCGCGCCTTCTTGTAGCTCTTTTACAGGCGGTGGCCCGGTCTTCTGTCGCCGCTGTCGCTGTCGCCGTCGCCGCCTTCCGTTCTTCTTCTTCTTCTTGTTCTTCTTCTTCTTCCCCAGGAGATGTTGACACGTCGCTCTCTCCGGCCGGAATGCCAGAGCCGCGCTGTGCGGTCACTTATATAGTGACAATGGGGCGGTGTCACATGGTATATGTCACATGGGTTGGTCACATGGGTTGATGTCACATGGGGACTATGACATCGTAAGGGGGCGGGGTCACCATGTGACCAACCCATGTGACATATACCATGTGACCCCGCCCCATTGTCACTATATAAGTGACCGCACAGCGCGGCTCTGGCATTCCGGCCGGAGAGAGCGACGTGTCAACATCTCCTGGAGAAGAAGAAGAAGAACAAGAAGAAGAAGAAGAACGGAAGGCGGCGACGGCGACAGCGACAGCGGCGACAGAAGACCGGGCCACCGCCTGTAAAAGAGCTACAAGAAGACGCGGTGGCCCGGCAGAAGAACCGAAGAGGGGGACAAGACCCCCGAAGTCGGGAGAAGAGGCCGGCGGCGGGGAGGAAGAAAGCCGGACTCCTCCGCTAGCAAAAGAGCTACAAGAAGATAGCGGAGGAGTACGGCGAGAAGACCCCCGAAGACGGAAGACCCCCGGAGCTGTGCAATAAAATATTTTTTCCCTGTGTTGTGTTTTTTTTTGTACTTTATTTCACAGGTGAATGGGTAGGGGTACATTGTACCCCATACTCATTCACATAGGGTGGGGGGCCGGTATCCGGGGGCCCCCTTCTTAAAGGGGGCTCCCGGATTCCGATAAGCCCCCCGCCCGCAGACCCCGACAACCAACGGCCAGGGTTGTCGGGAAGAGGCCCTTGTCCTCATCAACATGGGGACAAGGTGCTTTGGGGTGGGGGGGCCGCGCGGCCCCCCCTTCCCCAAGGCACCCCCCCATGTTGAGGGCACGCGGCCTGGTACGGCTCAGGAGGGGGGGCGCGCTCGCTCGCCCCCCTTTCCTGGCCGGCCGGGTAGCGTGCTCGGACAAGGGTCTGTTGTGGACTTTGGGGGGACCCCACGCCGATTTTTTTCGGCGTTGGGGTTCCCCTTTAAGTCCATTCCAGGCGGCGGAGCCCGCGACGTCTCCTTCGCGGGCCCCGCCTACCTGTACACGCGCTCGAAATGGGCGGATTTGCCTCCGCCTTACGTGGGCGAGTCCGTTCATTTCAAAAGTTGAGCGAACTGTTTGGCAAACAGTTCGCTGAAACAGTCCGCTCAAAAAGTGCCGTGTGTGGCCATGTCCGTCCATGCTAATTTTGAGCGGACTGTTTGCCGAAACTGTTTGACGAACAAAGTTGGGCGAACAGTCCGCCCGTGTGTACGCGGCCTAATATGGAGAGTATAGGCTTAAGAGGAAAGGTACTTTTGGACTACAAAAATAGAAGGTCTCTTATAAAAAAAATCCAGAGAATTACCGTTTCACATCTGGATTCTCACAACCTGCAGATAGACCTCCTCTCACTAGGCCTAGCAGCTGGTAGGGCATTAAGTAAAGCGAAGTCTCTGCCACAGACTTGGATATAGAACACTTGAGGAAAAGTCTCCGCCACAGACTTTGATATAACTAAGGGACATAGACAATAATTTAGAGAACTATCATACGATACCAGTCCGGCAATACCGTATAAATGTGGATCCATAAAGTGTCCTTCAACTGAGTCTCCAGGTTCCTTCAGAGAAACCAGCCTTACGCATGGCCTTCTCCCGAAGAGTCCTCCCCTGGATGCTTCTCCAGTTGCTGGGCCTCTCCTTAGATGAGACGGCACGGGACCACCCTTGGATCATTAGGGCCTCAAATCCATTCAGGCCTGTCCCTGCAGTTGCTTCGCCTCGGGCTATCCAGCCCCGAGGCTTGGAATTGCATGGATCTGCACCCCATGCCAGGAGGGCCATGGGGCTGGTCAGGAGGACCAGGACCAAACAGACAGAAAATATCTTCTGGACCGGAACCCCCGAAACACGTAATCTCAGTACCTTAAATGCCACCTCCCAGAGTGCACAGCAGGAGGACACTCCCACTGGGCTAGTTCCGAGAAAACATGGCACTTGCTGGCAGTGACAGCGACACCTGCAGCCAAGGAGAACTCTGTGCAATCCAGCTGGACTGGTACTGAAACCATAATTTAGCAAAATTAGCCCTAAAACCCAAAACATATAGCGCATGCTAGTCAGGAGCTGGCGCTACAATACCAAGTATGAACACCGATCTCTCTCTTTCCCTAGTCAGTCCCATCCCCCTACGGTTAGAACACACACTAGGGAACACAGCTAACCCCCTTATTGGCCCCTAGTGTTAACCCCTTCCCTGCCATGGACATTTATACAGTAATTAGTGCATTTTTATAGCACTGATCGCTGTATAATTGTCAATGGTCCCAAAAATGTGTCAAAAGTGTCCAATTTGTCCGCCGCAACATCGCAGTCCCGATAAAAAACACAGATCACCGCCGCCATTACTAGTAAAAAAAAAAATTATAATAATAAAAATGCCATAAATCTATTTCCTATTTTGTAGACGCTATAACTTTTGCGCAAACCAATCAATATATGCTTTTTTGATATTTTTTTACTAAAAAAATGTAGAATACATATCGGCCTAAACAGGAAAAAACTTTTTCTTAAATTTGGAATATTTATTATAGCAAGAAGTAAAAGATATTAGGAATTATTTACTAAAGGAAAATCCACTTTGCCCTGCTGTAGATCCGAGGGGAACATGCAAGGAAAATAAAAAACTGAATTTTAGCTTACACATGATTGGATGATAAAATCAGCAAAGCTTGCACTCATTTCAGATCTACCCCTTAGATTTAGAGCGACTGCGCTTCCAAGTGCACTTGCAGTGCAAAGTGAATTTGCCTTTCGTAAATAACCCCCACTGTGTTTTTTTTTTCAAAATTGTCTCCCCTCTTTTGTTTATAGCACGTCATAAAATACCACCAAAAGAAAGCTCTATTTTTGGGAAATAAAAATAAATTGCTGCGCTACAAAAGATACATTTCATATAGTCAAATGATACCGTGTATAAATATTAAAATGTCACAATCGAAATGAATCAAAAAACTGTTCATATATCATTTAGTGAGCAAAACAATGGTGAAAAGACATTATAATAAAGATTAAAGAAAAAATAAATAAAAATAAAAGTACTTCAGTCCAATTCGAAAGCAAATACAGATGCCCATCAACTTTCAGCTCTTTGAAGAAATAAATCTGTAAGTGAGGGTCCTTACCAGAGTGAGTGGACTCCCTTGCCAGCGGAGTCACAATCGCAAGCAGATTCAGCCTGATAGATCTCTGATGCTTCAAGTCTGGCCAGCCACTTCCGAAGGGGGACAAGGAGACCTGGCAGAGGAGGGCAGTGTGAAGATCAGCTGGTGGATATGCTCGTCAGTCCCTCATATGTTTGGCGTCTTCTGCTGATAGACAAAAAGTGCGGCCAGTGCTAATCTGAAAAAGATGCACCTGGGCTCAGGGCCACAAATGTAAGAGGGAAAAAGCTGGACTCCAATCGTGAAATACCATTTAAAAAAAGCCTTTATTTCTTAAAAAAGAACAAGCGGAATAAACCGCAATACAACATAAATTATGCGCAAAGATAAATATTAATATAAGAAAGCCAACAAAATTAAAATACAGCCACAAACATCCGTGCAAAGGAGTGACATGTAACCTGATGGCGTCACATTACATGTGACCTACATGTTTCGCAATACCTACATGTTAGCTTGCACATGTTTCGCAATATCCTACATGTATCGCAATACCTTACATGTTTCGCAATACCTTGTATTGCGAAACATGTAAGGTATTGCGATACATGTAGGGTATTGCGAAACAATACCCTCCATGTTTCGCAATACCTTGCGTCTTCCTTGGGCAACCAGGAAGACGCACGGTATTGCGAAACATGTAGTGCGGTTATGTGCTGACACCATTAAGTTACATGTCACTCCTTTGCACGGGTGTTTGTGGCTGGCTTTTTTATATTAATATTTATCTTTCTGCATAATTTATGTTGTATTGCAGTTTGATCCGTTTGTTTTTTTTAAAGCATTAAAGGCTTTTTTAATGGTATTTCACAATTGGAGTCCGTCTTTTTCCCTGTTATGCCCTGTACACACGGTCGGAAATTCCAACGGAAAAAGTCCGATAGGAATATGTTGTCGGAAAATCCGATCGTGTGTGGGCTCTATCGGACTTTTTCCGTCGGAAATCCCGACAGAAAAAGTTTGAGAGCCGGATCTAAAATTTTCCGACAACAAAATCCAATCTGACTTTTTCCGATCATTTGTAGAGAATTCTGACAGACAAAGTGCCACGCATGCTCAGACTAAATTACGAGACCAAAGCTATTGCCTACTACCCTCAACGTAGTCCCGTCTTACAAAACGAACGCCACCTCGTTCCGAAGGATCAGATTTTCACACTGCCCTCCTCTGTCAGGTCTCCTTGTCTACCTTCGGAAATGGCTGGCCAGACTTGAAGCATCAGGTCATTGAGCAGTCAAATCTTCCGTGGCTGAAGTGGTTAAAACCCATACCAGACCACTATCTGGGATAAGGGTCTAGTATCGATTATTGGGAGGAATTCCATGTTTTTTTTTTTGTTTTTTTTATGGAGAAAGCAAAAAAACTAAAAAAAAACAACAAAAGCATGTAATCTCCCCCAAAATCACCTTTATGCTTTGTGAGGGTTTGGTAGGGATTTTAAGGGGCAACCCCATACAAGAAAACAAAAACAAAAAAAACATTGTGGGGTTCTCCTTTTTTCAAGGAAGGTACAGACATGAGCCAGCAAGGAATCTGTCATTTAGCTTCAGTAATGCCAGTGCTTCTAAATAAGTACCTAGCTTGTTTGTTTAGAAACAGAAGCCAGTGGGGATCTGTTATTTAGTGTAGTTCTACCAGTGGTGGCTGGTGTTTTTCTGTTTGCGGGGGGTGGCAAACCCTCCCCCCCCGTGCAGCACCGAACATCCCCCCAGCACCCCACCCCCCCGCGCGCGCTGTTTGCCGGTCCACCCGCACTTACCCAATCAGCCGGGATCAACGGGCAGAGGGAGACAGGCTGCAGCAGGATGGCGTCTTCCTCTGAGATCACTACTTCCACCGTGCCTCTCCTCCCCTTCTCCCATTCATCCAATAGGATCGCCTAAGATTTCAGTCAGTCGGGAACCATGTAACATACCCACGGTTCCTGATTGATGGAGAGGTGATTAAGTGTTAGAAAAGCAAATTAATATCTGGGTGGACTGCAAGTGCAATGCTCTGTGCTCCAAGTTCATCTTTTTTAAAGCCTATTAGAGCCTATGGCTCTAATCAGGTGCTTCAAACAAACACCCCCCTGCTGTAATTCAGGCGCCCGTCATCCGAAAATGGTCTGGACTCCTGAATAGGGGGTGTCAGTGGCGGCCATGGATAGATTCATGCTATGCATGAATCTGCAAGAAGAAAAAGGAAAAAAAAAAGGGGAGAGGGTTTGTGACTTTATATGAGGTAGCATGGCTAAAGGATGAGTCAATGTAACAAGACATGTTTTAATAATTAAAAAACAGGACATGGCAATATGAGTACATACATACAGTGGTGTAGTGGTTCAAATCCCAACCCTGACGTCATCAGCCTGGAGTTTGCATGTTCTCCCTGTGCCTGTGTGGGTTTCCTCCCACACTCAAAAGATGCTGGTAGATTAATTAGACCCTGTCAAAAAATTGCCCAAATATATGTATGTGTTTGTAAGCTTGTCAGGAAACCATGGGTCAGAGGACTGTGCTATACCGCAGATGGACACCAGTGGCAAAAGTTCCCTGAGGTGATTCAGTTTGCATAGGTAGTGCTATGCAAGTCATTCATATATATATATATTTAGTCTCCCTTGTGTTTAGGTGTAACTTTGGACCATATCTTTTATTTATGCTTTGTTACAGACATTGGTGCACTCGACCCAGATGATGTGGATGATGTGGTTGGAAACCACCAAACGTGCGTCGGGCCAATTTTGATGCACTAATTATTTTTTTTTAGATGGCTTTATTTCATCCACTCCCAAGCTACAAGGCTGCTTTTCAAGCGATTCTTTACTATGGACAATTGTCTGATACCTCAATATGTCATCTCCAAGTTGCTATGATTGTTTTTATGAATATCTGGTCAACAATATGTGGTTATTATGCCTATTTACTATGTATGTACTCATATTGCCATGTCATGTTTTTTAATTATTAAAACATGTCTTGTTACATTGACTCATCATTTAGCCATGCTAGATCTACCTCATTGAAAGTCCCAAACCCTGCTTTTTGTTTTTCTTTTTTTTTTTTGCACATAGACAGGAATGGAGCTGTGTGATCCCACACACCTCATTTAAAGTACCAAAACCCCCTACCCCCTTCTTTTTGTTCCCTATGCATGAATCTATCCATTATACATAGAAGGGGGTGGCTGGAGAGAGGGGGCAGTGCCCCGTGCACCCTTAATGCACGGGCTGCCACTGAGTTCTACACGTTACTTTAAAAAGGTCAATAGTTACCTCTCTGTAACATCACATGCAGATTTAACCAATTGCCGACCGCCGCATGTATAGATACGTTGGCAGAATGGCACGGCTGGGCGTACAGGTACGTCCCTTTAAATTTTCCGCCATGTGGTCACGTGC
The DNA here is from genome assembly GCF_037356315.1 of Lithobates pipiens. Taxonomy (NCBI): domain Eukaryota; kingdom Metazoa; phylum Chordata; class Amphibia; order Anura; family Ranidae; genus Lithobates; species Lithobates pipiens. The sequence continues at coordinate 245,947,790 of NW_027507785.1, forward strand.
GTGTCACTGGCGCCGCACGCGTGACCCTGTCGGGAGCTCCGTGAGTAGGATTGTGGGTCCCGCAGACTCGATCACTGCAGGCATACCCGCAATCGTCTCACAGAGCTGAAGAACGGGGAGATGCTAATGTAAACAAGCATCTCCCCATTCTGCCTAGTGACACTGTCACTGATCATAACTCCCCAGGACACACTTAACCCCTCCCTAGCCCCCTAGTGGTTAACCCCTTCACTGCCAGCATCATTTTTACAGTAATCAGTGCAATTTTATACCACTGATTGCTGTAAAATTGACAATGGTCCCAAAAATTTGTCAAAATTGTCCGATGTGTCTGCCATAATGTCACAGTCATGATAGAAATTACAGATTGCTGCCATTTCTAGTAAAAAAAAAAAATATTAATAAAAATGCCGTAAAACAAACCCCTATTTTGTAGATGCTATAACTTTTGCGCAAACCGATCAATAAACGCTTATTGCAATTTTTTTTTACCAAAAATATGTAGAAGACTACGTATCGGCCTAAACTGAGGAAAAAAAATGTTTTTTTATATATTTTTGGGGGATATTTATTATAGCAAAAATTCTAAAATAATGTGTTTTTTCAAACTTGTCGCTCTATTTTTGTTTTTAGCACAAAAAATGAAAACTGCAGAGGTGATCAAATACCACCAAAAGAAAGCTCTACTTGTGGGAAAAAATGGACAATCAAAGTTTCCCAAAACTATACAACTCATTTTTTAGCACGTTTTTGTTTGAGTTCTACAGAGTTTCACATTTTGGGAACATTTATTGTACGATTTATTTTGTATGTTTTAATTTTTTAATCTCTAGCACTTTGTTTAGTATTATTCACTATTGGTAGTATTATCACCTTAACACTAGCACCCTCTATCTATTATCACTTTTCCGAATGAACGGACTTGGACACACACAAGCACACCAAAGTCCGACGGATTTGAACGTGATTACGTACGACAGGACTAGAATAAGGAAGTTTATAGCCAGTAGCCAATAGCTGCCCTAGCGTTGGTTTTTGTCCCTCCGACTAGCATACAGACGAGCGGATTTCTCCATTGGAACTGGGTCCGGCGGAGTTCTGGCGTAAAAATTTGAAACATGTTCTATTTCTAAAGTCCATCAGATTTTTGGACAGCAAAAATTTAGGAGGTATTTACTAAAAGACAGTGACAGCTGTCTAAGGCGCATGCGCCGTAGACAGCAGTACGCAGGCGCACTATCGCCGTTAGCAGCATGCCGCTGCTAACGGCGATATGCCGTTAGTCGCGGCTCCCGTGCGCATGCGCGGGAGTGACGTCATCGCTGCTCCAGCGCTGTGAGTGGCCGGAGCAGCGATACCCAGAAGAAGATGGATGCTCCGGACTACAGGGGACAGCAGTGACAATGCTGGCTCCTGTGTCAGGTAAGTGACACATAATGGGCTACTATGCGATGCATAGTAGCCCATTATGCTTTACTTTTGCAGGGAGACAAAGAAGAAGTAAACCCATCAGGGTTTACTTCCTCTTTAAGAAAGCAATACAGTGTATGTAATATAGGTTGCATGGCTGCTCCATCTCTTTGCATGAACAAGTTATCTCCAATGGGATTTTGTTGCAGCAATTAAATTAAAAAACAACAGATTTTTTTAATGAAAAAAGTTTGATTAAACATAAAAGCACAATCACATACAAATGCTTTAAAATATAAGACCTAGTCTAGACAGTTCAATTCCTGGTCTATTTTGCAATGAGATACAGAAACAATTAAAACATGAATTGATATAGCCACCAAAATACCCATTGCGGTTTCGACTAAATATAGTCTTCCTCAGGGGACAACATGGTGCGCATAAACCTAAGAGCCGGTTCACACAGCGGGCGATGCGAGGCGACACGACTCGCCTCGCCTCGCTCTCGCAAGTCGCCCCCGTTCTGTACAATGGAACCGTTCTGAGAGGAGCGACTCGAGTCGCTCCAACTCAGAAAAAAGGTTCCTGTACTACTTTTGGGCGACCTTGGGGCGACTTGCATTGACTTCTATACAGAAGTCATCTGCAAGTTGCCGCTGAGGTCGCGGCAGGTTGCGGCGAGGCAAGTCGGAGTCGCCTCGCCTCGCCTGCAGTGTGAACCGGCCCTTAATAGAAATAACACAATAACAGAATTTTTAGAAAAATGCTAGAAAATATAATAGTATTCAAATACTGGCAGTATATGCAAATATAACTTACACAGTAGACCAAATAGTATCCGAGGGGCTATAATGCGCTTCAAAGGTCACAGACAGGAGGCTGGCTCAGGAACTCACAGGGGATCATAGGTGGTCATATGCAAGCGGCCACACCCAGAGCCCAATCATTGTGCATCGCTATAAGCAAATATATATATATATATATATATATATGTATGTGTGTATAAGCCACATTGTTATATTAGACTAGGTGTATTCAGTATATAAAAATACTTTTAACATATCCAGATGTTAGCAGCCATAAAGAGCTATGTGTGACAATGTTTTTTCAAAGGTATTTATATTTATGTTCCTGTCAAGAGCATACCTGATTATGGAATGAATACACTTATACAAGTCAATAACTTGTGTTTAGTAAAGAATAAGCTCCATATGAGCCTGTAAAGAGATCAAAAATCATAAAGAATAGCTTTAGTATATCCTCAAAAAGGAAAAATCAATGCAGAGCAGTAATTAACGACTTAAGGACCGAGCCTCTTTCTGAGATTTGTTGTTTACAAGTTAAAACCTGTTTTTTTTTTGCTAGAAAATTACTTAGAACCCCCAAAGATTATATATATTTTTTTAACACCCTAGAGAATAAAATGGTGGTATTTGCAATACTTTATGTCACACCATATTTGCGCAGAGGACTTACGAGCACACTTGTTTGGAAAAAATACACTTTTTTAATTATAAAATAAGACAATAGTCAAGTATTTTTTACATATTGTGAAAGATAATGTTACGCTGAGTAAATTGATACCCAACATGTCACGCTTCAAAATTGCGCCCGCTTGTGGAATGGCGACAAACTTTTACCCTTAAAAATCTCCATCAATTAAAAAATTCTACAGGTTGCATATTTTGTGTTACAGAGGAGGTCTTGGGCTAGAATTATTGCCCTCACTCTACCAAACGGTGCGATACCTCACATGTGGGGTTTGAACAACTTTTTCATATGCGGCGCTACTTATGTCTGTGTTCGCTTCTACACTCGTGCTCGGTGGGACGGGGCACGTTTCCAAAATTATTTTTTTCTTATTTATTTTACCTTTTATTTTTTATTTTTACACTGTTCTTTTTTTGAAAAAAAAAAAATGGTGTCAAGAATGTAAACTTCCCTTGTAATAGAAAAAAAGCATGACAGGACCTCTTAAATATGAGATCTGGGGGCCACAAAGAGCTCAGATATCATAATTACACTAAAATGCAATAAAAAAACAATAAAAAAAAAATAAAAAAACGCCCTTTAAGAGCTATGGGCGGAAGTGATGTTTTGACGTTCGAAAAGCTGGCCGCCTCATCATTAACAATGGAGAAGTCATCAGCTGTCAGCTGACAAAAGAAAAAAATGGCTTGGGGTCGTCGTCCCAGTCCATACCAGACCCAAGGTCTGGTATGAGTTTTAAAGGGAACCCTACGCCAAAAAAAAAATACATAAAATAAAAAAACAATGTCCCGCTGATATAGATCCATCATCAATCATGACGCCTGCCACACCACCGGACCCGAAAATAAAATGCTCTGCCTGTGACAAAGGCTGACCACCGAATTCCCTTCCTGCATGATAGTTCTCAAATAGGTAAGGGGCAGGGCCCCAGGGGACATTGTTTTTTTATTAATAGAGGATTTGTCAAAAACTAGAGTTTTTATTTATTTTTGACTTTTTTTGGTGAATGAGTGGGGGCCTTAAGTGAAACAATAAAAATTAAAAATTCAACAAGAGGCCCCCCAGATCCTGGCACCCCATGTGAATGAATATGGGATACATAGTACCCCTACCCATTCAATAAAAAAGTGTATAGTACAAGAGTTTCTAACAATTTCTTTATTAACCCCCCTGACGGTATTCCCGAGTCTGGCTCGGGGTGGAATTTTTATACCAAAAGCGGTATCCCCGAGCCAGACTCGGGACTGCATCGCTGGATCCAGGAGGAGGTTTACTTACCTTCTCCCTTGGATCCAGCGTTGTCTCCCCGCTGTACGAGCGAGCTGTGTCTCGCTCCATCTATCACGGAGCCGATCTCCGTTCCCTGCGAGCGTTGCGACGCACGGGGACGGAGATCGGCGCCAAATTCAAAAAGTGAAACACACAGTATACATACAGTATAATGTAATCTTACAGATTACATTGCTGTATGTAAATATTTCACCTCCCCTTTGTCCCTAGTGGTCTGTCCAGTGTCCTGCATGCAGTTTTATATAATAAAAACTGTTCTTTCTGCCTGGAAACTGGAGATTGTCCATAGCAACCAAACTGTCACTTTACATCAAAAATGGTTTTAGACCAGCTAGAAAACAGCAATAATAAATTGGAATCACTCGCAGAATTGAGCGATAGCGATTTGTGGGGAGATCCGTCATCAAATACTGAAAAGTAATGACAGTGACAATTCTGCAACTGAGCAAATTTCAGTGTTTTTGATTTGCTTACATTATTGAATAATTTTTATTATTGTTATATTATTATTTGGTACAATTATTTATAGTTATTTATTATATTATAATTTATGATTTCATTTTTCAAACTTTATCATACCCGGGATGTCTGCTAGACTCTGGTTTGGACAGATTTAAGTGAGTTATTCCTAAGAATTACAGGACTACAATATAAAACGCCAAATTTTCAAACAAAATAATGGTACCGCTTTTAGCACCTAAAATCCAAAATAATTGTACCGCCAGGGAGGTTAAATTTGTTTTTAAAAAAAGTCCTCCTGATCAATTATCAATCATGACCCTGCCACCACCGCCAACCCGAAAAAAGAAAAAAAATGCTCTGCTGTCAACAAGACTAACCACCTACTGCAGGCTCTGCTATTCTTATATAGGTACTTTGTACCCTATTCACCCTGGGGGGCCAGGATCGGGGGCCCCCTTGTAAAAGGGGGTCTAGATTCCAATAAGCCCCCACCTGCAGACCCTACAACCACAGCCCAGGGTTGTTGGGAAGAGGCCCTTGCCCCCATCAACCTTTCCCTTGTCCCCAAAGCACCCCCCATATTAAGGGCATGTGGCCTCGTATAGTTGGGGGGGTGCTCACTCACCCCCCCTTTCTTGGCCTGCTTGGGGGGCGCCCACACTGTTTTTTTAAAAAAAATTTTTTTTAAATAATTGGCGTGGGGTTCCCCTAAAATCCATACCAGACCCAAGGAGCTATTTAACAGTACAGATCAAACAACAGCACAATAGGCAATAAAAAGGTCCTGCAACTTCTGTTTGCAATAGTAAGACTTGAGCAAGCCAATGAAAGGCTTTGCATTTATTTTCATCCTTGTTCCCATGAAGAAACGCCAGGCATGATGGCTAATGTTGTCAATTTATACATACTTCTCTTTTGTCATCATGTTTATGGAGATGCCTTATAAGTAAATAAAACAGGATAACGAGTCAAGACTTTCCTTAAGTATACGTCATATGGCTTACTTATATACTAAGTAAACAAGCTTGCTTCAGTTGAATCCCAGCCTTGGTGAATCTTCATCTCTAAGAACAGCATCAACAACGTAAGAAGATGCATTTGTGGTTTCAGTGGTTGGCCCTCTTCATAATGACCATTGAACATTGAGTAATAGGCTGCTATAGTGGGATAGAGGAAAGTATGAGAGTTAATTTGAGTAATGCCTAGATATATGCTTTAAGTTTAAGACAAATGTTTGTGTGTCAATGGCTCAAACACACTCAGCTTCAGTTTTTTATTGTAATGCATATGATACAGTTCCAGTTTTCAATTAATTAGTTAAAGATGCAGGGTCAAACTTTAATAATGCAGTCTATAGGTTTGGTTTATTGTACATTCACAAGTTATGAGTAAATACCTGAAGAAATTCCTCAATAGTTCTGTTCTGAATCATACACTGATAACATTGAAACCCTCTGTGCTAATTTTAACTGGAGATAAGCAGTTTCTTCTTAAAGAATGAGAAAAAGTGATTGCGCTAGACTTTCACATTGTCACTTCACGCAAATTATTCAAATAACATGAAAGAGTATGCCAAGTCTTTGTAGTTAATTTTGAGTGTACCTTTGTTTTGGGGAAATTATTGAAAATACTGTAGATATTCTGGATATGATAACGTTTTATGAAATGTGTTTTTGTATTACATTTAAGGAGCTCAAATCGAATTCTACTTTTTATTCAGACTGTAGCATGGCCCTTTCCTATTCAGGGTTATTACTTGTTGATCATGAATCCCAAGAAGCAGAATCATTTACATTATCCTTTATGTCTTATGGCAGCCCTCTTTTTAATGGAACTTACGGTCCTTCATGGCCACATTTCTGTAGTTCTGCTGCATGTAGTTCTGTGAGATCCTGGTTGTGAACTTATCCTTTAAACACAATAAAATGAATATCCTATCCATTTTTTTAACACTGTGGTAGTGCTATGCTGTGCCAGGATGTAGAAAGCGTTGTTGTCCAAGGATTATCATCCAGGCAGTTATAGGGGCTACAGGGGGCTTTAGTTAGTCAGAGGAAACTGTTTTTTCAGTTTCTTCATCATTCGGTTCGGGGCTCAAGCCCTGAGATTTCATAGAGATTTGGAAAGGATGAAACCTCTAGTCCTGGGTTTAGGTTTTGTGAGCAACCAGCAAACTGACTGTACCAGAATGTGCAGGGCTTTTCTCGTACATAGAATGCATAGAATGCAGAGAGGGACCAGAGTAGCCCCAATAAAATGCCCATACTTCTTACTAAAAAAAAGTGTTTAGAAATTTGACCCCTTCTAAAGGTAACGAGAAAAGGGTTGGAGAAAACTGAACAAATGCTTTGTAAATTCCCTGATGGTAAGATGACTGGTGTGAGCCCAAGAAAAAGAAGCAGATTCCACTTTTGGAAGCACACTTGTAAAAAAGCATGGGGGTGTCTTCATACAACCCAAGTCAGTGTAGGAGGGGGACACAGGGAAAGTCTCCCTTTGATAATAGTGAGACAGGATTTGACCTGGCACAGTGGTGCCAAAGTGAGGCGTTGAAAACAATGAAGAAACAAGGGAGAAGAATATGTGGCAGTGCTGCATCCTGCCAGGGTGTAAAAATTGTTGACGCAGGACTCTCATCCAGGCAGTTTGGGGGGCTCCAGGGTGCTTTTCTCAGTCAAAGAAAACTGTTTTTTTTGTTCAGTTTCTTCATCAGTTGGTAAAACCTGGTTTGGGAGCTGGAACCCAGAGATTTCCTAGAGTTGGGAGGGATGAAATCTCCAGTCCTGAGTCCTGGTTTTGTGAATAACAAGCACACTGAACAGGTGTGTGCAGGGCCTTTTGCTGAGACTTGACCATGTTTCTGGGCTTCAACCTAGCAAGTGTCTGTCAGGAGTCAGGAGGTTTCCACCTAGGAGAGAGATGGGGGCCAGAGCAACAAGTGCTTCCTTCATTTTTAGCTTTTAAAAAATATAAAATGAAGGATCACTAGTGACATTTAAATGTTACAAAGAATTTAACAGAATATGTAAAAAGAAAATCAAGGATGCAAAAATTCAAAACGAACGACAGATTGCAAAAGATAGTAGGACAAACCCCAAAAAATTCTTCAAATATATTAATAGTAAAAAGGTCAAGTCTGAGCATGTAGGCCCTTTACAAAATAATCTAGAGTTGGTGACTGGGGACAAAGAGAAGGCTAATTTATTAAATACTTTCTTCAGCTCTGTGTACACAAAAGAGCATGGGGGAGCGCATGTCCATAATGGGGGTGATAGTGACACAGCCCCAAATGATCCACAATGGCTCAAAAGTGATATGGTCCAGAAATATTTAGACAGAATAAAGGTGGATAAAGCACCTGGCCCTGATGGCATCCACCCACGGATCCTAAAAGAATTGAGCTCTGTAATTTCAGAGCCATTGTATCAAATTTTTAGGGACTCATTAATGATGGGAATAGTCCCACTGGATTGGCGCAGGGCGAACGTGGTGCCTATATTTAAAAAGGGATCAAAGTCTTTACCAAGCAACTATAGACCTGTTAGCTTAACTTCTATAGCTGGGAAGATACTGGAGCGTTTAATAAAAGACCACATCGACGAGTTCTTGCTGAACAAAAACACTTTAAGCAACAGACAACATGGATTCATGAAAGACAGAAGTTGTCAGACAAATCTGATTTCTTTTTATGAGGAGGTAAGTAAAACCTTGGACAGAGGGGTGGCGGTGGACGTGGTATACTTGGATTTTGCAAAAGCATTCGATACAGTTCCCCACACACGGCTCATGTGTAAGGTAAAGTCTACAGGTTTGGAAATATCAGTTTGTAAATGGATAGAAAATTGGCTAAAAGACAGAATTCAGAGAGTAGTGATTAATGATTCTTACTCTGAATGGTCTAAGGTTATCAGTGGTGTACCCCAAGGTTCAGTGCTGGGACCCTTACTTTTTAACATCTTTATAAATGATATTGGGTCTGGGATCAAAAGTAACATTTCTGTCTTTGCAGATGACACCAAGATATGCAGTGGAATAACGTCCTTACAGGATGTCTCCAATTTACAAGCCGACCTCAATACACTGTCTAATTGGGCGACAATGTGGCAGATGAGGTTTAATGTTGATAAATGTAAAGTTATGCACTTGGGGGCTAAGAATATGCATGCATCATACATGCTAGGGGGAGTACAACTGGGGGAATCCATAGTGGAGAAGGATCTGGGGGTTTTGGTAGATCATAAGCTCAATAATAGCATGCAATGCCAAGCTGCTGTTTCCAAAGCGAGCAAAGTCCTTTCTTGTATTAAGAGAGGTATGGACTCCAGAGAGAGAGATATCATTTTGCCCCTGTTCAAATCATTAGTAAGACCTCACCTGGAATATGCAGTTCAGTTTTGGGCACCAGTTCTCAAAAAGGATATCGGGGAACTGGAGAAAGTGCAGAGAAGGGCAACCAAACTGATAAGAGGCATGAAGGAACTCAGCTATGAGGAAAGATTAGAGGAACTGAATTTATTCACTCTTGAGAAGAGGAGAATAAGGGGGGATATGATCAACATGTTCAAATATATTAGGGGTCCATATAGTGAACTTGGTGTTGAGTTGTTCTCTGTATGGTCAACCCAGAGGACAAGGGGGCACTCTTTACGTCTAGAGGAAAAGAGATTTCATCTTCAAGTACGGAAAGGTTTCTTCACAGTTAGAGCTGTGAAAATGTGGAATAGACTCCCGCCAGTAGTGATGGACGAACTTCCGACGGGACGTTTCGCGAACGCGAAACGCGAACGGACACAAACGTTCGCGAAAACGACCGTTCGCCGCGGGCTCCATTGACTTCAATGGGAGGCGAATTTCGCAAACCTTTAGGTCGAATTTGCGGCCACGGGGTAATTATTAGGGGGTAGCACGTAGTCCCACCACCTGGACAATAGCATAATACATGTATGAGGTGAATTTGGGATCGATAACTACAAGCATTTTTTTTTTATTTGGGAAATTGTTCTGACAATTCAGGACTATGGAGCTAATGAAGGCAATGGAGGAGAGGGAAGGTCAGGGACCAGGGTAGGCAAACAAGAGGGTGCAGGAGATACAGAGCACTGACAGCAGCACCGTAATACAGAGCACTGACATCAGCACCGTGACATACAGCGCTGACAGCAGCTCCGTGACATACAGCGCTGACAGCAGCTCCGTGACATACAGCGCTGACAGCAGCTCCGTGACATACAGCGCTGACAGCAGCTCCGTGACATACAGCGCTGACAGCAGCTCCGTGACATACAGCGCTGACAGCAGCACCGTGACATACAGCGCTGACAGCAGCTCCGTGACATACAGCGCTGACAGCAGCTCCGTGACATACAGCGCTGACAGCAGCTCCGTGACATACAGCACTGACAGCAGCTCCGTGACATACAGCGCTGACAGCAGCTCCGTGACATACAGCGCTGACAGCAGCACCGTGACATACAGCGCTGACAGCAGCTCCGTGACATACAGCGCTGACAGCAGCTCCGTGACATACAGCGCTGACAGCAGCTCCGTGACATACAGCACTGACAGCAGCTCCGTGACATACAGCGCTGACAGCAGCTCCGTGACATACAGCGCTGACAGCAGCACCGTGACATACAGCGCTGACAGCAGCTCCGTGACATACAGCGCTGACAGCAGCTCCGTGACATACAGCGCTGACAGCAGCTCCGTGACATACAGCGCTGACAGCAGCTCCGTGACATACAGCGCTGACAGCAGCTCCGTGACATACAGCGCTGACAGCAGCTCCGTGACATACAGCGCTGACAGCAGCTCCGTGACATACAGCGCTGACAGCAGCTCCGTGACATACAGCGCTGACAGCAGCACCGTAAGCAGCCCCAGGAGGAAGTCAGCACAGCACAGGGATGGTGTGATCCCCTCATAATAAGAACCCCCAGGAGGAAGTCAGCAAAGCACAGGGATGGTGGGAGCCCCTCATAATAAGAACACCCAGGAGGAAGTCAGCACAGCACAGGGATGGTGGGAACCCCTCATAATAAGCAGCCCCAGTAGAAATATGACACCGCTCAACCTCTTCAAAGAGGAGGGTAGGGGCATATAGTACGGTGTGCTTTTTTGGGTCAGGGAAGTGAGCCAAATGAATTAAGAAGGTCTGTGTGCTTGATTCCAAAAATTGTTTATAGACATATACATGGTCTACTGATCACATGTGTTGAATTCCTCCGAGATCCATGCCTCATTCATTTTTAGAAATGTGAGGTAGTTAACACTGTCGTGAGCTAGGCGAGTACGCTTATCGGTCACAATCCCCCCTGCTGCGCTGAACGTCCTTTCGGACAGGACACTGGATGAGGGGCAAGCCAACAGTTCGATTGCAAATTGGGCAAGCTCTGGCCAGAGGTCAAGCCTGCCCACCCAGTAGTCTAGGGGTTCATCACTCCTCAGAGCGTCCACATCGGCCGTTAACCCAATGTAGTCGGACACCTGACGGTCTAGGCGTTCCCTGATGCTGGATCCGGATGACACCTGTCGATGGGTCGGCTGAAAGAATGACCTCATATCCGAAGTCACCAACACATCTTCAAACCGGCCTCTTCTTGCAGGCGCTGTTGGATTGGTACCCGCAAATCCTTCTCTGGGAGTGGGAATTGCTCCTCTGCCAGCGCACGCAAAAGCAGAATGCAGCATTTCTCGAAGCAAGGCCTGGAAGTGCTGCATTCTGACAGCCCTCTGCGACGGCGGTAACATTTCCGCCATTTTGTGTTTGTACCGGGGATCTAAGTACGTTGCCACCCAGTACTGGTCCTTGACCCTCATGCTTTTTATACGGGGGTCCCTATTAAAACACTGGAGCATGAAGGCCCCCATTTGCACTCAAGCGGAAGGTATGTGGTGGTGGTGGTGTTGTTGGTGGTAGTGTCTTTGGGGGTGCACATAGCAGAGAGTGAAGAAGAGGGTGCAGATCGAGAGGATGAGGAGGGTGCAGAAGAATAAGGCTGAGTGAGCCACTCAACCAAGTCTGGTGCGTCCTTTAAAGTAATTGAACGCACCTTCTGCAACTTCCCACTTTGGCTCAAGGCTGTTGCTCCTGCCCTACCCCTACCACCCCTGCGGAAGGGCCTGCCTCTTCCTCTGCCTGTCATTTTTTAAATCACCCTGTGACAAAACTCTTAGTCCCTATACCGCTGAAGGACTGCTGCAGTATAGGGCAGCGGTCAGCAGTAGTGCACGTCAACCCTATGTATTGTGGACCGATAGCGGTCCTTACAGAACAGCAGACTGTACTGCACTCAGGCCTATGTACCGTAGCACCCTATACCAAGTTACCAGTCCTTATAAAAACTTTTGTGGACCAAGCAGGTTGTGTGTTAGTGTTTAGCAGACTGTGCGTCAGTCCCTATACCGCTGAAGGACTGCTGCAGTATAGGGCAGCGGTCAGCAGTAGTGCACGGCAACCCTATGTATTGTGGACCGATAGCGGTCCTTACAGAACAGCAGACTGTAACGCACTCAGGCCTATGTACCGTAGCACCCTATACCAAGTTACCAGTCCTTATAAGAACTTTTGTGGACCAAGCAGGTTGTGTGTTAGTGATTAGCAGACTGTACGTCAGTCCCTATACCAATGAAGGACTGCTGCAGTATAGGGCAGCGGTCAGCAGTAGTGCACGGCAACCCTATGTATTGTGGACCGATAGCGGTCCTTACAGAACAGCAGACTGTACTGCACTCAGGCCTATGTACCGTAGCACCCTATACCAAGTTACCAGTCCTTATAAGAACTTTTGTGGACCAAGCAGGTTGTGTATTAGTGTTTAGCAGACTGTGCGTCAGTCCCTATACCGCTGAAGGACTGCTGCAGTATAGGGCAGCGGTCAGCAGTAGTGCACGGCAACCCTATGTATTGTGGACCGATAGCAGTCCTTACAGAACAGCAGACTGTACTGCACTCAGGCCTATGTACCGTAGCACCCTATACCAAGTTACCAGTCCTTATAAGAACTTTTGTGGACCAAGCAGGTTGTGTGTTAGTGATTAGCAGACTGTACGTCAGTCCCTATACCAATGAAGGACTGCTGCAGTATAGGGCAGCGGTCAGCAGTAGTGCACGGCAACCCTATGTATTGTGGACCGATAGCGGTCCTTACAGAACAGCAGACTGTACTGCACTCAGGCCTATGTACCGTAGCACCCTATACCAAGTTACCAGTCCTTATAAGAACTTTTGTGGACCAAGCAGGTTGTGTGTTAGTGTTTAGCAGACTGTGCGTCAGTCCCTATACCGCTGAAGGACTGCTGCAGTATAGGGCAGCGGTCAGCAGTAGTGCACGGCAACCCTATGTATTGTGGACCGATAGCGGTCCTTACAGAACAGCAGACTGTACTGCACTCAGGCCTATGTACCGTAGCACCCTATACCAAGTTACCAGTCCTTATAAGAACTTTTGTGGACCAAGCAGGTTGTGTGTTAGTGATTAGCAGACTGTACGTCAGTCCCTATACCAATGAAGGACTGCTGCAGTATAGGGCAGCGGTCAGCAGTAGTGCACGGCAACCCTATGTATTGTGGACCGATAGCGGTCCTTACAGAACAGCAGACTGTACTGCACTCAGGCCTATGTACCGTAGCACCCTATACCAAGTTACCAGTCCTTATAAGAACTTTTGTGGACCAAGCAGGTTGTGTATTAGTGTTTAGCAGACTGTGCGTCAGTCCCTATACCGCTGAAGGACTGCTGCAGTATAGGGCAGCGGTCAGCAGTAGTGCACGGCAACCCTATGTATTGTGGACCGATAGCAGTCCTTACAGAACAGCAGACTGTACTGCACTCAGGCCTATGTACCGTAGCACCCTATACCAAGTTACCAGTCCTTATAAGAACTTTTGTGGACCAAGCAGGTTGTGTGTTAGTGTTTAGCAGACTGTGCGTCAGTCCCTATACCGCTGAAGGACTGCTGCAGTATAGGGCAGCGGTCAGCAGTAGTGCACGGCAACCCTATGTATTGTGGACCGATAGCGGTCCTTACAGAACAGCAGACTGTAACGCACTCAGGCCTATGTACCGTAGCACCCTATACCAAGTTACCAGTCCTTATAAGAACTTTTGTGGACCAAGCAGGTTGTGTGTTAGTGATTAGCAGACTGTACGTCAGTCCCTATACCAATGAAGGACTGCTGCAGTATAGGGCAGCGGTCAGCAGTAGTGCACGGCAACCCTATGTATTGTGGACCGATAGCGGTCCTTACAGAACAGCAGACTGTACTGCACTCAGGCCTATGTACCGTAGCACCCTATACCAAGTTACCAGTCCTTATAAGAACTTTTGTGGACCAAGCAGGTTGTGTATTAGTGTTTAGCAGACTGTGCGTCAGTCCCTATACCGCTGAAGGACTGCTGCAGTATAGGGCAGCGGTCAGCAGTAGTGCACGGCAACCCTATGTATTGTGGACCGATAGCAGTCCTTACAGAACAGCAGACTGTAACGCACTCAGGCCTATGTACCGTAGCACCCTATACCAAGTTACCAGTCCTTATAAGAACTTTTGTGGACCAAGCAGGTTGTGTGTTAGTGATTAGCAGACTGTACGTCAGTCCCTATACCAATGAAGGACTGCTGCAGTATAGGGCAGCGGTCAGCAGTAGTGCACGGCAACCCTATGTATTGTGGACCGATAGCAGTCCTTACAGAACAGCAGACTGTACTGCACTCAGGCCTATGTACCGTAGCACCCTATACCAAGTTACCAGTCCTTATAAGAACTTTTGTGGACCAAGCAGGTTGTGTGTTAGTGATTAGCAGACTGTACGTCAGTCCCTATACCAATGAAGGACTGCTGCAGTATAGGGCAGCGGTCAGCAGTAGTGCACGGCAACCCTATGTATTGTGGACCGATAGCGGTCCTTACAGAACAGCAGACTGTACTGCACTCAGGCCTATGTACCGTAGCACCCTATACCAAGTTACCAGTCCTTATAAGAACTTTTGTGGACCAAGCAGGTTGTGTATTAGTGTTTAGCAGACTGTGCGTCAGTCCCTATACCGCTGAAGGACTGCTGCAGTATAGGGCAGCGGTCAGCAGTAGTGCACGGCAACCCTATGTATTGTGGACCGATAGCAGTCCTTACAGAACAGCAGACTGTACTGCACTCAGGCCTATGTACCGTAGCACCCTATACCAAGTTACCAGTCCTTATAAGAACTTTTGTGGACCAAGCAGGTTGTGTGTTAGTGTTTAGCAGACTGTGCGTCAGTCCCTATACCGCTGAAGGACTGCTGCAGTATAGGGCAGCGGTCAGCAGTAGTGCACGGCAACCCTATGTATTGTGGACCGATAGCGGTCCTTACAGAACAGCAGACTGTAACGCACTCAGGCCTATGTACCGTAGCACCCTATACCAAGTTACCAGTCCTTATAAGAACTTTTGTGGACCAAGCAGGTTGTGTGTTAGTGATTAGCAGACTGTACGTCAGTCCCTATACCAATGAAGGACTGCTGCAGTATAGGGCAGCGGTCAGCAGTAGTGCACGGCAACCCTATGTATTGTGGACCGATAGCGGTCCTTACAGAACAGCAGACTGTACTGCACTCAGGCCTATGTACCGTAGCACCCTATACCAAGTTACCAGTCCTTATAAGAACTTTTGTGGACCAAGCAGGTTGTGTATTAGTGTTTAGCAGACTGTGCGTCAGTCCCTATACCGCTGAAGGACTGCTGCAGTATAGGGCAGCGGTCAGCAGTAGTGCACGGCAACCCTATGTATTGTGGACCGATAGCAGTCCTTACAGAACAGCAGACTGTAACGCACTCAGGCCTATGTACCGTAGCACCCTATACCAAGTTACCAGTCCTTATAAGAACTTTTGTGGACCAAGCAGGTTGTGTGTTAGTGATTAGCAGACTGTACGTCAGTCCCTATACCAATGAAGGACTGCTGCAGTATAGGGCAGCGGTCAGCAGTAGTGCACGGCAACCCTATGTATTGTGGACCGATAGCAGTCCTTACAGAACAGCAGACTGTACTGCACTCAGGCCTATGTACCGTAGCACCCTATACCAAGTTACCAGTCCTTATAAGAACTTTTGTGGACCAAGCAGGTTGTGTGTTAGTGATTAGCAGACTGTACGTCAGTCCCTATACCAATGAAGGACTGCTGCAGTATAGGGCAGCGGTCAGCAGTAGTGCACGGCAACCCTATGTATTGTGGACCGATAGCGGTCCTTACAGAACAGCAGACTGTACTGCACTCAGGCCTATGTACCGTAGCACCCTATACCAAGTTACCAGTCCTTATAAGAACTTTTGTGGACCAAGCAGGTTGTGTATTAGTGTTTAGCAGACTGTGCGTCAGTCCCTATACCGCTGAAGGACTGCTGCAGTATAGGGCAGCGGTCAGCAGTAGTGCACGGCAACCCTATGTATTGTGGACCGATAGCAGTCCTTACAGAACAGCAGACTGTACTGCACTCAGGCCTATGTACCGTAGCACCCTATACCAAGTTACCAGTCCTTATAAGAACTTTTGTGGACCAAGCAGGTTGTGTGTTAGTGTTTAGCAGACTGTGCGTCAGTCCCTATACCGCTGAAGGACTGCTGCAGTATAGGGCAGCGGTCAGCAGTAGTGCACGGCAACCCTATGTATTGTGGACCGATAGCGGTCCTTACAGAACAGCAGACTGTAACGCACTCAGGCCTATGTACCGTAGCACCCTATACCAAGTTACCAGTCCTTATAAGAACTTTTGTGGACCAAGCAGGTTGTGTGTTAGTGATTAGCAGACTGTACGTCAGTCCCTATACCAATGAAGGACTGCTGCAGTATAGGGCAGCGGTCAGCAGTAGTGCACGGCAACCCTATGTATTGTGGACCGATAGCGGTCCTTACAGAACAGCAGACTGTACTGCACTCAGGCCTATGTACCGTAGCACCCTATACCAAGTTACCAGTCCTTATAAGAACTTTTGTGGACCAAGCAGGTTGTGTATTAGTGTTTAGCAGACTGTGCGTCAGTCCCTATACCGCTGAAGGACTGCTGCAGTATAGGGCAGCGGTCAGCAGTAGTGCACGGCAACCCTATGTATTGTGGACCGATAGCAGTCCTTACAGAACAGCAGACTGTACTGCACTCAGGCCTATGTACCGTAGCACCCTATACCAAGTTACCAGTCCTTATAAGAACTTTTGTGGACCAAGCAGGTTGTGTGTTAGTGTTTAGCAGACTGTGCGTCAGTCCCTATACCGCTGAAGGACTGCTGCAGTATAGGGCAGCGGTCAGCAGTAGTGCACGTCAACCCTATGTATTGTGGACCGATAGCGGTCCTTACAGAACAGCAGACTGTAACGCACTCAGGCCTATGTACCGTAGCACCCTATACCAAGTTACCAGTCCTTATAAGAACTTTTGTGGACCAAGCAGGTTGTGTATTAGTGTTTAGCAGACTGTGCGTCAGTCCCTATACCGCTGAAGGACTGCTGCAGTATAGGGCAGCGGTCAGCAGTAGTGCACGGCAACCCTATGTATTGTGGACCGATAGCGGTCCTTACAGAACAGCAGACTGTACCGCACCCAAGCCTATGTACCGTAGCACCCTAGACAGACCAAGTTACCAGTCCTGATAAAGAGCTTTGTGGAACAAGTGAGTTGTGAATGATTAGCAGACTGCAGCAGAAGGGCAGCAGTCAAGTATAATATTCTTTCTATATTTGGAAGAAAGAATATTATACGTGTACAAGCCTATTACCGTACCACTGATACCAGTCCTGAAAAGAACCTTTGTGGAACTAATAGTAACAGCAAGTCTTTAAAATTATCCTCACTGCCTGACACACTGCTTCCTGCCTGTCCCTATACAAATTGGCAAAAAAGAGTAGGCTGGAACGATTAGCTGGAACAGCTCTTTTGTGGACCTGATAGTAACAGCTAATGATGATGATGATGATGATGATGAAGAAAGACTAATCTGGCTGAGCTGTCCCTAAAATAGCAGCATACAGCGCTCTGTCCCTTTATCTAAACTGACAAAAGAAACTCAGGCTGCTGACCTAACACCTATACCAGTCCTGAAAAGAACTTTTGTGTACCAAATAGCTAGCGTTTTCTCTGTCCCTACTCCACACAGGATCCTTTCCCTACAGTGACAGAAGAAAGAATGTAAAATGGCCACCGGATCGGGTGTATTTATAGGTTAGGGGGAATGTCCAAGTGTCCATGAGCTGTCATGTCTCAATTGGTTGTCCTGTAACACATGATAAACGTGTCACGAAAGGTTAAAGTTCTTGTATACATTAAACACGTAAGTCCGCCGGGGCGAACGACGGAAAAAGGCGTTCGAACCCGCGGACGGCGAAAGTCGGAAATTCGCCGCGAAACGACCGCCGGGCGAACCGTTCGGCCATCACTACCCGCCAGAGGTGGTTCTGGCCAGCTCAGTAGATTGCTTTAAGAAAGGCCTGGATACTTTCCTGAATGTACATAATATAACTGGGTACTAACATAGGTAAAGTTGATCCAGGAAAAATCCGATCGCCTCTTGGGGGATCAGGAAGGAATTTTTTTCCCCTGCTGTAGCAAATTGGAGCATGCTCTGCTGGGGTTTTTTTTCGCCTTCCTCTGGATCAATTGTGGGCATACAATTGGGTATTTGGATTGTACGATTATTTTTTATTTTATTTATTTGTTTTTAAGGTTGAACTGGATGGACTTGTGTCTTTTTTCAACCTGACTAACTATGTAACTATGTAACTATGTAACAAGAGGCTGTATTACGGAACCGGTAAGTGAAAACAGGCTGTAGGAGACAGACAAGAATCTAAAGGGTAAGGCCAGAGCAGCAGCACTGCAAATGTAAGTCAAGAGGCTGAACAAACTGAACAAATGCTTTGTAAATTCCCTGATGGTAAGATGACTGGTGTGATCCCAAGAAAAAGAAGCAGATGCCACTTTTGGGAGCACACTTGTAAAAAAGCACGGGGGTGCCTTCATACAACGCAAGTCAGTGTAGGAGGGGGACACACGGAAAGTCACCTGATGAGATGGGAAGTAAAGTTTCCCTTTGATAAAAGTGAGACAGGATTTGACCTGGCACAGTGGTGCCAAAGTGAGGCATTGAAAACAATGAAGAAACAAGGGAGAAGGATATGTGGCAGTGCTGCATCCTGCCAGGGTGTAAAAATGTTGACGCAGGATTCTCATCCAGGCAGTTTAGGGGGCTCCAGGGTGCTTTTCTCAGTCAGAGAAAACAGTTTTTTTTTCAGTTTCTTCATCAGTTGGTAAAACCTGGTTTGGGAACTGGAACCTAGAGATTTCCTAGAGTTGAGAGGGATGAAATCTCCTGTCCTGAGTCCTGGTTTTGTGAATAACCAGCACACTGAACAGGTGTGTGAAGGGCCTTTTGCTGAGAACCAACCATGTTTCTGGGCTTCACCCTAGCAAGTGTCTGCCAGGAGTCAGGATGTTTCCACCTAGGAGAGAGATGGGGGCCAGAGCAACAAGAGGCTGCATTAGGGAACCGGTACGTGAAAACAGGCTGTAGGAGACAGACAAGAATCTAACGGGTAAGGCCAGAGCAGCAGCACTGCAGATGTAAGTCAAGAGGCTGAACAAACTGAACAAATGCTTTGTAAATTCCCTGATGGTAAGATGACTGGTGTGATCCCAAGAAAAAGAAGCAGATGCCACTTTTGGAAGCACACTTGTAAAAAAGCACGGGGGTGTCTTCATACAACCCAAGTCAGCGTAGGAGGGGGACACACGGAAAGTCACCTGATGAGATGGGAAGTAAAGTTTCCCTTTGATAAAAGTGAGACAGGATTTGACCTGGCACAGTGGTGCCAAAGTGAGGCGTTGAAAACAATGAAGAAACAAGGGAGAAGGATATGTGGCAGTGCTGCATCCTGCCAGGGTGTAAAAATTGTTGACGCAGAATTCTCATCCAGGCAGTTTAGGGGGCTCCAGGGTGCTTTTCTCAGTCAGAGAAAACAAGTTTTTTTTCCAGTTTCTTCATCAGTTGGTAAAACCTGGTTTGGGAGCTGGAATCCAGAGATTTCCTAGAGTTGGGAGGGATGAAATCTCCAGTCCTGAGTCCTGGTTTTGTGAATAACCAGCACACTGAACAGGTGTGTGCAGGGCCTTTTGCTGAGACCCGAGCATGTTTCTGGGCTTCACCCTAGCAAGTGTCTACCAGGAGTCAGGAGGTTTCCACCTAGGAGAGAGGTGGGGGCCAGAGCAACAAGAGGCTGTATTACAGAACCGGTACGTGAAAACAGGCTGTAGGAGACAAACAAGAATCTAAAGGGTAAGGCCAGAGCAGCAGCACTGCAGATGTAAGTCAAGAGGCTGAGTGTATAATGTTGAAAAGTCCCTACGAGGACTTCTTTGACTTGATATCTGGAACTGTGTTGAATCTTTCTTTTAATAAATTTGGGCAAGAAAAGCCCCTAAAAAATAAAAATAAAAAAATGAGTCCTTAACCGCTTCCCACCTGCCGTATAGACAAATGACATTGGGAGGGATGCTCTCTTGTTCTGGGATGATATTATATGAGGGGACATGATGATGTCATATTCTTGGGACAAGCTGAAACCCCAATCTCGGTAAAGAGCTGATGACGTGGCTCTTTACCCATGTGATCAGCTGTGTCCAATGACAGCTGATCACATGTAAACAAGAAAGTTCCATTTACAGGCTCTCCTCACCTCACACTGACAGAGTGTGAGAAGAGAAGAGCCGATCAGCGGCATCTTCCCACAGGGGAGACCTGTAGTGATAATCAGGGCACTGATCATCATTATCAGTGCAGATCATCATTATCAGTGCAGCCACAACAGTGCCCATCAGTGATACCAATCTGTGCCCATCAGTGATGCCAATTTGTGTCAGTGATGCAAGTTAGTGCTGCCTTTTGGTGCCCATCAGTGCCTGCTCGTCAGTGCCACCCATCAGTGCCGCCTATCCGTGCAACCTATCATTGCCCATAAGTGCCGCCTATCAGTGTTTAATATCAGTGCCCATCAGTGCTGCATATTAGTGCCTCCTTATCAGTGCCATTCAGTGCCACCTCATCAGTGCAGCCTCATCGTCACACTAGTGAAGGAGAAAAAATACCTATTTACAAAATTTTCTGACAGAAGCTAAGAAAACTTTTTTTTTTCAATATTTGGGTTTTTTTTCATTTTTTTTTTGCAAAAAATGTAAAACCCAGTGGTGATTCACGTGGTGATGTGAATTAACCACTTACAGACCGGACCATTTTGCTGGTCAAAGACCAGACCACTTTTTGCGATTCGGCACTGCGTTGCTTTAACTGACAATTGCGCGGTCATGCGACGTGGCTCCCAAACAAAATTGACGCCCTTTTTCTCCTACAAATAGAGCTTTCTTTTGGTGGTATTTGATCACCTCTGCGGTTTTTATTTTTTGCACTATAAACAAGAATAGAGCAACAATTTTGAAAAAAACTCATTTTTTTTTACTTTTTGTTATAATAAATATCCCCCAAAAATATATAAAAAAAAATTTTTTCCCTCAGTTTAGGCCAATACGTATTCAACGCAATAAGCGATTATTGATTGGTTTGCGCAAAAGTTATAGCGTTTACAAAATAGGGGATAGTTTTATGGCATTTTTATTAATATTATTTTTTTTACTAGTAATGGCGGTGATGAGCGATTTTTATTGTGACTGCGACATTATGGCGGACACATCGGACATTTTTGACACATTTTTGGGACCATTGTCATTTATACAGCAATCACTGCTATATAAATGCAGTGATTCCTGTGTAAATGACACTGGTAGTGAAGGGGTTAACCAGTGGGTGGCAGTGTAGGGGTTAAGTGTTCCTAGGGGTGTTACTAACTGTTGGGGGCTGGGCTTTCATTTAGTGAACACTGATCTCTGCTTCAATCACATGGAGCAGAGATCAGCATCACTAGTTGCTAGGCAGAATGGGGAAATGCTGTTTACAACGGCATTTCTCCATTCAGCCGCCCCGTGAGACGATTGCGGGTATGCCCGCCGCGATCGAGTCCGCGGGACCCACGACCAGACTCACGGGGGTCCCGGCCGGCACACGAGCGTGCCGCCGCGGGTGCGCTCGCGATGCCAGGGCGGCAAATTTAAAGGGACGTACAGGTACGCCGATTTGCCTGCCCGTGCCATTCTGCCGACGTACATCGGCGTTCGCTGATCGGGAACTGGTTAAGTGGTGATACCACCAAAAGAAAGCAAAAGAAAGGAATACATGTACAGTATTGCATGACCGTGCAATTGTAATTCAAAGTGTGACAGCACTGAAAGCTGAAAATTGGCTTGGGCAGGAACGGGGTAAAAGTGTCCTGTAGGCAAGTGGTTAACACTCTACCAGTTGAAGGGAGTTCTCACAACAAATAAACAGTTATTACATGGCAAAGAATTCTCAGAGCACAACAGGTTAGTTAAGGGAAGAGCACAGTAGAATTTAAAATCCAGACCATATCACACACAAAATGTACAGAACCACATTCCCATAGACAGAAATTTGTCAGTCACTTGTCATTTTAAATTATACATATAAAATAACTAAATGTTTCATGTACATCTACTTATTTGTCTTTAGCCTCAAAACCCCATATTTTATTAAAGCATACAGAGATGTATGAATACATATGGAAGAATAGGACAACAATCTGTTGTATTTGCTATGCATTCTATATTACAGTATATGAAATATGAAATGACTGTTGGGGGAAGTCCCTTAATTTGGAACAGTTGATAGCTTCATTAACTGTTTTCTTTGTGGAGACTTTCTCTGGAAATACAAATGACTGTGGTTATGCTGAAATAAAATAACATGAAAAAGTATTATGTTTTACTTGTTTATTATTATTTATTATTATTAATGAAGTCCAGGAAAATTGTTTGATACTGTCAGCAGGTAGAACTCAATAACACAGTGAAAGAGGTCTTATGACCTCTTATCTTATGAATTTTGACAAATTCCAGGGGTGGGAACTTCCGGTGACGTCGCGTCTGGTCCTTAGAGCGCACGGCACAGAGTTGTGTTCCAAGCCAGCATTTTATGCTTTGAACAAGAGTTCTCTTGTGATTTTACAATTTGTATTTAAATATTATTTTAAATAAACAGGATTAGGCTCTGGATATCTCCTTTTACATGCCAATACAACTGAGAGATTGTCTCGGCTGGGTGCACAGATAATTGCTGGGGATCTATCACAGGATTCTGAGGATTCCAAGGATTGCGTTATGCTGACAGGCGCAATACATATTGAGAGTTGGTAAGTGAGGGCACGGCACCTGACTGCCCTTATCTGCACTTTATGTGGAGCACGGATTGCACTTTATATGATGATGGTTTGATCTAGCACTGTAAAGATTGCAAGAATTAGCACTTTAATTTATGAACTTTACTTTAATGCATCTGGAATGTATTCACAGTGCTTCACTTTTTCCACATTTTGTTATTTTACAGCCTTATTCCAATATGGATTGCATTCTTTATTTTCCTCAAAATCCTGCAAACAATACCCCATAATGACAACTTGAAATACGTTTGTTTGAAATCTTTATTAAAAATAAAAAAACAAAAAAAATCACATGTACATAAGTATTCACAGCCTTTGCAATTACACTCAAAATTGAATTCAGGTGCATCCTGTTTCCACTGATCATCCTTGAGATGTTTCTACAACTTGATTGGAGTCCACCTGTGGTAAATTCAGTTGATTGGAAATGATTTGGAGAGGCACACACCTGTCTATACAAGATCCCACAGTTAACAGTTCATGTCAGAGCACAAAATAAGCCATGAAGTCCAAGGAACTGTCTGTTGACCTCTGAAACATGATTGTATGGAGGCACAGATCTGGGAAAGGGTACAGAAAAAAATCTGAAGTATAGAAGGTCCCAATGAGCACAGTGGCCTCCATTGTCCATAAATGGAAGAAGTTTGGAATCACCGGGGAGAAGGGTTTTAGTCAGGGAGTTGGCCAAGAACCCAGTGGTCACTCTGACAGAGCTCCAGAATTTCTCTGTGGAGAGATCGCTGTATTAATGCCAATGGTCCCAAAAATGTGTCAAAACTGTCCGACGTGTCCGCCATAATGTCATTATAAAAATCGCTGAAAAAAAATATTAATAAACATGCCATAAAACTATCCCCTATTTTGTAGACGCTATAACTTTTGTGCAAATTATTATTATTATTATTATTATATATTATTATATTATTATTATTATTATATATATATTATATTATTGCGATTTTTTTTATTTTTTACCAAAAATATGTAGAAGAATACGTATCAGCCTAAACTGAGGAAAAAAAATGTTTTTATATATTTTTGGGGGATATTTATTATAGCAAAAAGTTAAAAATAATGTGTTTTTTCAAAATTGTCGCTCTTTTTTTGTTTATAGCGCTAAAAATAAAAACTGCAGAGGTGATCAAATACCACCAAAATAAAGCTCTATTAGTGGGGGGAAAAAAACATAAATTTTGTTTGGGAGCCACGTCCCATGTGTCAGTTAAAGCAACGCAGTGCTGAATCACAAAAAGTAGTCTGGTCTTTGGCCAGCCAAATGGTCTGGGACTTAAGCGGATTAAGTAGGTATACGATTTGAGGTTTCAACTGAACTGTTGCATTACCCTTGTATAGGGAATCACATTGTTTAGACAGCGCTCGGTTTAACGCTTAACAAATCTGTTATATTTTCTGAGTATCCTATATTATATAAATTATGAAATGACTCTGTTGGGGGAAGTCCCTGATTTTGGAACAGTTGATAGCTTCGTTAACTGTCTTCTTTGCTGAGACTTTCTCTGGAAATACAAATGACCGTAGCTATCCTGAAATAATTTTTTTTTTTTTAAAAGTATTATGTTTTAGTTGTTTATTAAAATAATCTTTTGAAGTCCAGGGAAATGGTTTGATACTGTCAGGAGGCAGAACACAGTGAAAGAGATCTTATGACCTCTTATCTTACAATTTTAACAAATACTAGTAAATGTATAATTCCAGTAACACACTCACCTATTAATCCAAAAGAGCTGAAACAAATAAAGTCTACAAGAAAGAAAAAATCAGTTCAGTCTAAAAACATTTGGAGGATGGCTAATTACATAGTGTAGTTAATTGTGAAAAGACACCTATCCATTGTGTTCAACCAAATCATTTAATAAATGTTATACAATATGTTTTACATGAGTGAGCAATATGATTTATTTTTTTCTGGAAGGGTATGGTGTGTGCTTTTAAATGCTTCTTACAACACTTAGAGGGATTTGTGACTAGCGACAGATGATCCTGATTACTCACACTGTATGTTTAGCTCTTCTACCTTTTTTTTTTTCAATCTTTTTTCCACTCAAAAAGTAATTTCAGTCTCAAAACACCCCCAGTCTAAGGCCTGGTTCACGTCACTGCTTGTCACGGAGCGCGGTCAAAATCACGCTCATTCCTGGCACGCAGACAAATGCTCTGCTCTCTAGGGGTGTCACCAATTCTTAATGGTACCCCACACATTGGCAAATGCTGGGTATTTTTAGCAAGGCACAATTTTTAAATATGGGTCAGAGACTTCTTTCCCTGCATTTCTGCGAGCAGAGTCGTCCATTGAAATGAATGGCATGCCCTAAATGCAGCCACACAGATGTGAACCAATGACTTGGTCACATTTTAACCGCTTCCCGACTGGCGCACAACGATGTACGTTGGCAGAATGGCACGGGCAGGCAAATTGGCGTACAGGTACATCCATTTAAAATTGCCCCCATGCCATCGCGTGCGCGCCACGTGCGCACGCCTGTCAGGACCCCCGTGAGCCCGACCGCGGGTCCTGCGGACTCAGGGACCCCGCGATCGTCTCACGGGGAGGGAGAATGGGGAGATGCCGCAACAAGTGACACTGATCTCTTCTCCCTGTGATTGGAGCAGAGATCGGTGTTCTGCAAATCACAGCCACGCCCCCACAGTTGTAAACACGCCCCTATGACACACTTAACCCCTACACTGCCACCTCCTGGTTAACCCCTTCACTGCCAGTGTCATTTACACAGGAATCAGTGCATTTGTATAGCACTGATTGCTGTATAAATGACAATGGTCCCAAAAATGTGTCAAAAATGTCCGATGTGTACGCCATAATGTCGCAGTCACAATAAAAATCGCTGATCACCACCATTACTAGTAAAAAAAAAAAATATTAATAAAAATGCAATAAAACTACAGGCACAGTGGTGTAGTGGTTAGCACTCTCACCTAGCAGTAAGAAGGGTCACTGGTTCGAATCCCAACCATGACACTACCTGCCTGGAGTTTGCATGTATTCCCTGTGCCTGCGTGGGTTTCCTCCGGGTACTCCGGTTTCCTCCCACAATCCAAAGACATGCAGGTAGGCTAATTGGCTTCTGTCCAAAATTGGCCCTAGTATATGAATGGGGACCTTGGATTGTGGGCTTGTTGAGGGTAGGGACCGATGTGAGTGTGCCATGTACAGGGATAGCGACAATTGTAGACACTCACTCAGGTTGAACTGGATGAACTGGTGTCTTTATTCAACCTTACTAACTATGAAACTATGAACTATCCCCTATTTTGTAAACGCTATAACTTTTGCGTCAACCAATCAATAATCGCTTATTGCGTTTTTTTTTACCAAAAATATGTAGAAGAATACGTTCTGTGTCAGCTCCTAGATTATTTGTGTTCACTGTTCAAGACTTGTGGTTTGAGATGTGATCATCAAATGTGTTTAAAATCCAACTGAGAATGTTTGTTTGCATTCTGTGCTTTTCTCTTGCAATTGAAATGGAGGAGGTAATTGTGCTTACAACCACTTAATTCACATATCTGATTGGCTATGCGACAAAGAAAATGTTTTATTTTGGAAAGGCTTCTTTTCTTTCAAAGTTATATAACATTGCAAGGGATAGATAAGATCACATTTGTCATATTTGTGCACACAAAAATTAGCATTGCAACAACATTTTACATGAGAGTTTGAAAATGTCATCTAGAGCACCAACGTATTTGTTGAACTGGGGGCCTAAATGGTAGCCATACTTTTAGTGCAGTTATACTTTACTTGATTCGCAGAACATCCCAAAGCCTTAATCTCACATGTTCTTGTTTCTGTCAGAATTGACCTTCATTTAGTCCTAAAGAGAGGGCTTCCACTGTTAGGACACATAAAAGATGGTTTCTCCCTAGGAAGAAATAGAGATACAGTTACCCTTAGTGCCCGTTCACACTACCGTCAGGCGACTTAGCCGCCTGACAAGTCGCTCTCCGTTCTGTACTACGGAACCGTTCTAATAGGAGCGACTCAAGTCGCTCCAACTTAGAAAAACTTTCCTGTACTATTTTTGGGGCGACTTCAGGCGACTTGCATTGACTTCTATACAGAAGTCATTTTGCAAGTCGCCGCTGAAGTCGTGTGCAGGTCGCGTCTGTGAGTCGCGCTGCAAGTCGCGTCGCCCCTGTGTGAACGGGCACTTAAAGAATATCTAAAGACATTTCAGATCAAATTGAGTTTTGAATCCAAGGGTTTGAGTCCCGGTCAGGAGTCCCAGCAACATTGACTGTTCTGTTCCACAGGTCGTTTTATGCATCGACATACCTCCTTAGACCTAATCTGTGCAGAAATGATGGTCACCTGCTGACTTGGCACCATCCACCGTCAAATAATTATTAAAAAGGGAAAAAGGGTATTAATAATGTGATGGAATGCCTGGCATCCCAGCCTGGGTGCCTCCGTTAATCTACCTGTCAGGGATACCACATGCAGGCATCCAACAGGGGTGATCAGATCAGTTGGCTGCACCTTAATGAATCACGAACAGATGAATAAATAAACAATATGTTTATTAACCACTTCAGCTCCGGACCAATAAATACCTTAAGGACCAGAGGTGTTTTTGCAATTTCGCACTGCGCTGCTTTAACTGGTAATTGCGCGGTCATGCAATATTGCACCCAAACAAAATTTGCGTCCTTTTCTTCCCACAAATAGAGATTTCTTTTGATGGTATTTGATTGCCTCTGCGATTTTTATTTTTTGCGATATAAATGGAAAAAGAGCGAAAATTTTGAAAAAAAATGATATTTTCTTCTTTTTGTTATAAGAAAAATCGAATAAACTAAATTTTAGTCATACATTGAGGGCAAAATTTATTCAGCCACATGTCTTTAGTAAAAAAAATGTCAATAAGCGTATATTTTTTGGTTTGCGCAAAAGTTATAGCGTCTACAAACTAGAGTACATTTTCTGGAATTTACACAGCTTTTAATTTATGACTGCCTATCTCATTTCTTGAGGTGCTAAAATGGCAGGGCAGTACAAACCCCCCCCAAATGACCCCATTTTGGAAAGTAGACACCCCAAGGAAACTGCTGATGGGTATGTTGAGCCCATTGAATATTTATTTTTTTTGTCCTAAGGGATTGAATAATGACAAAAATAAAAATAAAAAATAAAAAGGACAAAAAGTTGTCACTAAATGATATATTGCTCACACATGCCATGGTTATATGTGGAATTGCACCCCAAAATATATTTCGCTACTTCTCCCGAGTACGGGGATACCACATGTGTGGGACTTTTTGGGAGTCTAGTCGCGCACGGCATCCCGAAAACCAATCACCACCTTCAGGATTTCTAAGGGTGCAAATTTTTGATTTCACCCCTCACTACCTATCACAGTTTCGAAGGCCATAAAAAGCCAAAATAGCACAAAACCCCCCAAAATGACCCCATTTTGGAAAGTAGACACCCCAAGCTATTTACTGAGAGGCATGTTGAGTCCATGGAATATTTTATATTTTGCCACAAGTTGCGGGAATATTACAAACTTTTTTTTTTTTGCACAAAGTTGTCACTAAATGATATATTGCTCACACATGCTATGGGCATATGTGAAATGACACCCCAAAATAGATTCTGCTGCTTCTCCTGAGTACAGGGATACCACATGTGTGGGACTTTTTGGGAGCCTAGCCGCGTACGGGACCCCGAAATCCAAGCACCGCCTTCAGGATTTCTAAGGGCATCATTTTTTTATTTTACTCCTCACTACCTATCACTACCTATCACAGTTTTGACGGCCATAAAATGCCAAGATGGCACAAAACCCCCCCAAATGACCCCATTTTGGAAAGTAGACACCCCAAGGAAACTGCTGATGGGTATGTTGAGCCCATTGAATATTTATTTTTTTTGTCCTAAGGGATTGAATAATGACAAAAAAAAAAAAAAATGTACAAAAAGTTGTCACTAAATGATATATTGCTCACACATGCCATGGTTATATGTGGAATTGCACCCCAAAATATATTCTGCTACTTCTCCCGAGTACGGGGATACCACATGTGTGGGACTTTTTGGGAGTATAGTCGCGCACGGCATCCCGAAAACCAATCACCACCTTCAGGATTTCTAAGGGTGCAAATTTTTGATTTCACCCCTCACTACCTATCACAGTTTCGAAGGCCATAAAAAGCCAAAATAGCACAAAACCCCCCAAAATGACCCCATTTTGGAAAGTAGACACCCCAAGCTATTTACTGAGAGGCATGCTGAGTCCATGGAATATTTTATATTTTGCCACAAGTTGCGGGAATATTACAAACTTTTTTTTTTTTGCACAAAGTTGTCACTAAATGATATATTGCTCACACATGCTATGGGCATATGTGAAATGACACCCCAAAATACATTCTGCTGCTTCTCCTGAGTACAGGGATACCACATGTGTGGGACTTTTTGGGAGCCTAGCCGCGTGCGGGACCCCGAAATCCAAGCACCGCCTTCAGGATTTCTAAGGGCATAATTTTTTTATTTTACTCCTCACTACCTATCACTACCTATCACAGTTTTGACGGCCATAAAATGCCAAGATGGCACAAAACCCCCCCAAATGACCCCATTTTGGAAAGTAGACACCCCAAGGAAACTGCTGATGGGTATGTTGAGCCCATTGAATATTTATTTTTTTTGTCCTAAGGGATTGAATAATGACTAAAAAAAAAAAAAAAAAAAAAATGTACAAAAAGTTGTCACTAAATGATATATTGCTCACACATGCCATGGTTATATGTGGAATTGCACCCCAAAATATATTCCGCTACTTCTCCCGAGTACGGGGATACCACATGTGTGGGACTTTTTGGGAGTATAGTCGCGCACGGCATCCCGAAAACCAATCACCACCTTCAGGATTTCTAAGGGTGCAAATTTTTGATTTCACCCCTCACTACCTATCACAGTTTCGAAGGCCATAAAAAGCCAAAATAGCACAAAACCCCCCAAAATGACCCCATTTTGGAAAGTAGACACCCCAAGCTATTTACTGAGAGGCATGTTGAGTCCATGGAATATTTTATATTTTGCCACAAGTTGCGGGAATATTACAAACTTTTTTTTTTTTGCACAAAGTTGTCACTAAATGATATATTGCTCACACATGCTATGGGCATATGTGAAATGACACCCCAAAATACATTCTGCTGCTTCTCCTGAGTACAGGGATACCACATGTGTGGGACTTTTTGGGAGCCTAGCCGCGTACGGGATCCCAAAATCCAAGCACCGCCATCAGGATTTCTAAGGGCATAATTTTTTTATTTTACTCCTCACTACCTATCACTACCTATCACAGTTTTGACGGCCATAAAATGCCAAGATGGCACAAAACCCCCCCAAATGACCCCATTTTGGAAAGTAGACACCCCAAGGAAACTGCTGATGGGTATGTTGAGCCCATTGAATATTTATTTTTTTTGTCCTAAGGGATTGAATAATGACTAAAAAAAAAAAAAAAAAAAATGTACAAAAAGTTGTCACTAAATGATATATTGCTCACACATGCCATGGTTATATGTGGAATTGCACCCCAAAATATATTCAGCTACTTCTCCCGAGTATGGGGATACCACATGTGTGGGACTTTTTGGGAGTCTAGTCGCGTACGGCACCCCGAAAACCAATCACCACCTTCAGGATTTCTAAGGGTGCAAAGGCCATAAAATGCCAAAATAGCACAAAACCCCCCCAAATTACCCCATTTTGGAAAGTAGACACCCCAAGCTATTTACTGAGAGTCATGTTGTCTGAACGAAAAAAAAGAGATTGATCGGTGGGTATGCCCACCATTAGATACCTCCCTTCATCCACCCACTTCTAATGATGGACATACATGCACCATTTATATATGCCGAAGCATGGGGGCATCCTCCCGCAAAAAAGTTATGCCGCGTACATACGTTCAAACTTTTCCATGGGCAAGCCCCCTGTCGGAATTTTGACCGTATGTACGCGGCATTAGGAGCAAAATCACTCCTCCACCCCTTATGCCCCCATGCTTCGGCATATATGCTCTTTTTTAACTGTGGTGGTGAAATCACCGCCTACAGCACTGGAGTCACGGCTTTATGTATCGTGGGAGCAAACGCTGTTGCTGTCAAGATAAATAAATCCGCGCTGCAGCTGAATGGCGTACCTGCTAAGCAAATTATGGTTAACGTTAAAACAAAGTAACATCCCAGTAAAACCTTACCATACCATACCTGCAAAGCAATTGCCAAAAAAAAACTGTAAAAAATAAAACATTTTTTAACACAACCTGTGCCTAAAATATATATATGCCGAAGCATGGGGGCATCCTCCCGCAAAAAAGTTATGCTGCGTACATACGTTCAAACTTTTCCACGGGCAAGCCCTCCGTCGGAATTTTGACCGTATGTACGCGGCATTAGGAGCAAAATCACTCCTCCACCCCTTATGCCCCCATGCTTCGGCATATATGCTCTTTTTTAACTGTGGTGGTGAAATCACCGCCTACAGCACTGGAGTCACGGCTTTATGTATCGTGGGAGCAAACGCTGTTGCTGTCAAGATAAATAAATCCGCGCTGCAGCTGAATGGCGTACCTGCTAAGCAAATTATGGTTAACGTTAAAACAAAGTAACATCCCAGTAAAACCTTACCATACCATACCTGCAAAGCAATTGCCAAAAAAAACAGTAAAAAAAAAACATTTTTTAACACAACCTGTGCCTAAAATATATATATATGCCGAAGCATGGGGGCATCCTCCCGCAAAAAGTTATGCTGCGTACATACGTTCAAACTTTTCCACGGGCAAGCCCTCCGTCGGAATTTTGACCGTATGTACGCGGCATTAGGAGCAAAATCGCTCCTCCACCCCTTATGCCCCCATGCTTCGGCATATATGCTCTTTTTTAACTGTGGTGGTGAAATCACCTCCTACAGCACTGGAGTCGCGGCTTTATGTATCGTGGGAGCAAACGCTGTTGCTGTCAAGATAAATAAATACACGCTGCAGCTGAATGGCGTACCTGAAAACATGAAAAATGGTTAACAATAACACAGTAAACAGTAAAGTATAAAAAATTTGAGAGAAGAGAGAGAGAGAGAGAGAGAGAGAGAGAGAGAGAACAATAAAACGACAACTATTTTTGGTTTTTATATTTTATATTTTTTTTGGTTTTTTTATTTTACTTTTTTTTTTTTTTTTTTTTTACACTTTTTTTTTAACTGTAAACTGTAACTGCAACGGTTCGGGTCTCTCAAAATGCGATGGCATCTTGGGAGACCCTGTGTAAGTGTGCCTAGCCTGTGAAATGCTGTACCCTACGCTAATACTTCACTAGTGTGTGGTAGCGTTCAAAACACTCACCCTGACAAAGACCAGGATTGCCAGGACAGCGTGGACAATAAGAACGGGTGTCACGCCTATATCCGCGCTTGCTACAGACACGACATCTTTTTTGGGGGGCTCGTTGGGTAGGGGTACTCGGGAGGACATAAGAATAATGCCTCTCATGCAGCCGGCTTACTGCATTTGGTTGGGAATGGTGAGGTACAGAACCGTCTGGAAACAGAAGCTCTGTGACAACCTCTCTTTGGAAGAAAAGAAAGGTTAATGTTCCGCCTGAAGTTTTGTATAGCACAAAAGCATTCAGCAAAGCCAATTGAAATAAGTAAGCAGACACTTTTTTGTACCAGCGTCTGGTCTTACGGGAAGTTAGATACGGCGCCAACATCTGGTCATTGAGGTCCACCCCTCCCATATTTTTGTTATATTCGTGGACACAGAGGGGTTTCTCCACAATACCAGTCGCCGTAGAAATTTGGACCGTCGTGTCTGCATGAAGGGAGGTAAGAACGAAAACATTCTTATTATCCCTCCACTTCATAGCGAGCAAATTATTACACCGATAGCAGGCTCTCTCCCCCAGCCTAAGACGGGACTCTACAAGCCGCTGGGGAAAGCCCCGGCGATTAGGTCGCACGGTGCCACATGCTCCAATCTGATTATCAAATAAATGACTAAACAGTGGCACGCTGGTGTAATAGTTGTCCACGTACAAGTGGTACCCCTTTCCGAATAAGGGTGACACCAATTTCCACACTATCTTGCCAGCGCTTCCTATGTAATCAGGGCAGTTCTCCGGCTCTACGTAACTATCTTTACCCTCATAAACCATAAAGCTCCATGCATAGCCTGTGGCCCTGTCACAGCACTTATAGAGCTTGACCCCGTATCTGGTACGCTTGTTGGGAATGTACTGTTTGAATGACAAGCGACCAGTAAACTTAACCAGGGACTCATCAACGCAGACAACTTTTTGGGGAGTAAACAAGTCTGCAAAACGTTGGTTGAAGTGGTTTATGAGGGGCCGAATTTTGTAGAGCCGATCGTATTCAGGGTCTCCACGTGGACGACAAAGTTCATTGTCACTGAAGTGCAAGAACCGCAAGATCTGCTCGTATCGTTTCCTGGACATGGAGTTAGAGAACACGGGCATGTGGTCAGCCGGATGCGTGGACCAATAAGCCCGCATCCGCATAAATTTGTGTGTGCCCATGTTGAGGGAAAGGCCCAAAAACGTCTTAAATTCGGAAACCGTAACTGGTTTCCAATCTCTGGCAAGAGACGGCAACTGGGGATTAGCGGCGATGCGTTGACCAGCATATAAATTGGTTTGGTCCACAATAGATCTATAGAGATCTTCCGTGAGATACAGAGAATAAAAATCGAGTGGCGTAAAATCATCTGTATCCACCTGAATACCGGGTTGGGCAGTGAATGGGGGAAGTACGGGTTCTGCAGAAGTGGTGGGCACCCAATCAGGATTGGCGAATTCTGCAGGAAGGGCACTATGGGTACGACGGGCCTGTCTTTGTCTTCTTCTTGGTGGCAGCGGGACACTACTTGTGCTTGCCACCTCGCCAGCTTGAACTGCACTTATGGGACTCGCCACGTCACCATGTGATACTGCAGTGCTGGATGTACGTCCAGGGTGTACTAGGCCGCTGGTGCTTGCCAGTTCACCAAAAGGATGAGCGGCGCTAGTACTGACAATAGCAGGGACCTCTTCTTCGTCGTCAGAGCTATCTGACATGGAGGCGCTGTCCTCTACAGGTTCGTATTCTGAGCCTGAATCTGACAGATCAGTGTCTTCCTCTT
The DNA here is from genome assembly GCF_037356315.1 of Lithobates pipiens. Taxonomy (NCBI): domain Eukaryota; kingdom Metazoa; phylum Chordata; class Amphibia; order Anura; family Ranidae; genus Lithobates; species Lithobates pipiens. Next base: position 245,981,936 of record NW_027507785.1, read on the forward strand.
CACTATCTGTCATGCTCAGAAACGTGTAGGCCTCTTCACTAGTGTACCTTCGCTTTGCCATTTTGGGCTCTAAATTTAGGGGTACAGTAGTGAGACTCACAGGTAAAAAAGCACCTAGCCTGTCAGCGACTGTATAAAACGCTACCAAAAAAAACTGTTAGCGATCGCAGGGATCAGGCCTGACTCTGCGAACGCTGCAGTTATGTGTGTTGTGTTTTGTAAGTGACAGTGATCGATCGATACTGCACTTGGGTGGGCTGGGCTGGGCTGGGCTGGGCTGGGCTGGGCAGAGGGGCAAAACGCAGGTGCTAGCAGGTATCTGGGCTGATCCCGCTAACAATGCGTTTTTTTAGAACCCTAAATTGCTGGGCACGCTAGTATAGATCTGATCAGATCAGATATTGATCTGTTCGGATACTATACCACTAAGGGAGGTGTATGCTTTGCGCGTGTTTGTTAGCGGTGCTGGCACTAACCTAGCACTGCCTGGGGCGACGCAGACCCTTTCTGACCCTAAAACCAAATTTATATCACCCGCCGGGTGATCAGGGGTTAAAACCTTTATTGGGTATTTATATGGGGGTACCTGAAGCTTTATAAAAAGCTGACGGGGAACCTAAATAACTAAATAACTAACTGGCTAACCAGCGTCACCAGTGACACTTATGCAGCGATCGCTGGTGAAAGGGTTAACTCTAGGGGCAATCAAAGGGTTAAAACCTTTATTATGTTATATATCGGGGTACCTAACGGTATAAAAACCTGGCGTTGAACCTAAAAAAAAAACTAGCTTCCTAGCGGGACCAGTGACACTATTGCAGCGATCAGAAAAACGATCGCTTAGTGACACTGGTAAAAGAGGGTGAAAGGGTTAACTGGGAGGGCAATCAAGGGGTTAAACCTTTATTAGGGGGGGGTAGGGGGCTACCCTGGACCTAAAGGGGCCTAACACTAGCTGCCCTGACACTTTTTACAGTCACAACTGACACTAAATGTAGTGATCAATAAATAAATGAACACTGCATTAGTGACACTGTGACTGGGGGGGGCGGGGGGCCGATCGGGGGGGTGATCGGGGGGTGACTGGGGTGAAATGTGTGCCTGTGTGTACCTATGTGTCAGTGGACTGTTGGTGCACTTACTTGAAGGTCTTCACTCCTCGCTGTCCGGTTCAAAAAGACCGCCACGAGGAGTGTGACATCACTTCCTCCTCCTGTGTTTACATTTTCACAGGGGAGGAAGTTCGTCACTGGCCAGGAGCGATCGAGAGGGGATGGGCGGAAACCAACGGCCATCCCCTCATCGCCGATCGCTCCGGCACCGAAAGGGACCGCCGTATCTAGCGGGAGGGGGTCCGATCGGACCCCCCACCCGCTAGAAGGCAATCACGTACATTTACGTGATTGTGCCTGCCCGTGCCATTGTGTTGACGTACATTGGCAATACGGCGGTCCACAAGTGGTTAAGAAAATGACACACATCCAATACCAACACCAGTAAATCATAAAGAAGCAAGTGGAAAATAAACATAACCATGAAAACCCTAAGTAAATAATGAACCATACCTAACTAACTAAATATAAGTGGAGGGAACACACATCAGAAAGACAGGCAGAGGCAAGAGACAAGGGGAGCAGGAAGAAAGTTAGTAGCAGCAGAGAGCAGGTCTCCGGATACGGGTACAAGGAATAGATCAGGCTCAGGCAGGGATATGGTGTGCAGGGAAAATACTGAAGCACTGAACCTCAGCGCAAGGGGGGCTTATATGCTCCCAGAAGTCCTATCAGGTGCAGCCTAATTACCAGTATGGTCCAATTACCTGTGGCTTTAAATAATATAAATTGATAATTTATTAAGTATCAAAAAGAGAAAATCACTATGAATTCCTAAAATCATGTAATAATTCAAGAGCTCACAGTGCATTGTTCACCAAATTCAAAAAACACTCCAATAGTGCATATAAAAACACATAAACGTCCGGACATCCAATATAGATGTATGTACCATAAACATCCAGCACAGTTTATGACTGTATAATATATACTGTAAATTATCAAGGTATATATTAGAATTGCAGATGCAGATGCATACATGCCCCTGAGGCTCGAGCCCTTCTTGTCACTTTGTTTGCAAAACTACCGGATTAATGGCTCAACAGATAATGATAGCCTCCTCTTAAGTGCTGGATAATATTGCCAACAGACATACACTGGGATGTATTTCAAGATAAAGAATCCACCTGTAGTACCCTCCAGTGTGTAAGATGTAGATCATTTTTTGTAGAATAAGTTGCAGTGTAGGTAAATTTGGCTTGGCTGAAAGCCAGCCCTGAATTGAATCTGATTCAGGGCTGGATGACACAGCAAGCAGAACCTCTGGTAACTCCACCTGCTCTCTGGAACCTTGGAGAAGCTTTTAGAATTAGAGGGTGAAGTCTAGGAGGAGCTGCTTGGAGTATTGATGAGGGCCCCAGCCAATTCCCAGCAAAGTGGGCTGGCAGGGGGGCAGGCACCTCATAAATACTCATGGGTCATGCCAGCAACAATTATTTTTTTCAGATCCTCAGAGAGTTCTTTGCCATGAGATGCCATGTTAAACTTCCAATGACCAGTATGATAGAGTGAGCCAGATAACACCAAAAATTGTCTCTTTTCAACAAATAACCATCAAAATATATTACTACAATGAATACAGCATGAACCTTTGCAGTAATCGGGCAATGTAGGTTTGCATTGTAGCCATCATTCAGCTATAGCGTGGATGGGCATGGGTTAATAGATGGGTGAAAAGTGTTGATCAATGAGTAAAACTGTTTTAGATTTTCTTCACCTTCTGTCCATATGATGAAGGTATCATCCAGACCTGTTTATTTTAACACACCTGCTTCCCATTCACACCTGACAGAAAATGGCTAATTGGGCCCAATTTGGACATTTTCACTCGCTTTTGTTGCCAGCGGTTTAGACATTAATGGCTGTGTGGAGTTATTTTGAGGGGCAGCAAATTTACCATGTTATACAAGCTGTACACTCACTACTTGTAGCAAAGTGTAATTTCTTCAGTGTTGTCGCATGAAAAGATGTAATAAAATATTTACAAAAATGCGAGGGGTGTATTCACTTTTGTTAGATACTGTATGTGTACATTGTTTTGATATGCACTATTGGTGTGTTTTTTTGAATTTGGTGAACAAAGCACTGTGAGCTCTTGAATTATCACGTGATTTTTGGTATCTGTAGGGATTTTCTCTTTTTGATACTTAATAAATGGGCCATTAATACTATTTAAAGTCACCATTGCCCCCATTCACCGCCATCCTACCTCTTCAAAGACACAGAAGTTGAATCCAACATAGTTTTACTTCAGCTAATTGCAGTACAGAGGATATTTTTCTGGTCTTTTGAAGTATAAGAAGACAATGACTTTCTTAAGTTCCTAATGATTTTCCTAAGCCCATATTAACAGCTGGGTTTTAACGAAAAAAACTGACAGCTCAGGTCAGAGGCGCTGTACTAACAATCTCCCCTGCTGAGCTGTTGTGTTTTGGCCCCACCGTCAGAACTGTGGCGTTGATCAGGAGCTGGTCGACTACTGGTTTTCCAGCATGCTTGTCTGACAGAAGTCAGTCATAGGGCCATGCACAGGGCACTAGGCTTAATTGACACTGACTGAGGTAATATGGAAAAAGTGGGGAGGGTCTAGCTAGGTCTCAGCCCTTGTACACATGGTCGGAGATTCGAACGGAATGTGTCCTATCGGACCGTTTTGTCGGATAATACGACTGTGTGTGGTCTCCATCGGACTGTTTCCGTCAGAGTATCCGATGGACCAAGTTTTCCAACTTGTCCGTAAAATTTTCCGACAAAATGCTCTGATCGGACAAACTACGATCATGTGTAGCCTACTCCGACGGACAAAGTGCCACGCATGCTCAGATCAAATTCCTTGACCAAAGATATTGGCTACTAGCCTGAACGTAGTCCCGTCATAATGAAATAACGTCATCATGTTATGTACAATCGGATTTTCCGACAACTTTGTCCGACCGTGTGTATGCAACAGTTTCGGACAAAATAGGTCGGACAAAATACGTCGGACAAAATACAACGGATTTGGTTGTCAGAATATCCGACTGTGTGTACAATGGTTCAGACAACTAGCACTAAGCAGGATTTTCTTTCCATAGAGATCTACTCTCATTTCCTGTTGTGTGGAAAGATTCTCCCCAATGAGAAAAAAAATATGAAACTGGGTGAGAAAAAAATATGACAGCCAGACCGGTAACATTTTCCGAAGGGGAGATGAACAATTGACATCTCCATGTTTCTCTCATCACAGGTTTACTTCAATAAATAAATAAATAAATAAATATTTTGCACCTATTACAAAATAAAATGTGCAAAACCACAGATGTTGCTCAAATAAAGTGAATACAAACACCTAAATAAAAGTGGCAAAAATCAATTAAGCACAACATGTGTATGAATAAATGTACAGTATATACTTTGTTTCAAGAATCACTAATACAATATTACCGCAATGATATACTGTATAATAAATCAAAATAACAGTGTTGCCCCACCAAAGTGTTCTCACGTATCCTAAGCTCCTCTGAAGTGTGTCTGGAGATTCTTAGGCACACACTGGCTTTTCACGCTGTTTGGTTGCATAGGAAGATTAAACATTGGGGTCAGCTATCAGAAGGGTTAGAGGCTCTAAGACAGTGGTTCTCAACCTTTTTAGTGCAGTGACACCTTGATAAAATTCCCTAACAGTAAAATTATTTCCATAGCGTGGGCTGTCAGCACCCAAGACAAGACAAGTATTTTTCCGCCCCTAACCCATGGACATTTAGCGCTCCCTGAGTCCCTTCCACTCATACAGTATTAAAACCTCTTATGGTACATTTACGGATGTACCACTCTTCCTCTTTGTTCTCCTTTCTTTCCCTTTTATCTCTCTTTATCCTAATTACTTGTTTTGTTTCCCCATCCCTCTCTCTAGCCGTCTTTCTTGTTTTTTCTCTTATGCTTTGTCTCCCTTTTTCTTTGTTCCTCCCCCTCCTTTCCTCTCCCTTAAATGTATTCTCTATTTGTATTCATTCTCTTACTCCTTGCTGGCAGGGAGTTGGGGTGAGTGACAACGCTAGGGAGAGTTCTGATCAACCAATTTAAGTGCTCTTGATCAAGGTCATCTGCTAATCTGAGAACTGTAGTGGGGATTTTTAATGGCAACTAAAATCACAGGTAGTGTTACTCACTGTGTCCCTGACTTTGTAATGTCTCGTAGCAGTGACACCTATGCCGAAATCAGGAGAGTCTCCTCCAGCCCCTCCCACTTCACATTCCTCACCAGTCAGCTGACCTCTAGTCTCTGCCCTCCAACCATGCCGTCAACTGAATTTGGCAGCTGCGAAGAGGCTGAGTGGGCAGCTGCAGGCTCCAGGAACAGCCCAGCTGGGCGGCCAGAGGCTCCAAGGACAGCCATGCTGGGCGGCCGTAAAAAGACTGAGAGAGTGGTGCGGGCTTCAGGAACAGCCCAGGATTCAGTGACCCCTGGCAAATCATCATTCAACCCCCAAAAGGGCCCCCGACCCCAGGTTGAGAACCACTGTTCTAAAAGGTCCCTAAACACAAGTGCAAGCAGCAGTAGGTATTTTTTTTAAACTACTGTTGTGAGTAGCAGTTTCATGGGAATGGAAAATTTTCTGACTTTTAATGAAGAGTTATTTTTAAACATTATCACACTCTCTGGAGCCTTTTTAATCTATTTTCTTTTACCACACTGCAAATGAGATTATCTGGTTGTGGAAAAAGTGGAACAGAGAAGGATTACTAAAGTCAGCCAATTGATGAGTCAGTTCTTTTTTGTTCGACCAGCAGGTTAAAATGAAAAAAGCTGACTTGATTCCCCCATCCACACACTCAATGTTAAAGTGGTAATACTCCCCGCTGAGCTATTGTATACATTGATCAGCATTGCAGGCTATAGCATACAGCACTGATAGAATAGGGAAACTATTTCTGTACAACCTCCCTGCCCATACATCATTTATGGCTAACGCATTTTGAAGGTAACCCATTCTTAATCAGAATCAAAGGTGGCTCAGATGAAGAAAAGGTTACCTTTGAAATGCAGTGATCTGAGCCAGAAGTGGGAGTCAGTAACTGTCAAAACCAGGTACCCACTCCCCCCCCAAAAACTAAAAAATGTAACAGTGGGGGGGGGGGATGGGTTGCAAACAAGTGGAACTTCCCCTTTTGGGTGGCATTCTGCTTTAAAGTAAGAACCAGAAATAAAATAAAGCATTATAAAATATATTTGGTGAGCTTTCAATTGTTAATATGTGTTATTAAAATGACCCTGTCAGGTTACAGAAAAATCAGAATGAAAGCACCTTCGATAAAAGAACTCTTATACTAACCTCTGGCGGCCCATGTCCTCCATTCCTCCATTCTTCATTCTAATGTTACAATCTCCATCAGTCTCATTGTCATTCAGCAGTTCAGTGATGGTTGGATGTGTGTGTCCCCTGCTGCATGCACTGGTTATATCCTCTGACTCTTAAGTTACTATGGGACTTAGTTAGAGTGAAGTTGGTGGTAGAAATCACAGTGCTTGGCAGGGGACATGGACATCTGATACTTTTAGATGACTCAAATGTCAAAGAGATGAATGAAGCCTGGAGGCTCAAGGACTGGAACAGAAGAGAAGTAGGATGCAAATGTATGTAGCGCCCTGCTCCCGATGAGTAGACGCTATTGTTGTTTTCAAATTTAATTGTCTGAAGCTGTAGTTTGGCTCAGACTGATTTCTCTAAAAGTTTTGGTTTCTGTATCAGTCCAGCTGGGTTGAACTGATTCCCATCTGACCGTAGGTGTCGCTGTTACCGTCGGTGGGTGTGGAACAGCAGCAGGCTGGATGCATTGAATGCTGCCTCTTTCTTGGAAATGGTTCAGTGTGTGTGGTTTCCCTGATCTGCATTCTGGGAGAGGGTATTTAAGGTTCCGCGCCATTTTTCTATGTTCGTTTTCCGGGATCCGGGATTCCAACCCCAGGGCCCTCCTGGCCTGGGGTCTGTGTCGCATGGTCTTGCACCTCGGGGCCTGCTGGCCTGAGGCATCGCCACTGAGCGTGTAGGCCCAGGAATGTCTTGGAGCCTACTGATCCAGGGGTGGCCCTGTGCTGTCAAGAAGCCAAGAGAAGCTGGAGGATCCAGGGGAGGCCTTTTCCAGTGGAGGACCGAGTGCAAGGCTGGTGTCTCTGGAGGAGCCTGGAAACTCAGTTTGAGGATGCAACCCGGATCAATATCCTTCCAGTATCTCCGGGTCAGCTGAAAGAATCTGGTAATTCTTCCTAAAAACTCTCAAGGATCTCTAAGTTCAATTAACAAGTCTGTGGCAGAGAGTTTGTTGTGTATCTACCCTCAAAACCACAAAGTTCAATTAACAAGTCGGTGGCAGAGACTTTGTTGTGCATCTCATCGGCTGCTAGGTCAAGTGAGAGGGGCCTATCCGGTGACTGCTGGATCCAGTCTGTGGAGCTGTTTGTCCTCTGGATCTGACGAATACCTCTAACCCACAATTACCAGGTGCCTGAAATCCCCCTTATCCTCTAACCCTCTATTGAAGGACTGTGTCTTGTGTCTTTCTTTGGTGTTACCCCTAAATCTTCAAAAAGGAGCACATGTCTGAACTATCATCATTTGGGCTACTTTCTACGGGACTCCCCTATGAAGAATAAGCGAGCAGGTGAGGTAATGGTAAGCCCGAATAAAACCAGCAGCTCCTTCGTGGGTTAGTGCTACATGTATATAAGCTAATTATTGGAATGAAGATTTTTTTCAGGATTTTTTTCATAGCCTGACTGGGTCAATTGAAGAATTAACTTTAGAGGATTATTTTAGTAAGTATTTCTGGTTTCATGATAAAGGGAAACATAAACTAGGACCAACTGCTAAGATAATATTTAGGAGGAGCAGTTGCAGTGTATGCAATCACTGTTTATTGCACCAAAGCTGTGTCTAATTTGTGGCCAAAGACATATTACGTAATCACACAATTACAGACTTAAGATCGACTTTCACTACATTAGTCTTTATTTGTGTTTTCTTTTTTACACACGTCAGAGTTGTATAACCATACTATTTGTAAAATGATAAAAAAATATTATATTTATTAGAACGTTAATTAGGGGAAATGAGTGTAGACATAACTAAGTCCTAAATGTTTAGCTGTTGAATCTGGATAATCATCTCATGTTCTACAACCAAACCATATTGTAGAAAAAATATTAATCATTTTAGAGTCGACTTCAGACATGCAATTGATTCAAATCAGATTTATATATTTTTATGTCATCCTTTGAAATGATTTGGTTGATTTCATTTTACATACTATTTCCTAAAATGAGATCTCACTTAAATAATTTTTAAATACAAAAAAGACAAAAGTTGGTGATTGTGTAAGCTATTCTATGTGAACATGTTTTCCATAAAAAAAATCAGGTAAATAAGACCCCTATTTTCTGTCTGTTATGGTCCTTGGTTTTACTACCATACCAGATCAATATAAAAACACTTTACAAACAATAAAAAAAAAAAAAAAAATTAATTGGCCACAGCTCCTATTTTTAAAGCAAAAGAAACTGGTGTTAGTGGGGTGCACTTCCTTGAATAATATACCTAAAAAAAAACACTAAAGAAAGAAGGAGAAGATATGCATACCCAAATATCAAAATACTTTATTATCAAAAACATGAATACTCTTTACCAATATAACAAACCAACTCCCCCTATATTTATAATTAAAATAAACAGCTACGAGAGGGAACCTATTGGCTACTGGCTATTGAATTTCCTTTTTCTAGTCCTGTCGTACGTTTCGTTCTTGACGGTCGAAATTTGGTGTGACCGTGTGTATGCAAGACAGCTTGAGCGAAATCCTGTCGGAATTCCATCGGGAAAACCATCAGAGCTTTTTCCAACCAATATTACAATCATGTGTACGCGGCATAAGTGATACCATGGGGCATGTTTCCAAGAGGGAATACACATGTATTACATGCCTCCATCCCATGAATTCATGTTAAACTGGAAACCAATATTGTACAAAACAAATTAGCAGCTATGTAGACTATGTATTATCAGCACACCAAGGCAATTTCAATTTTATCAACTATAGTAGTTAAAACTCAGTGAACACATGGATCCTTATAACAATTCAGTAAAAAGTCTGGCACACATTCCTCTTGTCATTTTTAGTTAGTGCATCTTGTATCTTATGCTTTGAACTGGGAGACATGGAAAAAATGTGTTTAAGAGGGAAACATTTCATCACAAAATGTGGCTTGTACTGCAAACATTTACCAGCAAAGTCATTAAGGAGAATAAACACCGTTCTGCTTGAATGAGGTTTCAACAAATAACACTATACTGGCCTATATGCAATCAAGATCTTTTCACATACATGTACAATCAATCTTCTGCTATCTAATTTCTAGTAGATGATCACCAGTTTATATAAAGATGGGTGCAAACTGCAGTGCAGCATAGGGTTAATTCCACTGCTGAGTATGTGTAGATATATACTATATTGTTAAAAGTATTTGAACGCCTGCCTTTACACGCACATAAACTTTAATGGCGTTTAAAGCCCCACACACGCGATTGGACATTCCGAAGGGAAATGTTCGATGACAGGCTGTTGATGGTAAATCCGACCGTGTGTACGCTCCATCAGACAATTATTGTCTGACTTTCCACCAACAAATGTTGGATGGCAGGTTTTCAAATTTTCTGCGGACAAATGTGTGTTATCAGATTTTCCTATCGTGTGTACACAAGTCCGTCGGACAAAAGTCCAAAGTACAAACACGCATGCTCGGAAGCAAGGATGAGCCAGAAGCGGTCGTTTTTGTAAACTAGCATTCGTAATGGAGAATTAACATTCGTGACGTGGCAAATTATGAAATCGCCAAATGCAGCGCACATTCTCTTCTTCTTTAATGGGATAATAATGAAGCTGCTTTGCTGGTGATACTGATAGAGTTATGGCAAACACATTTTCAAAGGATTTTTTTTTCTAGTAATACCAAGAATAATATTATTACGGTATGTTTTTTTTATTTTATTTGGGCAAGTAACCACAACACCATTATCCTGTAGTTTTTAAGATCAAAGATACAACTATGTTGGTGTCCCTTGTCAATTTTACATTGTATTTTTTAAAATGTAACTGCCGGTTCCCAAACTGTCATTAGAAGTAAAACACATAGCCAAGTAATATTCTCCACAATTTTTTTATTGTGCATTAAAAAAATGCTATCTGCCAATAGAACTTAACCAAAAAGTGCATTCTATGCATCCAAAAATATAGCAAATATACCAAATCAGATCAATATTCAACCAAAAAATAATGTCAAAGCAATAACTCCAAGGCCAATAATAAATAACACGTTATCTCCTCCGATTCTACAACATGTCTGGTTGCCGAACGGCAACAAACTGCAACAATTTGAAAAGCGCAAACTGAAAAGTGTGAACTGAAAAGTGCGAACTGAAAAGCGAGAATCAACACTCACCAAACTTCTACTAACACGAGATTAGCAGAAGGAGCCCAAAGGGTGGCGCTAAAGAGCTGAAGAACCACATAGTATGTCTAGAACGTCACTAGGTTCATAATTGTTGGCCAACAATTGTGTGACCGTGTGTATGCAAAACAAGTTTGGGGCAGTTTCCATGGTCCATCCGATCGTCCGATACATCAGATCGTATGTACGAGGCATACGTCTTTAGGGTTCAATATTAAGTTGGCACACCCCTTGCAGCTATAACAGCTTCAACTCTTCTAGGAAGGCCGTCCACAAGGTTTATTGGTGTAATAAATAAATTAACAGAATTGTAATCATTTTTATTCATTCATAAAAATTCTCAAATTGCAAATAATAAATACAAAATAGCTCAGTCTTACAGGACCTGAGCAATACAGAATATCTTATAAACACAAGTCCTCCCTTCAAATATACAGGGTGATAAACGACATATGCATGCTCGAGACGGGGGGGGGGGGGACTCTGACCAACTGGTGGGGAAATTCCTGCGGGGCCAGCTTTATATAATGAGCACCTTTCTGGAATGTTCTAATGGGTCGTGTGACCCTCTAGAATATTCCCGGCAGTCACGGGATGGACCCGCAGTACTGCAGCGTCACATGACCCCGTTATATCTCTTTTTTGATTTAAGCCCTTTTTTTTAACTACCTATGCGGGAAGGGGGGCGGCCACATGCCCATGCTGACGGCCTTGAATCATTAAGCCCTTTCAGTCCATTCTTCCAGAACTGCATTTGTGAGGTCAGGCACTGATGGTGGTGCCTCCATCCAAAACCCGCTCATCCATGTCTTTATGGACTTTGCGTTGTGCACTGGTCCAAATCATTTGGTGGAGGTGGGGATTATGGTGTAGGTTTTGTTTTTCAGGGGTTGGGCTTGGCCCCTTAGTTCCAGTGAAGGGAACTCCTAACCACTTAGGGCCGGTTCACACAGCGATGCGATGCGAGGCGACACGGCTCGCCTCGCCTCGCTCCCGCAAGTCGCCCCCGTTCAGTACTATGGAACCGTTCTGAGAGGAGCGACTCGAGTCGCTCCGACTCAGAAAAAAGGTTCCTGTACTACTTCTGGGCGACTTCGGGGGCGACTTGCATTGACTTCTATACAGAAGTCCTCTGCAAGTCGCCGCTGAGATCCCCGCAGGTCGCGGCGAGGCAAGTCGGAGACGCCTCGCCGCGCCTCGCTGTGTGAACCGGCCCTTAAGGACCAAGCATCTCTCCGAGATTTGGTGTTTTTCAAGTTAAAATCTGTTTTTTTGGCTAGAAAATTTATTAGAACCCCCAAATATTATATTTTTTTCTAACACACTAGAGAATAAAATGGCGGTCGTTGCAATACTTTCTGTCACACTGTATTTGCATTTTTGTCTTACAAGCACTCTTTTTTGGGGGAAAAATACAAATTTTTGCATTAAAAAAAAGACAACAGTAAAATTAGCCCAATTTTTTTGTATATTGTGAAAGATAATGTTACGCCAAGTAAATTGATATCCAACATGTCAGGCTTCAAAATTGCACCCGCTCGTGGAATGGCGTCAAATTTTTACCCTTAATAATCTCCATAGGTGATGTTCAAAATTTTAGGTTGCATGTTTTGAGTTACAGAGGAGGTCTGGTCTAGGGATAGGATTATTACTCTCACGATTATGGTGATACCTCACATGTGTGGTTAGAACACTGTTTTCATATACGGATGCTACTTATGTATGTGTTCGCTTCTGAACGCGAGCTCAGCGGGATGGGATCCATTAACATTTTTTTTTTTGTTGGTATTTATTTTACTTTTTATTTTTATACTGTTCTTTTAAAAAAAATAAAAAATGTGTCACGTTTATTCCTATTACAAGGAATGTAAACATCCCTTGTAACAGAAAAAAAAGCATGACAGGACCTCTTAAATATGACATCTGGGGTCAAAAAGACCTTGGATCTCATGTTTACACTAAAATGCAATTAAAAATAAAAAAAGGAAAAAAAAAAGTTGTTAAAAAAAAAATTGTGCTTAAAGAGCTATGGGTGGAAGTGACGTTTTGACATTGCTTCCGCCTTGCAATGGTATGAAGACGGGTGGGGGCCATCCAGAGGCGGCTCTTTAATTAGGCAAATTAGGCGATTGCCTTAGGCCTCGCCCTCAGAAGGGCCTCGCGGGCCGCGGCCGCCTAATTTGCCTGACAGGAAACAGTGTGCGGACTCGGGATTGGAACGGCCAGTGTGTGTTGCTGGGTGAGCGAGTGGGCGGGTGCTGCACATAGACACCGCGCCGGCTGTCTGAGCTGATGAGCCTCCACTGCCGCCGCTGCGGACGAGTTAGATGACATCAATCATCTCGGCTCAGTCAGGCTGCATCCAAAACACAGCTCCACCGCTGCGGCGCTGTCCTAGCCTTTTCCCAGTCGGCGGCCCCAGTGCATGGCGGGAGTTGTAGTTCTTCACAGCACAGACAACAGACTTGGGCCTCTGGTGCCTGTGCTGTGCAGAGACTACAACTCCCAGATTGCACTGCATGAGGCCAGGGAGCGCAAAGACAACATCACCTGTCGCCGGCTTCGTTCTTATGCTGCCTTTAGTAGTATAGAAGACTGAGGAGCAGGTATAGTACGTGCATCATCATGCTGTCAGCTGTCTGTACATAATACATTACCCGGTCTTGCTATGGTCTCATGGCCAGCACCCTGACTGTCACAGTCTCATGGTCTGTCTCTGTCTCACAGTCTACCCCTAGCACCCAGTCTGTCTCACTGTCTACCCCCAGTACCCTGTCTGTCTCACTGTCTACCCCCAGTACCCTGTCTGTCTCACTGTCTGCCCCTAGTACCCTGTCTGTCTCACTGTCTGCCCCTAGTACCCTGTCTGTCTCACTGTCTACCCCCATTACCCTGTCTGTCTCACTGTCTGCCCCTAGTACCCTGTCTGTCTCACTGTCTGTCCCTAGTACCCTGTCTGTCTCACTGTCTGCCCCTAGTACCCTGTCTGTCTCACTGTCTACCCCTAGTACCCTGTCTGTCTCACTGAATACCCCCAGTACCCTGTCTGTCTCACTGTCTGCCCCCAGTACCCTGTCTGTCTCACTGTCTGCCCCTAGTACCCTGTCTGTCTCACTGTCTACCCCCAGTACCCTGTCTGTCTCACTGTCTGCCCCTAGTACCCTGTCTGTCTCACTGTCTGCCCCTAGTACCCTGTCTGTCTCACTGTCTGCCCCTAGTACCCTGTCTGTCTCACTGTCTACCCCCAGTACCCTGTCTGTCTCACTGTCTACCCCCAGTACCCTGTCTGTCTCACTGTCTACCCCCAGTACCCTGTCTGTCTCACTGTCTACCCCCAGTACCCTGTCTGTCTCACTGTCTGCCCCCAGTACCCTGTCTGTCTCACTGTCTACCCCCAGTACCCTGTCTGTCTCACTGTCTGCCCCCAGTACCCTGTCTGTCTCACTGTCTGCCCCTAGTACCCTGTCTGTCTCACTGTCTGCCCCTAGTACCCTGTCTGTCTCACAGTCTGTCCCCAGTACCCTGTCTGTCTCACTGTCTGCCCCTAGTACCCTGTCTGTCTCACTGTCTGCCCCTAGTACCCTGTCTGTCTCACTGTCTACCCCCATTACCCTGTCTGTCTCACTGTCTGCCCCTAGTACCCTGTCTGTCTCACTGTCTGTCCCTAGTACCCTGTCTGTCTCACTGTCTGCCCCTAGTACCCTGTCTGTCTCACTGTCTACCCCTAGTACCCTGTCTGTCTCACTGAATACCCCCAGTACCCTGTCTGTCTCACTGTCTGCCCCCAGTACCCTGTCTGTCTCACTGTCTGCCCCTAGTACCCTGTCTGTCTCACTGTCTACCCCCAGTACCCTGTCTGTCTCACTGTCTGCCCCTAGTACCCTGTCTGTCTCACTGTCTGCCCCTAGTACCCTGTCTGTCTCACTGTCTGCCCCTAGTACCCTGTCTGTCTCACTGTCTACACCCAGTACCCTGTCTGTCTCACTGTCTACCCCCAGTACCCTGTCTCACTGTCTGCCCCCAGTACCCTGTCTTTCTCACTGTCTGCCCCAGTACCCTGTCTGTCTCACTGTCTGCCCCCAGTACCCTGTCTGTCTCACTGTCTGCCCCAGTACCCTGTCTGTCTCACTGTCTGCCCCCAGTACCCTGTCTGTCTCACTGTCTGCCCCTAGTACCCTGTCTGTCTCACTGTCTGCCCCTAGTACCCTGTCTGTCTCACAGTCTGTCCCCAGTACCCTGTCTGTCTCACTGTCTGCCCCTAGTACCCTGTCTGTCTCACTGTCTGTCCCCAGTACCCTGTCTGTCTCACTGTCTGTCCCCAGTACCCTGTCTGTCTCTCACTGTCTGTCCCCAGTACCCTGTCTGTCTCTCACTGTCTGTCCCCAGTACCCTGTCTGTCTCTCACGGTCTGCCCCCAGTACCCTGTCTGTCTCTCACGGTCTGTCCCCAGTACCCTGTCTGTCTCTCACGGTCTGTCCCCAGTACACTGTCTGTCTCTCACGGTCTGTCCCCAGTACCCTGTCTGTCTCTCACGGTCTGTCCCCAGTACCCTGTCTGTCTCTCACGGTCTGTCCCCAGTACCCTGTCTGTCTCTCACGGTCTGTCCCCAGTACCCTGTCTATCTCTCACGGTCTGTCCCCAGTACCCTGTCTGTCTCTCACGGTCTGTCCCCAGTACCCTGTCTGTCTCTCACGGTCTGTCCCCAGTACCCTGTCTGTCTCTCACAGTCTGTCCCCAGTACCCTGTCTGTCTCTCACGGTCTGTCCCCAGTACCCTGTCTGTCTCTCACGGTCTGTCCCCACTGACAGGGCCAGATTAAGAACATCATGGGCCTGGTGCTGAGGATTTTGGTGGGGCCTTTTATAAACAATAAATAAATAAAAATGCAAACAATTTTTTGTGATAACAAATTAAATTAAAGAGAGAGAGGGAGGATGAGAGAGAGAGAGAGAGAGAGAAAGGGGGTGAAAGAGGGGTAAGGGAGGGAGGATGTGAGAGAAAGGGGGGGGGTGAGAGAGAGAGGATGGGAATGACATCAACGCAGCCTGGCCAAGGCAAGTGACCGAAGGCACAGAACCCAGAAGGAAGACCGGGTGAAGATGAAAGTGCCCGGGGCCCCGCCGGTTGATCACAGCACAGCACTGGAGGGCTCAGTCTGACAATTTAAGTGTACCCTAATGTGCTAATATGCTGTGCATACTTGTACATTATGGCATAACCTACCCCAGGGCCTCTAAAAAGTCGTAATGTTAGAAAAGTTTACTACCGCTTTAATATCACGAGCCTCTCATGGGGCCCCCTACTGACCCTGTGGCCCTTGGGCAGTGCCTAAGTGCATAGTTGTCAACATTTCAAAAATATTTTCAGGGACGCTTTTCTTTACAAGTGCTATATTTATAGTAGCTGACATCCCCCGTGTTGCTCTATACATCACAATAGTAATTACAAAATGAAATAAGTACTAATAATGGGACAGAACAAATATGAGGACTGTGAGGTTTCCTTTAGTTGAACTGACAAAAGTGCCCATTCTAGAGCTGGTAACATTGAGGATATTCAGTATAATTTTAAAGAACAGTTTTTGTGGGTAAGAGGCATAGGGGAGGAGTATGGATGGTATACAAGTGGGAAGTATGTGCAGGTGGGGGAGAGGAATGTGGAGGGTCTAACAGTGGGCACTATGTACACGAGAGGAGTGCAGAGGGTATGGCAGAAGGCACTTTGTACAGGAGAGGAGTGTGAAGGGTATGACAGTGGGCAGTATGCACAGCAGAGGAGTGTAGAGGGTATGACACTGGGCACTATGTATAAGAGAAGAGTGTGGAGGGTATGACAGTGAACAATATGTACAGGAGTGTGGAGGGCATGACAGTGGGCACTATGTACAGGAGAGAAGTGTGGAGAGTAGGACAGTAAGCAGTAATTACAGGAGAAGATTGTGGAGGGAGGGTATGTCGTGGGCACTATGTATAGGAGAGGAGTATGGAGGGTATGACAGTGAGTAGTATGTACAGGAAAGGAGTGTGGAGAGTATGACAGTGGGTGCTATGTATAGGAGAGAAGTGTTGGAGGTATGACAGTGGGCACTATGTATAGGAGAGAAGAATGGAGGGTATGACAGTGAGTAGTATGTACAGGAGAGGAGTGCGGAGGGTATGACAGTGGGTAGTATGTACAGGAGAGGAGTGCGGAGGGTATGACAGTGGGTGCTATGCATAGGAGAGAAGTGTTGGAGGTATGACAGTGGGCACTATGTATAGGAGAGGAGTATGGAGGGTATGACAGTGAGTAGTATGTATAGGAGAAGAGTATGGAGGGTATGACAGTGGGCAATATGTACAGGAGAGAAGTGTATGACAGTGGGCACTATTTACAAGAGAGGAGGAGTGTGTAGGATATGACAGCTGGCGTTATGTATAGGAGAGGAGTGTGTAGGATATGACAGTGAGCAGTATGTACAGGAGAGAAGTGTGGAGAGTATGACAGCGGGCACTATGTACAGGAGAGACGTGTAGAGAGTATGACAGCGGGCACTATGTATAGGAGAGAAGTGTAGAGAGTATGACAGCGGGCACTATGTATAGGAGAGAAGTGTGGAGAGTATGACAGTGGGCACTATGTATAGGAGAGGAGGATGAAGTAATCTGGGAAGGAAAAATGTAAAGGTTTGTGGAAGGATGTTTAGAGACTGCGTAGTGGTTAAGTGGGCCAGACATGGATTGAAATTACACCAATTAAGCAGAGACCAGCCATAGTCGATCTATGTATGGGCTAGCTGGTTTTACACAAGTCAACCTATTAACCAACTTGAGTACAACCAGCCTGTCAGGTTTTCCCCAAAACAATCAGTGCTGCCAGCTATAGTTAGCAACACTAATCATTGTATTGACTGGCAGAACACAATAACACTGCGGGAGTGATTGCCCCATTCACAGGTCAGCAGGTGAGAGGGTGTGTGGGGACAGGCTGGGGAGAGATACTAGTCAGTCCCTGGGTAGGCACTGGTTAGTATCAGAGTCAGACACACACAGGTTCCATATGCCACGATTGTTAGAGCGAGAACAATAATTCTAGCACTAGACCTCCTCTGTAACTCTAAGCATGTAACCTGTAAAAAATGTAAAGCAAAATCGTGCTAACTTTAGTGTTTTTTTTTATGAATGAAACAGTTTCTTTCCAAAAAAAAGTTTGAAAAATTGCTGCGCAAATATCGTGTAACATAAAAAGTTGCAAAGACCACCATTTTATTCCATAGGGTCTCTGCTAAAACAATATATAATGCTTGAGGGTTCTGAGTAATTTTCTAGCATAAAAAAAATGATGATTTTTACATGTAGGAGAGAAGTCTCAGAATGGGCCTGGGTGGCAAGGGGTTAATTATCATAAGTTATCTACAAATAATTATTATAAGCACTGTGAGTTCATCCTCTCCGTCTGCTGCAGAGTGTTCCAGCTTGTATTTATACTGTCGCTCTGTATGCAGCTTCTCACAGGCTGCGCAAGGAGCCCCGTATCTCCGGAACCATAGATGATAGCAGCCCCATATTTAAACCAGTGCTGGAGTGAGTCTTTAGCTACCTACCCCCCAAAGGTGGGGTCTCTGTGACTCCTGATCGCCGAGCTACAATTCTCGAAGTCGATCTTTTTTTTTTTCTTTTTTTTTTTGGCAAATGGGCCTATCTTGAGAAAGGGGCCTGGAGCTGCAGCTCCCATAGCCCCTATGTTAATCCGGCCCTGGTCCCCAGTACCCTGTCTGTCTCTCACGGTCTGTCCCCAGTACTCTGTCTGTCTCTCACGGTCTGTCCCCAGTACCCTGTCTGTCTCTCACGGTCTGCCCCCAGTACCCTGTCTGTCTCTCACGGTCTGTCCCCAGTACCAGGCATGTACTGGCCATTGGGAGTACAGGGAGTTTCCTGGTGGGCCGATGACTTAGTGGGCCACTCTGATGTAAGGGGACTGGTGATGGGACACTCTGATGTAAGGGGGTGCTAATGAGACACTCTGATGTAAGGGGGCTGCTGATGGGACACTCTGATGTAAGGGGGCTGCTAATGAGACACTGATGTAAGGGGGTGCTGATGGGACACTCTGATGTAAGGGGGCTGGTAATGGGACACTCTGATGTAAGGGGGCTAGTAATGGGACACTCTGATGTAAGGGGGCTAGTAATGGGACACTCTGATGTAAGGGGGTGCTGATGGGAAACTCAAAATGTAAGTGGGCCGGTCTGGATGAAGTCCAGGGCCAAATTTCTGTCCCAGTCCAGCCCTGCCCAGTACCCTGTCTGTCTCTCACGGTCTGCCCCCAGTACCCTGTCTGTCTCTCACGGTCTGACCCCAGTACCCTGTCTGTCTCTCACGGTCTGTCCCCAGTACCCTGTCTGTCTCTCACGGTCTGTCCCCAGTACCCTGTCTGTCTCTCACGGTCTGTCCCCAGTACCCTGTCTGTCTCTCACGGTCTGTCCCCAGTACCCTGTCTGTCTCACGGTCTGTCCCCAGTACCCTGTCTGTCTCACGGTCTGTCCCCAGTACCCTGTCTGTCTCACGGTCTGTCCCCAGTACCCTGTCTGTCTCACGGTCTGCCCCCAGTACCCTGTCTGTCTCTCACGGTCTGCCCCCAGTACCCTGTCTGTCTCTCACGGTCTGCCCCCAGTACCCTGTCTGTCTCTCACGGTCTGCCCCCAGTACCCTGTCTGTCTCTCACGGTCTGCCTCCAGTACCCTGTCTGTCTCTCACGGTCTGCCCCCAGTACCCTGTCTGTCTCTCACGGTCTGTCCCCAGTACCCTGTCGGTCTCTCATGGTCTCATGTACCTTGTCTCAGTGCTGTGTCTTGGCCTAGGCCGACAAGGCCCAGGCCTAGGGCAGCACTTTGCAGGGGCACCAAAATAGCCGCCCCGCACAGTGGCAGCATTTAATGGGGCACAGTGTCGGCTGCGTTTGATGGGGCACAGTGGCGGCTGCGTTTGATGGGGCACAGTGGCGGCTGCATTTGATGGGAACAGTGGCTGCATTTGATGGGGCACAGTGGCGGCTGCGTTTGATGGGACACAGTGGCGGCTGCGTTTGATGGGCACAGTGAGGCTGCAATTTTTTTTATTTATTTTTTATTTGAGCACCAGCCGCTACTGGGTGGGATCATCATTGTGCCGCTTCTCCTTACTCACACAGTCTCTGACCGTCTCCTGTATCATTGTCTGCACAGTCTCTGACCATCTCCTGTGCACAGTCTCTGTAGATCAAACAGAAGCATCTTCCTTGGCTGTAAAGGATAGGAGAGTTTAATTCCACTTTAAGGCTGTCAGCAGATTGGCCTTTACAAACTGTAGAGTGAATGGGGCCTCATGCCTAAGTTTTGCCTAAGGCCTCACAAAGTCTAGAGCCGCCTCTGGGGCCATCTTTCCCTCACTCGTCTCCATACCTAACAGGAAGAAGGACCGCGGTAAGAGGCAGAGGGCACTGGAGAGCGGCAGGAGGGGTGCTCTCTCCCCCCACCGATAAAAGTGATCTTGCGGCAAATCCACTGCAGAGACCACTTTTATCTGAAACCGGACTGCTCAGTGAAGAAGAGGATACCGGGGTTATGGCTGCTAGCTGCTGCCATAACAATGATGTGCCTCTTCAAAAAGCCGCCGTATATCGCCGTGAGCCAGTCCAGAAGGGGTTAAGGTGTCAGCTCACCAAGACATTTTAGACAATTTCATGCTCCCAACTTTATGGGAACAATTTGGGGATGGCCACTTCCTGTTCCAACATGACTGCACACCAGTGCACAAAGCAAGGTCCATAAAAACATGGATGAGTGAGTTTGGGGTGGATGAACTTGACTGGCCTGCACAGACTCCTGACCTCAACCCGATAGAACACATTTTGGATGAATTACAGTGGAGTCTATGAGCCAGACTTTCTCATCCAACATCAGTGCCTGACCTCACAAATGGAATAATGGTCAAACATTCCCATAGACACACAGCCTGGTGCAGCTCTGCATATAAACCAATCATCTTCCAGGTTCTATTATTAAAGCTTAATTGAACAAGCTGAAGTTAGAAGCTGATTGGCTACCATGCACAGATTTTGCAGTCTCGGGTTTTAGTAAATCAACCCCTATATGTCTGTGTCAGGGAATGTATATCAATGAAGAAAAACAATTGAAAACAACTCACTCATCTGGTTACTGGCTCCACTCTCATATGCTGCCTTAATGCTCAGACATGGGCCCCATGCTTGTGAAATCCAAAGAATAAATAGGAAGTCAGCACTCTAGGACAAAGCACCTTCAAATGACATTTAGAATCATCTCATAAAAGCAACACAGCCACAACTATAAGTTTCAGACCAATGAGTCATCTATCAAGCAAAATTGTTTAACACAACATCATTTTAGTCCTCAAACTCAGAGAGAAAATTATACTCATTGTTGGGACTTAGAAATTATATACCCCTTTCCTTCTGGGTTTAGGAGTGTGTCTATGGTAATGTTTGATCATTCATCCAGAAGTGCATTTGTGAAGTCAGGCACTGATGTTGGATGAGAAGGCCTGGCTCGCAGTCTACACTCTAATTCACCCCAAGGGTGTTCTATCGGGTTGAGGTCAGGACTCTGTGTAGGCCAGCCAAGTTCCTCCACTCCAAACTCATTCATACATGTCTTTCTATGTCTGCAAAGGGTGGACCAACTCAATATTAAACCCTACAGACTAAGACTGGGATTCCATTAAAGAGGAACTAAAGCCAAACTAAAAAAAAAAAATAGACCCTGTAAGGCAAAGGCATAATGAGCTAGTATGCATAGCATACTAGCTCATTATGAATAACTTACCTGAGATGGAAGCCTCCGAAGTGACCCCCGTTGTCCTCCCCTGGAGTGACTTCCAGGTATCGCGGCTCCGGCCAGTCACAGCATGATCACTGTTAGCAGTGCATGCTCAGTGCGCATGCGCCGTAGACAGCAATGCCCGTCTTTTGCAAATATCTCCTAAGCCGTGTAGGTTTAGGAAATATGTCTTGCAGCTACAGGTAAGCCTTAATCAAGTTTACCTGTAGGTAAAAGTGGTCTGTAAGGGTTTACAACCACTTTAACCATTTTCCGACTGCTGTCGGCATATATACATCGGCAGAATGGCACGGCTGGGCCCGTACGTTACTTTGAAGTTCCCGCCGTGCATGCCTGCCGCAAGCTCCGTGACCCTGCGCATGGGACCCGTGGACTCGATTGCCGCGGGGATACCCGCGATCGTGTCACGGAGCTCAAGAACGGGGAGATGCCAATGTAAACAGCATCTCCCCGTTCTCCCTAATGACAGGACACCGATCGTCTGCTCCCTGTCATCGGGAGCAGTGATCAGTGTCATGTCACACAAGCCCATACCCCAGACAGTTAGAAACACTCCCCTAGGACACACTTAACCCCTCCCCACCCCCTAGTGGCTAACCCCTTCACTGCCAGTGACATTTTTACAGTAATCAAT
Source organism: Lithobates pipiens (assembly GCF_037356315.1). Classification (NCBI taxonomy): domain Eukaryota; kingdom Metazoa; phylum Chordata; class Amphibia; order Anura; family Ranidae; genus Lithobates; species Lithobates pipiens. The sequence goes on from NW_027507785.1 coordinate 246,003,994, forward strand.
GCAATTTTATAGCATTGATCGCTGTATTAATGCCAATGGTCCCAAAAATGTGTCAAAATTGTCCGATGTGTCCGCCATAATGTTGCAGTCATGATAAAAATCGCTGATCTCCGCCATTACTAGTAAAAAAAAAAAATTAATAAAAATGCCATAAAACTATCCCCTATTTTGTAGACGCTATAACTTTTGCACAAACCAATCAATAAACGCTTATTGCGATATTTTTTTACTAAAAATATGTAGAAGAATACGTATCGGCCTAAACTGAGGAAAATATTTTTTTTATATATTTTTGGGGGATATTTATTATAGCAAAAAGTAAAAAATAATGCATTTTTTTCAAAATTGTAGCTCTTTTTTTGTTTATAGCACAAAAAATAAAAACCCCAGAGGTGATCACATACCACCAAAAGAAAGCTCTATTTGTGGGGAAAAAAAAGGACCGCCAATTTTGTTTGGGAGCCACGTCGCACGACCGCGCAAGTGTCAGTTAAAACGGTGCAGTGCTGAATCGTAAAAAGCGCTCTGGTCAGGAAGAGGGTAAATCCTTCCGGGGCTGAAGTGGTTAAAGTTCATGTGGGTGTGACGGCAGATGTCTCAATATGTTTGACAATATATTGTAGAAAAATCACAACAAGCAGTGCAGTTATGCACGGTCATCTGTGGCAGTCAATCATGTAAAGTGAAGTACTGTTCAATGGGGTGGATTTCCTAAAGGCGCACAGACTATTCACTTTGTTAGGAAAGTTGCACTTTGCAAAATAACTTTTCCAAGAGCTTAGTGAATGTGGTGAAGCTCTGCTGACTTCCATCATCAAATCATGTTCAAGGAAAAATGCTGTCTTTTTAAATTTTCCTTGCACGTTATTGGGTATTCTTTGCATGGTGAAATTTGGTCGTATTCACTAAGTTCTGAGGGAAATTCCCTTACAAAGTTTATTTGTCTTTAGTAAATCAACCCAATTCTTTCTTCCTTTTTCACAGTAAAGGTTTATTGAGAAAGAAAATTAAAATGAACACAAACACAATAGATGACGTAAATATGTAAAATGAACATAAACACAATAGATGACATAAATATGTAAAATGAACACAAACACAATAGATGACATAAATATGTAAAATGTACATAAACACAATAGATTACATAAATATGTAGAATTAACATAAACACAATAGATGACGTAAATATGAACATAAGGGAATGCAATATGAAGTTGGTATATAGGACGAAGACAATGTCCTACAGTTATGAATAAAGTATTGTCATATCAGGAAATATTTTTTTTTAAATATAGTAATCGCATATGGTGGTACATAATGAATATATCTTTAGACTTAGGTTCAGTATAGTCACATCAGCTGTAGAGAATTTTTTTTTTTTTTTTATGTATAAACATTTATCTAGAAATTTAGGCCGTGGAAAGGACGTTTTCCTAATGCAAAAATTGAGATTGTATAGATCAGTAATGCCTCGTACAAACGATCGGACATTCTGACAACAAAACCGTGGAATTTTATTCGAAGGTTGTTGGCTCCAATTTGTCTTGCATACACACGGCCACACAAATGTTGGCCAACAATTACGAATGTGGGAACGTGGTGACGTACAAGACCTACGACGAGCCGATAAAAAGGAAGTTCAATAGCCAGTGCGCCACTCTTTGGGCTCCTTCTGCTTGATTCCGAGCATGCGTGAACTTTTTGTGCGATGGACTTGTGTACACACGATCGGAAAGTCCGACAACAAAGTTTTGTTGGCGGAAAATTTGAGAATCTGCTAGCCAACATTTGTTGATGGAAAACCAAACGACAAATGTTCAATGAAGCGTACACACGGTTGGACTTTCAGCCAACAAGCTCACATCCAACATTTTCCGTTGGAAAGTGTATGCGGCATTAGAGATCTTTTCTTGAAATATTCTGTTTTTATAATTAACTGATATTTAGAGATTCAAATCACAGTGAATTTTTTTGTAGTCCTCGGTGAGAGTAAAAAGATACCATGGTCTCCATATCTTGTGAAAATGGGTATTAGACTCTTTTTTTCATTGCTACTGTTTCTTTCATGTTATAAATAAATTTGACTTTTAGTAACCATCCTTTAATTCTTTGGTTGGAATTCGTGTTGATTTCCAGTATAGTGGTATTAATGTTTTTGTAGCATTATTTAGTAGGTATCTAGGGAGTGAATTTTTGTATCTTCTATATGAGAGGCAATTAACATGTAGGAGACAGCATGTGGGATCAAGTTTTAGTTTGGTGTTGGTAATATGGCGAATCCATTTTATAATTTGTTGCCAATAATGCAGAATTGAGGGGGCATGACCACCACATGTGTATAAACGTACCTCTTTCTAAAAGGCATCTCCAACATGATGTCGATGGAAACCAATTTTTAACTCTGACTGGTATGATGTACTATTGTGTCCTAATTTTAACCACTTAAGTCCCGGACCATTTGGCTGCCCAAAGACCAGAGCACTTTTCGCGATTTGGAACTGCATCACTTTAACTGACAATTGCACAGTCGTGGCGACGTGGCTCCCAAGCAAAATTGATGTCCTTTTTTCCCCACAAATAGAGCTTTCTTTTAGTGGTATATGATCACTTCTGTGGTTGTTTTTTTTTTTGCGCTATAAAAAAAAAAAAGCGCCAATTTTGAAAAAAACTATTTTTTTTACTTTTTGCTATAATAAATATCCCCCAAAAATATATAAAAAAATTTTTTTCCTCAATTTAGTCTGATATGTATTCTTCTACATATTTTTGAGGAAAAAAAATAGCACTTATTGGTTGGTTTGTGCAAAAGTTATAGTGTCTACAAAATAGGGGATAGTTTTATGGCATTTTTATTAATATTTTTTTTTTACTAGTAATGACGCCGATCAGCAATTTTTATCGTGACTGCGACATTATGGCGGACAGATCGAACACTTTTAGCGCAATTTTGGGACCATTCGCGTTTATACAGTGATCAGTGCAATTAAAAATGCATTGATTACTGTGTAAATGTGACTGTCAGTGAAGGGGCTAACCACTAGGTGGCGTTGTAGGGGTTAAGTGTGTCCTAGGGAGTGATTCCAACTGTGGGGGGGAGGGGCTATGTGTGACGTGACACTGATCACCGCTCCCGATTACAGGGAGCGGTGATCAGTGTCAGTGTCACTAGGCAGAATGGGGAAATGCTTGTTTACATTAGCATTTCCCTGTTCTTCCTCTCTGTGAGATGATTGTGGGTATCCCCATGGACATCGAGTCCGCAGGACCCACGATCACATGCACGGAGGTTGCCGCACGCCCGCAAACTGCTTCTTAAATGGCAACGTACCGATACGTTAATCTGCCTGTACGTGCCCTTCGGTTTAATTTATTGCTTAATCACAAAACAAGAAGGTGCAACGTTTTGAAGTCACGCACAACCCCTTCATTAGGCATGTGAGGATGCCACATTGTGCTGATCCTTGGTGTGCTGGCAAATATCTACGTTCTCATTTTAAAGGAGGTTTCTTGGATACAGGTACTTAATGAGCATTTGTGGGTAGAGATACACACTTTTTGCCACTGTTCATCTGTGATTAGTATCTCAAGTTCCCATTCCCAGATTTGCTTATATTTATCTTGTAAATCAGTTTCTGGTTGTAAGAGCCAGTTATACGCCATTGAGGTAACTTTGTGTACTGCATTTCTTTTGTAGCATATGTTTTCAAAATTAATAAGTGGCCTAATTAGTAAATCATTTTGTTTATTCATTTTAAGGAAATCATGGAGCTGTATATACAACCAATAGTTTATAGGGAGCTATTGTGTTCTGTTGTTAGAGTTTCAAAGGACTTCACATTCCCTCTGTGGAAGCAGTGTTAAGGAAGTAGAGGTGTGTCATCTTTAGTGCAAGGTATAGTTTTATTTCCAGAAAATCTGGGTTAGCTGCAGGGGCGGACTGACCATTCGGCCACTCGGGCACTGCCCAAGGGCCCCGGGCCACTAGGGGGCCCCATCAGGGTTGCCAACCTCAGTAAAACCAGGGTCAGTATGTAAAAATCTGTGTTTTTTTACATCTGTCTCTGAAATGCCCCTTACCACCAACATCCTTTTGGTCTAAAAATCCAGAGATTATAGCTGCACCACCAATCCAGTACCTTCTCATCCAACAGAAACATGTCTGTGTATACTGTGTGTACATGTATGTGTATACTGTGTGATTGTATACTGTGTGTGTGTGTTTTTGTATACTGTGTGGCCCCATAATCTCTGATTGCTTGGGGGCCCCATAATCTCCTGTTGCCCGGGGGCCCCATGAGTTGTCAGTCCGCCCCTGGTTAGCTGTAATTTCTGATAGCGGGCCTATTTTTGTGGAGGGTTTGTGTATCGTTGCAACTTTGTGGAATACATTTAAGGTTGTGTTAATAAGCGGGTGTTTGTTTTGTTTTTTATTGTTACTGGGTAATTTGAAAGATCCATCCATGGGAGGTGTTGTATCTGTAAATGAGACCATACATTTTCAAGACTTACCTAGTCTTTGTTCTCAAAATGGCAGTACCAATCCATAATTCTTGCCAGATGTGTTGTATAATGATATTTTTTGAAGTTGGGTAGCCCTATACCGCCTAAAGCTTTAGGTAAAGTGAGTAATCTGAATTGGATGTGTGCTTTTTTGCTTGCCCATAAAAAATAATGTTGGGTATTTGTCAGTTTTTTAAAGACTATTGTAGGGGGAGGGCATGGAAATAGTATAGTATAAACAGTGCCATGGATAAATCCAAGGAAAAAAAAACAAGCTTCCTTACCGACCAGCCCACAGACAACCAAATCAACCTGTCTAACATTATGCGTTAAAAGCAGGGGTTTAGTCTGTTTGCAAATGCATGCGTAAGCTAAAGAGCCTCGCCAAGGCACCATGGTATCCGTAGTTCCTATTACTAAATCATGGGTGACTCCACAGTGGAAGCACATGTATTCTGATGGATAGGTGGAGGGCAGATGGACTGAAGGGGACCCACCTCTTCTTAAAGGTACAGGAGCACACTAAACATCCAGCATATAGCACAATGGCTGCAAAGGTGTGCATTGCCTGACCAATATAATTACATATTTAGTAAGGTTGAATAAAGGCACTAGTCCATCCAGTTCAACCTGAGTGAGTGTCTACAATTGTCCCTATCCCTGTGCATTGCACACTCACATCAGTCCCTACCCTGAAGGAGCCCACAATCCAAGGTCCCCATTCGTATACGAGGGCCAGTTTTTGGACAGAAGCCAATTAACCTACCTGCATGTCTTTGGACAGTGATACAAAAAAGCGCCGCTGCCCCCACCTATAACTGGCCATCACAGTAAGCAGCATTGGAGGGCAACTTAAGATATAAACAGGGCCAAGGATAAATCCAAGGAGAAAAACAAGCTTACTTACCGACCAGCCCGCAGGGGAGTTATTAAAAAAAAAAGCCCCACTGCCCCCACCTATAACTGTGCATCGCAGTAAGCATCATTGTAGTCTATGTGTTTATATTTAGAATGTATAATGCGCTAATATTAACCTCCTATTATAACACGGTGTAACCCATTAATGGTTAATCAGTGAACCACGTGCAAAATAAGCAAATGGAGCCTATTATAAAAAAAACATAACATCCTTCACCATAACAAAATCCTAAAACTAAATATCAATGTGATGATAAATTATTAAACACGATAAAAAAGAAAGAAAAATTAGATATAATAATGTGATGAACCACAATGCACAAATATCTCAATAGGACAGCATACCGCTGTAATTGATGAGTTTAGACAGGTGTCGATGAGTAACCCCAATGATAAGCATCCTGGGTGGGCGTCATTTGATGTCCTGGGCTTCCCGGCCATCTGGGAGCCAATGAGCATGTCCCACGGCCGTGATGTCCGCCGGGCACCCGCAATTGCCCATTAACAGAGCAGGACCGTTGATCTGTGTGTGTAAACAGATCCACGTCCTGTCAGATGAGAGGAGACCGATCATGTGTTCCCAGTACAGAGCAACACCGATCTGTCTCCTCCCCTTGTAAGTCCCCTCCCCCTACAGTTAGAATCACTCACTAGGTAACACAATTAACCCCTTGATCGCCCCTAGTGTTAACCCCTTCCCTGCCAGTGACATTTATACAGTAATCAATGCATTATTATTGCACTGATCGCTGTATAAATGTGAATGTGAATGGTCCCAAAATGGTGTCAAAAGTGTCCAATATATCGGCCGCAATGTTACAGTCACAATAAAGATCGCCATTCACCGCTAATACTAGGGAAAAAAAATGCCATAAAACTATCCCCTTTTTTTGTAGACACTATAACTTTTGCACAAACCAATCAATATACACTTATTGCGTTTTTTTTTTTTTTTTACCAAAAATATGTAGACGAATACATCTTGGCCTAAACTGAGGAAATTATTATTTTTTTTTAAGAAAATTGGGGTATTTATTATAGCAAAAAGTAAAAAATATTGGGAATTTATTTACTAAAGGCAAATCCACTTTGCACTACAAGTGCAGTAATACACTTAATCAATGCATTTGTATAGCACTGATCGCTGTATAAATGTGAATGGTCAATACAGTAATCAATGCATTTGTACAGCACTGATCGCTGTATAAATGTGAATGGTCAATACAGTAATCAATGCATTTGTACAGCACTGATCGCTGTATAAATGTGAATGGTCCCAAAATGGTGTCAAAAGTGTCCAATATATCTGCCACAATGTCACAGTCACAATAAAAATAGTGATCACTGCCATTACTAGTAAAAATAAAAAATAAATAAAAAATAAAATAAATGAATAAAAATGCCATAAAACTATCCCCTATTTTGTAGACACTATAACTTTTGCACAAACCAATCAATATACGCTTATTGCATTTTTTTTTACCAAAAATATGTAGAAGAATACATATTGGCCTAAACTGAGGAAAAAAATTGTTTTTTTAAAAAGAAAATTGGGGTATTTATTATAGCAAAAAGTAAAAAATATTGGGGATTATTTACTAAAGGCAAATCCACTTTGCACTACAAGTGCAAAGTGCACTTGAAATTGCACTGAAAGTGCATTTGGAAGTGCAGTCTCTGTATATCCGAGGGGACAAATAAAATAAAAAACAGCATTTTAGCTTGCACATGATTGGATAATAAAATCAGCAGAGCTTCCCCTCATTTCAGATCTACCCCTCAGATTTACAGCGACTGCACTTCCAAGTGCACTTTACACTTGTAATTTACACTTGTAGTGCAAAGTGGATTTGCCTTTCGTAAATAACCCCCCTTGTGTGTTTTTTTTTTTTTTCAAACTTGCTGCTCTTCTTTTGTTTATAGCGCAAAAAATAAAAACCGCAGAGATGATCAAATACTACCATAAGAAAGCTCTATTTGTGGGGAAAAAAATGATAAAAATGCCATTTGGGTACAGTGTTGCATGACCGCTCAATTGTCATTGAAAATGCGACAGCGCTGAAAACGGAAAGTTGGCTTGGGCAGGAAGGGGATGAAAATGCCCGGTATTGAAGTGGTTAATCACATGTAGACCCAGCTTTACATGATACAGCACAATTATGAAATACATGATGTCTAAAACTTTAATTACTCGCCGCACCCTTAGCCACATTGGAATGATTTAAGGATGTGACTCAGAAAAAAAGAAAAAAAAAAGCGTCCAAGTATCATAAATGGAATCAATGCATCTCATAGGAATCCTCAATGACACTAATTCTGGCAGCTAGCTGCATTCCCATCGGGGCGCGAACCGAGTAATCCACCACTAAGAGTCTTGCTCTCTCTTTCAAGGTTTTCGCTGCATTCCAGGCGACAAAGGGGGGCCCCTCCTGCTCATGTCTTATATAAAGGTGGCTAGAATGTTATATCAAACTGATGTGACAGGCATCTCTCTTGTACTGCAATTAATTAAATAGTTTAAATAGTGACATTAAGGCATCCACTTCCCATCAGCTTAGTTAAATATGCAGAGAATTAAAAATGACATTTGTCATTGATCAAATGGCTGTCCTTTAAAGAATAAGGTCACTTTTTTTTCTAAATTCCAGCTCCCCTATGTACCAATAGGCCATCAGTGTGCTTTTTTTTTTTTTTTTTGCAGAAGTACAACTTTCTTTTTCTATCTTTTTATTTATCTTCACACTTAGGGTTGCCACATTTTCTGCAAGTCAAACCCGAACGCTTTAGCAGTCTAGGGCAAAAGGTGCCCCAAGGAGAGAAGTAATACGGTGTGCATAGTGTGCTGCAGCGAACAGTGGGTGTGGCCAATTTGTTCATGCTGACATAATAGCCCTGCCCCCCCCAGTGATGCCGAACCTGCACCAAGAAAGCTGCCCACAGCTTCCGGACAGCAACAGATTTGTGCGTGACTATCTTGCTTACTTGAGGAGTTTGCAGCCCGGTCTGAATAATGTGTCCAGGTTTCAGTCTGCCGGAAACCAGAACACATGATTTAAAACCTGGACAGTCCAGGTAAATCCCAAACAGATGGCAACCCTATTCACACCCTTAACCTCACTGCTAGCTGGCTCTATGAAAAAACGTCTCTGTTACTTACCGTTACCATTACTTATAGTGTATGGCCACCTTTATACACATAAAATTAACTAATTGTGCTTTTGGTTCAATTCATTTCTAACAGCGCACAAAAGACAGAAGCAAACACACATTTTGCCATGTGAAAAAATGAGCAAAAAATGCAGCAAAGCACACAGTAAAAAACGTGCAGCCTGCGAAACACCAAAATGTCCCATGAGCTACTTTGCCACATGTAGGACAGGCCACTGAAATCAATGCCCTATGTGCATCGCAGGAAAAACGCGCCAAAAAATGTGCACTTCCACTACGCAAGGTGTGAATGGGGCCTGAAAGTGAAATTGGTTTGTTTACACGAGAACAATGAAGCTCCTTATGCCTTGCGTTGTGCACTGGTGCACAGTCATGTTGGAGCAGGAAAGGGCCATCCCCAAACTGTTCCCACAAAGTTGGGAACATAAAATTGTCCAAAATGTCTTGGTATGCTGACGCCTTAAAAGTTCCCTTAACTAGAACTAAGGGGCCAAGCCCAAGCCCTGAAAAACAACTCCATACCATATCCCCCCCCCAATGTTGTCCCTAGTATATGAATGGAGACCATGGATTGTGGGCTCCTTGAGGGTAGGGACCAACATGAGTGTACAGGGATGGGGACAATTGTAGACACTCACTCAGGTTGAACTGGATGGACAGGTGCCTTAATTCAACCTAACTAAATATGAATACTGTGTATTGCCCCCTTTAACATCAATGACAGCTTGAAGCCATTTGTGGATGAGGCTTTTTATTAGAGATGAGCTTCGAGTTCGAGTCAAACTCATGTTCGACTCGAACATTGCCTGTTCACCTGTTTGGCGAACAGTGAACAATTTGGGGTGTTCGTGGAAAATTCAAAAAGCCGCGGAACACCCTGTACAAGTCTATGGGAGAAATCTAACGTGCTAATTTTAAAGGCTAATCTGCAAGTTACTGTCCTAAAAAGTGTTTGGGGACCTGGGTCCTACCCCAGGGGACATATATCAATGCACAAAAAAGTTTTAAAACGCCTGTTTTTCGGGAGCAGTGATTTTAATAAAGCTTAAAGTGAAACAATAAAAGTGTAATATTCCTTGAAATTTTGTACCTGGGGGGTGTGTATAGTATGCCTGTAAAGGAGCGCATGTTACCCGTGCTTAGAACTGTCCCTGCACAAAGTGTCATTTCTGCAGGAAAAAAGGTCATTTAAAATCACTCGCGGCTATAATGAATTGTCAGCTCCCGTAATACAGAGAACACTCATTGAAAGTCATTGATAAAAAAAGCGTGGGGTTCCCCAAAATTCAATTACAAGGCCCTTCAGGTCTGGTATGGATATTAAGGGGAACTCCGTGTCAAATTAAAAAAAAATTATGTGGCGTTCCCCCTAAATATCCATACCAGACCCTTCAGGTCTGGTATGGATATTAAGGGGAACCCCGCGTCAACTTAAAAAAAAAAAGACGTGGGGTTCCCCCTAAAAATCCATACCAGACCCTTTATCCGAGCACGCAACCTGGCAGGCCACAGGAAAAGAAGGGGGGACAAGAAAGCGCCCCCCTCCTGAACCATACCAGGCCACATGCCCACAACATTGGGAGGATGCTTTGGGGTCCCCCCCAAAGCACCATGTCCCCATGTTGATGAGGACAAGGGCCTCATCCCCACAACCCTGGCCGGTGGTTGTGGGGGTCTCCGGGCGGGGGGGCTTATCAGAATCTGGAAGCCCCCTTTAACAAGGGACCCCCAGATTCCACCCCCCGTTTGAAATGTTAAGGGGGTACAAAAGTACTAAGATATAACAAAGAGGTGTGTTTCAAAAGGCCTATAGTGCACCACTCAGCGCCAAATTCAAACAAACAGTAGCATTGTAGTATACAATGCCCCTTCTAATTGATATGGGGTCAAGAAAGAGAGAGATCCAGCAGCTGTTTAAAGAGAGGTAAAAATTATATAAACAATAGACATGTGCAGAGTAAAATATTTCGTTTCAGAATTTCGTTTTCGTCCGAAAAATTAATTTATTTAGTTACTCCCGAAATTCGTTTTTATTTATTTTGTTTTTCGTTCAAAAATTGCATTCGTCTGAAAATCCACATGAATTACGGTCGAATCGGCTTATGGTGTCTGTTGAATGTATAAAGAAGATTTGACGGAGCTAGAATATAGCATACTTCGTGTGAACTTTAGAACCCTATTAAAGTCTATGGGACACCAACGTTCAAAATCGAAAGTGCTAATTTTAAAGGCTAATATGCAAGTTACTGTCCTAAAAAGTGTTTGGGGACCTGGGTCCTGCCCCAGGGGACATGTATCAATGCAAAAAAAAGTTTTAAAAATGGCCGTTGTTTCGGGAGCAGTGATTTTAATAATGATTAAAGTGAAACAATAAAAGTGTAATATTCCTTTAAATTTCGTACCTGGGGGGTGTCTATAGTATGCCTGTGAAGGGGCACATGTTTCTGTTTTCTTTAAAATCACTCACGGCTATAATGAATTGTCGGCTCCCGTAATACAGAGAACACTCATTGAAAGTTATTGATAAAAATAAATAAATAAATAAAAAGCGCATGGGGTTCCCCCAAATTCAATTACCAGGCCCTTCAGGTCTGGTATGGATATTAAGGGGAACCCCACGTCAAATAAAAAAAAAGTTGATGTGGGGATCCCCCTAAAAATTCATACCAGACCCTTTATTCGAGCACGCAACCTGGCAGGCCGCAGGAAAAGAGGGGGGGACAAGAGAGCGCCCCCCTGAACCGGACCAGGCCACATGCCCTCAACATTGGGGGGATGCTTTGGGGGTCTGTGACCCCTCAAAGCACCATGTCCCCATGTTGATGGGGACAAGGGCCTCATCCCCACAACCTTGGCCAGTGGTTGTGGGGGTCTGCGGGCGGGGGGCTTATCAGAATCTGGAAGCCCCCTTTAACAAGGGGACCCCCAGGTCCCACCACCCCCGTTTGAAATGGTAAGGGGGTACAAAAGTACCCCCACCATTTCACAAAGAAAGTGTAAAAAATAGTTAAATAAGACAAACACACTTTTGTAAAAATTCCTTTATTAAAAATAAAAAAAACGAAAAAAGATTCCAGCGGTGGTAATCCACTCTTGCTATCCAACGATGGATGATATCTCTCCAGTGATGGCTGATCTGATCCAGGGCAGCGAATCCATCCATCTTCTGTCTCCACGGAGGAGACACTGCGGGTTCCCGGCGGCCTGATGTTTCTTATATTCGGAGGGCGGGGCCACCCATGACCTGACCCCGCCCCCTCTGACTCAAGGGGAAACCCGGGCTTCCCCAGTGACATATGGGTGACCCCGTCCCCCTCTGATGTAACGCAGGTTTCAGTTTTTAAAACTTTTTTTTGCATTGATACATGTCCCCTGGCGCAGGACCCAGGTCCCCAAACACTTTTTAGGACAGTAATTTGCATATTAGCCTTTAAAATTAGCACTTTAGATTGTGAACGTTCGAGTCCCATAGACTTTAATAGGGTTCTAAAGTTCACACGAAGTTTAGGTCTGTTCGCAGGTTCTGGTGCGAACCGAACGGGGGGTGTTCGGCTCATCCTTACTCTTTATCGTCTCAGAAGGTAAAGCTGCCCATTCCTCTTGGCAAAAAGCCTCCAGTTCCTGTAATTTCTTGAGCTGTCTTGCATAAACTGCCCGTTTGAGATCTCCCCAGAGTGGCTCAATGATATTGAGGTCAGGAGATTATGATGGCCACTCCAGAACCTTCACTTTATTCTGTTTTAGCCAATGACAGGTCAACTTGGACTTGTGTTTTGGCTACAGCACGGATCTGCTTTGCCAGGAGTATGTTTATTGATGTCCTACCCTTTCAAAGCTGGCCACATCCCCCTGAAGGGGCGTGCGACGTGCGACGTGCGCTGTGGTGATCACAGCGCGCGCCCCTTACAACATGATCAGTTGTCAACCAATGACAGCTGGTCACGTGACATAAACAGAGGATCGGTTATCGGTTTTCTTTTCTTCTCACACTGACAGCACGAGAAGAAAAAAAGCTGTTCGCCAGCTTCTGTTTGAAGGGGCATCGGTTTTGAAGAGGAAATGCCTCTGTGCCCACCAGTACTGCCTGCCAGTGCCAGCAATCAGTGCCACAAATTAGTGCCCATCAATCAGTGCCCACAGTCCCCACAGTAAATCAGTGCCACCTAGCAGTGCCCACAGGTGCCACCTATCAATGTCCACCAGTGGGGCCAATCAGTGTCACCTACCAGTGCCAATCTGTGTCCATCACTGCCATCCATCAGTGCCCATCACTGCCACCCATCAGTGCTCATCAGTGCCAGCTATCAGTGCCACCTATCAGTGCCATCTATTAGTTCCCTTCAGTGCCACCTAACAATGTCATTCAGTGCCACCCATCAGTGCCACCCATCAGTGCCCACCAATGCCACCTATAAGTGCCCACAAGTGCCGCCTATTAGTGCCCATCAGTGCAACCTTATCAGTGCCCACCAGTGCAGCCTATCGGTGCCCATCAGTGCAGCCTATCAGTACCCATCAGTGCAGCCTCATCAGCGTACATCAATGAAGGAGAAAAATTACCTGTTTGCAAAATTTATTAACAAAATATAAAACGGTTTTGTATTTTTTTTTATCTGTTTTTATAAATTGTTTTAACAAAAAATGAAAAACCTAGAGGGGATCACATACCACCAAAGGAAAGCTCTATTTGTGGGGAAAAATGATACAAATTGAATTTGGGTACCACGGGTGACCGCGTAATTGTCGTTCAAAGAGTGACAGCGCTAAAAGCTGAAAATTGGTCTGGGCAGGAGGGGGGTTTAGGTGCCCAGTAAGCAAGTGGTTAAAATGGGTGGGAAACTCAATGGGTGTATTTTCTCACTGCTTTTCCAACAACACAAAATATATAAAAAATGTGGAACCGTGAGTCACAGTGCAAAACATGTTTGGGTTTTAAATTAGAGAAATTGTTTATGAGACGTTTTTTTTGTTTATTTAGCTGTACACCAAGTAACTTATACTTACTCAGCATGTACAAAAATTTATTGTGACAAAAGAGTTGTCAAACCATAAATGAAATCTCCGAGAAATATATTAAAGCAGAACTTTATGCAAATATCTTTAATGAAATGAGCTCTATAAAAAATATTAACTCTTTTGAGGTGTTGCTGTCATTCCTCTATCCACTTGACCTCCAGAAGAATTTACCTCCTTCATGACCAGGCTATTTTTTGCTATTCAGCAGTGTGCTACTTTAACTGGCAATTGCACCATTTTTATGGTGGTATTTTGTCACTACAGTTTTTTTTTTTTTTTATTATTATATAAACAAAAAAAGACCAAACATTTTGAAAAAATATATGTATTTTCTACTTTCTGTTATAAATTATATCCAATAAAGAAAAAATCAAAAGTCAAGCATCAACCAAATTAAGAATGAAATTGAAACCTTACAAAGACAACTGCAAAAACTTGCCATGAACAGGAAGGCAAAAAAACTCCAAAAGCTACACCAAGAGCAGACCTTTTGGATACAACCTAAACAACAAAAAACAAACACAACTTCTACAACTCCTGCCATCAGCAACTTGAAACCCGATCCAGAATCCCATGGTATCCCTTGTATAAATGCTGACTTGACAGAAAATATGGATATAACAGAGGAACTCGGAATCATAAATTTGTCAAATCATAAACTTTCTACACCAGAAACAACAGTCCTCTCCAAAGGCCTCACATTCTGCCCAACCACCAAATTGGATAATTTACAGGTATGGTCAGATATGGAGGAATTCTTTAGGAGACTAAGGCTCAAAGAATTTTTTCACAGTAATGAAAGGAATCCTAAGACAATAAGAAGTGACAAAAAGAAAAAGAACAGCAATTTTACACCCCCACAAGGACGCAACCCCAAACTGGATACCTATATTGACAGCTTCAGGCTACGAGTTACATCCCTGCTATCCACCCAGCAAAAGAAAATATTATACAACCTTTCACCACTGGAGCGAAGAGCTGTACATGATCTGCGCAATAATCAGGCTATAACCATCAAACCAGCAGATAAAGGGGGAGCAGTCGTTGTGATGGATACAGACAAATATATACAAGAGGGCCAGAGGCAGCTGGCAAATACTACTTACTACAAAAAACTGGATTATGATCCGACCCAGGATTTTACTAAGCAATTAAAAGATCTCATTGCGACAATACCAAGCCACCTACATTCAGAACTCATCAATGCAATTCCGGATAATCCAGGAATTGGAGACTTCTACATGCTGCCCAAGATTCACAAGCCAGGAAACCCAGGCAGACCCATTATAACAGGTATGAATACACTTACCGAACATATCTCAGGCCTTGTAGAAAACATGTTAAAACCTTTAGTCATGAACACTGCGAGTTTCCTATAAGACACCACTGATTTTCTGAACAAGCTTAACAATATACAACAATTACCATCAAATACACTTCTAGTCACCATGGATGTAGAATCTCTGTACAGTAACATCCCTCACAAGGATGGGTTGTCGGCATGTCACAGATTCTTATCATCCTCACCAAACCAGAAATACACTGCTGAGGATGTGACACAGCTCATCGAATTCATTCTTACACACAACTACTTCACTTTCAATAATGACATCTATCTCCAGTGTATGGGTACTGCTATGGGTAGCAAAATGGCACCTCAATATGCAAACTTATTTATGGCTGACCTGGAGGACAAATTTCTGAACAGCATACAACAAAAGCCATACAGATATTATCGCTATATTGATGATATCTTCATGATATGGACTGAAGGTGAAGAAAATCTAAACCAATTCTTCTCATTGATCAACACTTTTCACCCATCTATTAAACTAAAAATGGATTATTCAAACACACATGTCAACTTCCTAGACACTACAGTATACATCAGGGATCACAAGCTTCACACTTCGATATACAGAAAACCGACTGACCGATGCAGCTATCTTCACAGTTCCAGTTTTCACCCGCAACACACTAAACGGGCCATCATACACAGCCAGGCCATCAGATACCACCGAATTTGTTCAGACCCAGAAGACAGAGATAAACATCTCAGAACACTGGCAGACTCCTTCCACAAGAAAGGTTACAAAGACAAAACCATCAACAACAGCATAAACACAGCCTTGAAAACCCAAAGAGAAAATCTCCTCCAATACACAGAGAAAAAAACAAATAACCGAGTACCTCTAGTCACCACATACAACCCAGCACTAGAAGGGATCAAAAAGATAATCAAAGATTTACAACCCATTATAACAGAGGATGACACTCTGAAAGGAATATTCCAACAACCCCCATTATTGGCTTTCAGACAACCACCCAACCTCAGACACAAACTAATCAGCAGGAAACTTCACTCTGATTATGATGACACAAATAATGGAAACAAACCCTGCAATAAAAAGCGCTGCAAACTATGCAACCAGATCAATCTATCCAAAAGTGTCACACACACAAACGGGACCTTCAGTATCATGGGATCTTACAACTGTACCTCCAGCAATGTTGTGTACCTCATCCAATGCAAAAGGTGCAGCAAAGGATCTTATGTTGGTGAAACAGGACAGAAGTTGCAAACGAGGATGAATTTACACAGACATACCATCAAGGAACATAAAGAAGACAGTTTATGTACACCTGTGGGACATCACTTCTCACAACCGGACCACACTATAGATAACCTCAATGTTTTAGTTCTTAAAGGGAATTTCAGAACTATCCAGGAAAGGAAAACCTTTGAACTAAGAATGATAATTCTTTTTGACACAAAAAAGAATGGCCTGAATTTAGATATAGGTTTCCTTACTCATTATACTAAAGTTTTACAACCCCCTCTGTGACTAGCAACCCCCCCTCCATTCCATAGCTCTCCCTCTGTCTTATCTCACTAACTCTTCTCTTATCTTTATTGCCATTGATTTGTATGTGTTTTTTTTGTTGTTTTTTTCTCTTCTTTCCCTCAGAGGTGTTTTTTTGTTTTTTTTTGTTTTGTTTTACATTCTGCTTAAACATTTGTAAATCAGTACTGCTTGGACCTTGAAGAAGGGGACATACCCCGAAAGCTTGTCCTGAAAAATTGTATGTTAGTGCAAATAAAAAAAGTATCACGGGCAGTACTCAATTTTCTCTGTCACAATTGCACTAATACGGCTACAATCACCTTAAGTAAAAAAAAAGAAAGCCCAATAAGTGTATATTAATTGGTTTGTCCGGAAGTTATAGCGTCTACAAACTATGGTACAGTATATATACTGCAATTTACGCAGCTATAGAAGTTATATTGTAATGGCGGTGATCAGTGGCTTATAGTGGGACTGTGATAGGGTGGCGGACTATCTAGCGCTAACAGACTCTGGCTGGGAGGGTCACTAATTGGCACTGATTGTGAAGTGTTTAATATCTAGGCACAAGCAAGGGGTTGTGTACCTACAAACAACAATGTTTAATGTGTGTGCTTTTGCTTTCTGATCTGACTGTTTTTCTCCCTGCTTATCATGAATTCCATATAATAAATAATATAATGATATATCATTTAAAATGAGATTAGCTTTCAGTACTGTGAGGCTACTAGAGTATGTAAATCCTGACAAATAACTGTCATTAACTCCCTTTTGATCTTTTAAATGAAATGCCTTTTTTTTTGTTGAAAAAAACCTAGGAAACTAATGCCGTGACCACATCTAAGGATTCATAAGATGTAGTCAGTGGCCTAACATGGGGAGTGCGGAGGGGGCTGTGGCCCCAGGCACAACATTTGGGGGATGAAATTCCACGCCAGTGTGTGTCACTACTGGCTGTCGCCTCCTAATTTAAATTTCCTGTGTCCCCGCGCTCTGGTCGCCATGTTCAGTCTCTGGTGCCCTGTAATTGGGTGTGTGGGGTCATGTGCAGCTGTGGGGCTGGCCTGTCCACGATCGCAGTTGCTCCTGGAGTCCCACCTCCACACATGACCCCATTAGCCCAATCACAGGGTGCCGGAGACTGAACATGGTGGCCAGAGGGCAGGGACACAAGAAACGGAAATTGTGAGCCACCGCTGTCTTCTCCTCCTCTACTCCGGATCAATGGAGAATGCAAAAGAGAAGGTGAGACTCCCTGCTGAGAGTAGAGTCATGTTTCTGGCCCCGGGGGATGGACACAGTCTGGGCAAAGGGAGCAGCCAGCCAGAGAGAGAGAGATTAGTAGAGTATCTAGAGACATGCCGTGTAGTGGTCAGTATAAGAACTGTAGGTAGGACAGTGTAGTATAGTGGTCAGTGTAGTATAGTGATCAGTGTAGTGTAGTTGACAGTATAGTGGTCAGTGTAGCATAGTGGACATTATAGTGGTCAGCATAGTGTAGTGGACAGTATAGTGGACAGTACAGTGGCCAGTGTAGTGGTCAGTGTAGTAGACAGTATAGTGGTCAGCGTAGTGGAGAGTATAGTGGCCAGTGTAGTGTAATGGCCAGTGTAGTGTAATGGACAGTGTAGTGTAGTGGACAGTGTAGTTTTTAGTGTAGTGTAGTGGACAGTACAGTGATCAGTGTAGTGTAGTGGGCAGTGTAATGGTCAGTGTAGTGTAGTGGTCAGTATAGTGTAGAGTAGTGAGCAGTGTAGTGGTCAGTGTAGTGTAGTGGATAGTGTAGCGGTTATTTTAGTGTAGTGGACAGTATAGTGATCAGTGTAGTGTAGTGGTCAGTGTAATGGTCAGTGTAATGGTCAGTGTAGTGTAGTGGTTAATGTAGGGGATCAGGTTGGTCAGTGTAGTGGCTGGTGTTGGAATCAGGTAGGTCAGTGTAGGAATCAGGTATGTTAGTTTAGTGGTCAGTGTAGGAATCAGGCTGGTCAGTACTATTGTAGGAAGGGAAGGGACTTGCCCCAGGTGCTGACAACCCACGCTACACCACTGGAATGTAGTATATTAAATTTTTGTTTTCCAATTTGCTGTATGTGACTGTGCTTGTACCTTGTATATTTACTATGAAGGATTGGCAGGTGGTTAAGATTTCCAGTTTCATTCATACTGGAAAGCATAGCTCTCACCATACTTCTAATCCTTTTGAGCTTTGAGAGCTGCCACTCTCATACAAAGAAGCCAGATTGTCATTTATTTGCACCTCCCTCTCTCCTTGCCCTTTCACGGAATGCCTTGTATTGTGTAAACCAATACTAATGTAGTACCCTCTAGTGTACAGTCTAGTTGTGAGGAAAATGTATTCTGACTCACGGTAGTCGGTGTGAGTCTGGGTAATTGGATGAGGTTACTGTAGGTCAGGCTAGAAGGCTCTACAGGTCATGCCTCTGGTACCTCCCCCTGGTTCTAGAAGCTACCAGAAGTTTCTAGAAGCTAGTGGGTGGCTGCAAAAAGGCAGAGATCGGCATAATCATGGGAATCTGGCCAATCCCCAGGCAGGAGGCCTGGAAGGATAGTTGGGTGCGCGAATAAATATGTCGGAGCCTTGCCAGCAGTAAGTTGATGTTGGGTGGAAGATGGAGTGCTGAGGCTGTCATGGTGCCTGGGAGGAGACCCCGGGGCTGAGGGGACTACCCCCAAGAGAGAAGCTAAAGCGAGAGATTTTGACTACCCTTCAGTCTCTTCTAGGAGGCACCTTGGCTAGCACGGGAGGACCTGGACAGCAGGAGGCTTGAACAGTAGTCTCTTCCAAAGCAGCAGGATTCCAGGGACAGCGTGAGTACCTCTACACCCCCAGGGCCTAAAAGGGAGAAGGCTGCCAGATGCAATATCCAGCAAGCTTTCAAGGGACAGTGTCACAGCTAAACCTAATCCCTTGTTCTAGGACACTTTTCAAGGCAGCCAGGTAGGCTCGTATTTTCAGTAGGGGGCACACAGAGCTCCTGCAAATATGGGACCTTGTTAAATTCCACTAAGGGGACACAGAGCTCCTACAGAAGGAATTATTACTGCCAGTTCCACAGAGACTGATATTGTTTTAGAGGGAATACAGTCCAAGGGTTGCTATTTTTCAGTGTACATTGTCCTTTTGAGTGAAGGTAGTTGCTCTCAAATTGTTTTATCAAGTCTAATTGGGCATCACTTAATCCCTCTTCCCCATCCACATTGTTTTTTTCCCAATAAAACAACACAAACAAGCCCATGGACTGATCTCTGTCTCCGAATGAAAGTTGGAAAATGCGTGTTACCTGGCTGTACAGAAATGGGTGGGCCCCAAAAACCCAGCGGCCCTCTAGGGGGTAGCTCTACACTAACAAAACAGACCTATAAATTAAAGCTATCCCTGTGTAGTAATTACGATTACTGTTGTAAGTGTCACACACAAACAAAAAAGATAAAGTAACAAATTAAACAGGTAACAATGAATAGACTTCAATGCAAAAGGGGTAAAAAAAATATTTTATTGAGTAGTGCAACTTCAAGAGGAAATACAGAAAGGGGTGATAAGTGGTGATATTATGTGTTTTTATTCAGTTTGATTAAATAATGAATAAATACTGAAGGGAGTGATGATTTATGTTCTTAAGAGGGGGAAGTTTTTTTTTTAGCCAATGCTATAAAACACAACATTGCAGAGTGGTTTCACTGAACAGAAATGAGAAGTTGGGCTGAAACTCTATTTCCTGACAAACTGACCATTAAGTCATTTAAAAAAAAACAAATGGAATAGATGATATATATAGTTATCTCTATCTGACTCAACTGAGTCTTTTCCAATGCAAAAGTGATAATTTCCGAAACAAACATTTCAGTTGAAGGGTGCTGAAGGGGCTCTCCCTGTTGTAAGGGACAGTTAGAATGTGATGTATTTCAATAAGGGAAATATAGATTATTTTAAAATCATTATTATAGTATTTTTAATGGGCAGCTACTTATTAAAAGTGTGAAAAGCACTGGAAAGTAAGTTTGCGTTAATTATAGATGTGTGAAATTATAATAAGGACAAGGGGGAGTTTTACCACTAAAGCTTTATAATAAACGTACCTCAAAATTCCATATGACAAGTAATAAAATAATGTATAATTTTAAAAGTGATTATCTTTCAGTACAGTGAAGCTTTTAGAGTATGTAAATTCTAACAGTTAACCGCTTGCCGACCGCCTCACGCCGATATAAGTCGGCGGGAGGGCTCATACAGGCAAACTAACGTACCTGTATGTTGCCTTTAAGAGGCAGCCTGCGGGCGCACGCGCAGGACTGCGGCCAGCTTTGTGAGTTGCGTCCCGTGGACTCGATCGCCGCGGGGATACCCGCGATCGTCTCACGGAGAGGAAGAACGGGGGGATGCTAATGTGAATAAGCATCTAACCGTTCTGCCTAGTGACAGTGTCACTGATCTCTACTCCCTGTCAGCGGGAGCAGAGATCAGTGATGTGTCACACGTAGCCACGCCCCCCCCCACCGTTAGAAACACTCCCCAGGACACACTTAACCCCTTAACTGCCCCCTGGTGGTTAACCCCTTCACTGCCAGTGTCATTTACACAGGAATCAGTGCATTTGTATAGCACTGATTGCTGTATAAATGAAAATGGTCCTAAAAATGTATTAAAAATATCCGATGTGTCCGCCATAATGTCGCTGCCACGATAAAAATCACTGATCACCGGCATTACTAGTGAAAAATTTTTTTTTTATAAAAATGCCATAAAACTATCCCTTATTTTGTAAACACTATAACTTTTGCACAAACCAATCAATAAAAGCTTATTGCAATTTTTTTTTTACCAAAAATATGTAGACAAATATGTATCGGCCTAAACTGAGGAAAAATTTTTTTTTTTTAATATATTTTTGGGGGATATTTATTATAGCAAAATGTAAAAAATAATGTGTTTTTTTTTTTTAATTTTCGCTCTTTTTTTGTTTATAGCGCAAAAAATAAAAACCACAGGGGTGATCAAATACCACCAAAGAAAGCTCTATTTGTGGGGAAAAAAGGACATCAATTTTGTTTGGGAGCCGCGTCGCAAGACTGCGCAATTGTCAGTTAAAGAGACGCAGTGCCGAATCACAAAAAGTGCTCTGGTCAGGAAGGGGGTCAATTCTTCCGGGGCTGAAGTGGTTAACTGTTATTAGCTCCCTTTTGGTCTGTTAATTTGAAAGCCTTTTTTAAAAAAAAAAAAAAAAGAAAAGAAAAAAAAAGAAAAGCCCAGGAAACCAATGCAGTGACCACATCTAAGGATTCCTAAGATGTCGTATATTTCATTGTTGTTTTATGAATTAACAAACAATTTAACCCCTTCCCAGAGAAACTAAATGGTACAGCTTTATATAACTCCATTTTCCTTTCAAACTCTTTTCAAGCCCATGCATGGTCTGTTACAGAAAGTACTACAAAGTAAAAGGTTAGTGTTAATTCTTATTTATTGTTACCAAAGGGAAACATTTCTTTTACAACATCTTTGTATAGGGCCATTGTCTGATGCTCTGCCAAATAATGATGAAATATAGTATGTCCTTTGAAGGAAGGAAGGAAGGAAGGAAGAAAGAGAGACAATGTAGGATGAAAAAATACCCTACTGCATCTAATAAAATGTATTACAGCTTTGAAACATGGTTTTAAATATACTCACATGGGCTATATCTTGAAACAATAAATTCAAATTGGATTTTAACTACAAAGCTATCACTTTTGTTAGGGACTACAAATAACTATATTTGCAGAATAATAGAAATTGCTAGTGATGTCCTGGAAATATGAAAAGAAGAAAGAAAGGAAGGGAGGAAACAACCATTTGCCCTTAGTAAATCAACCCCTATGCGTTCATTATATCTGATTAATGTAAGTCATTAGTAAATGCTTTTAGGCATATTGAACCTAGGGGGAGCTAGAGACCAAACGTGTGGATGACCGTTTTTTCCTGTGTCAGTTTGAACAGAGAAAGTGTTGAGTTTATTATTTGCAGCAAGAGGGCTGATATTTAATGTTTTCTATGATAGCAGAATACATTTTTTTGGCTTAGGATATACCAAATACAATTTTTGCAATCACTCCTAAGTTGCAGGTCCACCAGCAAACCCAGCAGACACATAAGTATAGTAGGTAAACCAAAGGAATTAGAAATATATTTCATAATTTTGTGTCACTATGCTTTTGCTGTATATGTCGGCATTGACAGAATGTCAGGGCTTGGTTCAGCCCTTCTTTCTCTGAGCTGGCTACTCAGCTGTCGGGTAATTGCCAGCTCCCATCTCTCTCCACAGTTACTCAGCTGTTGATGATATCTTTCTCGTCAGCCCTGCCTACTTAAGCTGTCCAGTCCAGAGGAGCGCTGCCTTCGCCTTGGTAAACATCACAGAGATGATCGCCTGCATTCCTGTTTAAAGACTTGCTTTGCTGACATCCCTTCTGCCTCCAGATCCTGCTTGCTGTCTCTCTATGTTGATCCCTGACTTTTAGCTTGGCTGACTATCCATTGCGGTTACTGAACTTTGGCTATGTTTTGACTATGTTTGTTCTTTTTACTTTTATTATTAAACAAGTGTGATTTAACTATACTTCTGTCTTGGTCTGATTTCATGGTTTCTACCAGTAGGTGAAGGCCATGAATTCAGAAGATGCAGTCAATATACTTGTTGGTAATATTTTTTCCAGATTGAATGAACTGGATCACCACATGGATCAGTTCGCCATTGCGTTACAAGTGCTCCTGAGTCACACCGCTTACCTGGAATCTCCCACTGTCGATGTCCCGGTACAACCTATGTTGCACGCTGACCCTGCTGCTGCTCCAGTCCCTGGGCAGGCATCCGCCTGCGAGTATTACTTCTATAAGAGGTATGTCTGGTTCCGCTCCGCTTCTCCAGAATTTTGGGGGTGATCCAGTCCAATGCAGATGGTTTCTCAACCAGGTTAAGATATACTTTGAGATGCTGCCCCAGGTGTTTCCCATGGACAGAAGCAAAGTAGGTTTTGTGATATCTTATCTTTCTGAGATAGCCTTGGCCTGGGCAAAGCCTCTATGGGAGACACAAAAACCTGTTGTCTTTTGCTAGTCTGAGTTTGTGGCTTTGTTTAAAAGGGTTTTTGACGTTCTCGCACGCTCCACTTCTGCTGCCAAGTGCCTCATGTCCATCGAACAGAGTATGAGAACTGTTGCCGACTACACCATTGAATTTCTTACTCTGGCAGCAGAGATTGCATGGACCAATGAGGTACTCGTGGCTGCTTTTTCTCATGGTCTCTCGTATACCCTCAAGGATGAGATAGTAGCCCGTGATATACCCACTAAGCTGGAAAAGTTGATCATATTTGCCATCCTCATTGACTCCAGATTCAGAGAAAGACTCTCTTTTAAGTAGCGTTTGCGGAAGCCTTCTGTACATTTGTCTCTGAGCTTTGCAGTCCCACCCTTGCCTCCCTCACCTTCCATGCCTCCTGGTACCACTTGGGTTTCACATGTCTTTGTGCACATGAGAGAACCTTTAGGAGGAGGGAGAGATTGTGTCTTTATTGTGACCAGGCAAGTCACTTTTTGAAGTCTTGTCCTACCTGTCCAGGGAATGCCCCAACCTTGAGGTCCTGTCACAGACAGCCCCTAGGTGGCATTGTTTCATCCCCAGTTATCTAGAAGGATAAGCCCCTGGTTTCAGTTACCCTTTCTTGGGCTGAGTTGTCGACTCTGGGGCTATAGGCCTGTTCATTGATGCTGCCTTTGTATTGAAGCACTTGATTCCGCTGCAGCTGCGTGACACTCCACTTGCCATTGAAGCTCTTGACGGGAGACCTCTAAAGCCTGCCCATGTGACTTATGAGACGGTTCCATTGTCCATGTCTGTAGGGGCTCTTCACCATGAGAGAATCCAATTCCAAGTTATTTCCTCACATACATTTCCACTGGTTATTGGTTATCCTTGGTTACAGAGTAACAACCCCTCTTTGGATTGGCTCCATGCTGAGGTTCTTTCCTGGTCACCACAATGCAGTGAGACATGCTTCCAGAAGGTAGCCAAGGTTCTGTGCAAATCTTCACTCTCCTCCCTGCCGGAGGAGTACCGCAATTTTAGCAATGTCTTTGACAAAGGTCAAGTCGGTAGTTTGCCTCCACACCGGCCATAGGATTGTGCAATTGACCTTCAACCTGGTGCCATATCCCCTCCTCATGGCGGGTTTACCATTTGTTGGAGGATAAGGCCATGGAGGAGTATGTTGTAGACACTCTTTCTCGAGGTTTCATCTGCAAATCCTCATCTCCTGCTGGTGCTGGCTTCTTCTTTATGAAGAAGGGGAGAGGTGAACTGAGACCTTGTATTGATTATAGGGGTCTCAATCGTTTCACGATTAACAATGCCTATCCAAATCCGTTGATTACGGAGTTATTTGACCACCTCAAGGGAGCAACAGTTTTCTCTAAGCTTGATTTGAGAGGGACATACAATCTTGTCGGGATTAAAGAGGGCGACGAGTGGAAAACTGTTTAATACCAGAACAGGCCATTATGGGTACCTCGTAATGCCTTTTGGCCTTTGTAACGCCCTGGCAGTTTTACAGTAATTTATTAACGACATCCTCTGAGATTTGCTGCAGTTATGTGTGGTGATTTATCTCGATGATATCCTCATATTTTCCAAGTCCCTGGGGAGCCACCACAGAGATGTTTGTCATGTGCTTCAGAAACTAAGAGAGAACAATCTCTATTGTAAACTGGAGAAGTGCAAGTTCCATCGTGAACAGGTTAAATTCCTGTAATTTCCACTGCTGGTTTTTCGATGGACCCAGAGAAACTTTCGGCAGTCCTACAGTGGCCCCAATCCATGGGTTTAGGTCCTCTGCAGCATTTCCTGGACTTTGCCAACTATTATCGGAAGTTTATTCGTAAATTCTCATCTCTGGTCAAGCCCCTGACTGATATGACCAGAAAGGACTGTAACCCACAGAGTTGGTCTCCAGAGTCCATTAAGACAAGGGAACAAAAAGTAAGCTCCACCTAAGTGCAATAAGTTAAGTAAGATTTTAATGACACAGCAATAAATGCACTTACAGGAAGGTGAATAAAATCAGGCTCATCTGTGCTGTGGGCAGCATGAGGAAGATGAGGAAGACAGCCAGATCCGACGTGAAACACAGGTGTTCTCTGCATAACTTCCTCCCTTGTTGCTTCCCTTGGTTCTGCTTCCTGTGACCTCATTGCCTGTGTTCCACCTGTGTTCCACGTCAGACCTGGCTGTCTTTCTGGTGGCCACAGGAAAAGACTGCACATCTTGTCTGCCACAACCACCTCCCTGTGGATTAGGATGGACCAGCGACTGGACTGCACCCTGTGCCCACAGCACAGATGAGCCTGATTTTACTCACTTTCCTGTATGTGCATTTATTGCTTACTTAAGTTATTGCACTTAGGTGGCGCTTCCTTTTTGTTCCCTTGTCTTCCTATTATAGAGCTGGCTTCTCTCTAAGGATAGCTGTCGCCCACCATCATCTCCTTTTAGGATCTGCCATTGTTTAGCTTATCATATGGACTAATGAACTGGGACTGTTGCATGTATAGAGGTACACATATCTCTGTGCTTACAGTTTTCCTTTTTGTATCCGGAGTCCATTAAAGTGGTTGTAAACCCTTACAAACCACTTTGACCTACAGGTAAGCCTAGATTAAGGCTTACCTGTAGGTACAAGAAATATCTCCTAAACCTACATGGTTTAGGAGATATTTACTAAAAGACAGTCACAGCTGTCTATGGCGCATGCGCCGTAGACAGTGGCGCGCAGGCACACTATCGCCATTAGCGGCATGCTGCTGCTAACGGCGATATGCCATTAGTGGCGGCTCCCGTACGCATGCGCGGGAGTGACGTCATCGCTGCTCCGCGCACTTTGAGTGGCCGGAGCAGTGATACCCGGAAGGAAGATGGATGCTCTGGACTACAGGGGACATCGGTGACATCGCTGGCACCTGTGTCAGGTAAGTGACACATAATGGGCTACTATGCACTGCATAGTAGCCCATTATGCTTTACCTTTGCAGGGAGACAAAGAGGAAGTAAACCCATCAGGGTACACTTCCTTTTTAAGGCTTTTGAGAGTCTCAAGGCTGCCTTTGTTTCTGCTCCAGTGTTAGCACATCCTGATCCTACGTTACCTTTATCCTTGAGGTTGATGCTTCTGAGACTGATGTTGGTTCCCTTCTGTTTCAACGTCCTACCTCTGAGAGCGCTATCCATCCTTGTGGCTACTTTTCCAATAAATTGTCACCTGCGGAGTGCAATTACGAGATTGATGACAGAGAGCTGTTGCCAATCATTTTAGCCCTGAAAGAATGGAGACATCTCCTCAAAGGTACCACTGTGCCGGTTCTCATTCTTACTGACCATAAAGATCTCACATTCTTGTCTGAAGCTAAATGCCTCTCTCCCAGAAGGGCGCGGTGGGCTCTTTTCTTGTCAAGTTACAATTGCATTTACATTTTCATTCTTACCCGGTACTAAGAATGTAAGGGCATAGAAGTCATGAAAGAAGTCTTCACACATGCAGAATCCCTTTAAAACAGGTGCAGAAAGGGACAAACCAAGTGATTTAACTTTGCTGGAGTATATTACATTTTGTGAAAAGTGAAAACGTTTTAAGTGGATTACACTATCCCGAAAAGGGATCATTGTTTGCATATAGGTACTCTTGTTAGCTATCCTCAGTCAGATTAGGACTTAACGTAGATCTTTTATTTTTGGCCTATTGGAGTCTATAAATTTTTGTCTTCATAATGCCTAAATAGTACTTGGAGAAAAGATTTGTGGAATTTGTGCACAAAACAATATTTTCAAGTTGTGGATGGTATAACCAGGGCCCCCAAGGCCTAACTGATGGTAAGTTGCATGTTGAAGTTGTATACAGTATATGTAAAGCTCCTGAGGGTGGGGATACACACATTTGTAGGAGATATTTAAATAGCCAATCCTAGTATAAGTCACTAAAGTATTGTATTTCCCTAGCTGTCCAGAATGTTATATTAGACACAGTAAGAAAATTAGGTAGAGCAGGATTATTCTATATGAGGGTTGTTAGGAGACCTCTTTTAATCAGCATTTGGATATAGGCATTGTGCCATGAAAAGGGTATTCAGGGAATGTTTAATAAGGGTAGGCCCACATGTAGATAAGCATGATTTCCAGTAAACCAGTCTTAAAATCTTAGGGTGAGCAGTAGGCGTGAAAGGGGGGAAATCCTTGTCCCATTTTCTATAACTGTGAATGAGTCTCAGATTATTTATATGGGTTCTGGCAATTGAGTTCTTGTACGACACAAATTCATTAAAACATGCTGGGGCTAAAGCCATAAAGTTGCAATTTGAAAAATTAAAGAGGTAAGGCTATTCGACAATATCAAAGGCTTTCATGGTATCTATTGATTTTAACTTTTACAGTTGTGCTCATAAGTTTACATAACCTGGCAGAATTTATGATTTATTGGCCATTTTTCAGAGAATATGAATGACAACACAAACTTTTCTTTCACTCATGATTAGTGTTTGGCTGAAGCCATTTATTATCAATCAACTGTGTTTACTCTTTTAAAATCATAAGGGCAACAGAAAATAGCCAGTACCCAAATGACCCTGATCAAAAGTTCACATACCCCAGTTCCTAATATCGTGTATTGCCCCCTTTAATATCAATGACAGCTTGAAGTCTTTTGTGGTATTTGTGGATGAGTCTTTTTATCTTCTCAGATGGTAAAGCTGTCCATTCCTCTTGGACAAAAAGCCTCCAGTTCCTATAAATTTGTGTGCTGTTTGGCGTATTGTAAGCAGAATACTTTGTGGCATTTGTGTAGCAGTGGCTTTCTTCTGGCCTCTCAGCCATGCAACCCATCTTTCTTCAAGTGCCTCCTTATTGTGCATCTTGAAACACCACATGTTTTCAGAGAGTCCTGTATTTCACTAGAAGTTATTTGTGGGTTTTTCTTTGCATCCCAATCACATCCTGGCAGCTGTGTCAGAAAATTTAGTTGGTATACCTGACCGTGGTTTTGTTTCAACAGAACCCCTCATTTTCCACTTCGTTATTAGAGTTTGAACACTGCTGATTGGCATTCTCAATACTATGGATATCTTTTTATATCCCTTTCCTGATTTATACAATTCAACTACCCTTTCCCGCAGATCCTTTGACAATTCTTTTGCTTTCCCCATGACTCAAAATCCAAAAACGTCAGTGCATAACTGGATGAAAGATGCAAGGGTTTGTCAGAAGTCCAGAAACGCATTGACCTTTTATACACACGTATTATTTGAGGGACCACGCTAAATACAAGAAAACAAATCAGAGCTGAGGATGGTTACCTTTAATAGCCATTCCAACCCCTTTGTGTCAACTTGTGTGCATGTTATCAGGCCAAATTCACCAGGATATGTAAACTTTTAATCGGGATAATTTGGGTAGTTTCTGTTGCCCTTATGATTAAAAAATAAATAAACACAGTTGATTGATAATAAATGGCTTCAGCCAAACACTAACCATGAGTGAAAGAAATGTTTTTGTGTTATCAATTATTTTTTATTATATTATCTGAAAAATGGCCAAGAAATCATAAAATCTGCCAGGGTATGTAAACTTATGAGCAAAACTGTAGCTCCCCCACTCCTCATGGAGGCAGCATGGGGAAGGGGTTTAGTGAATAGATAGATAGAGATTTTGGGGGGACCCCATGCAGTTTTTTCTTTTTCAATAACTGGGTGTAGGCATTTGCAACCGTGAGTCAATTTAAATGTGATTTGATTTTCTTTAAAAATAAAATTTTTGCTGCAGCATGTTCTATGCATGCTACAGGCAGACTAAGGAGACCCCCAGGTACTATATTTAAAGGAATTTTTCATTTTAATTGTTGCACTTTAACCACTTCCCGACCAGCGCACGCCGATGTACGTCGGCAGAATGGCATGGGCAGGCATATTGGCGTACAGGTACGTCCATTTTTATATGCCGTTCTGCCACCGCGTGCGCGCCTCCGCCGGTGCGCTCGCGTGCCAGTCGAGACCCCCGTGAGTCTGGTCGTGGGTCCCGCAGACTCGATTGCCGAGGGGATATCCGTGATCGTCTCATGGGGTGGCTGAACGGGGAGATGCCGTTTTAAACAGCATCTCTCCATTCTGCCTAGCAACAAGTAACGCTGATTTCTGCTCCATGTGATTGGAGCAGAGATCAGTGGTCACTAAAACAAAGCCCAGCCCCCCCCCCCACAGTTAGTAATGCGCCCCTAGGAACACTTAACTCCTACACTGCCATCCCCTGGTTAACCCCCTCACTGCCAGTGTAATATACACAGGAATCACTGCATTTGTATAGCACTGATTGCTGTACAAATTACAATGGTCCCAAAAATGTGTCAAAAATGTCCGATGTGTCTGCCATAATGTCACAGTCACAATAAAAATCACTGATCGCTGCCATTACTAGTAAAAAAAAAATTATTAATAAAAATGCCATAAAACTATCACCTATTTTATAAACGCTATAACTTTTGCGCAAACCAATTAATAATTGCTTATTTTGCGATATTTTTTACCAAAAATATGTAGAAGAATACGTATCGGCCTAAACTGAGGGAAATTTTTTTTATATATATATTTTTAGGGGATATTTATTATAACAAAAAGTAAAAAATGATGCGGTTTTTTTCAAAATTGTTGCTCTATTTTAGTTTATAGCGCAAAAAAGAAAAAACGCAGGGGTGATCAAATACCACCAAAAGAAAGCTCTATTTGTGGGAAAAAAAGGACATCAATTTTATTTGGGAGCCACGTCGCATGACCGCGCAATTGTCAGTTAAAGCGACACAGTGCCGAATCGCAAAAAGTGGCCTGGTCTTAAGTCAGCAAAATTGGTCCGGTCTGAAAGTGGTTAAGCATCAACTGCTCCTGAAAAAAATGAATGTTTAAAAAAAAAAATGGCATTGATGCAAGTCCCCCAGGGCATTACCCAGGCACCTATAACCTATTTATGGCCAATCACTTGCATATAAGCATATAAGCACACTTTTTCCTGTTCGGCTCCCATAGGCTTCAATGGTTTGCCATTTGGGTAAGAAATTCTCCCCTGTGAACCGAACAGGGGGGTGTTCAGCCCACCTCTATCCAGCATGTATTACCTGGGGATATGGGTTGGTTAATCTGTGGCTAGGCATTTTGAGACGAGTGTGACATTACCATTTTGTGGTCTTTGAAAATTAGAGTTTCTCTGCAAGACTTTCCTGATTTGTGCCCTTCTTTGTGCATATTCTGGATGTATTGAAAGTATTAAAGGTATTTTCTGGCTTGTTGGTACCTTCAAAGGACAGGATAACAATTTTGTGGCAAAGCAGCAACATATAGTGCCCCTGGAAGACGTTATCTCTAACGAAACAGCGTAGGGAGGAGTGGCGTGTTGACGTCACTGCAATCTACACTGAACCCGGAAGCGACGGGCAGCGTTACATTTAGCCGGCCGGAAGAATTCTTTTTACTATTTGATGTCATATGTAAGTGTGATTCTTTAATTTTATTAAAATATCTTCGCAATATTATACTATGGAGATTCCCCTTTTGTATCTATGTGATTGGCAATGAGCGGTGTGGCCGTAGGAATATACCAGCATTTGGAACAGAGTGCCTAAAGGGATACATCCTCCATGCAGCTCAGGTCCAGAAGGAGGGATATGACAGTGGCAATATTGGATCTCTGAGATGAGATCTGTGTAGCTGGTAAGCGTCAGTATTTTTGGTGGTGGAAAGTCCTTTCCTGCTTTCTTGGTGACACCTTTTCGTTGGTGCGGTGTGGTTCATCACGGTGGAATTCACAAGCAAAAACGTTTTTTGGTTGGAGATGGACTATTATTTTGAATTTAAGCTCCAATTTGTGTAGTGTATATATTAATTTTTGCACAAATTATTTATTTATATATTCATTTTCTTGCACGATTGTTTGTATATATTCATAGATATTGAATTGGATCATTATAGCGCAGCTTTTTTTGTAAAGCATCAACACCATAGTCAAACCACACCTCCAAAAAACTATTAACATTTTAATGTTAAAGTTTATTATCTCTTTTTCCTTTTTTTTTTCCATTCTCTCCATCTTTTTTTCCACACCTTTAGTATTTATTTGAATGTAGCTAATACCTGCTGTGTGGTCTGAGAGGAATGAAATGCGGCAGTGTTGCCAACCTACCAGATTGAAATTTACTGAGATATCTAAAATTTACTGGCACAGACAAGTTTTTACTGGCATATCCAAAAGTTACAAAATTACAGTTTTAAGGGCATATTATAGTATTTAGGCTACAAACAAATACAATATGCAATTAGCAAAGTGATTTAACCACTTTCAGACCGGACCATTTTGCTGGCTTAAGACCAGACCACTTTTTGCGATTCGGCACTGCGTCGCTTTAACTGACAATTGCATGGTCGTGTGACGTGGCTCCCAAACAAAATCAACGTCTTTTTTTCCCACAAATAGAGCTTTCTTTTGGTGGTATTTGATCACCCCTGCGGTTTTTATTTTTTGTGCTGTAAACAAAAATAGAAATAAATAGAAACGCATTATTTTTTTTTGTTATAATAAATATCCCCTAAAAATATATAAAAAAAACGCATTTCCCTCAGTTTAGGCCGATACGTATTCTTCTACATATTTTGGTAAAAAAAAATCACAATAAGCGATTATTGATTGGTTTGCACAAAATTTATAGCATTTACAATTTAGGGGATAGTTTTATGGCATTTTTATTCATTTTTTTTTACTAGTAATGGCGGCGATCAGCGATTTTTATTGTGACTGCGACATTATAGCGGATACATCAACATTTTTTACACATTTTTGGGACCATTGTCATTTATACAGCAATCACTGCTATACAAATGCAGTGATTCCTGTGTAAATGACACTGGCAGTGAAGGGGTTAACCAGGGGGTGGCAGTGTAAGGGTTAAGTGTTCCCAGGGGCGTGTTACTAACTGTGGGGGGCTGGGCTTTGTTTTAGTGAACACTGATCTCTGCTCCAATAACATGGAGCAGAGATCAGCGTCGCTTGTTGCTAGGCAGAATGGGGAGATGCTGTTTATAACGACATCTCCTCGTTCAGCCGCCCCGTGAGACGATCGTGGGTATCCTCGCAGCGATCGAGTCCGCGGGACCCGCGACCGGACTCACGGGGGTCCTGACCGGCACTTGAGCGCGCCGCCGTCGGCGTGCACGCGATGGCGGGGCGGCATTTAAAAATGGACGTACCTGTACGCCAATATGCCTGCCCGTGCCATTCTGCTGACGTACATCGGCGTGCACCGATCGGGAAGTGGTTAATAGATATTAAGGCAAAACCATATTTCTTATTTTACTTTCGCTATAGTAATTAAGAAGCTCAGGGAAAGGAATCAAGAGGGCAAGAAATTAGAATGGGCGGCACACACACATGAAATTGACTCTCACAGTCACACTGACAGCAGTGTGCAGCTGCACAGATGATGATGGCACCTCACCAACATGACACGTCCCCTCCTGAGTCACAGTGACCCTCTCTCCTCACATCAGGTGGTCCATTCAGTCCACTCCTGGCTTGCCTTCCTCCCGTCCTGCAGACCTGCACATGAGGCTCTGGCAGCTCCATTTCTTTGCACAGGGACTTCACGTGACACAGTGGCCGGCACAGTCCGAATACACTGTAGCAGGCACTGGGACAGCCTCGGCCAAGTGTCATAGTCATATTTTTTACTGGCAACCTTTTTCTTTCACCGGCATTTACTGGCAGGAGAAAAGTGCCCATTTTTTACTGGCTGCCAGTAAAAATACTGGCGGTTGGCAACACTGAAATGCGGTCATATCTTTGGAAGCCTCTTCTACCTAGCTGTCTTCTTCTTCTCTTACCTCACTGCAGAGTGTATGTGAAGAACAACATTCATATAGCAACCAAAGATCGGAGTTACAGAGAACTATGTTAGCAGAGGACTATAAGTCCTCTTAAAGGCAATGCTGCCAGTATACACATCACTTAAACGAGGAAGGAAGAAAGAGTGGGATCTATTAAAATCTATTACAAGTCTGAATTGCAATTTTAAACATATTCACATGGGCAACATCTTGAATCAATTACAAGCTGCATTATCTCATTGAATAAAACTTACAACTATAATACATTTCTGTGTTTGAGAGAAGAGTTACTACTAGAGATAAATGATGTAGGGTATTTTAAGTATTTCTCAATCAGGCCTACGCACCATCCATTATGATATATGGTTAAAAAACATAGAATGATACAGTTCCATACTATACATTCAGAGCTATTGCCAGACAAAAATGTATTTTATTTAATAAAAAATCTATGGGGAACTGGATTCAGAAGAAAAATAGAAGTCCATTTTTGCTTGGACTGCTCCTCCCAATAGTAACAATTTTATTCTGCAGCCACTTAGTTAGTTCAAGAGTCTGAATTTAATGAAGATCAAGACTGGATTTAACATTGCCCAAATAGGGTAGAAGTATAAAGGCAGCTTTCTCAACCCTGGTTTTGACAATGCATTTTTAAGGTAAATCTCATATAATCTTAAAGTGGTTGTAAACCTCAGACATGAAATATGAACAAAGCATATCCTTCTATAGTGTGCATTCAGGGACGCCATCAGGGGGGTACAGCCCATACAAGTGTAAGGGGCCCGAGCGACCTGAGGGGCCTGGTCCCTCAGGACACTCGGGCTCCAAGTTGGCACCTCCCCTTTGTTCTATTTCTCTCCCTACACTAGTCCCAACTCCCGTTGGTGCTGCCCACTGCACTGGCTTCTGACTCACAGTTAGCCGATGTGCTAGAGGGGTGCAGAAATGAGTGCCCACCCCCCCAGAATTCTATGCTTCCATTCACCTGCTCCTCTTCTCCCCCTCCTTTGATGGCCGCTAAGATGCTCTGTCCTTCCAACCATTTTCTGGCCTCAGTGTGCAGTGACAGGCAGCCTGGGAGGTTCGGCTTTCCTGAAAGGAAACACTGCTCTGTCCCGTCCAGCATACCTGAGCTTCACACATTTACACATACATCCCTTCTCCCGACCCTCTCTCCCTGCTCATGCGCTAATGTATTTGTTAAGGGGATGTGGTGGAGGGAAGATTAAGTAGCCGACAGCCACATTGAAAAAAGCCACTGACTGAGGACCCCCAGGGACCTTCCAAGTAAGTGAGCACTGTGACCAGACCCTGTCCTCTTTCTCTCCCTGACCCCCCTGCTTTCTCCCTGACCACCCTGCTCTCTCCCTTATCCCCCCTCTCTCTCCCTGACCCCCCTCTCTCTCTCTCCCTGACCCCCCCTCTCTCTCTCCCTGACCCCCCTCTCTGTCCCCCTGACCCCCCTCTCTCCCTGACCCCCTCTCTCTCCCTGACCCCTCTCTCTCCCTGCCCCCTCTCTCTCTCTCCCTGCCCCCCTCTTTCTCCCTGACCCCCCTGCTCTCTCCCTTATCCCCCCTCTCTCTCCCTGACCCTCCTCTCTATCTCTCTGACCCCCCCTCTCTCTCTCCCTGATCCCCCTCTCTGTCCCCCTTACCCCCTCTCTCCCTGACCCCCTCTCTCTCCCTGACCCCTCTCACTCCCTGCCCCCTCTCTCTCTCCCTGCCCCCTCTCTCTCTCTCTGACCCCATCTCTCTCTCCCTGACCCCCCTCTCTCTCTCCCTGACCCCTCTCTCTACCTGACCCCCTCTCTCTCTCCCTGACCCCCCTCTCTCCCTGACCCTCCTGCTCTCTTCCTGACCCCCCTCTCCCCCTGACCCCCCTCTCCCCCTGACCCTCATGCTCTCTCCATGACCCCCCTCTCCCCCTGACCATCCTGCTCTCTTCCTGACCCCCCTCTCTCCCTGACCCTCCTGCTTTCTCCCTGACCCCCCTCTCTCCCTGACCTTACTGCTCTCTTCCTGACCCTCTCTCTTTCTCCCTGACCCTCCTGCTCTCTTCCTGACCCTCTCTGTCTCTCTCCCTGACCCCTCTTTTTCTCTCCCTGACCTCCCTCTCTCTATCCTTTACCCCCATTTCTCTCTCCCCCAACCCCCTCTATCTCTCTCCCTGATCCCCTCTTTCTCCCCCTGACCCCCTCTCTCTCCCCCTAACCAATCTCTCTATCTCCCCCTGACCCCCTGCTCTCTCCCCCTGACCCCCCTATCTTTCTCCCTGACCTCCCTGCTCTCTCCCTGACCCCCCTCTATCTCCCCCTGACCTCCCTGCTCTCTCCCTGACCCCCTCTCTCTCCCTGATACCCTTCTCTCTCCCTGCCCCTCCTTTCTCTTTCTGCTCTACCCTCTTACTCTCGCCATACCCCCCTCTCTCTCTCCCTGCCCCCCCACCCCCACTCTCTCTCTCTCTTCTTGCCAGCACTTTATTAACTTCCCACTTAAAGCAGTATTAAACCCCAAAGCAAACATTTATTATATAGTAACTTACCAATTCTTAGATGTTATGGCCGCATTCGTTTTCTTTTTAGGGGTTTACTTTTTTTATTTTCACCTGGTAATCCTGCTAGCAAGTCTGTTGTTTTTTAAAAGAACAAGCTGTCTTGGAGATAAAACATTTAGCACTGGGAGAGGTGCTTACAATAATCAGTTTCCATGTATTCACCTTTATTCCAAAAGGAAAAAAAAAAAATGTTTGCTGTAACTGATTATAAAGTGTGAGTTGGAGTTTGGCTTTATTTGTTTAGTTTACCTAAATCTGCTAGACCATCTAACACTCCCCTCCCCCTCAAACTGCTGTCCAAAGGTGTCTCTGTTGCTCCTTCATCCAGAGTGGGGGCACTCTAATGCAGGTGTGTTACTGACCAGATCACAAGGGGAAAATAAAAAAAGCCTACAAAAAATAAAATGAATGCAGCCACCACATCTAAGTATTGGTAAGCTGTAAATTCTATCCCTCTCAATTTACAGCAGATTCGGTGGGATGGCCAGTGGGTGGATCCTGAGGAATGTGGGTGGTCAGACCCGGGGGGGGGGGGGGGGGCAGTGCTAAAGCTGTGTAAGGGGTCCCAAAATTTCTGATGGTGGCCCTGTGTGCATTTGTCTAAATTGAAGTGGGAGAAAACTCCCATGTATGATTTTTACATATAGGTAAGCCTATAATAAGGCTTAGCTATATGCAGGGCCGTCTTTAATATTAATTGGACCCTGGGCAAGAATTTTTTTTGGCCCTCCCCCATGCAGTTTCGCTCTCCACCTGCTTTGAGACATAAAATAAAAAGCAGCAAGACTCAAAATCAGTGAATCAGATCAGACAGCGATTGCGATTGGTTGCCAGAGGTTACAGTGTATCATTACCACTCACTGACTAGTTGATAGCGGAGGTAGAGAGGTTACAGCACATAATTTCTGCTTGTTAATTGGTTGCTAGAGATTACTGTACATCAATACTGCTCATTGATTGGTTGCTATAGGATACTGCACATCATTACTGCTTACTGATTGTTTACTAGAGGTTACAGCACATCATCTCCTCACTGCCTGCACACCATGGACTGGGGAGATGGGGGGCCCCCTTAATAGACATTAAACTCCTAGGGATCCTAGGACTCCTAGGCTCAGTGGCAGTGAAATGCAGACTTTCAAGCATTCCCCTTCACCTCCCCAGTTGGCAGCATTGAGTATAGGTGATGGTGGATATGACCTCATGGGGACATGATATACATATGAATACCGCCTCTATTTACATATGAATCCTGCCGGTCTGCCTCTATTTACATATGAATGCCGTCACAATTTACATATCAATGTCGGTATTTACATATAAACAAAGGGTCTGCCGGTGAGTCATCTGTACACAGCAATAGGGCAGAGCTGGGCAGCATTAGTAACAGAACTTCACATTGAGATATCAGGACACAGCACGGGACTAAAACTTCAAGAAACAAGGGAATTTAAACCGGGATAGTTACCAAGTATGAGGCAGCTTTGGGCCCCACGACAATGACAGGGCCCAGGGCAGCTGCCCCTTTTGCCCTGCCTTAAAAATGGCCCTGGCTATATGTACCATAAATATCTCATACAGTGGTGTGAAAAAGTGTTTGCCCCCTTCCTCATTTCCTGTTCCTTTGCATGTTTGTCACACTTAAGTGTTTCGGAACATCAAACCAATTTAAACAATAGTCAAGGACAACACAAGTAAACACAAAATGCAATTTGTAAATGAAGGTGTTTATTATTAAAGGTGAAAAAGTGATTGCCCCCCTTGTTAAAACATACTATAACTGTGGTTGTCCACACCTGAGTTCAATTTCTCTAGCCACACCCAGGCCTGATTATTGCCACACCTGTTCACAATCAAGGCATCACTTAAATAGGAGCTGCTTGACACAGTAAGGTCCACCAGAAGATCCTTAAAAGCTACACATCATGCCGAGACCCAAAGAAATTCAGGAACAATTGAGAAAGAAAGTAATTGAGATCTATCAGTCTGGAAAGGGTTATAAAGCCATTTCCAAAGCTTTGGGAATCCAGCGAACCACAGTGAGAGCCATTATCCACAAATGGCGAAGACATGGAACAGTGGTGAACCTTCCCAGGAGTGGCCGGCCGCCCAAAATGACCCCAAGAGCGCAGCGACGACTCATCCAAGAGGTCACAAAAGACCTCACAACAACGTCCAAGGAACTGCAGGCCTCACTTGCCTTAGTTAAGGTCAGCGTTCATGCCTCCACCATCAGGAAAAGACTGGGCAAAAATGGCCTGCATGGCAGAGTTCCAAGGAGAAAACCACTGCTGAGCAAAAAGAACATCAAAGCTCGTCTCAATTTCTCCACAACACATCTTGGTGATCCCCAAGACTTTTGGGACAACATTTTGTGGACCGATGAGACAAAAGTGGAACTCTTTGGAAGGTGTGTGTCCAAGTATATCTGGCGTAGAAGGAACACTGCATTTCATAAAAAGAACATTATACCAATAGTAAAATATGGTGGTGGTAGTGTGATGGTCTGGGGCTGTTTTGCTGCTTCAGGACCTGGAAGACTTGCCGTGATAAAAGGAACTATGAATTCTGCTGTCTACCAAGAGATCCTGAAGGAGAATGTCCGACCATCTGTTCGTGTACTCAAGCTGAAACGAACTTGGGTTCTGCAGCAGGACAATGATCCTAAACACACCAGCAAGTCCACCACCGAATGGCTGAAGAAAAACAAAATGAAGACTTTGGAGTGGCCTAGCCAAAGTCCAGACCTGAATCCTATTGAGATGTTGTGGTATGACCTTAAAAAGGCCGTTCATGCTCGAAAACCCTCTAATGTAACTGAATTAGGACAATTCTGCAAAGATGAGTGGGCCAAAATTCCTCCAGGACGCTGTAAAACCTCATTGCACGTTATCGCAAACGCTTGGTTGCAGTTGTTGCTGCTAAGGGTGGCCCAACCAGTTATTAGGTTTAGGGGGCAATCACTTTTTCACACAGGGCCATGATGGTTTGGATTTTTTTTCACCTTTAATAATAAACACCTTCATTTACAAATTGCATTTTGTGTTTACTTGTGTTGTCCTTGACTATTGTTTAAATTGGTTTGATGTTCCGAAACACTTAAGTGTGACAAACATGCAAAGGAACAGGAAATGAGGAAGGGGGCAAACACTTTTTCACACCACTGTATATGTTCACCATAATACCTTTACATGCAGCTGTTGATGTCTGCTGCTTTGTTCCTCTGCTATCAGTATGAATCAAATCTGACAAGTTTTCCACACATCAAGAGTAAAATAAAGGGGACAAGGGAGGGGGACCAGCTAAATGACAGCCTCACCTCTGTTCCTGTGTGCTGTGAGAAGGGGGTGTGTCCCTTCCCTCCAATCAGCTCTCAGAGCTCTCCTCAATGAGCTCTGTAATTTTAGCGTGTAATCTCAGCTAGATATGTGCAGAACAGAAACATTTGTTTCATTTCGGATAGATTTATCATGTTAATAATTTTGTTTTGTTGATTTATTTTTAAATTTGTTTAATTTCATTTAATTTGTATTAAATTGTGTTATGTTTATTAATTTTCTAACGATTCAAATTTGGATTGGTCAAAAAATGATTGAATTCTGTGTGAAGAATAGCTGATACTACAAGTGCAACGTGCACTTGAAATTGCACTGAAAGTGCACTTGGAAGTGAAGTCGCTGTAAATCTGAGGGGTAGATCTGAAATGAGGGGAAGCTCTGCTGATTTTATTATCCAATCATGTGCAAGCTAAAATGCTGTTTTTTATTTTCCTTGCATGTCTCCCTTGGATCTACAACAACTGCACTTCCAAGTGAACTTTCAGTGCAATTTCAAGTTTGTAGTGCAAGTGGATTTGGCTTTAGTAAATAACCCCCAATGTGTTATACTTATTCAGGGAAAGGGGAAAATCCTTTTGCCCCCCCCCCCCCCCCCCCCTTGTCATGCTTCTTTTCATGTATTTTTAATTAAGTACAGGTTACTGGGTTTGTTCATTAAAGTGGATGTAATCCAGTGGCGGCTGGTGCTCACAATCCTTGGGGGCGCAAACAAATTGAAAGATTCTGCAAAATACTGAAAAAAAACCCATCAATTGCAGCCTCACTGTGTCCATACAAATGCAGCCACTGTGCCCATCTAATGCAGCCACTGTGCCTGTCAAATGCAGCCTCTTTGCCCGTCAAATGCAGCCACTGTGCCATCAATTGCAGCCATTATGCCCATCAAATGCAGCCACTGTGCCATCAATTGCAGCCACTATGCCCATCAAATGCAGCCACTGTGCCATCAAATGCAGCCACTATGCCCATCAAATGCAGCCACTGTGCCCATCAAATGCAGCCATTGTGCCATCAATTGCAGCCACTGTGCCCATCAAATGCAGCTATTGTGCCATCAATGCAGCCATTGTGCCCATCAAATACAGCCACTTGCACAGAGGGGGTTAGTACACTGTGGGGGTTATTTACAAAAGGAAAATCCACTTTGCACTACAAGTGCAAACTACCAGTGCAAAGTGCACTTAAAATTGCACTGAAAGTGCACTTGCCCATCTAATGCAGCCACTGTGCCATCAATTGCAGCCACTGTGCCCGTCAAATGCAGCCTCTTTGCTCATCTAATGCAGCCACTGTGCCATCAATTGCAGCAACTGTGCCCCTCAAATGCAGCCACTGTGCCTGTCAAATGCAGCCTCTTTGCCCATCTAATGCAGCCACTGTGCCATCAATTGCAGCCACTGTGTCCATCAAATGCAGCTACTGTGCCAAAAAATTGCAGCCAGTGTGCCATCAATTGCAGCCACTGTGCCCATCAAATGCAGCCATTGTGCCATCAATTGCAGCCACTGTGCCCCTCAAATGCAGCCACTGTGCCTGTCAAATGCAGCCTCTTTGCCTGTCAAATGCAGCCACTGTGCCATCAATTGCAGCCACTATGCCCATCAATTGCAGCCACTGTGTCCATCAAATGTACCCACTATGCCCATCAAATGCAGCCACTGTGCCCATCAAATGCAGCCATTGTGCCATCAATTGCTGATGGGTTTACTTCCTCTTTGATTCCCTGCAATAGTAAAGCATAATGGACTACTATGGATTGCATAGTAGTCCATTATGTGTCACTTACCTGATACAGGAGCCAGCGAAGTCAGCGCTGTCCCCTGTAGTCCGGAGCCTCCATCTTCTTGGTGGGTCTCACTGCTCCGGCGCTGTTATTCGTCGGAGCCGCTGTGACGTCACTCCCGCGCAAGCGCACGGGAGCCACCACTCGCGACATATCGCTGTTAACTGCGGCGCGCTCAGTGCGCCTGCGCCATAGACAGCGGTGCCTGTCTTTCGGCAAATATCTCCTAAACTGTGTAGGTTTAGGAGATATTTCTTAGACCCACAGGTAAGCCTGCATATTATTTTCATATATTCATATACAGAGTTGCACTGATATTAGATATCCCAGAGAAAGTCAGGAGGATAGTGAGGAAACCGGTCGGATTTTGACTCCCTGATGCACAGAATGAAGGAGGTAGCGCGGGGAGGCGGTGTAGGAGCATCCGAACGCAAAATTAAGCCCTTAAAATGAGGGCACACCTGACGGGGGAGGAGAGCACAATTTTGCACAAAGTCACTGGGCACTTTAACCACTTGCTTACTGGGCACTTAAACCCCCCTCAGTCCCAGACCAATTTTCAGCTTTCAGCGCTGATGCACTTTGAATGACAATTGCGCGGGCATACAACACTGTACCCAAATGAAATTTTTATCATTTTTTTCCCACAAATAGAGCTTTCTTTTGGTGGTATTTAGTTACAGCTGGGAGTTTTATTTTTTGCTAAACAAACAAAAAAAGATGCTAAAAAAAAAAAAAAAAAAATCATGTTTTAATAGTTTGTTATAAAATTTTGCAAACGGGTCATTTTTCTCCTTCATTGAAGTGCGCTGATAAGGCGGCACTGATAGGCTGCATTGGTGGGCACTGATGGGCTGCATTGGTGGGCACTGATAGGCTGCATTGGTGGGCACTGATAGGCTGCACTGGTGGGCACTGATAGGCATAGTTAAGGCGGCACTAATAGGCACAGATAAGGCGGCACCGATGGGCACAGATAAGGCGGCACTGATGGGCAAAGATGGGCACAGATAAGATGGCACGGATGGGTGGCACGGATAAGTGGCACGGATGGGTGGCACGGATGGGCACTGATAGGTACCACAGATAGATGGGACTGATGGGCACTGATAGGTGGCACTGATAGGTGGCTCTGATAGGTGGCACTGCTGGGCACTGATGGGCGGCACTGCTGGGCACTGATGGGCGGCACTGGGGTGCAGCACCTTTGAGGCAGATTGGGTGGCACTGTGGGTGGCACTGTGGGTGGCACTGTGGGCACTATGGGCACAGACGGGGGGCACTTACTTTTACTTTTAGTTATACTTCAGGATGGCACTGCGGGAGGCAGGTGGGCACTGGCAGGTGGCATGTGGTGCCTTGCATTGCTGGCCGTGATCGGGACTGATGTCCCGATCACGGCCGCCGGTGATCGGCTTTTTTTTTTTCTCCTCGCGCTGTCAGCGCGAGGAGGAATAATAGCCGATTAACGGCTCCGTTCTATCACATGATCAGCTGTCATTGGCTGACAGCTGATCACGTGATAAGGGGTCGGGATAGACCCCTTGCACGGATCGGTGATCAGGCGAGTCTCATAGACTCGCCGATCACAGAGCGCGCCGCGCGCGCCCCTCAGGGGGCGCGCAGGCCGCTCGTAACCGGGACGACGTCAATAGACGTAGTCCCGGAAATCTAGGTCCGCGCTAATGCCGTCATTCGGCAATA
Source organism: Lithobates pipiens (assembly GCF_037356315.1). Taxonomy (NCBI): domain Eukaryota; kingdom Metazoa; phylum Chordata; class Amphibia; order Anura; family Ranidae; genus Lithobates; species Lithobates pipiens. Next base: position 246,046,777 of record NW_027507785.1, read on the forward strand.
GCGCGGTACCCAAGTGGTTAAAGAAGGACTGTTTTGCTTTTATGTTCATTCCAATTTAGTTTTTTTAATTTTAACATGTTTTATGGACTTGATGGCATCTTATTGATTTCATTCACGTTATATTCACTGAGAACGAGCACTTTATTATTGGAAATTGGATATTAGAGATATATATAGACTTTATATCATCAGGCACTGGATATATACGCATTTCATGTGATTATATATTATTCGATTTTTTTTTTGTTTATTTATTTATTTATTTATTTATTTATTTTATTTTTTCATGTATTTATATGTATATTCATATATGGATTTGTAACCTTATTGATTAGCACCTTATGGGGATAGGAATATTTTCATAATAAGTTTATAATATTAGAAGGTTGCATCGCAGTTAGTTACTCTGTAATACATAGCGCGACACATTTTATGTCAGTGCATCTGCACAAGACATATATAATAATATATAGAGTTTTTCATTTGATCACATTGTGGGAAGGTGTGGGAAGTGTCAGCAGCTGTCATCATCTATAGAATTTAGGTGTTTAGTTTTAGTTTATAGCAGCGCACAAGGTTCCACCTATTTTTTGCACTGATATTAGGATTAAAACGAAATATTCCAAACACCAGTGATAAAATAAAAGTCTAAACGTGATTAAAAAGGTTACATTTAAATGCCCATCAATGCAGCCTCATCAGTGTGCATCTGCAGCCTTGTCCATCATTGCAGAATGATCAGTGTCATTTGTAGCTTGCCCAGCATCATTTGCACCTTGCCCAGCGCAGTTTGCAGCCATGCCCAGTGTCATTTGCAGCTTGCCAGTGTAATTTTCAGCTTGCCAGTGTCATTTTCAGCTTGCACAGCGCCATTTGCAGCTTGCACAGCACCATTTGCAGCTTGCACAGCGCCATTTGCAGCCTCGCCCACATTTAAATTACTCTCCGCCTAGACAGACCGAGCGAGCGCCGCCAAAAAATACAGAGCGCTGCCGAAAAAGACTGAGCCAGACTGGGCGGACTGCGAGCGGAGCCGAGCCAAGTACACAGTACAGTCAGCCCCTTCTTTTTCGGCAGCACTCGCTCCAGGAACAGCAGGGAGGCGGGACTGTGAGCGAAGCCGAGCAGTCGGCTTGGTCTTTTTCGGCGGCGCTCTGTATTTTTTGGCGGCGCTCTGTATTTTTCGGCAGCGCTCTGTATTTTTCGGCGCCACTCGCTATTTTCAGCTCACAGACAGTGGGGATTGACGTATAACACGCACCCACGACTTTCCCCCGATTTTAAGGGGGAAAAGGTGCGTGTTATACGCAGATAAATACGGTATGTTGTTTTTCAAAAGAACAAGCACTCCTTGATCCTCCTGACCTTGTAACACAGCGTCCCTGTGTTCCTGTATGAATGCTGTACCTTTGTCAGCTATTTTACTTGCAGCTTCCCTGCTCCTCCAGCCCTCAGGCTTGGACCCTCTGTCTGTTCTTTCACAGACTGCACCGTACAGACATGCACACACATGGTCTCTTCAGGAGTCCAGCTTGGACCAGTTTAAGTATGTCTGGCTTGGTCATGTTATGAAACATACTTGGCTACATTTGAACATTTTACCTGGCAGCCTTTTTACAAACATCAGCCTCTTATCTGCTGTACCAGGGGCCACTGGTTGCTATCTTCACTTGAACCTTCATTTCTTTACTGCATCACTATTTGAGTCAACGATATTGACTGGCTGCCACTGCCTGAGTGTACTATCAGTACCACAGCTGCAAATAAAGTTAATATTTAATTTACAAATGCAGACAAAATAAAAAGTACCTACTGTATGTGATGAAGCTCCTCCAACTCCCTTCCCCCAGTAACATCGTTTTATTGCTTCTGACAGTACTCACTGTGAAGGCTTTACAATAAATACGCTTGATGTCATGGAGTTGCTGGTTGCTTTGTTTTCTTGATGACCGTTTGTCTATTGGTTTGTGGGAGGACACCCCAGCTTGGACAACTGACTGCAACTTCCAAAGTAAAGCCTCATACACACCATCAGATTTTCCGCAGACAAAACTTCAGACTTTTGTCTGAAGGTGTCTGCCTGGATTTTGTCTTGCATACAAACGGCAAGGAATTGTCGACCAACAAACATGAATGTAGTGACTTACTACGTGGTTTTTCAGCTCTTTAGCACCACCCTTTGGGCTCCTTCTGCTGATTTCGTGTTAGAAGAAGTTTGGTGAGTGCTGATTCGCGCTTTTCATTTTGCACTTTTTAGTTTGTTTCATCAACCAGACATGTAGCGGAATCAGAGGAGATAATGTGTTATTTATTATTGGCATTGGAGTTATTGCTTTGTCCAGTCCAGGAACAGGAGGAGGAGGAGTTCTTGGACCAAAAATTGGTTACTTTATTAATCGTGATCAATTATGTCATATGCCTTTGCTGTGGGACCTCCAGGAGAATAATTAAAAATTTTCTAAATTATCTCCGGATGACGGATCCCTGCTTTTACCAACTTTTGGCATTGTTGACCCCACGTATTAAGAAGCAGGAAACATTCATGAGGCTTATATTTTATTTTTTTGGTTAAATAATAATGATTTAATTTGTTATATTTTCTATATTTTTGGATGCATAGAATGCACTTTTTGGTTAATTTCTATTAACTTAATTTTTTTATTGTGCATTAAAAAAAGAAAACAAAAAAATTAGACATGCTATCTTTTTATAATGCACAATAAAAAAATTGTCTCCATGTGAATGTGACAAAAAAAAGGCATGTATAACAAAAAAGGATTTATATACTAAAGATGTTTAGAGGTGCCAACTGCTGGAGATGCTGTGGTACTCCTACACATATATTTTGGGACTGCCCACAGATTCAGGATTATTGGCGGGATGTGACCCAATTCATTCATGAGTTAACCACTTTCAGACCGGACCATTTTGCTGGTCAATGGCCAGAGGTCTTTTTACAATTCGGCACTGCGCTGCTTTAACTGGTAATTGCGCGGTCATGCAATGTTGTACCCAAACAAAATTTGCGTCCTTTTCTTCCCACAAATAGAGCTTTCTTTTGATGGTATTTGATTGCCTCTGCGATTTTTATTTTTTGCGATATAAACGTAAAAAGACCGCAAATTTTGAAAAAAAATGAGATTTTCTACTTTTTGTTATTAGAAAAATCCAATAAACTCAATTTTAGTCATACATTTAGGCCAAAATGTATTCAGCCACATGTCTTTGGTAAAAAAAAAGTCAATAACTGTATATTTATTGGTTTGCGCAAAAGTTGTCACATCTACAAACTAAGGTACCTTTTCTGGAATTTACGCAGCTTTTAGTTTACGACTGCCTATCTCATTTCTTGAGGTGCTAAAATGCCAGGGCAGTACAAAACCCCCCCAAATGACCCCATTTTGGAAAGTAGACCCCCTAAGGAAATTGATAAGTGGCATGTTGAGCCCATTGAATATTTTATTTTTTTGCCTCAAGCGACTGAAATGAATAATTTTTTTTTACACAAAGTTGTCACTAAATGATATATTGCTCACACATGCTATGGGCATATGTGAAATGACACCCCAAAATAAATTCTGCTGCTTCTCCTGAGTACGGGGATACCACATATGTGGTACTTTTTGGGAGCCTAGCCGCGTACGGGGCACCGAAAACCAAGCACCGCCATCAGGCTTTCTAAGGGCGTAAATTTTTGATTTCACTTCTCACTACCTATTACAGTTTTGAAGGCCATAAAATGCCAAGATGGCACAAAACCCCCCCAAATGACCCCATTTTAGAAAGTAGACACCCCAAGCTATTTGCTGAGAGGCATGTTGAGTCCATGGAATATTTTATATTTTGCCACAAGTTGCGGGAAAATTACAAACTTTTTATTTTTATTTTATTTTTTCACAAAGTTGTCACTAAATGATATATTGCTCACGCATGCCATGGGCATATGTGAAATGACAACCCAAAATTAATTCTGCTGCTTCTCCTGAGTACGGGGATACCACATATGTGGGACTTTTTGGGAGCCTAGCCGCGTACGGGGCCCCGAAAACCAAGCACCGCCTTCAGGCTTTCTAAGGGCGTTACAGTTTTGAAGGCCATAAAATGCCAAGATGGCACAAACCCCCCCCAAATGACCCCATTTTGGAAAGTAGACACCCCTAAATTTAGGGGTACACTAGTGAGACTAGGTAATAAATGGCGGGTGCCCTGAAACTATAAAAAAATAACTAACCAACCAGCGTCACCTGTAACAGTTATATGGTGATCACTGGTGAAAGGGTTAACTAGGGGGCAATCAGGGGGCTTTATGCGGTAGTATATGGGGGTCCCTGGCGCTATAAAAAGCTGCGGCGAACCTAAATACCTACCTGCCTAACTAGCGTCACCTGTGACACTAATACAGCGATCAGAAAAACGATCGCTTATTAGGCTGGGTTCACACTGGAGCGATGCGGGAACGCCACAAATCTGCGGCGGGTTCCCGCATCGCATGCCTCCCGGCGGCAGTTCACACTGCCCTATGCGAACTGCTGGGAGTGTCAGTGAAATGTTAATGACACCCCCAGATCAGTTCGCATATCGCAGTGCGATCTGCAAACTCGGATCGCATGGTGTGAACACCCATGCGATCCGATTCTGCTGCGGACCAAAAAAAGGGTCCCGTGCGAATTTGCGGCGGGTGCGACACAAATTCAGCCATACTATCTGTATGGCTGAACTCGAATCGCACAGAGATCGGATGTGATTTGCACTGCAGTGCGGTGCGAATCACATCCGTTCTCATAAACCGCTGCAATGTGAACCCAGCCTTAGTGACACTGGCGACGGGGGGTGATCACGGGGTTAAACTTTTATTGGGGGGGTTAGGGGGTACCTTAGAACTAAAGGGGGCTAACCCTAACTGCCCTAACAGTTATTACAGTCACAAATGACACCCGCCGGGTGATCAGGGGGTTAAACCTTTATTAGGTAATAAATGGCGGGTGCCCTGAAACTATAAAAAATAACTAACCAACCAGCGTCACCTGTAACAGTTATATGGTGATCACTGGTGAAAGGGTTAACTAGGGGGCAATCAGGGGGCTTTATGCGGTAGTATATGGGGGTCCCTGGCGCTATAAAAAGCTGCGGCGAACCTAAATACCTACCTGCCTAACTAGCGTCACCTGTGACACTAATACAGCGATCAGAAAAATGATCGCTAATTAGGCTGGGTTCACACTGGAGCGATGCAGGAACGCCACGAATCCGCGGCGGGTTCCCGCATCGCATGCCTCCCGGCGGCAGTTCACACTGCCCTATGCGAACTGCTGGAAGTGTCAGTGAAATGTTAATGACACCCCCAGATCAGTTCGCATATCGCAGTGCGATCTGCAAACTCGGATCGCATGGTGTGAACACCCATGCGATCCGATTCTGCTGCGGACCAAAAAAAGGGTCCCGTGCGAATTTGCGGCGGGTGCGGCGGGTGCGGCGGGTGCGGCGAATGGCTGAACTCGAATCGCACAGAGATCGGATGTGATTTGCACTGCAGTGCGGTGCGAATCACATCCGTTCTCATAAACCGCTGCAATGTGAACCCAGCCTTAGTGACACTGGCGACGGGGGGTGATCACGGGGTTAAACCTTTATTGGGGGGGTTAGGGGGGTACATTAGAACTAAAGGGGGCTAACCCTAACTGCCCTAACAGTTATTACAGTCACAAATGACACCAATGCAAAAAAAAAAAAAAAATGCAATTGGTGTCACTGTGACTGGGGGGGCAGGGGTAATTGGGGGGTGATCGGGGGGTAAAGGGGGGTGTGAGTGTGCCTGGCATGTTCTACTGTGAAGTGTCGTGTTGGTGCAACTCACCGATCCTCTCTCCTCGGTGCCGGAACGAAAAATACCGACACGGAGGAGAGATTACATCACTTCCTCTCCTGTGTTTACATTACAGGAGAGGAAGTGATGCAATGCTTCACTCCCATTCGTCAGGAGCGATCGCGAGGGGGTGGCCATGAATGAATGGCCGCCCCCTCATCCCGGAGGGAAGGCAGGGACGTACAGGTACGCCCACATGCCTGCCCGTGCCATTCTGTCGACGTACATCGTCGTGCGGCGGTCGGCAAGTGGTTAACTACTATACCTGTTCATCTGACAATCAGTGTTTGTCTCCTTGGACTGGTGGAGCCACTGCCATTTGCTAAGGCAACGCACACCTTAACCACTTCTGCCCCGGATGATTTAGTTGCCCAATGACCAGGCCATTTTTTGCAATATGGCACTGCGTCGTTTTAACTGACAACTGCGCGGTCCTGCAATGTTGTATTCAAACAAATATTCCCACAATTAGAGCTTTCTTTTGGTGGCATTTGATCATCTCTGCGTTTTTTTATTTTTTTAAACAAACAAAAAAAAAAAGGACCATTTTGAAAAAAACACAATATTTTGTCATTTTTGCTTTAATAAATAGCCCCAATTTTTGTAAAAAAAAGCTAATTTTTTCCTCAGTTCAGGACGATATGTATTCTTCTACATATTTTTGGTAATAAAAATCACAATAAGCATATATTGATTTGTTTGCATAAAAGTTATAGCGTCTACAAAATAGGGGAAAGATTTATGGCATTTTTATTATTTTTTTTTTTTTTACTAGTAATGTCGGTGATCAGCAATTTTTATCTGGACTGCAACATTATGGCGGACAGGTCAGAGACTTTTGACACAGTTTTGGGACCATTAGCAGTGATTACTGTGAAAATGTCACTGGCAGGGAAGGGGTTAACAGTAGCGGGCGATCAAGGGCGTAACTGTGTTACTTAGGGAGTGATTCTAACTATGGGACTGCCTCAGTGAGGACACCAATCATTGTTCATACTTAGTATGAACAACAGATTGATCTCCTCACCCCTGACATCACAGAGCTCTGTCCGTTTACATTGACAGATCTAAGTTCTGTCTTTGTGTGGACATTGCGACCGCCAGGCACACGTATCGGGTCCGGCATCGCGCCGTGGTGTGCGTGCCCCCTAGCGTTCAAAAAGCAAACCGAGGTACAGCTATGACAGTTCGCCCAGGGGAGCCAACCTGCCGCAGTATAACTGCGGCGGCTGGTTGGGAAGGGGTTAATAGGCATCCTCTTATTTTATGCTAGAAAGGCCATAGTACTTAAATGGAAGTCAGCTAGGCCCCCTACCTTATCATCATGGAAGCAATCAGTCAATGTTGTGATACCCCTATATAAAGCAACATACTTATCCTGTGGATGTCCCAAGAAATACAAAAAAGTTTGGCACTTGTGGACAGACTCAGATTCCACGGTGGATGATCAGACCTTAGTGGATCATTCTAGCTAGATCTCCTGAGTATCTACTTGGCACTGTAGGGACCTGAGGTCTATGCCTAGGATATGTGAGCGGTTGTGTAAGCCCAGAATTTAATGTATCAATGCATGAATCCTATGGCATCCAGTTCTGATACAGGAATACTTGGGTAGCAATATGGCTGGGTATCCCATAGTAGCTGGGTCTTCTGGAGAAGACATGTTTGACTCTGACCCGCTGCCCTAATCCCAGTTCTGACAGTAGGTGGCCTTTCACCTGACTGCAGATCATTTGCCCGGCTACCCCTGTCTCATAAAGTGTGGCCTCACTAAGCTTCTGAGGGAGAGAATCAGAAGACATTACACTCCCTGGACATGCCAAGGAACCTAGAGAGCTGTGGGAGGTGGTAAAGTCCTGTCCATGCCTGCAACTTACCAAGGCACTCTACTATAGTATCACCTAAATTCCAAACTTTATGCATTGTTCTATGTATAAATATGTAATTTTAAGACCCTGTATTGTAAAATTCTAAAAACAAAAACCTAATCTGCTTCTATAACTTTCAAAAACATCAGGTAGCCAATGAAGGGTATCGCTTAAATTCCAAACTTTTTTCAGTAGTCAATTCTATAACATCATATTGAGCAATTGACTACTGTAACACCTTCTAATATATGAAACACTGCTTGCTTTTTCTGAGACACATTGTAAACTAAAGATCAAATGGGACTGTGAATGTAGAAACTGAACTATAACATGATTATGAGTCTGAAAGCAAACCGTATTTTAAATAAAGGCTGGAAACTAGACATTCTATTTCAAATGACATGTAATCATATGTAAAAAAAATTACATTAATACTAAAAGACAAAAGGAGAAAGGGCCACCAAAACAGCCTCATGTCATAGCCTAGTATTAATTTGTTCAATGAAGCCCAAATAAAAACATCACGTCTTCCACTCACTAGTCCAGGAGGGAAAATGATGAATGAAAATGGATAAAGATCAATAACCAGAGCATCAAGCATCACTGTTTGAATCTCCTCCTGTTTATCTCCAATCACTAGGAATGGACACAAACAGGACAATAGAGCGCTGATTCTATGTGAAGGTGTCGATCCCAGCTATAGTATTAGCATCTACTTAGGCAACAAGCTCTCCAGTGGTGGCTTTAGTCTGATGCTTGATGCTCTAGTTATGGGACTTAGCTCAGCTATATGCCAGTTTCCCTCATGGACTTGTAAGTTTAAGACTTATTGTTTATATTTTGACTTTACTAAATAAATTAATACTGTAAGACTGTTTGTTGCTCGTTTCTCCTTTTGTTTTTAGATCCTGGTTCTCCAAGCTAGTATTTAAGGTGGCAGCACAGCCATTATCTAGACTTAAATTGGCTATAGATGGTTCGAAACTTGAAACTTCATTGGCAGCTGGCCGTGATTCGAACCATGTATGGGTAGGGTTGATCAATCAACTTGGGTAGAACCAGCTTGCTGGATTTTACATGTGATTATCACTAGCGGCTGTTATAGCCACTAACAATAATCACTAGTCTTCTCCCGGTGGGGATGGCTTTCCCTCCTTCTCACCTGGAGAAGACAGTTGCTCGAGGAGAGATTCTCCCTGTCAACAGGGTTGCGGGAAATAAATTCACTCCATTCATAGCCTTCCTTAGTTATTACCTGTTTAGCAACTAGCTCAACCTCGGGAACGTATTTTGTTTTATATCTTGATATAATCCATACATATTAACATCCTATTTATTGTTTTGGGTGAGAGATACAATTTTATCTTATGTTATCACATTTGCCTTATTCATTTGCAACATTGTTACATCTTCTTTTCTTGGTTTATAGGGATTCCATAAACCCTCTGATGGAATTTTTTTGGTTTTAGCCCACATGTTTTTGCGTGTGGCTTGAGGAATTTCCTTTTTTTGGTTTTCAATACATTAATACTAATCTATTAACTGACTACAAAAATCTCATAATGTAGGGAAATCTTTCCTGAGTCAGTGCATGCAACAGGAGAATCGCCCATGTGAGACTCCTTTTATATAGTAATCCATTTGTAGAGTTGCAGAATACTTTAGTTCACACAATACATATAATACTATAGGAGCAGACAGGAAATCTAATCAGGAACATACAGTATGTGAAAATGAATTGCTTCAACTTAAAGGGAGAAAAGGATACTGATCTTAAACACATTGATGTAGCAACAGCATTCAATCCAAAATAATAGGGATATCTGAAAAACAGTCTAAATATCATCATAAATAGCAATACAAAACACCCTATTTACAATATAGTCCATCATACGCCAAAACATGTAAATGTCATAAATATGATTAAGTGCTCTTAGTACACACATGCTGAAGGTATGGATCCAAAGACCTCGAGATTACTCAGGAGAAGGACCCTGTCTCCATCCTGACAGGGGTTCAAGGACATGGTCTATCATCTGGAATTTTAAATGTTCAATCCCATGTCTTGCCTCTACATAATAAGATCGGGTCTGGATGAACTTAAAATGAACACCAGCGAAATATGAAGAGATACCCCTACAGATTTTTCCTGATTTGGCGACAGCCACACTTAGGAGGAAAAAAGTGCTGAAACCCCTCCTAGAAGTACTTAAAGAAAATAACATTCAGTACTTTTGGGGTTTTCCAGCCTGTCTCATTGGTAAGAAAGAGGGGTGAACAGCAACACTGAGATTCCCAGAGGATACAGAGTTCTTCTGTAACAAATTAGACATTGCATTAGTAGACATCCCGAGCTGGTGGCAAGTTAAATAGAACGCCTCTAATAATGTTGCCTATCAACAATGGCTTCTGATTGACAGGAGGAAGAAAACCCCTAAGTAGAAAGTAGAAATAAGACTAAAGCCAAGGGGAAGGGGGTGTGTTGTTCCTAAGGGGTAGAATAAATTAAGTTATGTACTCAATAGCTAATATCTAGGGCCCTAATAGAAATCCAATGGGTTTTTCTTGGGAGTAGTGGATACGTTTATAAAGTTTAAAAGGGGCTTGGTGCTGTTGGCTGGAGACTTTAATTTTAGTATGGACCCCGCGGTGGATAGTACGTCTCGGACACAGCAGACGGAGAAGGAACTGCGGAAATCATTAAAAAAGAAGCTGCATCAACTGATGGACGTGTGGAGAACACAACATGTAAAACTAAGGGACTATTCATTCCACTCCACTGTGCACGGGACATACTAGAGGATTGATTTTTTCTTGGTTGAACATAGGATGCTAAACGCAGTGAGGAGTTCAAAGATTGAGCTTGGGGTCTTCTCAGACCATGTCCCAGTATCAATCAATCTAAGGATAGAGGGAGAACGAAAGGGGGCTAATAGGTGGAGACTGAACTAATCACTTTTGCAAGATACTGAGGTGGTAGAAAAGATTAAAACAGAATTGGAATGGTTTTTCTCAACAAATAGTGATAGCATCACATCGGAAGCTACGGTATGGGAGGCACATAAGGCTTATATTAGGGGGATCCTGATCTCAATCGAAACCGCAAACAAAAAGGTAAATGCACAGATTAGGGAAGGGCTATATATAAAAAAATCCAAGTGCTTGAGCAGAGACACCAAAACGGTGGGGAAAAAAGGGTAGAACAGGAATTAATCATTAAGAAAGAGTGTTTAAAAGAAGTAATTGAACAAGAAAATAGAGCAATTTATTACCGGTTTAAGAAAGAGAGGTGTCAGTGGGGGGACATGTCAAATAAATATCTCGCTAAAATGCTAAAAAAGAAGAAGAATGCCAATTTTATTGAGAGTATACAAACAGGGAAAGGGGGTAAGGTTTTCTCTACTCCAGAGATCGCCCAGGCCTTCCAAGAATATTATGGGAACCTATACTCTATAAACCAAAAAGAACCCACAGACAACGCTAAAAATATATCAGAAAAAAATTGAGTCTTCCTTGAGGGATGTGGCCTAAGGAAAATACACCCAGATAAAGCGGCCCCATTGGAGGACCCGATAACAGAACTTGAAATATCTAGAATGTTAAAAGATTCTGCATCAGGGAAAAGCCCAGGCCCTGATGGGTTCACGATTGCCTGAAACAAAAAATTTTGCGAGATCCTGGTGCCTAGATTGGTATCTTATATGAACGGGATAGGAGGAGATTGGGAGATACGACAGGAAGCGCTTGAGGCAGAGATTACTATTATCCCCAAGGAGGGAAAAGATTCCTCTTTGTGTTCTAGTTACCGGCCCATCTCTCTATTAAATACCGACATAAAACTGTACGCAAAGACCCTAGCTAACCAAGTGAAAATGGTAATGAATGATTTGGTTCATACAGACCAAGTGGGATTCATCCCGGGCAGGGAGAGTAGGGATAACGGTATCAGAACCCTTTTGGTTAGCCATAAACTAAAAGAGAGTGGATCCCCAGGGCTGCTACTGTCTATAGACACCCAGAAAGCATTTGACAGAGTAGACTGGGGATTCATGCAAAACTCTCTAGAGGTATTTGGAATTTGCCCTAAGTTGTTAGGCCAGATAAATGTCCTATATAAAGACCCCACAGCAAGGGTCAAAATAAATGAGTCTTTATCACGGCCTTTTGAGATGTTCAATGGGACAAGGCAGGGTTGTCCTCTATCCCCTTTATTATTTATCCTATCAATGGAACCACTGTTGACAAGCTCGAATCCCAATATTAAGGTTATGCAGATTGATAATGAAGTGCATAAAATAGCCGCATATGCTGACGATGTTTTGTTTTATGTTACCAGTCCCAGGACAACCCTCCCGAGCCTATTGAACATCTGAAAAATGTATGGGGTAGTCTCAAACTTTAAGATGAATCCCTCAAAATCCGAAATTCCGAATATAAATCTTGCCCCACAGGAGGTCCAAATACTCAAACAAAATTTTCCTTTTACCTGGAGGGATAAGGAAATCAAGTATCTTGGAGTAAAATTAACACCTACACACGATATGTTATATCAATAAAATTTTATTCCGTTAATGAACAATATTAAAGCAGAATTAAACATAATGGTCCCTAGACAGAAATCTTGGATTAATAGGATAAATTGCTTAAAAATGTAAATCCCTAAAATATTATATAAAATTCAAATGTTACCAATCCCGATCCCCGAATCATATTTTAATAAGCTAAACCTGCTATTTCGCAGGTTCATTTGGCGGCATAAAAAACCATGTATAAGTTTGAAAATACTCTCTAGAGACAAGACTCAAGGGGGTTTGGGGGTTCCGGATATTAAAACCTATTAGTATGCAATTTTAATGGCCCGAGTGGTGGAATGTCAAAGGATAATAAAGAAAAAAGCTGGGTTAAGTTAGAGAAAGGGATAAGTAATGTTTCATTAGGTAAAGTGATATGGATTCTATCACAGTTAAGATGTTCACACTCACATAATTACACGGACTGCAATGGTAATATGGGATAGGGTTCATAAAAAACAAAAATGGGACCACAATTCCCCGTTAATTCCCTTATGTGACACTAATTATTTTTCACCAGGGAAAGAAAGGACATTCGGAGGGTGGATTAGAAATAGGGAGGCACAAGTAAAGTATATGACTAGGTAAAATCTGCACATTTCAGGAATTAAAGATGAAAAAAGAGGTGTTGGATATTAATTGGTGGAGGTACGCTCAGCTGAAACATTTTGTGGAAACCCTCCCACACCCGATTAGATCTTCAGACAGCTTGCTCCCATTAGAGCAGTTGTGTGTGGCGACTGAAGGAAGGCGAGGGATTGCGAAGATATATAAAATACTGAGTGGTTAAAAAATAACGGAAGCCCCCCACATACATTAAGAAATGGGATGAAGCGATCGGGATAAGGAGTACGGAGGCCGAGATTAATAAGATATTAAAGATGCCGCGTGCAATCTCACCGGATTGTAGTTTATTGGAAATTAACTACAAGTGTATAGCCCGGTAGTATATAACCCCAGATGGAATACACCAATTTCAAAGAGGGCTCTCTAACCTATGCTGGAGGGGATGCTCAGAAATAGGCTCTGTGGTCCACATTTGGTGGTCATGCCCTAAAATTAAAGTGTTCTGGAAGAGCGTTTTGCTAATAATTAAAAAAAATACGGATCAAGATATCCCAGAGGACCCTAGGGTATGCCTGCTTCATGGGACCACCTTGCCTATTAAAAAATACAGGATATCACTGATTCCAAGTTTACTAAATGCTGCAAAGAGCCTAAGCCCCTGCCTGTGGAAAAACCCAGAGACTCCCTCTTTGAAAAGTTGGTTTAGTAAAATGAATACAATATATAATCTGGAGTATTTAAAGCATAGTGGAGAACCAGGAGAAATGGGATTTGTAAAGAGATGGAAAGCCTGGGAAAAATATCAACAAACCTCAAGATATGTGGGGAGGATGGCAGAAGTATTATAGAATGTTTATTGGTGGAAAGTGTTGTTCATTTGATATAGAGGAGAGACCACGGGGGGGGGGGGGGGGGATTGGGGGGTTGGTGTTAGGGTGGGAGAATATTTTGTAAGATATGTAGAGTAATTCCGCCCAAAGGGGCATAATTTAAATAAATTCATAAAAAAAAAATTCCACTTATATTGGAGAGATGATTGCTACAATGATGTCATAACAAGTTAGGACTACGATGAACAGCAGTTTATTTGAATTTCCCGAACTAGTTTACTGAGGTGCAAGAAAAAAAAATGTCTTTTAATGGTCCTTCTCATTGGTTGGAGGTTCCCACCATCCTAACTTTGGCCCCTCTTTGCTTCCTTTGGGAAGGGATAATAAATTGTCTGTTGTTGTAAGATACTTTGCCATATTGTGTCATACTTCTTGGCCAGAATCCCATCTCATCACATTCCTGGCCTAAGGCCATGTATGCAGAAAAAAGGAATTTTCAGTCCTAAAAGCTTTTTAATGCTTTACAGCATAACATCACTGGTATGCGCAGCCTATTGCAATAGGACAGGGGTTTCGAACTGGTGGCCCTCCAGCTGTTGCGAAGTCCCATGAGGCATTGCAAGGATGACAATTACAAGCTTGACTCCCACATGCAGAGGTATGATGGGACTTGTAGATTCGCAACAGCTGGAGGTCCACCAGTTTGAGACCCCTGTGTCGGGGTTGTGCACCCCAAAGCACAAACACACATCTGTTTATATGAGCAGAGCAGTGGATTGTGTCAGTATAGCAAAGATTGGTGTCAGTAGGGCAGTGGATGGTGTCAGTAGTTTTTTTTTTTTACTTTTATTATTTTTTACAATATTATTTTTATTCATTTAAAAATTTTTTTTTAGGAGGCCCATTATGGGGCTTTGGTGAAATATCAAGGGTCTAAGCAGACCACTGATGTCTCACTTTTGAGACAGAGAAAGAAACTGAGGACAGAGATTCCCCAGTCCCTTTCTCTGCAGCCTGCAGTAAACATAATTTACTATTCTTCAGTTAAGAATGATGACAAGAGCAATCGGTACAGATCACTCACTGCGTTCATTCAGAAAAGGAAGGCCGGTTAGTGAAATATTTAACAGCCCTTTCACTGCTCCTGAGAAAAAGGAAGCTAGCAGATCTGCCAGGGGGAAATTGGAAGCAGGGGGAATCGGCACCACACAGGGTGATTAGGGTGTGCCCAGGCACATTCGGTACACCCTGTGCACAGGCCTATGAGATCACTGCAACACAAAGTCGCTCCAGCACAAGTCTTAAGGTTACAGGAATTTTCTAGTATAAGTACCGGTACTTGACTTACTGACAGAAGTCCACAGTGTAGAACATTTCCCTTCTTCTCCTGACTTTCCATACAGTAGATCCACAAGTGCAGAGTGCTCCATATAAAATAGTTACAGCCATCTACCCTAGATGATACAGTCTCTTATCACAAGTTTTACTTTCCCCATTCACAAGGGAGATCCACCATAGGCCCAGAGGCTTCTTTAAACCAAGCCATGGGGCCCACTAGGTGAGGGTCATCAAGGTTTCTCTATCTGCTCTTAGGGTTGTCACTAACCACCCTGGCAGTTCAGCCCTTCAGAAGGCTCTCTATTACAGATCCAGCACAATACTACATTTTGCTGATCAGCGGTGTCCTGCTTTCACACCCCAAGTGAACTGAGCCCCACCCACAGCTGGCAAATAAATGATATATCACCACATTATATTACCACAGGAGGGACAACAATTAAAGGCCACTAACACCTGTCAACCCTCTCACGGGTTCTTATTCCTATGAAACGCTTATACAGGAGGAGCCTGAAATTCAGGAATACATTTCCCTTAAAGCGGAGGTCCACCCTAAAGTGGAGCTTCCGCTCATTGGAACCCTCCCCCCCTCCGGCGCCACAATTGGCACCTTTCAGGGGGGAGGGGGGTGCAGGTACCTGTACAGTACAGGTATCTGCACCCACTTCCGGCATAGATATCTGCAGAAGGTACGCCCCTTTCCGCAGAATCTACGCCCCTTTCCTTTCCTGTCTGCTGGGAAACACACGGATCCCAGAGACAGTGGGGACCATCCTTATTGAGCAACGTGACTTGCGCATGCACAGTAGGGAACTGGGAAATGAAGCCGCAAGGCTCCACTTCCTGATTCCCATACCCAAGATGGCGGCGGCAGCACCAGAGAGACGATCGAGAGATCGGCTTCGGGTGCCGACATCGCGGGCGCGCTGGGCGGGTAAGTGTCATTATTTTAAAAGTCAGCAGCTGCAGTATTTCCCCGGCTCCCGGCGGACTCCCGCTTTAACATTTGCCAAAACATAACGTCCATAATAGCATAGTAATTAAAGATTGATAAGTCCAGATAACAAAAAGTCCACACTTGTAAAGAAATGGGATATAACTCAAAGCCACGTCTGTGATAAACTTCAATTAAACAAAATTTAAAATAAACCTTTCTATATTTCTATATTCTAAAACGACGGTAAAGCGGCGCTATTCAGCTGCTAGCGGGGCGGGTTTAACCCCGCTGCGGCCGAAAAAGGGTTAAATCTGCCTGCAAAATGCTGCTGCTGCGGCTCTTTGCTGGCAGTATGACGATGCTGCCCCATTCTTTTAAATGGGCAGGAGCGATGGAAGAGCGGTGGCAGAGCAGCATATTCACCACTCCTCCACCGCTGCAAAGAAGCTGCTGGCAGGACTTTTTGTGACGCCCTGCCAGCGCAGCGCCCCAGTGTGAAAGCACTCAGGCTTTCACGCTGGGTTTGCAGGTGTGGCTTTTTTCAGGTGCTATGCAGACCCTATAGCACCTGAAAAACATCATGAAAGGGGTCTAAAACATTTAAAATACCATACTTTTTCTACAGGACTTATGCTTTTAAAAATCACATACCGTATATACTCGAGTATAAGCCGAGATTTTCAGCCTCTTTTTTGAGGCTGAAAGTGCCCCCCTCGGCTTATACTCGAGTCATCGCTGTCTGCCCGCTCGATCAGCGTGTCGAGCAGACAGACAGCGGCCATTCTAGAATTCAAAAGCCGCGCCTCCGGCTCCGCCTTCGCCTGTGATAGGCGGAACACTGAATTTCCCAGCAGCCTGTGTTCCGCCTATCACGGGCATCGTCTCATCCTCGTACTACGAACGAGGATGAGACGATGCCCGTGATAGGCGGAACACAGGCTGCTGGGAAATTCAGTGTTCCGCCTATCACGGACATCCGATAGGCGGAACAGCAGTCAGTGGGAAATTGAGTGTTCCGCCTATCACCGACGGAGGCGCGGCTTTTGAATCCTAGAATGGCCGCCGACGAAGAGCTGAAGGACGGAGGCTCGGCTCGGGACAGGACGGGACGGGCCGGGCCGGGCCGGGACGGGACGCAGGCTGGACGGGACGCAGGCTGGACGGGACGCAGGCTGGACGGACACAGGCAGGCTGGACACAGGTAGGCTGCACGGACACACACACACACACACACACACACACACACACACACACACACACACACACACACACGGATGCATGGACACACACACACACACACACACACACACACGGATGCATGGACACACACACAGGGATGGACGGACACACAGGGATGGACAGGCATGTCTCACCCTCGGCTTATACACGAGTCAATAATTTTTTCCAGTTTTTTGGGGGTAAATTGGGGGCCTCGGCTTATATTCGGGTCGGCCTATACTCGAGTATATACGGTAATTGTTTTAGGGCCGGTTCATACCAAGTGCGGTCTGTGCTCCTGTGTGATTCCTGAGCTTGCCCTGCAGTACTATTTTGCAGTCTATTCATTTGAATGGGCTTCAAATCCCACCAGAAAGCGCAAAAAATAGTGCCTGGCGGTATGTTGGGGGTTTGTTGACTGTGCAAATAAAGTGTGAACTACAATTCTGTGTTATTAACATTGAATAAGGCAAGAGAGGAAGAAGTGCTATAATGATCTCAAAGTATGATGGAGCCATGTCTTCCAAACAATGTGCTTCAAGCTTTGTGTGTCATCCTGTGTCATTGATGTGACAAATTCCCATTAAAAAACCCTCAATCACACCTTCAGTTAGGTATTAACTGGAATATCTTAAGCCAAGTTCTGGTCCTCTTCCTTTCTTCCTTTCCCACTTTCTTCCAATTAAGCCATTGACTTGTTCATTTACCGTGTCTGTCTCTTCTGACTCTGTTGCCACGTACACACGATTGAAATTTTGGTCAGAAAAAGCTCTGATGGCTTTCCCGACGGAATGCCGACAGGATTTCGCTCAAGCTGTCTTGCATTACTGAGAAGCTGCTCACAATCTTTTGCTGGCGGAAATTCGGCCAGCAAAATTCAGATGGAGCATACACACGGTCGCATTTTCTGACAAAAAGCTCTCATCTGTGTTTTGCTGGCCGAAATTCTGACCTTGTGTACGCAGCATGAGAGTTTCCAGATCCTGCAAAGCCTTATTCATCTTGTGGTTTTTGTAGTAGAATTTGTTCCCCTTTGTGGGTTAAACTCCTCCTGTGTGGTTTCCTGCAGCACGTGTGCTTTTGCTCTTTGGGAGCTGTTCAGTTGCCAGGAATAGTATGTTAGATAATGGAGTTCACATTGCAACCCTAGGTATTACAGTAACAGAAACATATCTTTAATTGGATCAAGACCAAGCACATGATAATTTGATTTGTATTCACTATTTTCAGCACAAACAAAATCCAGTGTCAGTTCAAAACCAATACTTCAGTCTTTGGCAGAAAGAGATTTGAATTGTATTCTTTCTGTTGGAGACTTTAGTAGCACGATTTTTCTGCCAATGTGAATGGTTTTGATCGTACTATCACAAGACTGTATTACATATTACATATTTTCAAGTAGAAAAAAAAACTTGTTTGTGGTAGATGTTTAGGTAGGATCGATATTCTACCCGACAAATCTATACGTTTTTGTGGACTGACTCTCTAATTATCTATTGTATTGTATCTTTTTAAATACTACTTTTCTTTTAACGTTTATAATATCCTGGGAGGGCTAACGTGTCCCCGTGTGATAGCTTTTGGAAGGTGGCGGTACACATTATGAAGATGGCATGGGTCTTTTTATTTATGCCCTTCAAAATAGCTAACCAAGCACAGATCGTGCTTGATTAGCTGCTTCCCTGGCTGTAACAGCCAGGGAATGACAGCTCTGAAACTGAAAGTGACATAATTATTGTCTCTTCCAAGTTCATTAATCACAGAGGAGACCGGGGAATGGATGTTACTCCATCTTCTCTGTGCAAAGCCATTCTGACCGCTTACCGCGGTCCATCGGTGGGGCCCGCCCTTTACAGTGCTGTAAAAGTGATCAGGCAGACACCCAACTCACTTTTACAAAACTTTTACACTTTATGCTTTTACAAAACAGCCTATTACCAGCTGATATAATGTATTTATGGCTATTTATGGCATATTGTAATAGTAACTGCCTGATGGGATATGTATATACTGTACGTATGCCAGCCAGCAAGTAGTTAAGTCATTTGCAAACCAGACCAATTTTCAGCTTTGAGTACTCTCGCACTTTGAATGACAATTACTCAGTCATGTAATACTGTACATAAATTTATTTTTTGTCCTTTTTTTTCATACAAATAGAGCTTTCTTTTGGTGGAATTTGATCACCTCTGTGTTTTTTATTTTTTGCGCTATAAATGAAAAAAGACCGATTTTTTTTAAAGAAAACGTATTTTTCTTGTTTCTGTGATACATTTTGCAAATTATTAATTTTTCTTCATAAATTTTGGCCACAATTTATACTGCTACATATCTTTGGTAAAAATAACCCAAATTAGTGGATATTATTTTGTCTTTGTGAAAGTTAGAGAGTCTGCAAGCTGTGGTGCAAATCATAAAAAAATGATCACACCTGATGTACTGGTGGCCTATCTCATTTCTTACGACCCGAACAAGCCAGGAAAGTACAAATACCCCCCAAATGACAACTTTTTTGAAAGTAGACATTCCAAAGTATTTAGTAAGATGCATGGTGAGGTTTTTGATGTTGTCATTTTTTTCCCACAATTCTTTGCAAAATTAAGATTTTTTTCCCCACAAAATTGTCATTTTAATAGGTTATTTCTCTCACATGGTATGTGTATACCACAAAGACGCCCCAAAATACATTCTACTATTCCTCCCGAGTATGGCGGTACCACATGTGTGGGACTTTTTCACAGCCTGGCCACATAGAGAGGCCAAACATGTAGGGAGCACCATCAGGGGTTCTAGGAGCATAAATGACACATCTAACTTGTTGACTACCTATTACACTTTTGAAGGCCCTGGAGCACCAGGACAATGACATGTGACACTGATGTGGCACTGATGACAGATGGCACTGATACGTGGCACTGATGGCATGTGACACTGATGTGGCACTGATGACAGATGGCACTAATATGTGGCACTGATGACACGTGACACTGATGACAGATGGCACCAATATGTGGCACTGATGACATGTGGCACTGATGACAGATGGCATTAATACTTGGCACTGATGACAGATGGCACTAATATGTGGCACTGATGACAGATGGCACTAATACGTGGCACTGATGACACGACACTGAGGATAGATGGCACTGATACATGGCACTGATGACACTGATAACAGATAGCACGTGACACGGACAGGTGGCACTGATGGCAGATGGCGCTGATATGTGGCACTGATGACACATGACCCTGATGACAGATAACATTAATATGTGGCACTGATGACAGATGGCACTAATACGTGGCACTGATGACAGATGGCACTAATACGTGGCACTGGTGACAGATGGCACTAATACATGGTACTGAGGACAGATGGCACTAATAGGTGACACTGATGACACTGATGACACGTGACACTGATGACAGAGGCCACTAATATGTGGCACTGATGACAGATGGCACTAATACGTGGCACTGATGACAGATGGCACTAATACATGGCACTGGTGACAGATGGCACTAATACATGGTACTGATGACAGATGGCACTAATAGGTGGCACTGATGACACATGACACTGATGACAGAGGCCACTAATATGTGGCACTGATGACAGATAGCACTAATATGTGGCACTGGGGACAGATGACACTAATACATGGTACTGATGACAGATGGCACTAATAGGTGGCACTGATGACACGTGACACTGATGTGGCACTGATGACAGATCACTTATACCTGCCACTGGGGACAGATGGCACTGACAGGTGGCACTGGGGACAGATGGAACTGACAGGTGGCACTGGGGACAGGTGGCACTGCGGAAAGATGGCAGTGGGGACAGATGGCACTGACAGGTACTGTGGGCACTGTATTTTCTATCTTTTTTGTTACACTGACGCTGCAGCCATTCGCTCTCCCTCCTCACACACTGTCTCTGTGTGAGGAGGGAGAGCCAGCAATGAGAGATTTTTACATATGATATAATCTCTGATTGGACACTCAGATCGAGTGCTAAATTGGCGCTACGATTGGCCATTTAGCCCGATCTGTGATGGGATGTGTCCAAGGGACATGGCCACCACAGAATTTCCTGGATGCATGCCCGCGGGTGGGTACATCGTGGAAGTAAACAGGAGGACATCCAGGGATGTCCTCCCGGCAATTGGTGTCCGCGCTGTAGCCGTCTTTCGGCTATAGCGCGGACATCTAGTGGTTAATTGACATTGTCCCTTCTTTTTCTGTATATGGAAGATGACACTGTAATTATTTTAATTAAAAAAAACATCTAGGTACCTTTTCCCTAATCAATATACAGCTGTCACATGACCCACATCTTTCCAAGCCTGTCTTCTGGGAAACATAAGCAGGAGGAGCTTCTAGTCTTCTGCTGCTGGTCACATGTTCAAAAAAAACAGCCTTTGAAATACAAAGTAAATATAAAAAATTAATATCAATACATTTTTTTAAATTGTCATAAAAATATATATTTGAAATCAAATCTTTATTATTTTTTGGCAATGACATGATGTGGGCGGATTTCTGCCAGTCACAGGATGTGTCACGCCCCTCCAGCCTGTGCCTTACAATAAGAGGGAGGTAAAGCAAACAGAGCATGTGCAGAGCTGCCAACACTGCTCTGCAAAATTCCTATCTGAATTGGGGACTTGGACAAAAGGGGGAAATAGAGAACTGCAGTTTTATGCAGGATAAGGAAAAAAGTATGTAATACAGCATTTATTGATAGTTTTTATTATGTGGGTTTAGTGACAAGTTCTGTTGGACTGTTATTACATAGTAAATACTTTTTAGTATACCACAAGGAGATAAATGACTTTCCCTTCCCATGTTTAATTTTTTTTATCAATTATACTAATTTTGTTGGTACTGTCATATACCAGTGGAAACAAATTTCAGTGTAACAAATGGTTAATGTCATATAATTAATATGCTGTTATCTTTTTTCAATACGATCCAATTTTAAACAATTTTGATCGATATGATCAGTCATTGCGGTAGGCTGATCTGAATGTCACATTTAGATGTGTCCTCGATTTGCTTAAACCACCTACATACTCCATTTAGTTGCTGGTCATTTAATGTATGCAGCATTTGAATGCCCTTTATGTGTCCTGTTTTGACTATCATGGGTGAGCGGGGCTTAGCTTTCTGTTCTCCACATATCCACTAGATGGCTATTAGTGGAGAACGAGTTCCGAATGTTCTTTTCTTTTTAGGGCTTATAGCTTGCTATAATAGGAGGTCCACATCTTCTGGTAAGAGTATTCATTTTTTCTGCCCCTCGCACCACAGAGGCATTCTACCGTTTCTCTTGGTGGTAGCTGGAAAGTTTGAGAATTCTTCCCCTCTCTCCACAGTTGCATCACCGCAGAATTTTATATACCTACCATCTTTAGAAAGACTATATTCTACAAGAGACTCTTGAGTTGTATGTGTTACTATTGCATTATTTATATCACACAGGAGTTATATATCATTCCATGTATTGAATTTTTTTGCCTTTTGATTCATAATTTATTTGCACTGTTTATTAGCGCAACTATTTTTACCTTTCCAAGTTTTATACATGGTTGTATCACGTTTGTGTCGCTGCTTTTTTTACTTTCACAGGTTTATTGTCACTGAATAATATCAATAGCACAGTATATACACTTTTAATTATTAGTGGAACCAAATGACTCAAGGCACTACCACAGGAAATTCCCAATTGTTCTGTAAGGGAATGCATCGATAGGACAAAGCCACACGGGTGAGCTGAACATTCTGTACTTTTTTTTTAAAGTGAAGCTCCAGCCAAAACTTTTCTCAAAGTTTTTGGGGAGAGTGAGAAATCCTGTATTTGATTTTTATTGTTGTTCCCTTTGGAAATATTTGCTCTTACTGCCTATTCTGGTAACAGTTGTCACTTCAGCATGAAGTGAGACTAATGCATACACACGACCGAACTTTCCGTTGGAATGAACTCTGACGGACTTTTCAACAGAGTTTTCGATGGAGTTCCGACGGAGTTCCGCTGAAACTGACTTGTCTACACACGATCACACCAAAGTCTGATCGTTTTAATGCGATGACGTACAACGGGACTAGAAAAAGGAAGTTCAATAGCCAGTAGCCAATAGCTGCCCTTTCGTCGTTGTTGGTCCGTCGGACCAGCATACAGCAAGCGGTTTTCTCAATAGGAACTGGTTTCGGTGAAAAGATTTCTATTTCTAAAATCCTTCAGATTTTTGGACAGAAAAGGTCCGATGAAGCCCACACACACGATCGAATTGTCTGACGAATTTGTTCCATCTTAACTTTGCTGTAGAAAAGTCCGGTTATGTGTACACGGCATTCATCTCTGCAGCACAGATACAGACAGAAGAAAAAGCCCTTTTTCGTAAGGTAGAGTTAAAGTTCTTACTGCAGTCTGTGCCCTGCAAATTCCTCTTACTTTTTTCTCCCTGGAACAGAAGGGGGGGGGGGTTCTAAAATTGACGTGTGCAAAGTATGGTGCAGCCCTGCACAGAAACCAATCAGCATCCATGTTTTAAATTAGGGGGAAAAGAAGAACCAGTTTGAAAAAAATAAGCAACTAAAAAGGTTAAACTCTTGTTGCATTTTTGAAGCCCAATTTTAGACTCCTTGTTCTGCCTTGTAGCCTCTCAGGCTGAATTTTTGTACCCATACTTTCCAGATAGCTTACGGCAGGTCATGACATACAGCATCCTCTTTGAATCTTTTGGAGGCTGAGAAGTTCTCAATAATGATGTGATGTCACCACTACCCTCTGAGCCATTACACTGTGAATCAAGGGTAACACTATGCACTCAAAGTACAGTAAAAACTTGGTCTGAGAGTAACTTGGTTTGAGAGAGTTTTGCAAGACAAGCAACATTTTTAAATACATTCTGACTTGATATACAAGCGATGTCTTGATATACAAATAGCGTCATGTCACAACTGAGTATAAAAGAGTAGAGAGGGGCGCCTCTAATTGTAGCAATATGGTTACATTTAATGAAGGTACAACATTTAGCAACATATTGCTACACTTAGAGGCGCCTCTCTTCTCTTTAATACTCTGTAGCTGCTGCTGGATTTTTCTTCTAATCCCTTTGTGGAGGGTTCCATTTTTGGATGGACATTTTATGATGAGCTTGGTGTTCGAGTCGAACGCATGTTTGCGCGTTCGGCTGTTATAGGCCGTTTGCGCTATATTCACGTGGCGCTCACGCCCCACAATGCACTGCGCCATCGCAGTGCATTGCTGTCTTATGATTGGCCAAGCATGCATTGTGACCCCGCATTCTTGGCCAATCACAGTGCCAGCAGCGAAGAGAGCCATAATTGGCCACAGGCAGGATGCCTGTGGGCAATTATAGCTCAGGGGGTTTAGTACATTCCCCACACTATATAAGGCCACCATCGCAGCGGCCTTGTGTAGTGTGTTGCGGCGTTCAGGGAGAGAGCAGGATAGGCAGGGACAGTGTGTTCTTTTCTTGTGAA
The DNA here is from genome assembly GCF_037356315.1 of Lithobates pipiens. Taxonomy (NCBI): domain Eukaryota; kingdom Metazoa; phylum Chordata; class Amphibia; order Anura; family Ranidae; genus Lithobates; species Lithobates pipiens. The sequence goes on from NW_027507785.1 coordinate 246,071,487, forward strand.
CCTGTCAGGGCTGGCTTAGCCCTTCCTTCTCTGGGCTGGCTTCTCAGCTGTTGGCTAATTGCCAGCTCTCATCTCTCTCCACAGTTACCAGCTGTTCCTGATCATGCTCGTCTGACCTGCCTACTTAAAGCTGTCCAGCTCACTTCACCTCTGCCTTCGCCTTAGCCACATCACTAGAAACCATCTCCTGCGATTCTGTTTAAAGACTGGCTTGCTGACATCCCTTCTGGCTCATTATCCTGCTTGCTGTTGCTCTACTTGGATCCCTGACTTCTGGCCTGGCTGATTATCCGATCTGGTTATTGAACTCTGGCCTGGCTGACTACTTGTTCTGGTTACAGGACTCTGGCTATGCTTTGACTATGCTTTTTCTATTTACCTTTTTATTTAATAAACAAGTGTGATTTAATTGTACTTTTGTCTCGGTCTGATTCATGGTTTCTGACAGTAGGCGAAGGCCATGAATTCAGAAGATACAGTCAATCCACTTGTTGCTAGTATTTTTTCCAGATTGGAAGAGCAAGATCACCTCATGGATCAGTTTGCCGTGGCGTTATAAACGCTCCTAAGTCGCACGGCTCACCTGGAATCCCCCATGGTGGCTGCTCCGGTACAACCTGAGTCGCAGGCCGTCCCTGATGCTGCGCCAGTCTCTGTGCAGGCACCCGCCTCAAGTATTACCTCTATAAGAGGTATGTCTGGTTCCGCTCTGCTTCCCCAGCGATTTGAGGGTGATCCAGTTCAATTCTCAATCAAGTTGAGATATACTTCGAGATGCTGCCCCAGGCGTTTCCCACAGACAGAAGCAAAGTAGGTTTCATGATATCTTTGCTTTCTGAGAGAGCCTTGGCCTAGGCTAACCCTCTATGGGAGATGCAAAAACCTGTTGTCTTGAGTTACCCTGAGTTTGTGGCCTCCTTTAAAAGGGTATTTGACATTCTCGCACACGTCACTTCTGCTGCCAAGTGCCTCATGTCCATCAAACAGAGTACGAGAACTGTTGCCGACTACGCCATTGAATTCCGTACTCTGGCAGCAGAGGTTGCTTGGAACAATGAAGTCCTCGTGACTTTTTCTCATGGTCTCTCGGATTCCATCAAGGATGAGATAGCAGCCTGAGATATACCCACTGAGCTGGAGAGCTTGATCTCGTTTGCCATCCTCATTGACTCCAGACTCAGAGAAAGACTTTCTCTTAAGGAGCACTTGTGGAAGCCTCCTGTACGTTTGCCTCCAAACTTTGTAGTCACACCCATGCCTCCCTCACCTCCCATGCCTCCTGGTAAAGAGTCAGTCAGTGAGGATGAACCCATGCACCTGGGCTTCACATGTCTCTCTGCGGATGAGAGAGCCTTTAGGAGGGAGGAAGAGATTGTGCCTCTATTGTGGCAAGCAGGTCACTTTTTGAAGTCTTGTCCTACCCATCCAGGGAACCCCCGAACCTTGAGCTCCTGTCATGGACAGACCTTAGGTGGCGTTGTTTCGTCCCCAGTTATCCAGAAGGATAAGCCCCTGGTTTCGGTCACCCTTTGTTGGGCTGAGTCGTCCATTGAGATACAGGCTCTAATCGACTCTGGGGCTGCTGGCCTGTTCATTGATGCTGCATTTGTTTCGCAGCACTCGATTCCACTGCAGCTGTGTGACACTCCACTTACCATTGAGGCTCTTGATGGGAGACCTTTACAGCCTGCCCATGTGACTCATGAGACGGTTCCGTTGTCCATTGCCGTAGGGGCTCTTCACCATGAGATAATCCAATTCCAAGTTATTTCCTCACCCTGGTTTCCACTGATTATTGGTTATCCTTGGTTACAGAGGCACAACCCCTCTTTTAATTGGCTCCATGCTGAGGTTCTCTCCTGGTCACCACAATGCAGTGAGACATGCTTCCTGAAGGTATCCAAGGTCCTGTGCACCTCTTCACTTCCCTCCCTGCCAGAGAAATACCGTGATTTTTGCGATCTCTTTGATAAATGTCAAGCCGGTAGTTTGCCTCCACACCGGCCTTATGATTGCGCAATTGACCTTCAACCTGGTGCCATACCTCCTCGTGGCCGGGCACTTTTTCATGGTTTCATCCGCAAATCCTTGTCTCCTGCTGGTGCTGGTTTTTTCTTTGTGAAGAAGAAGAGCAGTGAACTGATACCTTGTATATATTATAGGGGTCTGAATCGTGTCACAATTAAGAATGCCTACACGATTCCATTGATTACAGAGTTATTTGACCACCTCAAGGGAGCAACAGTTTTCACAAAGCTTGACTTGAGAGGGACATACAATCTTGTGCGCATTAAGGAGGGTGACGAGTGGAAAACTGCGTTTCATACCTGAACAGGCCATTATGAATACCTGGTAATGCCTTTTGGCCTTTGTAACGCCCCCGCAGTTTTCCTGGAATTTATTAACAATGTCCTCAGAGATTTGTTGCAGTTATGTGTGGTGGTTTATGTCGATGATATCCTCATATTTTCCAAGTCCCTGGAGAGCCACCACACAGATGTCTGTCGTGTGCTTCAGAAACGAAGGGAGAACAATCTCTATTGTAAACTGGAGAAGTGCGAGTTCCATCGTGAACAGGTTACATTCCTGGACTACGTCATTTCCACTGCTGGCTTTTCGATGGACCCAGAGAAACTTTCGGCTGTCATACAGTGGCCTCGACCCGTGGGCTTACGTCCTCTGCAGCGTTTCCTGGGTTTTGCCAACTACTATCAGAAGTTTATTCATAACTTCTCGTCTCTGGTCAAGCCCCCGACTGATATGACCAAAAAGGACGGTAACCCACAGAGTTGGTCTCCGTAGTCCATTAAGGCCTTTGAGACTCTCAAGGCTGCCTTTGTTTCTCCTCCTGTGTTGGCACATCCTGATCCTACGTTGTCTTTTATCCTAGAAGTTAATGCGTCTGAGACTGGAGTTGGTGCTCTTCTGTCTCAACGTACTAACTCTGAGAGCCCTATGCATCCGTGTGGATTTTCTTTTCCAAGAAATTGTGAAATTGTCACCTGCAGAGCGCAATTATGAGATTGGTGACAGAGAGCTGTTGGCGATAATTTTAGCCCTGAAAGAATGGAGACATCTCCTTGAAGGTACGACTGTGCCTGTTCTTATTCTTACTGACCATAAGAATCTTACATTCTTGTCTGAGGCTAAGCGACGCTCTCCCAGAAGGGCGCGATGGGCTCTTTTCTTGTCGAACTTTAATTACATTGTCTCAATCTTACCCGGTACTAAGAATGTAAGGGCTGATGCCTTGTCACGACAATTTTCCTCCACTTCCAAGTCGGAGTCAGTTCCAGTTCCTATGATTCCTCCTGATCATATCTTGGCTACGGTTCGCACCAGTCTTACTTCTCCTTTGGGTGACACAATTCTTGCTGCTCATGTCCATGCGCCTCCTGAGAAACCTTGTGACCTCTGCTTTGTCCCAGAGAGTCTCCATATTGCTGTGCTCCAGACTTAACATTCTCCCAAGGCAGCTGGCCATCCTGGGAAGAATCAACTAATTTGGGCCATTTCCCAACAATCCTGGTGGCCTAGTCTACAAGCTGATGTTACTGCCTTCATAGCTGCCTGTCCCGTGTGTGCTCAGAGTAAGACTCCACGACACCTTCCAATTGGCCTCCTACAACCCATACCCAATGGAGAGAGGCCCTGGACTCACCTGTCAATGGATTTCATTGTGGAGTTGCCCAACTCCCAAGGCAACACTGTTATCCTTATGGTGGTTGACCGGTTCTCAAAGATGTGTCATTGTATTCCACTTAAGAAGTTGCCTACCTCTAAGGAACTGGCTTCCATTTTTGCTCCAGAGATCTTTTGTTTACATGGGCTACCCAAGATGATTGTCTCGGACAGGGGCAGTCAGTTTGAATCCTGGTTTTGTCGAGTCTTTTGTGCACAGTTGGGAATCCAGCTTGCGTTCTCTTCTGCATATCACTCGCAGTCTAATGGGGCCACAGAGTGAGCCAATCAGTCCTTGGAGCGATTCCTACATTGCTATATTTCTGACCACCATAAAAACTGGTCAGACCTATTACCATGGGCAGAGTTTTCTCACAACAATGCCTTGAATTCTGCATCCCGATTGTCTCCATTTATGGCGAATTATGGTTTCCAACCTTCCATGTTGCCTGACTCATTTGTTCCGCAGAGTATTCCTGCATTAGAGTAGCATCTCCGTGGTCTTTGTTCCACTTGGGTACAAGTCCAGGAGGCTTTGCGTCATGCTAATGATAGGTACAGACTCCATGCTGACTGCAGACGCCTGCCTGTGCCTTCCTACCAGGTTGGGGACAGGGTCTGGCTGTCATCTCACAACCTCTTGTGTTCCCTCACTGAAGTTTGCACCTCGGTTTATTGTGCCTTTCCGTATCCTTCGCAGAATTAACCCAGTGGCTTACGTGTTGGACCTTCCTCCTAGTATGCACATCTCAAATGTGTTTCATGTCTCCTTATTGAAGCCGTTGGTCTGTAACCGATTTACTACCTCGGTGCCACACCCTCACCCTATTCAGGTTGAGAACCATGAGGAGTATGAGGTACAATCCATTGTTGACCCCAATAGGTTCCGTGGGCGCATACAGTATCTGGTGCATTCGAAGGGGTATGGTCCGGAGGAACGCTCCTGGGTTTCATCCTCAGATGTACATGCCCCTGTCCTCCTCCGCGAGTTCCATAGACGGTTTCCCCTCAAGCCCGGTGGCCCTCCGAGGGAGAGGGGTCATTGAGGAGGGGGTACTGTCAGGGCTGGCTTAGCCCTTCCTTCTCTGGGCTCGCTGCTCAGCTCTCATCTCTCTCCACAGTTACCAGCTGTTCCTGATCATGCTCATCTGACCTGCCTACTTAAAGCTGTCCAGCTCACTTCACCTCTGCCTTCGCCTTGGTCACATCACTAGAAACCATCTCCTGCGGTTCTGTTTAAAGTCCAGCTTGCTGACATCCCTTCTGGCTCCTTATCCTGCTTGCTGTTGCTCTACTTGGATCCCTGACTTCTGGCCTGGCTAATTACCCGATCTGGTTATTGAACTCTGGCCTGGCTGACTACTCGATCTGGTTACTGGACTCTGGTTATGCTTTGACTATGCTTTTTCTATTTACCTTTTTATTTTTATTTAATAAACAAGTGTGATTTAATTGTACTTCTGTCTTGGTCTGATTCATGGTTTCTGACAGAACCTAGCGCTGTTAAAGTGGGTGTTGTGTGCCTCCAGCACAGTATACACCTGAAGATACCCCTTATTGTTGGTGTTCTGTAATGCAGGCATCTGCAGGAGTTAAAGTGGGTGTTGTGTGCCTCCAGCATAGTATACACCGGACGATACCCCTTATTGCTGGTGTTCTGTAATACAGGTATCTGCAGCAGTTAAATTGGGTGTTGTGTGCCTCCAGCACAGTATACACCTGAAGATACACCTTATTGCTGGTGTTCTGTAATACAGGCAGGCCGGAACCAGATATTACATTAAAACCACAAGCAGTTTTAAATGACTTTTTTCAGTTAAATGTCATTTTGTGCAGGGACTGTTCTAAACACCGGAAACATGTGCCACTTCACAGGCATACTATAGACACCCCCCAGGCACGATATTTAAAGGAATATTTCACTTTTTTTTCACTTTAAACATCATTAAAATCAGTGCTCCCAAAAAACAGCTGTTTAAAAAAAAAAAATTGGCATTGACCCATGTCCCCTGGGTCAGGAGCCGGGTCCCCAAACCCTTTTTAGGACAATATCTTGCATATTAGAGTCCCATAGACTTCAATAGGGTTCTAAAGTTCGTACGAATTTTTGGTCTGTTCGAAAGTTCTGGTGTGAACCGAACCGAGGGGGGGGGGGCGGGGGGTGGTTCGGCTCATCCCTAATATGGACTATAAACTGAAGAACCTATGAATAAATGGTTGTGGAACAAATCATTTGAGTTTTCATTATTTCTTATGGGGAAATTTGCTTTGATATACAAGTGCTTTGGATTACAAGCATGTTTCTGGAGCGAATTATGCTCACAAACCAAGGTTTAACTGTACTGTATGTATTTAGTCTTTAGGTGATTATTACAGCCTGTTTTTAAGAATGGCTAGTGGGAATTTTAGCCTAGAGGTGGGTTTTAAATAGTTGTAGCTTATTTGATCACCCGTGTGTCATTACCTAGGAGCTTCTTCTCTTCACAGCATATGCTATGAATTTAGTGTTCCCAGGATGATATTTGGAAAACAGGTGGAAATATCTGGGCAATTGTGTTTAAAGGTATTATCAAACTTTCTAGTTGAATCTTGTGTTTTTTATTCACATTTGTTGACTTTTATGGACAGCATTTAGTAAAGTAAATCTTCCCATTCCTGTGTCAGCAGTTTCTGCATGTGTTCATGTGCTCAATTATGAGATATGCAGAAAGGCACTGCACAAGTTAAAGCAGTTGTAGACCGCGCTGTTCTAAAAAAAAAGAACAAACAAAACACATGCAAGGCAATAGCATAATGTGCTAGTATGCATCACATACTAGCACATTATGAAATACTCACCTTGGAATAAAGCCCTCCGGTGCTATACTGTCACCGCTAAGAAGGCTGGCATCTTCCCCCAATGTTTTTACCGGGTTCGCACGCTCCGGTTATGTGATTGGCTGGAGCCGCGATGACGTCACTATCATGCATGTGTGCGGGAGCCCTCAGTTCCAGTGCAAAGCTCTGAAGGTTCGGCAAGGTATGCTGGATCTTCAGAGCGCATGCACTGGTGATTTAACTGGCTGCATCCAGGGTGAATATCTCCTAAACGCTGCATGTTTAGGAGATATTCATTTTATCTACACAAAATTCTTATTATACCGATCAAGCGGGGTTTACTACAGCTTTAATGCATGACCTCTGTCTGTGAGTTTAGTTTGAGAATTAAAATTTTCTGTGAAGAAACTACATACAATGCCTTGAAAAAGTATTCATACCCCTTGATGTTACAACCAAAAATGTAAGGGTACTTTTACAGGGGGGCTTTAGCGGTAAAGTGCCGCTAATTTTAGCGGCGCTTTAACGCTGTAATAGCGGCACTTTTCAGCCGCTAGTGGAACATTTTTAACCCCCACTAGCGGTGAATAAAGGGTTAAATGTGCCCACAAAGCCGAATCACTTTGCAGGTGCTTCAGCTGCGGTGGTCATTGATTCACCGCTCCCGCACCGCTGAAAGATGCTGCTTGTAGGACTTTTTCTAACGTCCTGAAAGCGCACCACCCCATTGTGAAAGCACTCAGGCTCTCAACCTGGGGATGCAGGGGAGGCGTTTTTCCAGATGCTTTACAGGTGCTATTTTTAGCCCAAAAGTGCCTGAAAAATGCCCCAGTGTGAAACGGGTCTAAGTGTATTTTATTGGGATTTTATGTGATAGACCAACACCAAGTGGCACATAATTGTTAAGTGGAAGCAAAATGGTAAATAGTTTTCAATTGTTTTTACAAATAAATATGTGAAAAGTGTGGTGTGCATTTGTATTCAGCCCCCTTTACTCTGATACCCCTAACTAAAATCTAGTGGAACCAATTGCCTTCAGAAGTCACCTAATTAGTAAATAGAGCAGGGGCTGCTCCAGGGGGGGGGGGGCAATGGGGAAATTGCCCCCCCCCCGGAGAAATTAGTTGCGGGTGAGCGGTGGGCAAGTCAGCAGGTGAGTGAGTGGGGGGCTTGGTGGGTGAGCGGGTGGGTTGCTCGGTGGGTGAGCAGGCAGCCCCGATGGCAGGTGAGCGGGCAGCTGGCCAATCAGTGGACCGGCAGGTAGGAGAGCAGAGAGATTACATCATCTCTCACTGCCCGGCACCTGCCCTGCATCCCTGCAGTTCCCTCCTCACTGTGCAGGCAGCCGTGGGCAGCAGAGAGATTACATCATCTCTCTGCTGCCTAACTTCACTCTGGGACACGGGAAGTGACATTCCCCACCTTAGCAGGAAAGTGACAATTGTAGCAGGCAAGTGACAATCCGCAACGTGTGGCAGGTGACGTGGCAAGTTACAATCCGCAATATGTGGCAGGTGACTTGGTAAGTGACAATCTGCATCTGGTGACAGGCGATGTTGCAAGTGACAATCCCAACGTGTGGCAGGTGACGTGGCAAGTGACAATCCGCAATGGGTGGCAGGTGATGTAACAAGTGACAATCCACAACTTCTGGCAGGTAACATAGCAAGTCACAACCCGCATCTGGTGGCAGGCGAATGTGGCAAGTGACACACTCAGGGCTCCAACTAATTCTGCATTATGGTGAGTTGAACTGCTTCCTTTTATATAACAATGTAATAATAGAAATAATGTGCTTCAATCATCCTGGCATCATAACAACCATGGTGAAAGGATGCTTGAAGTGCCAACACCACCCATTAACCCACTAAATTGCCAGCAAAAAAACATATTTTATGGTAGTGCCTCTCCCGAGACTAGACTCTGGATCCACCTCTGAAATAGAGTCCACCTGTAGTTTAATCTCAGTATAAATACAGCTGTTCTGTGAAGCCTTCAGAGATTTATTAGAGAACCTTATTGAACAAACAGCATCATGAAGACCAAGGAACACACCAGACAGGTCAGGGATAAAGTTGTGGAGAAGTTTAAAGAACATCTCACGGAGCACTGTTTAATCCATCTTCCAAAAATGGAAAGAGTATGAGATAACTGCAAACCTACCAAGACATGGCCATCCACCTAAACTGACAGGCCGGACAAGGAGAGCATTAATCAGTGAAGCAGCCAAGAGGCACATGGTAACTCTGGAGGAGCTGCAGAGATTCACAGCTCAGGTGAGAGAATCTGTCCACAGGACAACTATTAGTCGTGCACGTCACAAATCTGGCCTTTATGGAAGAGTGGCAAGAAGAAAGCCATTATTGAAAGAAATTCACGAGAAGTCATGTTTGCAGTTTGCGAGAAGCCATGTGGAAGAAGGTACTCGGGTCAGATGAGACAAAAATAAAAAAATTTGGCCTAAAAGCAAAATGCTATGTGTGGCACAAAACTAACACTGCACATCACCCTGAACTCACCACCCCCACCGTGAAACATGGTGGTGGCAGCATCATGTTATGGGAATGCTTTTCTTCAGCAGGGACAGGGAAGCTGGTCAGAGTTGAGGGGAAGATGGATGGAGCCAAATACAGGGCAATCTTAGAAGTAAACCTGTTAGAGTCTGCAAAAGACTTAAGACTGGGGCGGAAGTTCACCTTCCAGCTGGACAACGACCCTAAACATACAGCCAGAGCTAAAATGGAATGGTTTAGATCAAAGCATATTCATGTGTTTGAATGGCCCAGTCAAAGTCCAGACCTAAATCCAATTGAGAATCTATGGCTAGATATGAAAATTGCTTTATGCAGACACTCTTCATCCAATCTGACAGAGCTTGAGCTATTTTACAGAGAAGAATGGGCAAACATTTCCCTCTCTAGATGTGCAAAGCTGGTAGAGACATACTGAAAAAAACTTGCAGCTGTAATTGTACCAAAAGGTGGTTTTTCAGAGTATTGACCGGGGGGGGGGGGGGGGCTGAATACAAATGCACGCCACACTTTACAGATATTTATTTGTAAACAAATTTTGAAAAACATTTATCATTTTCCTTCTACTTTACAATTATGTGCCACTTTGTGTTGGTCTATAACATAAATTCCCAATAAAATCCATTTACGTTTTTGGTTGTAACATGACAAAATGTGGAAAATGTCAAGGGGTATGAATACTTTTTCAAGGCACTGTATCCCACAATCCCTTAGCCTAGTGTTTTGCAGGTGAAAGCTTCATAGTTAGATCTGAAACAGGCGCAAGCAGGCAGAGCAATGAAGGGAAGTGATATGTTTCATCTCATTGGCACGCATGTATATGTAACGCAACACAGAGGAAATAGCAAGTCATGGATTGGATGGTGAGTGACCAGGAACAAAAAGTTGCTTGTCTTTTTTGTTGGATGGGGACAAGCTAGGTGAATAAATACATGGACACATGAGCCCTTCATTCCAAGTAAGGCAAACGACACAAGTTACATTCTTTCACCTGGGGGGTAATTTATGAAAGGCAAATCCACTTTGCACTACAAGTGCACTTGGAAGTGCAGTCGCTGTAGATCCGAGGGGGAAATGTGAGGAAAATAAAAAAACTGTATTTTAGCTTGCACATGATTGGATGATAAAATCAGCAGAGCTGCCCCTCATTTCAGATCTACCCCTCAGATTTATAGCAAGTGCACTTGTAGTGCAAAGTGGATGTGCCTTTCGTAAATAACCCCCCATACCTCCCAACATTTTGAGATGGGAATGAGGGACACCTACTAACAAATGTATGTAGGTATAGGACACGCCCCCTGTCACACCCCATTAAAGGAGAATTAACCAAAAAAAAAGAGTAGATCAAATCCAGAAGGCCTTTTTTTTTTACCTCTACTACAGGCATACCCCACTTTTAGTCCGCCCCTGTGCTAAACCCTCAGTATTTTTAGTGTAACACATTGGGGTTGATCTACTAAAACTGGAGAGTGCAAAATCTGGTGCAGCTCTGCATAGAAACCAATCAGCTTCCAGCTTTTTTTCTTTTTTGTCAAAGCTTAATTGAAAAAGCTGAAGTTAGAAGCTGATTGGCTACCATGCACAGTTGCACCAGATTTTTCACACTTCAGTTTTAGTAAATCTCAAGTTAACTACAGGCATACCCCACTTTTAAGTACACAATGGGGTTTATTTACTAAAGCTGGAAAGTGCAAAATCAGGCTCACTTCTATAGAAACCAAAGAGCTTCCAGATTTTATTACCAAAGCTTAATTGAACAATCTGGGGTTAGAAGCTCTTTGGTTTCTATGCAGAAGTGAGCCTGATTTTGAACTTTCCAGCTTTAGTAAATAATACCCCATTGTGTACTTAAAAGTGGGGTATGCCTGTATTGCTTTATATTGGCTGTTAAAATGTACAAATGCAGACATTTAGAAATCAGATGAAAGGTTTAGCACTGGGAAACACTTTTTCGAAAGATAAAAGGTGCATTTTATATACAACTATATAGATCACACCAAAATGAAAGACAAATGGAGGGGAAAGAAGGACAGAGGGACGTTGCTCCAAATTACGGACAGTCCCTCGAAATCAGTGACAGTTGGGAGCTATGTCCTACACTAATATCTAGTGAAAACAACAAAAATATTTGACAGTGTGCAAAGCCTTTACGAATGGTAACCCTTCAATAAGAGGTGACCAAAAAGTCATGTAAAACCTTGATCAAGGTGCCAATTTCTAGGTGTCCTCTAGATCATGCTAATGGCAGGTTTATGGACATGTGCAAAAGTGTCATGTATGAAGCAGCTAATTTAACAGCTATCATCATATGACATTTTAAAACCACAGAGGACAGTAGAGTGAAACACTAGAGAAAGATAAAAGGGAAATTTATATTAGTCAGAGAGAAGTTCCCCCGCCTTCGTACATAAAAGGAAAGTTCTGTTATCCTAAAGATGTATTTGTGTTATAACTCAGCTTGTTGATAAGGTTGAAGAAAGACGTAGGGGTGAATTTATTGCTTGATTTTTTATTGATTGAGAAACACTGCTGAGAATGGAAGTGGAGAACCCAGCGGCTGTGTGTGAGTGCACAGAAAGACATGACAAGGCAGAACGCAGGAACCTAATGCTGATCACATCAGCTGTGCTGCAGTGGATGTTGATGATTGTCTTCATCGTATACTTGGCTGTGCTTTACCACCAATCACATCAAGAGGTAAGCCCTGACTTCACTTGTGGTTTTATTGAGCTGCAAATAAGTCTGCAAACTTATACATTACATAACAAAAAGATCATTTTAGTGGCTAGAAAATCTGTTTTTATTTTATGATAGAGCGTGGAGTTTGTAACATTTGTGCAGGGTGTAATGTAAAGACAATTATCTATATATTGTGTTATCTTATTAGCTTTAATTTCTATGACATGCAAGCAGTTATTACCATGTTTTTTTTTTTTTTTAATGATGAGATTTTAATGTATTTGCAGTTTGAAGGGTTTTGCACTTAAAAGGCACTTTAGAAAACTAAAGCCAATGGTTAATTTTTGGATTTGTTCATCAGGAGTTCGATCTCTGTGCTTGAATTGTAATGAAATGTGGAGCTGCCTTAGCTATACATAATTACTGTGCTCTGCAAAATAATTGTCTCTCTAAAACTCTCATGACTGTTCTGGCATGCCCTTAAAGTAGTACTAAACCAGGGGTGGACTGACAACTCATGGGGCCCCCCGGGCAATAGGAGATTATGGGGCCCCCAGGCAATAGGAAATTCTGGGCCCCCCAGGCAATCAGAGATTATGGGGCCACAAAGTATACACACACACAGTATACAATCAAACAGTATACACATACATGTGCACACAGTATACACAGATGTTTCTATTGGCTGAGAAGGTACTGGAGAGGTGGTGCAGCTATAATCTCAGGATTTTTAGACCAAAAGGATGTCGGTAAGGGACATTTCAGAGACGGATGTAAAAAAAAAAAAACACAGATTTTTACATACTATCCCTGGTTTTACTGAGGCTGGCAACCCTGATGGGATCCTCTAGTGGCCCGGTGCCCTGGGGTAGTGGTCAAATGGTCAGTCCGCCCCTGTGCTAAACCCTCAGTATTTTTAGTGTAACACATTGGAGTTGATTTACTAAAACTGGAGAGTGCAAAATCTGGTGCAGCTCTGCATAGAAACCAATCAGTTTCCAGCTTTTTTTTCTTTTTTGTCAAAGCTTAATTGAACAAGCTGAAGTTAGAAGCTGATTGGCTACCATGCACAGCTGTACCAGATTTTGCACACTTCAGTTTTAGTAAATCCCAAGTTAACTACAGGCATACCCCACTTTTAAGTACACAATGAGGTTTATTTACTAAAGCTGGAAAGTGCAAAATCAGGCTCACTTCTGCATAGAAACCAATGAGCTTCCAGGTTTTATTACCAAAGCTTAACCTCCCTGGCGGTATGATTCAGTCTGGAATTAGGTGCTGAAAGCGGTACAATTATTTTGCACGGAAATCTGGCTTTTATTTTGTAGTCCTGTAATTCTTAGGAATAACGCTCTTAAATCTGTTCAAACCAGAGTCTAGCAGACATCCCAGGTATGATAAAGTTTATAATATAATAAAGAATAATAAAAATTATTCAAATGTAATAAAATCCTAAAACACTGAAAAATTGACACTTTTTGGTTGCTATGGACAATCTCCAAATTCCAGGCAGTAAAAAACAGTATTTATAATATAAAAGTGCATGCAGGGCATTGCACAGACCAATAGAGACAAAGGGGGTGTGTATTTTTTAATACAGTACTGTAATCTGTAAGATTACAGTGCTGTGTGTGTTTAGTGTGTTTTAACTTTTTTGAATTTGCCGCCGTTCTCCGCTCCCGTGCGCCGTAACGTCGCAGGGAACGGAGCTCGGGGGCATTCGGCACTGTGAATCGAGCAGAGGACAGCTCGATCGCACAGCGCGGCGGACATCGCTGGATCCAGGGGACAAGGTGAGTAACGCTCCCTGTGTCCTCCCCTGCATTCAGTGAAGCCACCCCGAGTCTGGCTCGGGGTTACCGCTCCTGTCAGTATATTCCTACCCCGAGCCAGACTCGGGATTACCGCTAGGGGGGTTAATTGAACAAGCTGAGGTTAGAAGCTCATTTGTTTCTATGCAGAAGTGAGCCTGATTTTGCACTTTCCAGCTTTAGTAAATAAACCCCATTGTGTACTTAAAAGTGGGGTATGCGTGTATGGGGTTGATTTACTAAAGGCAAATCCACTTTGCACTGCAATTGCACTTGAAAGTGCAGTCGCTGTAGATCTGAAGGGAAGATCTGCAGATTTTATCATCCAATCATGTGCAAGCTAAAATGCTGTTTTTTTATTTTCCTTGCGTGTCCCTCTCAGATCTACAGCGACTGCACTTTCAAGTGCACTTGCAGTGCAAAGTGGAGTTGTCTTTAGTAAATAACCCCCTATATGTTAACGTTCTTACCCAAGCACTTTCAGTTTATGCCTTCCAGTGTTGGTGATCATGTTCTCTCAGTACTGTTTCCCTGAACTTCTAGTATTTACACAAAAGAGTTGGACAGTGCAGTCGAGAGCCAGTCTGTTAGTTTGGAGAAGGGCGGGGGTAGGAGGATGGAGGAACAGGGTAGTGTCTTACAATCCTGGGCTACAGGGCTGTTCATTTATATTGATGCACGCTGGGCGGGGAGACACCACTCTTGTCCCCCTACATGCAAGGATTTCTCCAAAGGATGCTGCCAGAGAAAGGAACCACCCTGAAACAGTAAACCCAGGGCAGCGATCGTGGCACCTGCATAAACAGGAACATAGGCAAGGATTAAAAAAATGAAGAAGCTGCATACTCAGTAAGTGATTAATCAGCACCTAAAAGTGCTTGAAAAATGTTACGTTTAATATCACTTTATTGTATAATACCTCCATGCAGTGCATTGGTGTGGACACTAATGAAAGCCTTATTGTGTAGAACACTTGCCGGGGTCCATGCAATGTCCTACCTCCCAACATTTTGAGATGGGAATGAAGGACACCTATTAGCAAAAGTATGTAGGCATAGAACACACCACCCTAATGGAGAATTATACCAAAAACATTATTAGTTAAACACACAAGTGATTATTTTTGACTTTCACAAATGCAGCAATTTTGAAATTGGTTGAAAAGATTAGCAAAGGGAAATAGTTTTTGAAAGATAAATAGTGCACTTTATATACAACTATATAGATCAGACCAAAATGAGTGACAAATGAGGACAGAGGGACTTTATGAGGAGGACAGAGGGACTTTATGAGGAGGACAGAGGGACTTTATGAGGAGGACAGAGGGACTTTATGAGGAGGACAGAGGGACTTTATAAGGAGGACAGAGGGATTTTGTTCCAAATCAGGGACAGTCCCTCAAAATCAGGGACAGTTAGGAGCTATGTAATGTTGTTTTCAGTGTCACCTTCAAAACTTTGACCCCCCACCTTCCTGATGCAAATGAAAGCCTTCTCTACCAATGTGTTGTGCTGGGGGAGCCCACCTGCACATTTACAGCGGTACTTTGTATATCTAAAGATACAGGATTTGGGACTGATCTGAGAGCTGGGGCTAATCATTGGGCTAATCTGAGGTCTGATATGCAGATATGGGGCTGATCTAAGGTCTTAAGTAGATGCAATGGGGCTGATCTAAAGTCTAATATGAATGCATTGGGGGTGACTTGGGTTCTGACGTACATGCACTGGCTGTGATCTAATGTCTGGAGTACATGCATCGGGGCTGATCAGAGGACTGAAGTACATTGACTGGGGCTGATCTGAGGTCTGATGTGCAAGCATTGGGGCTATTCAGAGGTCCAGCATGCATGCTAAACATGTGTATGTGTTCCCCAGTTAATCATTTTTGCATTCATTTCTATTTCTAATAGCAATAAGGGTTTAATTTCACGTTATTGTATAATGCCTCCATGCAGTGCATTGGTATGGACACTAATTAATGAAAGTCTAGTCTTATTGTGTAGAGAAAGCGTCTGCAACCCCCAGAACACATGGGTGCATGTCGTTTGCGGTGGCACCTTCAAGAGTCTGGCTCACCCACCTTCCTGATGCCAATGAAAGCCCACCAGCCACTCTACACTAGTGTGTTGTGCTAGAGGAGCCCACCTGCACAATTATAGCGACACCTTACATATCTAAAGATACAGGATTTTGGACTGCTCTAAGGTCTGATAAATACATTGGCACTGATCTGAGGTCTAAAGTGCAATCACTGCGGCTAATCTGAGTTCTGATATGCAGATATGGGGCTGATCTAAAGTCAGAAGTAGATGCAATGGGGTTGATGTAAAGTCTGACATGAATGCATTGAGGTTCTAACATACATGCACTGGGGCTGATGTAACGTTTGCAGTAAATGTATCAGGGCTGATCTGAGGTCTGAAGTACAAGCTTTGGGGCTAATCAGAGGTCCAGCATGCATGCTAAACATATTGGGGTTGATTTACTAAAGGCAAATCCACTTTGCACTACAAATGCACTTGGGAGTAAATCCCAGCAGCAGGATTCCAAAGAGAGTACTTACCTGCTTCTGATTTCACTCCCTCGCTGACCAAAAGTTGTCAAAGATTAGTGAAGTGAAATAGTGAAGGCATGACATGGTGGTTTGGCCAGTGAGAGAGTGACATCATAGGAATATTATCATTGCTTTCTTAGCAATTCCATGGCTGGTAAATTACCATTAGCAACAGGGTCACCAATGTGACATGGGCCACAGGGAGACATCTGATGGGCATCTTCATGCTTCATATGGCTTTTCAAGGCAGTGTTTTCCTGCCGTGTCCCTTCACCAGTACTGACACAAATTCTTCAATAAAAACACTGTAGGATAGCCAATTATGGCAGTGCATTTGTTGTATATAGCCTCACAGTAGACATTCCAATCATCATTATCATCCTAAGACATCACTTTCTCAGCAGTACTTCTGAACAGCTTTACCACTTTTTTTTTTTTTTTTTTTAACCCCAGTATTTTCTGATAATTACCATCAGTCAATCTTCAGCAGATATGTCTAGACTCTGCAGCATTTTTTCCATTTTACGCATTATCATCACCACTAATCTTTTTCTACAGCATGTAAAGCTTTGCTGCTCAATGTTTTTGTTAACCACTTAAGCCCCGGTCCATTTGGCTGGCAAACGACCAGAGCGTTTTTTTTACGATTTGGCACTGCATCGATTTAACTGATAATTGCGCGGTCGTGTGACGTGGCTCAAAAACAAAATGTCATTTTTTCCCCACAAATAGAGCTTTCTTTTGGTGGTATTTGGTCACCTCTGCAGTTTTTATTTTTTGCGCTATAAACAAAAAAATGCATTATTTTTTACTTTTTGCTATAATAAATATCCCCAAAAAATATATTAAAAAAAAAACATATTTTTTTCCTCAGTTTAGGCCGATATGTATTCTTCTACATATTTTTGGTAAAAAAAAATCGCAATAAGTGTTTATTGATTGGTTTGCACAAAAGTTATAGCATCTACAAAATAGGGGTTAGCTTTATGGCATTTTTATTAATAATTTTTATTTTACTAGTAATGGCGGTGATCAGCGATTTTTAGAATGACTGCGACATTATGACAGACAGATTGGACACTTTTGGAGCTATTTTGAGACCATTCACATTTATACAGAGATCAGTGTGAAAATGCTTTAATTACTGTGTTAATGTGACTGGCTGTGAAGGGGTTAACCACTAGGGGGCACTGTAGGGGTTAAGTGTATCCTAGGGAGTGATTCTAACTGTGAGGGGGAGGGGCTATGTGTGACATGACACTGATCTCCGCTCCTGATTACAGGGATCAGTGACAGTGTTACTAGGCAGAACGGGG
This sequence comes from Lithobates pipiens, assembly GCF_037356315.1. Taxonomy (NCBI): domain Eukaryota; kingdom Metazoa; phylum Chordata; class Amphibia; order Anura; family Ranidae; genus Lithobates; species Lithobates pipiens. The sequence continues at coordinate 246,088,878 of NW_027507785.1, forward strand.
AGATGCTCGTTTACATTAACATTTCCCCATTCTTCCTCTCCGTGAGACGATCGCGGGCATGCCTGTGGACATCGAGTCCATGGGATCAAACTCACGGAGCCCGTGGAAGGCTTGTTCACAAACCTCTTCTTAAAGGGCAACGTACAGGTACCTTAATATGTCTGCACGTGCCCTTTTACCGACATATATCGGCGTGAGCCAGTCGGCAAGCGATTAAAGTTCAACTTTTGGAAAAAGTAATAGATGCACATGATTTTGCTGATGAAAAAAATGTGCATTTATTTATTTATTTTTTACCATGGAGCTTGCAAAGCTTTGAACCTGCGATCAGTAGATTGTGGTTGCAATGTCAGGCTCCAGCAGACACTCCTGACAGCTGTCTGCCTGTGCCTCCATAGGGGCAGATAATTACCCAGCTGCAGGACGTGTCAGTGAATTATGAGGGCACTGATGAGTGCACAGATGTGTGTGGATGAATTAAGTGCATTTGTGGGCGGAGCCCTGCACAGTGGCGCTGTTTTTAAATTGTGACAGCGGCCGCTTTTACAATGGCGATTGACGGTTGGGGAGATGGTTTACGAGACTGCTGCATTAGTAATATGTTACACCCTGAATACGGGTGTAACATGTAGCATGTTACTAAAGGTGAACTTATCATTTAACACTTTTATGCCAAGCAATCACCAGCAGCAACATTTAGGCTGCTTTCACACTGAGTCACTCTACAGATGCTATAGCGCCAAAAATAGCACCTGTAAAGAGCATCTCTTCTCACTCCAGTGTGAAAGCCCGAGTGCTTTCACACTGAAGCGGTGCGCTGGCAGGACGCCAAAAAAAGTCCTGCAAGCCTTATCTTTGCAGCGCTAAAGGAGTGGTGTATACACCGCTCCTAAAGCTCCCCTGCCCATTGGAACCAATGGGTAGTGCTGCCGAACTGCCGGCATAGCGCCGCTGCAGCGGCGCTTTGTGGGCGTTTTTAACCCCTTTCGGCCACTAGCGGGGGTTAAAAGAGCCCCGCTAGCGGGCCGAAAACCTCCACAAAAATAGCAGCGCTTTATCGCTGACGCCCGCAGCACCCCAGTGTGAAAGTAACCTTAGTATTGCTAATTAATTACTAGTGTTAGCTTCAACATAACAGGCAGCTATGCTAACTTGCAGTATGGCTTAGGATTATGAAGCTATTGTCACGTGTTTCAGGCAAGATGAGATTTAGGAGTTGATTTACTAAAGGCAAATAGGCTGTGCACTTTGCAAAGTGCAATTGCTCCAGAGCTTAGTAAACGAGGTAAAGCTTCACTTTGCAAAGAATACCCAATCACATGCAAAGAAAATTAAAAAAACAGCATTTTTGCTTGCACATGATTGGATAATGGAAATCAGCAGAGCTTCTGCTCATTTTTTAAGCTCTGGAGCAACTGTACTTGTAGAGTGCGCAAGGGTTGATTTACTAAAGGCAAATTGACTGTGCACTTTGCAAAGTGCAGTTGCACCCTGCAAGAGCAGGTGCTTCAGAGCTTAGCAAATGAGCAAAAGCTCTGCTGACTTCCATCATCCAAGCACGTGCAAGCAAAAATGCTGTTACAGTGACTGCAGTGCACTTGTATAAAGCGGATTTGCCTTTAGTAAACAACCCCTATGTCTCTATGTGCAATTTATAATAAAAGTACATTATACTCACCTAGGTGGGCGAAGCATCGATCTGATGCTGCATTTGTCCCCTCACTAGTTCTGCAGTGAAAACTGAGCGATCAAGCACCACTGATTGCTCAGTTCTCCCCCTCCGCTCCAAGCAGAGTTCTGGGACTGTCAGTCTCTGGCTCTCTGTTCTGCCCCTCTACCGCTCACAGGAGCACTGGGCTATGGAAGGGGTGGGAGGGGCTGGCCCAGGCTCCCAGCAGATCACTGGGAGGCTGAGCCAGGTTCCGATCCAGGCTGCTGGGTGAATCCCAACCACATGGTCGAGATCTTTTCAGAGCCTGGACCTGCCCAGTGACATCAGAGGATTTTAGCCCAGCTAAAAATGGGTCACAGGAGTACAGAACAAACTGCATTGCAGTGAGCTATAGAAGTACAGACAAAAAGGCTTTGGCTATACTTCTCCTTTAAATTCAAGATTTTCTTCTTTTTTTTTTCAATATCTTTGGAAAATGTGAGCGCTAAAACACTTCCCAGTAGCAGCAAAAAAAAAAAATGACAAAAGTATTTTGATTTCGAAATGACCGCTGTATTTATCATATAGCAGTTAATATGTAGACTGCATGGAACAAATCATTTTTATTATTCAAGGACTGATGTGGAGAAAAAAACTTTTAATTTTCTCAAAATGTAATAAAGTTCTGTTCTGGGTCCTGAAACCCAGAGGCATTGTAGGGCTTTGGGTGGGAGAGCCTGCATTCCTACATCCACATTTTACCTAGTAGTCATATCTCATTATTAGGCGCTCCTTTCTATAAGCCTTTATATATACAGGCTGACTGATGCTGATGCTTTCTCTCTCACTCTTTCTGCTGTGGGAAACTGCTGCAGGGTGAAAAGGTAAAGTGCTGACAGAGCACTAAAAAGGTACAACAAGATGCCTGTTTGTTGTAGAAAACCCATTAACAGGGCATCTTGTTAGTCAGGAGCTGACCTTGGTGTAGTTAGTGGCTCTGATGAACAGATGTTAAGGACTTGTTGTACATGGCCCTCCTGCATTGCAGTCTTGCTGAATGCAGGACAAACCTGCTTGGATTGTTACTGGAAGTCCCTGTCTCGTGCATGGTTTACCGCTGCCACTACCAGTTGCCCATATAACACATACACTATATTACCAAAAGTATTGGGAAGCCTGCCGTTACACGTACATGAATGTTAATGGCATCCCAGTTTTAGTTCGTAGGGTTCAATATTATGTTAACCCACATTTTTCAGCTATAACAGCTTAAACTCTTCTGGAAGGCTGTCCACAAGGTTTAGGATTGTGTCTATGGGAATGTTTGACCATTCTTCAAGAAATGTATTTGTGAGGTCAGTCACTAATGTGGATGAGAAGACCTGGCTCGCAGTCTCTGCTCTAATTCATTCCAAAGGTATTCTATTGGGTTGTGGTCAGGACTCTGTGGTTTTCTCTTTACCTCCTGTCTTCTCTACCCCATTCCCTTTCTTCTATGTTCTTTTCTGCTTGTAATCTTCCTGTCTGGGCTTCACCTTATCTACTGCCCTTACGGGTTTTGTTTTCTCCTCTACCTCCCCCAACTCACTTAAAATGGTAGTGGCTTCAGGAATCTTGCTGTTTAATCCCAGGCCTCCCAGCAAGGACAATAAAAGAACCCTGAGATTAAATGGCGCAGACTTTATCAGCTTAGAGCGCAGAGCAGACGTAAAGGGTTCCATATCTGGACCCCTCCATTTTGGAAATGTATGTATACAACCCATCTCACGTAACCTGGAAATACCTTCTCCGATCATTCTCCAGGAGTAGGTATTTTCCAGGTCAGTAAGACTAGTGTACACTCTGACTATATCATCTCTTACGAGGTCTAACAGTGAAAAATTCACACTAAACTCTCGGGTTTTTCGCATTGCCTGACGCAATTGTGGATCATGGGTTAACACTCCCATAGCCACTGCTTCCTTACCTGACAAAACACTATCTGTCCCTTCATCCCACAAGCATAGGAGCCAACTCAATAGGGGCTCCTCTGACCTTTGTTTGTATTGTTTTGCCAGCTTTTGGAGTTCAGTTAGTGTAAACTCCTGTACTTCTTCAAATTCCACATCTCTGGGGTCTGCCATATCCTCTCTATCATGTTGCCTTTTCCTATGCTTAGTATTGAGATGTATGGCACACTTTTTCTTTCCCATTGGGTGATCATCATCTGAAATATCAAACTCTCCTCATCCTCATTATCATTTGAGAGGAGCACATCCTCACAATCCCAGTTTTGGGATGTGACAATGGCCGGTACTCTGGATTTGCTAACAGGTTTATGGCCCTTCTTTTTCCTTAAGGAATTCATTGATTTGGTCACGAGGGCTGCACACTGCTCTTGCAAATCATCAGACCGACTAGCAGTTGAACGAACACACTCCGAAGCAACTGCTAGCTGGTAATTCCTTAACCTCTGCCTTATCCCTCCTTTTTGATTCGGTATAGAGAGCATGGTGGAAGTACCAACCCATTGTGGACACTGTCCTTTTCTCTGCTTTACTTAGATAAAACTCTTCAAAGCTAAAGTCTACAAAATCACTTGAGACTTTATCACCCCAAGTCTTATTCAAGGGATAAGCATACTTTGCAAATTCTCTAGCAAGAGGCTCCCACTCATTGTCTTTGGCCTAGATAGGTAAGCTGAACACTTCCTTCTGGCCACCAGAAACCTCTGCAGCCTTGTTTTTCCTAAACAGTTTATGCAGCATTTTTACCTAGCACAAGCTACACAGCATACCACAGAAAAACAAATCTGCTTCAGTTGAATTTTTAGCGCAAATCCAGGCCACGCGCCCCCAAAATGTTATGCTTGCGTCTATCTATTAAAGGTTCTTGCAGTAAAACCAAGGAAACTTAGACCTCTGTGGTATATCAATGTGCTCTTACAAAACAAAAATGCTTTACATACAAGACTATTACAATATTAGAAATATAATACAAAGTTGACAGAAATACCTATAACAAGAAAAATGCTAACTACTTCCTAGCAAAACTATGGTATGCATACAATAATAATACACAAAAAGGTTAATTGGCTCCGCTTATAGAAACTTCACTATCTCATTGGCAATGAGGACCCTTTGAGGATTGCTGGAAATCAGGCAAAAATGTGTCTTTAGGTTCTGGCAGAAACCTTCCTTGATATTACCTCATTACAAAATCCTAATTGAGTTCTGTGTTCTTGCCTTTTATTTGGAAAGTTTTAATATCCTTTTCTGCTCCATTACACTGATGTCAAAATTAGCAAAAACTCAAACTAGATAATTATGTTTGACCAGAATACCTGTATAAACAATGGTAGCAGAGAGGGTATCTTGTGTAAGCACTCCAGGACAAATATCCAATTACCAGAAAAGCCTAAGCAAACACAGCAAATGTTTTCGTCTGAGGCTGGGATTGTCACAAATATATAGGTACTGATACTGCTAATATATAGATATATAGATACTGTGTGTGTGTGTGTGTGTGTGTGTGTGTTGTAGTGCAGTCCATCCTCACTACTAGAGGCTCTGGTGAACTCCTGCTGGCTCTTAGACTCCGTGACCTGGGGAATCTTATGCTCTATCTCCCAGTGGGATCCATGTTGGTGCTCCAGTGGACCTGCTTTCCTGACCCACCCAGAGCTCCATCCACATCAGTCAACCGTAGGGTCCACTACCTTAGCGGTGCACTCCTGACTCCAATGGTGCATCTGTCACTTGGCCTCAGGTGACATGACAGGTGTCTTCTCCTTCCTGTACCTTTGTGATCTCTAGCCTCTCACCTTACTGCTGTAAGGTTACAGCATATGATAGTGTCTCAATCTGGTGGTCCCTGTATCTCTGCTCGCCTCTAGAAGTCCTCTCGGCTATTGAATATCTATGTTGATAAGTCTCCTCTATGGTAATCCTGGGTGCTCTACCTCGGTATCATCCGTAATTAGATGCATGTATAAAAGAAACTCCCCATAGTGTAATAATGTTCTCCAGGGGTTTATTCAAGTTAAAAGCAGCTATTTACTCACATTAAAACAAAGGAACAGTGCATATACTCTACAAGTGCCAAATTTCGGCATGCATTAATTTTTATTTTCATAGCATTAGCGGATTATATTACACCTTATTTTTATCGCAGATTGAACCTTGCAGAGAGAAGTGAAACATTTAGCAGTGGTATTACCACTACTGCCATATGTGGCATCTCCTGCTCAGTAATACTAGTTGTCAGGAAGCCTGTGTCCTAACAACTAGTGACTCATCTTTGCCTGACTCATTCAGCCGGGGATTCCCCACAAACACTAAGCCAGGGTTGTGGTGAAAAGGCCCTTGTCCTGATCAACATGGGGACAAGGTGATTTGCCAGGGTGTTATCCCCAATGTTGAGAGTATGTGGCCTTGTATGGTCCAGGGGGATGGGAGGTGCATGGTCATACCCCTTACTTTCCTGCATGCTGGAATAAGGATCTGGTTGAGATTCTGGGGGAACCCCTAAGTTGTTTTTTTTGGGGGGGGGATGTTAAGAACACTGTCTCTGCTACTTTGTTACATTCACCTGTCAGCTGGAAATTCCCAGCTGATAGCTGAAAGAGCAGGGTAGGGATTAGTCACTAGTTGTTAGGACGCCAGTGAATGCCCGCTTCCTGAAAATCAGCATCCTTGAGATGAAGGTGTCACATTTAGCAGTGGTAGTAATACTGCAGCTAAATCTTTCACCTCTTATTTTATACATTCATTAAAAATAGTAAGTGACTAGAGAATGAGATCATTATCAAATGTATTTTTATTTTTAGTGAACTGACTTTAATGTAATATTGTGTGTTTTTGCAATATTTACTGCAGGAAGTATAAAATTTGCAGCATTTTCAACAAATGTGGTATTTAACCACTTGCCGACCGCCGCACGACGATATACGTCGGCAGAATGGCACGGGCAGGCATATGGGCGTATATATAAGTCCCTGCCTGCCCGCGGGTGGGGGGCCCGATTGGGCCCCCCCCCGGTGCCTGCGGCGGTCGGCATTCCTTCGAGAGCGATCCGGGATGAGGGGGCGGCCATTCATTCATGGCCACCCCCTCGCGATCGCTCTCGACGAATGGAAATCCTCCGTGACATCACTTCCTCTCCTGTAATGTAAACACAGGAGAGGAAGTGATGTATTCTCTCCTCCGTGTCGGTATTTTTCGTTCCGACACCGAGGAGAGAGGTTCGGTGAGTTGCACCAACACACCACACATACAGTAGAACATGCCAGGCACACTCACACCCCCCCTTTACCCCCCGATCACCCCCCCAATTACCCCTGCCCCCCCAGTCACAGTGACACCAATTGCTTTTTTTTTTTTTTTTTTTGCATTGGTGTCATTTGTGACTGTAATAACTGTTAGGGCAGTTAGGGTTAGCCCCCTTTAGTTCTAAGGTACCCCCCTAACCCCCCCAATAAAGGTTTAACCCCGTGATCACCCCCCGTCGCCAGTGTCACTAAGGCTGGGTTCACATTGCAGCGGTTTGAGAACGGATGTGATTCGCACCGCACTGCAGTGCAAATCACATCCAATCTCTGTGCGATTCGAGTTCAGCCATACAGATAGTATGGCTGAATTCGTGTCGCACCCGCCGCACCTGCCGCAAACTCGCACGGGACCCTTTTTTTGGTCCGCAGCAGAATCCGATCGCATGGGTGTTCACACCATGCGATCCGAGTTTGCAGATCGCACTGCGATATGCGAACTGATCTGGGGGTGTCATTAACATTTCACTGACACTCCCAGCAGTTCGCATAGGGCAGTGTGAACTGCCGCCGGGAGGCATGCGATGCGGGAACCCGCCGCGGATTCGTGGCGTTCCCGCATCGCTCCAGTGTGAACCCAGCCTAATAAGCGATCATTTTTCTGATCGCTGTATTAGTGTCACAGGGGACGCTAGTTAGGCAGGTAGGTATTTAGGTTCGCCGCAACTTTTTATAGCGCCAGGGACCCCCATATACTACCGCATAAAGCCCCCTGATTGCCCCCTAGTTAACCCTTTCACCAGTGATCACCATATAACTGTTACAGGTGACGCTGGTTGGTTAGTTATTTTTTTATAGTTTCAGGGCACCCGCCATTTATTACCTAATAAAGGTTTAACCCCCTGATCACCCGGCGGGTGTCATTTGTGACTGTAATAACTGTTAGGGCAGTTAGGGTTAGCCCCCTTTAGTTCTAAGGTACCCCCCTAACCCCCCCAATAAAGGTTTAACCCCGTGATCACCCCCCGTCGCCAGTGTCACTAAGGCTGGGTTCACATTGCAGCGGTTTATGAGAACGGATGTGATTCGCACCGCACTGCAGTGCAAATCACATCCGATCTCTGTGCGATTCGAGTTCAGCCGTACAGATAGTATGGCTGAATTCGTGTCGCACCCGTCGCACCCGCCGCAAACTCGCACGGGACCCTTTTTTTGGTCCGCAGCAGAATCCGATCGCATGGGTGTTCACACCATGCGATCCGAGTTTGCAGATCGCACTGCGATATGCGAACTGATCTGGGGGTGTCATTAACATTTCACTGACACTCCCAGCAGTTCGCATAGGGCAGTGTGAACTGCCGCCGGGAGGCATGTGATGCGGGAACCCGCCGCGCATTCGTGGCGTTCCCACATCGCTCCAGTGTGAACCCAGCCTAATAAGCGATCGTTTTTCTGATCACTGTATTAGTGTCACAGGTGACGCTAGTTAGGCAGGTAGGTATTTAGGTTCGCCGCAGCTTTTTATAGCGCCAGGGACCCCCATATACTACCGCATAAAGCCCCCTGATTGCCCCCTAGTTAACCCTTTCACCAGTGATCACCATATAACTGTTACAGGTGACGCTGGTTGGTTAGTTATTTTTTTTATAGTTTCAGGGCACCCGCCATTTATTACCTAGTCTCACTAGTGTACCCCTAAATTTAGGGGTGTCTACTTTCCAAAATGGGGTCATTTGGGGGGGGGTTTGTGCCATCTTGGCATTTTATGGCCTTCAAAACTGTAACGCCCTTAGAAAGCCTGAAGGCGGTGCTTGGTTTTCGGGGCCCCGTACGCGGCTAGGCTCCCAAAAAGTCCCACATATGTGGTATCCCCGTACTCAGGAGAAGCAGCAGAATTTATTTTGGGGTGTCATTTCACATATGCCCATGGCATGCGTGAGCAATATATCATTTAGTGACAACTTTGTGAAAAATAAAAATAAAAAAAAAAGTTTGTAATTTTCCCGCAACTTGTGGCAAAATATAAAATATTCCATGGACTCAACATGCCTCTCAGCAAATAGCTTGGGGTGTCTACTTTCTAAAATGGGGTCATTTGTGGGGGTTTTGTGCCATCTTGGCATTTTATGGCCTTCAAAACTGTAATAGGTAGTGAGGAGTGAAGTCAAATATTTACGCCCTTAGAAAACCTGAAGGCGGTTCTTGGTTTTCGGGGCCCCGTACGTGGCTAGGCTCCCAAAAAGTCCCACATATGTGGTATCCCCGTACTCAGGAGAAGCAGCAGAATTTATTTTGGGGTGTCATTTCACATATGCCCATAGCATGTGTGAGCAATATATCATTTAGTGACAACTTTGTGAAAAAAAAATAAAAAAAAATTAAAGTTTGTAATTTTCCCGCAACTTGTGGCAAAATATAAAATATTCCATGGACTCAAAATGCCTCTCAGCAAATAGCTTGGGGTGTCTACTTTCTAAAATGGGGTCATTTGTGGGGGTTTTGTGCCATCTTGGCATTTTATGGCCTTCAAAACTGTAATAGGTAGTGAGGAGTAAAGTCAAATATTTACGCCCTTAGAAAACCTGAAGGCGGTTCTTGGCTTTCGGGGCCCCGTACGCGGCTAGGCTCCCAAAAAATCCCACACGTGTGGTATCCCCGTACTCAGGAGAAGCAGCAGAATTTATTTTGGGGTGTCATTTCACATATGCCTATAGCATGTGTGAGCAATATATCATTTAGTGACAACTTTGTGTAAAAAAAAAAAAAAATTATTTTTTTGTCATTATTCAATCGCTTGAGGCAAAAAAATAAAATATTCGATGGGCTCAACATGCCACTTATCAATTTCCTTAGGGGGTCTACTTTCCAAAATGGGGTCATTTGGGGGGGTTTTGTACTGCCCTGCCATTTTAGCACCTCAAGAACTGAGATAGGCAGTCGTAAACTAAAAGCTGCGTAAATTCCAGAAAACTTACCTTAGTTTGTAGATGTGACAACTTTTGCGCAAACCAATAAATATACAGTTATTGACTTTTTTTTTACCAAAGACATGTGGCTGAATACATTTTGGCCTAAATGTATGACTAAAATTGAATTTATTGGATTTTTCTAATAACAAAAAGTAGAAAATATAATTTTTTTTCAAAATTTGCGGTCTTTTTCCATTTATATCGCAAAAAATAAAAATCGCAGAGGCAATCAAATACCATCAAAAGAAAGCTCTATTTGTGGGAAGAAAAGGACGCAAATTTTGTTTGGGTACAACATTGCATGACCGCGCAATTACCAGTTAAAGCAGCGCAGTGCCAAATTGTAAAAAGACCTCTGGTCATTTACCAGCAAAATGGTCCGGTCTGAAAGTGGTTAAAGTAAGTAGAGTAACTCCTTTTTTGTTGAGAAAAAAACATTCCCCTCTGGGTGATCTACAGTATCTCACAAAAGTGAGTACACCCCTTACATTTTTGTTAATATTTTATTATATCTTTTCATGTGACAACACTGAAGAAATTACACTTTGCTATAATGTAAAGTAGTGAGTGTACAGCTTGTATAACAGTGTCAATTTGCTGTCCCCTCAAAATAACTCAATACACAGCCATTAATGTCTAAACCGCTGGCAACAAAACTGAGTACATTCCTAAGTGAAAATGTCCAAATTGGGCCCAAAAAGTGTCAATATTTTGTGTGGCCACCATTATTTTCCAGCACTGCCTTAATCCTCTTGGGCATGGAGTTCACCAGAGCTTCACAGGTTGCCACTAAAGTCCTCTTCCACTCCTCCATGATAACATGACAGAGCTGGTGGATGTTAGAGACCTTGTTCTCCTCCACCTTTCGTTTGAGGATGCCCCACAGATGCTCAATAGGGTTTAGGTCTGGAGACATGCTTGGTCAGTCTATCACCTTTACCCTCAGCTTCTTTAGCAAGGCAGTGGTAGTCTTGGAGGTGTGTTTGGGGTCATTATCATGTTGGAATACTGCCCTGGGGCCCAGTCTCCGAAGGGAGGTGATCATACTCTGCTTCAGTATGTCACAGTACAAGTTGGCATTCATGGTTCCCTCAATGAACTGTAGCTCCCCATTGACAGCAGCACTGATGTAGCCCCAGGCCATGACACTCCCACCACTATGCTTGACTGTAGGCAAGACACACTTGTCTTTGTACTTCTCACCTGGTTGCCACCACATACGCTTGACACCACCTGAACCAAATACGTTTATCTTGGTCTCATCAGACCACAGGACATGGTTCCAGTAATCCATGTCCTTAGTCTGCTTGTCTTCAGCAAAATGTTTTTGGGCTTTCTTGTGCATCATCTTTAGAAGAGGCTTCCTTCTGGGACAACAGCCATGCAGATCAGTTTGATGCATTGTGAGGTGTATGGTCTGAGCACTGACAGGCTGACCCCCCACCCCTTTAACCTCTGCAGCAATGCTGACAGCACTCATATATCTATTTCCCAATGACAACCTCTGGATATAACGCTGAGCACATGCACTCAACTTCTTTGGTTAACCATGGTGAGGCCTGTTCTGAGTTGAACCTTGTCTTGTTAAACCGCTGTATGGTCTTGGCCACTGTGCTGCAGCTCAGTTCCAGGTCTTGGCAATCTTCTTATAGCCTAGGCCATTTTTATGTAGAGCAACAATTCTTTTTTCAGATCATCAGTTCTTTGCCATGAGGTGCCATGTTGAACTTCCATTGACCAGTATGAGAGAGTTGGAGCAATAACACCAAATTTAACACACCTGCTCCCCATTCACACCTGAGACCTTGTAAAACTAACGAGTCACATGATGCTGTGGAGGGAAAATGGCTAATTGGGCCCAATTTGGACATTTTCACTTAGGGGTGTACTCACTTTTGTTGCCAACGGTTTAGACATTAATGGCTGTGTGTTAAGTTATTTTGAGGGGACAGCAAATGTATACTGTTATACAAGCTGTACACTCATTACTTTACATTGTAGCAAAGTGTAATTTGTCACTGAAGATATAATAAAATATTTACAAAAATGTGAGGGGTGTACTTACTTTTGTGAGATACTGTATGTATAGTGCAAGAATTTTATCAAACGTTTCTTACCTTTTGTTATTCTGAAGAAATCCCTGTGTGTTTGTCTCTGTCTGTGTATGTGAGTGAATCAAATGGAGTGGTTTCATAATTATCAATCAGCTGCTACACCTGCAGAGCTCTAATGAGGAAGATTGCAGGGTCTGCATCCCTTTAAATGTAATTTCCTATTGAGAGTATCCCACCAGAAATGACATTTTTGTTGGAGAGAATGCCTGAAATCTGACTTGTATCTTAATGCAGACTTCTGGGAAAATCAGTGAGCCAATCACACAAGCAGAAAAATTATGTTTCTAGGGGATGTTTTGTATATATTCTGTGTACAGAACACCTCCAGGTTGCCATTTTGCATTGCACTTTACAGGAAATTACAGAGCTGCAGATTGAAAAGCAAAGGTCATTTTTAATAACATTCAATTACAATATTACTTGTGTCGCAATCGTATACGCTATATATATATATATATATATATATATCATTTATTTATTTTTTTCATTTGCTATTTGTTCCCCCCACAAAAATGGAGTTACCCTTTAACTGTAAAGATTTGGCACTTTACATATTGCATGGAATATTTTGTATAAAACACAATTTACTACAGGAGTTAAGAATCTATACATATTGTTTGAATATTCACTTTAGTTATCCAATTATGTGAAATATGCGTTCTGTTCCGGTAAAAACACAATGGGGGTTATTTACTAAAGGAAAATCTACTTTGCACTGCAAGTGCACTTGAAGCAAAGTCGCTGTAGATCCGTGGGGGACATGCAAAGAAAATAAAAAAACAGCATTTTAGTTTGCACATGATTGGATGATAAAATCAGCAGAGCTGAGCAGAGCATGGGAGAAGGCAGACAAAGTCCAACATTACACAAAGTGTCAGAGTTTTGCTGGTTTAGAACAGCCTGGTCTTTGAGTAAACAGGAATCAAATGGCTCTAATTGCCTGTACTTTTTACCTGCTTGCAGAGTCACTTTAAATGTAAGGGTAACATTTACCCATTCTGAAGCAAGTTAAAACAGAACTTCACCCAAAAGGGGAGGGTCCGCTTCTTTGCATCCTCCTCCCCTCCACTGCCACATCTGGTGCTTTTGGGGGAGGTAAAGGGGACCTGGTTTTGATAGGTACATGATCCCACTTCAGCTAAGATGCACCCTTACTTAAGATGCCAGTGCCTGCAGTGGCGTCACTAGGGTTGGTGTCACCTGGTGCAGTAAAACATGGTGTCACCCCCCACCCCCACACTTAGCAGGCTAGTGCATTGGTGCGGCTCTCCACCCTTAACCTGCACAATGGATGGAGCTGGGATGGGATTGGGGGTGGATAGAGCTGGAATGAGATTGGGTAATGGATGGAGCCAGAATGGGATCGGGGGGATGGCTAGAGCTGGTATGAGATCAGGGGGAATGGATGGAGCCGGGATGGGATAGGGGTGGGGTAGATGGAGCCGGATGGGATTGGGGTTGGGTGGATGGAGCCGGGATGGGTTTGGAGTGGTAGATGGAGATGGTTAGGATCGGGGGGATGGATGGAGCCGGAATGGTTTGGGGAATGGATGAGCCTGGATGGGATCGGGGGGAATGGATGGAGCTGAGATGGGATTGGAGTGGGGTGGATGGAGCTGGGATGGGATGGTTGGTGGATGGAGCCAGGATGAGATCAGGGGGGGGGGTGGATGGAGCTGGGATGGAATCTTGGGGTGATGGATGGAGCTCAAATGGGATTGGGGGTGGCTGGAGCTGGGATGGGATTGGGGGGGTGGATGGAGCCAGGATGGGATTGGGGAGTGGATGGAGCTGGGATGGGATGGGGGATGGAGCCAGGATGGGATCAGGGGGTGGAAGTAGCAGGATGGGATAGGGGATCGATGGAGCAGGATGGGATCGAGGGTGGATTGAGCTGGGATGGGATTGGGGAGTGGATGGAGCTGGGGTGGGATGGGGGGATGGAGCCAGGATGGGATCAGGGGGTTGATGGAGCAGGATAGGATCGGGGGTGGATGGAGCAGGATGGGATCGGGGGTGGATGGAGCAGGATGAGATCGGGGGTGGATGGAGCAGGATGGGATCAGGGGGTGGATGGAGCCGGGATGGGATGGGGGGTGGATGGAGCCAGGATGAGATTGGCGGGGAGGATGGAGCCGGGATGGGATCTTTGATATGAAGGGGTAAAGGATATATGCTAGGGGTGCTTTGGGAGGGGGAGGAAGTGTGCTGGGGGTAGGGGTCAAACTTCAAATCTTCCCCCTCCTTCTACTTATAGTACAAGTCCTCTCTAACCCCAAAAAAGCACCCCAAGCACCTATCCTCTAACCCCTCCCCCCAAAATCACTTCTGGCAACATAATTGTTACCTGCCAATGCCCCCCCCTCCCAATCACTATGTCCTCCTCCTCTGCAGTACTACTGTTACATACCTCAAGGCAGGTGTCGTGGATGGTGTCCCTCTACCTCCTTGGCTCTTCCTCCCAGACTGTGTACACGCCAGAGCCGAGGAGCAAACGACAGTGAGTGCAGCCGGCAGGCACAGTGATGTGATTGCGGCTGCAGCGTGTGGGGTGTGTGGGACGGTCGGACCCTGGGCACCTCTGTCTCTGCCTCACTCCCTCATCCCCCACTCTGCTCGCACATCACATGGAGCTGAGGAGATTTTGGAAGGGAAGGAGGGAGCTGCGGTGCATCTCTCAATGCGGCGCCAGTGCCACCTCTGGCGGGTGTCACCTGGGTGTGGGCACCCCCATAGATACACCACTGGGTGCTTGCACCCAAAGCCGATTGAAAAATAAGCTTGAGTCAGGACATCGCTGGATCCCTGCACCGGTAAGTGTCCTTTTATTAACCCTTTCTCTCTATGTTTAAAAAATAATTTTATGCCTGAAGATTACACAAAACCCACAAATATTATATATTTTCAGAAAGCAGCTACCCGAGAGAATTTTTTATGTCACACGATGTTACCGCAAAGGTCTAGGAAACGCAAAATTTCAGTAAAAAAATCACTAATGTGAATTTTAGGGAAAACATAATAAATACCCAACTTTTTGGTAAAATATAAAAGATGAGGTTGCACTGAGTAAATGGATACCCAACATCCCAAACTTAAATTTTTTTGTGCGCCTGTGAAATGGTGTCAAACTTCAGTACCTTATATTTATATAGGTGACGCTTCAAATGCCCCCTATAGGTATAAGTTTAGTGTTACGGAGGAATTGTTAGAATATTTGCTTTCACTCCGGCATCCATATCGATTTGTAACATGTATATCACAATCAATGTTTTCACATGTAGGCGCCTGACCCATGTGTTTACGGTTGTGTGTGTGTGTATAAGTGGGGGTGGGAGGGGGTTTATGTGCTTGGGTAACTTTTTTTTTACTTAATTTTTTATTTTTTTTATCGCATACGGGGACAAAAAGTCCTATGTGATTTTTTTGGGTAAAAAGTTATTTTTATTGAGATATGCAGGGTCAAAAAGACCCCCGGTGTCTCCCCTGTGCTCCACTAAATATTTTGCCATCAAGATCGCATTGCAAAACAGGGTTATTTCCCAGGTGAGCAGCCGGGGACATAAAACGCTTGACCCGGAAGTGACACCAGAGATGTCTCTTTCACAAGAAAAAGGGGAGGAGAACGGATGTGGGTTCACTCTTCTCCTTCCTCTCCAGCCGCTGACACCCACCATGGAGCTCCCGGGCCTGCAGATGGGCAAGCGGAGTCCAGTAAGCATGGCAGTGAGCGGTGGCAGAGTGGTGGAGCCGGTACATGGAGTGTGGGCGAGCGATCGAGTCTGTCTGTCAGTTTCATACACAATCCAGAGATTGTGTGTAATACTTCCCACTGTCAGGGCCATACAAAGTACGGACAAGGCGGCAAAAGGGTTAAAGTCCGCAGCTACAAATGCAAAAGCTTGGGTTGGGGGGAGTCTGGAGCGCCTCTTTAAGAACCTCCCAATTCCTGCGGGAGTGTAAACACTGGTGCACAGGCAACAGTCTCTGCTAGCTCTTGAAATACAGATACAAATTCAACAGACAGAAGCTGGCAACTTGGTAAAGTCTTCAATAGACACTCCTTTAGCTATTAACTATATGGTTAAAGCCAGACAGAGACCTGTCTGGATTTAAGGAATGTCAATTGAAGACGTTACTGAGTTGTTTGCTTTCTTCCGTAACATTTCCCTTACAGAAATCCTGTGATAGTGAGCCCTGGTATATCCGCAACTCATGGCACAGAGTCTTATGCCGCGTATACACGATCTGAGTTTTCACTGGAAAAATCTTGGTTCTTTTTTCCAACGGAATTCCGCTCAAGCTTGGCTTGCATACACACGGTCACACAAAAGTTCTCTGAAATATCGACCACCAAGAATGCAGTGACGTACAACACTATGACAAGCCGAGAAAATTAAGTTCAATATTTCAAATTGTTTCAGAGCATGCGTAGGAATTTTGAGTGTCGGAATTGCTACAGACATTTGGAATTTCCGATCAGAACTTTTTTCCTTCAGAAAAATAGAGACCCTGCTCTCAGTCTTTTGCTGGCGGATATTCTGCCAGAAAAAGTCCAATGGAGCATACACTTGGTCAGAATTCCAACCAAAAGCTCACATCAGACTTTTGTTGGTGGGATTTCCAATTGCGTGTACGGGGCTTAAGTCCCAGCCTAATTTTTTATCAGGACCCTTGATGGTGGGGATGGTCTTAAAGCAAGCTGGAACCAGGTTGTGGCCCGCAGGTACATCCAGCTGAGGATGCCGGGACCACAAGTGTATGCAGAGCGCAACGGCAGGAAACAGAAGGAAATACAGCAAACAAGCTGAGGTTAAGGTGGGTGGCAGGCAAGCACAGATGATAGACGAAGCCAGGGTTGGTACACCAGACAACGTGGGATGCACAGAGCACATGTGTATATATATATAGGAAAGCAAAAGCAAACTAACAGGTGGGCCAGGAAGTGATGGAAAGGAAAGGGAATATAAGCAGAATAACAGTTGATGCCCATAGGTGAGTTCAGAAGCCAACAACACATTTGAAAGGAATCTGAGAACTAGGAGAAGCACTGCAGCAAGGAGGTAAGAATTACACAGCTAGGACAGCTAGAGGCTAAATTGTGACATTTCTCATCCCTTGTTCATTATTATGACATAATGATCCAATTTAAAAACGGACCATGTGACATAGTAGTGACATGATTATGTAATCCACCCGATAACGTAGTAAGGAAAATGCAGGTTGTTTGTTTGTTTTGTTTTGTTTTTTAGAAGTAGACACAATTGCATATCTAAAACCACTCTAATGGCTAGCATATGATAAAAGAATAATCTTTTCCTAGCACAGACAGAAAATATTTGATACTGGGCTATCACGATGAGATAACTCCCATTACAGATCATGTTCATTTGCCAAGTCAAAGTCTGTCAAAGCCCGCCTCCTTTTGGCAAATACATTGCTTCAATTTCAATGTCACTTACAGCCTAGTGAGAAGAAAAGTAAATGTAATGAATATAATGGAAATATCTTTTTTAGTATTAGCATCTGCTTCAAAAGATGTATACATGCTGGAAATATTTACTTAGTAAACTGTCATATTGCTCTGCACCTGCCAGGTGTTATAATTAACTGGAATTTCACTCTGACAATGTTGTAAAAGCAGAATTAATAAAAGTGTGCTAGTACCCACATAAAGACCATAATATATTTTTATATATTGATTTCTTTACTTTTTTCATATGTGTTTAAAGTGGTGTTGCCACCCAAAAAAAAAAAAAATAGCTTAAAATTCATTAAAAAAAAAAAAATATAAAAATTGTAAAAAAAAATGTTTTTACTCACCTCTAAATGCCTGTTTCTAGGCGGTCCCTCGTAGTCTGCCTCCTTCAGTGCTTGGGCTGGTGACATCACTTCCCCTCGGCGCCGCACAGTCAGCCTATCATGGCGAGCGGCACCGCTCACGCATGCGCAGCCGGGTGCCCACAGTAAGAATGCCGGCGCCACGAGCGGAGCGAGGAATGAGGGGGGGTTTTGTTCCCCGGCATCGCTGGACCCTGGGACAGGTAAGTGTCCGATTATTAAAAGTCAGCTTCTGCAGTATTTGTAGCTGCTGACTTTAAAAAAAAATTTTTTTAGGGGGCACCCCACTTTAACCACTTCAATACAGGGCACTTAGACAACTTTCAGCCCAGATCAATTTTCAGCTTTCAGGGCTGTCACACTTTGAATGACAATTGCACGGTGATGCTACACTGTACCCAAACTACACTGATGGGGCTGCACTGACAGGCACTGATAAGGCGGCACTGATGAGCACTGATGAGGTGGCACTGATGAGGTGGCACTGATGATGGACACTAATATGTGGCACTAATGGTGCACTGATAGGCGGCACTGATGGGCACTGAAAGGCAGCACTGATAGGTGGCACGGATGGGCACTGATAGACAACACAGATGGGCACTGATAGGTGGCACAGATGGGCATGGATGGGCTCTGATAGGTGGCACTGATGTACACTAGTGGATGGTACTGATGGTCATAACTGATTGGCAAGCATCCACTGTGGACACTGGTATCCATTGTGGGCACCGATTGTTATCCCTGGTGGCTATGGGTGGCATACCTGGTGGTGACTAGTGGTGGGCATCCCTGGTGGTCCTGGTGGTGCCCCAGATGGTCCAGTGTGGGCATCCTGGGGGGGGCTGTGCTGATAATCATTCAGTACAGACCCCACCTTTGTCAGAGGAGCAGCCGATCGGCTCTCCTCTCCTTGCGTTTTACAGACGCGACTGAGGAAAAGCTGATCAACAGCTCCACCTGTTTACACTGTGATCAGCCGTGTCCAATCACGTGGTAAAGAGTCTCCATCAAAAACTCTTTACCTAGATCGAAGTTGCGGTGTGTCAACCCCAGTGGCGGCTGGTGAAGTTTTTGGATGGGGGGGCGCCAGACCCCGCCCATCATGACCCCGCCCATCATTTTGGCCCATCCCACTTCTCATAAAACACGCCCCTTATGTAATCTGAAAAAAAAATTGGCGTGGGTTCCCCCTCCGAGGGCATACCAGGCCCTTAGGTCTGGTATGGATTCCAAGGGGAACCCCCTACGCCGAAAAAACGGCGTGGGGGTCCCCCCAGATCCACACCAGACCCTTATCC
The DNA here is from genome assembly GCF_037356315.1 of Lithobates pipiens. Lineage (NCBI taxonomy): Eukaryota > Metazoa > Chordata > Amphibia > Anura > Ranidae > Lithobates > Lithobates pipiens. Next base: position 246,107,996 of record NW_027507785.1, read on the forward strand.
GAGCACGCTACCCGGCCGGCCAGCTCTGTTCCTTAGCCCGAGCGGAGCTGCCAGACAGTGAGACAGGTGAGTCACCGCATAAAGGCTTTCTAGTTTCTACTTTGTTGAGAATGTTCATGCATTTAGCTGAATGAATGCAAAAAGCTTTCACAGCCAGAAAGGTTTCCCCAGGCCAGGCGACTTTTGCCGTGGCCGATCAGAGAATGAGCTCTGAAGGGGGAACTCCACGCCAAATTTCTGAAAAAAAATTTGACGTGGGTTCCCCCTCCGAGAGCATACCAGGCCCTTAGGTCTGGTATGGATTCCAAGGGGAACCCCCTACGCCGAAAAAACGGCGTGGGGGTCCCCCCCAGATCCACACCAGACTCTTATCCGAGCACGCTACCCGGCCGGCCAGGAAAGGGGGTGGGGACGAGCGGGCGCCCCCCCCCCTCCTAAGCCGTACCAGGCCGCGTGCCCTCAACATGGGGGGGTGCCTTGGGGGAGGGGGGCGTGCTCCCCCAAGGCACCCCCCCATGTTGAGGGCACGCGGCCTGGTACGGCTCAGGAGGGGGGGGCCGCCCGCTCGTCCCCACCCCCTTTCCTGGCCGGCCGGGTAGCGTGCTCGGATAAGGGTCTGGTGTGGATCTGGGGGGGACCCCCACGCCGTTTTTTCGGCGTAGGGGGTTCCCCTTGGAATCCATACCAGACCTAAGGGCCTGGTATGCTATCGGAGGGGGAACCCACGTCAAATTTTTTTTCAGAAATTTGGCGTGGAGTTCCCCCTTCAGAGCTCATTCTCTGATTGGCCACGGCAAAAGTCGCCTGGCCTGGGGAAACCTTTCTGGCTGTGAAAGCTTTTTGCATTCATTCAGCTAAATGCATGAACATTCTCAACAAAGTAGAAACTAGAAAGCCTTTATGCGGTGACTCACCTGTCTCACTGTCTGGCAGCTCCGCTCGGGCTAAGGAACAGAGCTGCCGACGTCACTTCCGGGTTTTGTGAAGCAGCCGAAAGCCGGAAGTGACTGCCTGTCTAAGAATGACAATGCTCCTGCCCGTAGAATCACAGTGATTTTACGGGCGGAAGCTAGTCAGCGTTCTGCAGTGTGCCGCAAGGCGGGTTTTTAACCCGCAAATGAAGCGCCATGGATGCAATCTTGTGATTGCATCGACGTGGCGCTTCTCATAGTGCACTGTGACCGGCGCCACAGTACACTATGTCAAATTGTTAAATTACATTTTTTATTTTTTTTTAAATGTCTTAAAGGGCCCGTTTTTTTTTTTTTACTTTTTTTTACTTTTTTTTAACACCTAGGGAGAGGGGGGGCGGCCACTGGTCAACCCCCAGGGGCGCGAAGCAGCTTGATATCCTGGCAAGATCGTATGACGTCCGGTCAGAATATGGCAACCACTTTGCCGCCGTCATTTTGCTATATGGCGGGCGGCATGTGGTTAATAAGAAATTATGTTTACTGACATATGCCTATGACATTGTAAGGAGTACTTACATAGTCTTACATAGGTGGTTCTGTTTTTTGATTGGAGGAAATATTCCTTCTATTAGGATAAAGGATTCCATGTGCTGGATGGTGAAGATCACTTTGCTGGCAGTTGAAGAAAAAAATACCTTTTGCTGTAAACTAGACTACACTCAGGCCAGCCATGAAAACTCTCAATGGAGCTGGGATTGGGGATTTTGGAATTGTTAGACCCTCTGTTAAGTTTTTAATGCTTATTATATCATTATTGGGAAGATTCAAGCTCTCTATTTCTCCTGGTGGCCAGTGTCATTGGGACAAATGGTAATGGTAAATCCAACAGCAATTCACCTCACTTTGGTTAAACGTCTTCTCGTGTTCTGTGTCTTTAAAAAGGAAGTGAAAGGAAATCTCCCTAGATAGAGTCAGAGAAAAAAAAAAAACCTGATAGGTGTTTGAACCCTTCTCCACCCTTTTCCAAGTTAAAAATAAAAAGGTTTGGGCTACAAATACATCTTAGCATAAGTAGCAAAATTTTATGATAACTAGATTACATTCTTTTGTAACCCTAAATTCAGTTATGAGAGATTCCTGTTCACAAAAAGGTGAACCAATATTTTTGTTCCCCTGAGAATCTTATGACTCTGTATGCAACAAAATATGTCACAGGATGGCCTAACCCCTTTGAGCTGGCACCTGCTGGCCCTTCAAGGGATTTAGAATGCTGAGTGGCAGGGCAGGGACTTATGGTCATTTGACCAACCTGATTGGCTGTCGCATGATCGGAAAGCTCACAAGCAGCGAACGGGAGCTTTCTGTTATCCGCCAATGACTGTGACTGGAGCGCACAGGGCACACGCTCTCGACACAGTTTTATCGGCGCTATTGCGTGCAAATATGCGGCCGCTTGGCTTTACGCAAAGAGGTTAGATTGAAGCTAACTCTTGCTCTTGATTCATGCAGAACTTATGTAACAGCTTTGCCCAATCACTCTTATTACAGGGGAAATTTTCGGTTTTCAACTTTTATATCCATCCAGAGTTTTCCGCAGACTGTCTAGAAATCAAATGAAATATGCTAGATCCAAAGCTTCTTTTATTTGTCTTGATTACATACATTTTTTCTTAATGGATACCATGAACCTTATCATTTCAATATCTATTCTAACACGGAGAACTTGACCAACCTGTAAAATCTGCACCCCCACAGAACCTTTTTGTCATCAAGTAGAACATTTATTTATTTACTACTTATAGTATTTATATAGCACTGTTATTTAACACAGCTTTACATATATGTTATACGTTCACATCAGTCCTTGCCCTCAAGGAGCTTACAGTCTAAGGTCCCTAACTCACATTCATACATACATACATACTAGGGCCAATTAACCTACCAGCATGTCTTTGGGATGTGAGCGTAAACCAGAGTATCCAGAGGGCTGTGGTTGGAATTTGAACTGATGACCCTAGACTGCTAGGCAGAAACACTAACCACTTAGCTACTGTGCTGTCCATAATGAACATAGTGAAAACTAACATGCCTGTTTATTTATAGAGCTGCAGCTGTGTCATATTATCATAACCCCATCACAGCTGGTCTGTGCTATCTGAAGGCAAACTAAAAAAAATGCTTTCAATTTCAGTTGAGAAAGCATATTTTCCATCATAACACTTCATATGAATTAAAGTGATTATAAATTCTTACATATACCTATTGAAGTGACAAGTCTTAGGTGATAAAAACATTTCAAATGAAAAAAAGATTGTAAATTCTTACATCTACCGACTGAAATGACAATAAGTTGTACCTGTTTCTCTGCAGCGTCCTAAAACACATTATACACAGCATGTCTGAGCTTCCAGAGGTAAGGGTGGGAATCTGATGTCACACACTGCACAGTACAGAAAGGAGTGCTAAGTGTAATCTGAGAACTGAGTGGAAGTAAAGACACGCCCCTCTACACAGGGAAACATGCAGAACTGAGGCTGTCAATTACCTGCTGTGTGCTGGAGGGGGATGGGGCCATTGTGACGAACGCGCACATCAGATCCCTGCCCTCTTCACTAACTCGTGACGAAGGACAGGCCAATCTCACACCATACTGTCACTTATTTAATGCCACTCTCAGCTACACCTGGCACAAAGATTTTCAGCTTGCAGGACCACAATCTAAGTGCTAGCAGCCTGAGAGCGATTGTCACTGGACTAATTAACCAATTAACCCTTTAACTGCCACCACTTCCTTTTTTGGACTGAGCAGGAGGAGACTCGTAATTTTAGCAATACCAATTATGATTTTAGAATACTTGTCTGTACCACAAAATTTCACTACAGACAGGTATGTTCAAAAAGTTTATCCTATACAGTAGCACTCTTAAAGAGACAGGACCTTGGTCCATATTATGGTGGAGTGTGACATTTCTTTCAAAACAAATATAAACATGGCAGGTTTCCAATGTCTAGTTTACCTAGGAGAAAGAAGGGGTACCAGGGGTTCTCCATATGATCTGACATAGGGATGTCTGGACTTGAAGCGTTACAAATAATCTGAGAAAACTAAATATATTATGGCTGTGCTATTATTAATTTGGAAGTTATAAAACATGCTGAAGTTTCAGAACTATAATAAACTTTCTGCACTTTATGTGGATTAAGGTATTTATAACAGGTATCTGTTGGTTCTCTGGATTTGGGAGGGTGACAGTTTTTAGGATTTCCAGCCTTAGATTGTGAATTGTGTAATAGAAAGTCTGGGTGTCTCGTCACTGGACTGATAAGGTCCTGGCCTCAGTCAACAGTTTGTGTAATGAACAACTTAAAGTAAAAGTTGGGGTAAGGTCACGGTGTTGTGCCCTTTACTGGACAACATAGCTGGGATGAGCTGCACAATCACAAAATGGCTACTAACCACACAGCTATGCATTAGCCCAGTACGTACGACCATTACAGCCATCTCTCGAGAATCGATGGCATTGGCATAGACTCTCATGCCGCGTACACACGACTAGACTTTCCAGCAGAAAAGATTTGTCGGTCTTCCTGACGGACTTTCGACTGAGTTACAACAGACTTCCGAACTAACAGACTTTCCCACGCACGAACGTCCTAAAGTCCGTTCCTTTTGAACATGATGACCTACGATGGGACTAGAAAAGGAAGTTCAATAGCCAGTAGCCAATAGCTGCCCTTGCGTCGTATTTGGTCCGTCAGACCAGCACACAGATGAATGGTTTTCCAGATAGGAATTGAGTCCGCCGGACAGATTTGAAACATGTTCTATTTCTAGTAATTTTTTAAAGAAAAATGATTGGACTATCCCACACACGATCGGACTATCCGACGGAATCATGCCGTTGCATAGTCCGATCGCGTGTGGGATAGTCCAATTATTTTTCTGCCGGAAAGTCCAGTTGTGTGTACGCGGCATCAGAAGTGATTCGTGCAGATAGTACAGAGAGGGCAGAGCAGAGCTTTGGATTGAGGCGAAGCTCTATATAAGTATATGCTTTTCTGATTTTTCACTTCAGAGGGTGGCAACCACTTTAATAGGGCGCATATCATTTATACCAAATCACATTATTCATATGGGCTACAGAATATTTCCCCCTAACCATCAATAAAATACTGCTGCTTCAGAACCCCTGATGAGTCCTAAACCTAGACAGCCCAGTCTCTGCTTCCAGCATTGTGTTTTTCATGTCAATAATTATTGCGGGCCATACAGTAAACCATTTTCTTGTACAATGTTCCTTAAGATTTACCAAAACTATATAATATGAAATCCTAAACACTTCCAATGTGTATACAACCAGGTAGGCCCTTGTACTACATAGTTGAAGATAGATCTAGAGAAAATTTAATAAGAAAATTGAATATTATCTGGCCAGTTAGAATAATAATAATAATAATAAAAAAAAAATACTTCACAGATTACAAATATAGCATTCTCTCGAGGGCTAAATTTGCAGACGTCACTAAAGGCTGCTGCTGACAGCCCCAGGCAGGTGTGAACTGGTCAAATACTACAACAGCTGCTCAGTCTTTTTTCTCAATCTAGGAAATACCCAGAATGTTACTACAAGAGCTGGTTCACATCTGTGCAGTGCGTTCTATTATGCATTGTGTTTTATGCATGTTTTACATTAATTTAAGGCATGTTACCACTGAACTCTATAGAATCTGTGTTTTGATGAAAGCGCAATAAAGATGCAGAATCCATGGGGTGATTTACTGGGCAGAGCACAATCTGTTGAAGCTGTGCATGAGCTATTTGGCTTCTAACTTCAGCTTGCTCAATTAAGCTTTGACAAAATGAACTGGAAGATGATTGGCTACCATGCACAGCTGCACTAGATTTAGCATTTTCCGGTTTTAGTAAATCAACCCCACCGCACCTAAGATGACGGCACTGATAGGCAGGACTGATGGGCACTGATAGATGGCACTGGATAGGCAGCACTGATGAGGGGCTACTGACAGACATTACTGAGTGGCATATGAAGGGCATTGACAGGCATTACTGATGGGAAACTGGCACTTTTATGGGCACTGATTGACACATTTATGGGCACTGACAGGTGCTTTTTATGGGGCACAGGCTGGCAGCTGATGCACAGTGATTTGCAGCTGATGGGCACATCTGATAGGGCTGTGCTGTTAATAAATATGCTGATTATCATCACAGACCCCCCTCTGACAGTGAGAGCCGCCGATCAGCTCTCCCTGTCAGGGTGAACCGAGGAAAGCCACTTACCGGCACTTCCTGGTTCACGTGATGATCAGCTGTGATTGATCACAGCTGATCATGTCAGAGGCTCCATACCACAATCGGAGTTGCAGCATATCAGAATGACACACAGCACCGCCGATCACCGCGCCGGCTTGTTATCCTGATCACGTCATATGACGTCCAATCAGGATAACTAAACCACTTTGACGACGACATATTGCTATATGGCAGGTGGCAAGTGGTTAATATTGCAATGCAAGCCAAAAGAGTTGATTAAAATTGGAGAGTACAAAATTTGGTGCAGCAAAAAAAAAAATGGTAGCTGATTGGTTTCTATGAAGAGCTGCACCAGATTTTGCACTCTCCAGTTTTAGTAAATCAACCCCAAAGTGTTTAATTACTTCAAAACTGGACACTTTCACCCCCTTTCTGCCCAAGCCAATTTACAGATTTCAGCTGTCACACTTTGAATGACAATTACTTTACTATTTAAGCAACACCTAAATTAAATTTTTATCAATTTTTGAGACAAATAAAGCTTTATTTTGGTGATATTTAATCACTAAAAATGTTGGAAAAAATTATAATTTAAATTAATAAAAAATTCTGAAATTTTGCAAATAAAATTAATTATAATTATAACAAATAGTTATAAAGTTAGAACATTTTGCAAATAAATAATATTTATTCATAAGCTTAGACCAAAATGTATTCTGCAAAATTTTTTGGGTACAAATAAGTCAAATCGGTGTATATTATTTAGTCTGCAGTTAAGTCATAGAGTCTATAAACTATGGTATATACAGTATATTTGAAAATGGATCAACCCCTAATGTACTGACAGCCTATCTCATTTCTTGAGATCCTAAAATGCCAGGACAGTATAAATACCCCCAAATTACCCCTTTTTGTAAAGTGAACAGTGAACAGGTATTATGTAAGAGGCATGGTGACCAGAGCAGTACAGTCTTACTATAGTGACACTATACTACTCTGGAGGAGTGATTTTTTTTTTTTTTTTTTTACACACTATGATTGCTTATAACAATGATGATCACTGTTATAAGCAATCATTGTGAGAGGATTATTGTCAGTCTTAATCACAAACTCTGCTCCATATAGATAATCCCTCAGTTTATCCACTACTGCCCACTTCAAGGCCAGAAACTCGAGTTTGTGTGTGGGGTAGTTCTTCTCGGCGGGTGCCAAGTTCCAACTCACATAGGCAACAGGTCGTAGGTGGCCGTCGTGCTCTTGATACAGCACCCCGCCTAACCCATCTCAACTGGCATCAATGTGTTGTTCATATGGCTTGATTGTATGTGCATAGGCCAGGACTGGAGCAATTGTTAGGCTCCATTTCAGCTGCCTAAAGGCCTCTTCACATTGGGCAGTCCACTGTTCCTGAATGGACCCTCTGAGTTTTCTTGGCCCCCAGCTGGTCTGACAGGCTTTGTAACAGGATTGGTGAGGGGGCTCTTGCCCAGAAATCTCATTGCCTTTTATAAATTACACATTTGAACAATGTGCACAGACATCTGTTACCCGGATTGTGTAGAGGAGTGTTATATCACAAGACAGCTATCTTACCCTGTTCCTTATCACTCTGTTACATCAAAGGGCTCTTGTTTTTAGAGCTCCTACGTACCGGAGAAGATATTGTGAGGCCACACTCTTAGGACACTGTTATTTGCTGCTCTTAATGGGGACATGCCACTGATACCCATTGTGTATTATTCCCAATAGACTGTGAGGTATTATAGGTTGGCCTGGGTTTCTCCTTTAGTGATATCAATATCTGCAATTATCCTTAGCTTGCTTAAAGATTTGCTTATTACTGTTCAATACTGTACTCACTGGTGTTACGTTTGTTGTTTTAACAGAAATTGTTTCAACCAAGCCCTGGCTGATTATACAGGACTTGGCTGACTAATATCACTTTAAACCTTTCTCTGGTCCACGTAAACTTGAGAGAGCAGAACTGTGTCTGTGTGGTATTACTGTGTTATTCCATTAATCACATTGCTAGGTGCACCAGAGGAGCTGGGACAGTTCTTTGGAGTTGAGAGGCAGAGTAGAGGACTGAACAAACAAAAACAGCTCCTTCGGGGGTATCGCTACATACTGTTTGGCCATCTTCATTCAGAGCAAACTGTAATAGCTACAACAACTGTTAATCATTCAGAGAATAATAAAGAGAATGAAAACTCTGGGATAGACAAAGGAGAAGGTTCAAGCTTGTTTGAATGCTAGTCTGAACCTGCCTGAGCTATTCCACCAGTAAGCTATCACTGCGGGCTCTTTGGCCTTTTTGTCTGGAATGCTCAAGTTCCTTGTCATGATACTAAGCGTGAGCCTTTTTTTTGCCAGCTGGTATCACTGAGGAGATGCTCCTACTGATTTCTTTAGCCCAATCATGTGTTCCCTCATGTATGTGGCACCCAAATGGTTACGTTTTTCATGGTAATGTTGGCAGGAGATACTTTAAAAAAGGTCCACAGTGCAAAGCTCTTTCTATTTGATGCCAAGTTAATTGCTAATGTTCTATCCTGATGCTGGCCAGTTTTTACCAAATACATATCTGAAGTCTATATGTTTGATATTTCATAAATCATTAGATATATGGGGATTGGAGAGGGTGCAGGGAATGTGGGCTTTTGGCTTTGAATTGTTTTGGTGCACCTTACAAAACAGGAAGTATACAAACCATACTATCAAACTGTTGTGCAACTGCCCTATTTCCCAATGGTTAGTTTATACCCATAACCACTGTATAAAAAAATAAGGTGTTGCATCCAAAACTACCTTAAAAAGCATTTTTTTTTCTATACGTAGTTATAAGTTATGAATCAGTTTGGGGTGCTGCTGCTGATAAAGGAAAGCCAAGCAATAACGCAAAAGTAAAAATTGTTTTAGACATGCAAATTATGTGGTACCAAAATACATTGTCCCTGATGTTGTTTGTGTGAATCTCCACATACAGCTTAAAGGAATCTCCCAAGCATGTAGTGAAATGAATGCTGAATAGTATTTTCGATTTGTATTTTTGCATTGGTACATGCCCCTGGGCAGTGCCGACATCCCCGTGCCCTTTGTTTGAAAATCCATTGCTTATTATCATTGAAAATGGGCAAAACTGTTTTTCTAGACTTCTGTTGGAATCAAACAGGAATTAATATTATACATCTACACAGCTGTTTGTACAGTCGAACTCAGCCATATTGATACCATGCAGTCCCACGTGTGTAAAAGGAAGGAATGTGACACAAAGACACAATCTGGATAGCAGAATGAGTTCTATTCAGCCCACCTGGAATGTACTGAACTTCAAAGACAATATGGTGCCGGCTTGTCTGCAAGAACAAAAGATAGTTGGTGAGCGGGAGGGGCGTCCGAGATCGAGCCACAAGATGGGAATCCAGTCGGAGCAGTTGCAATTCATGGGCAGACACTGCCCCCCAGAGGCCAGGTATGGCAGGACTGTCCGAGGTAATTAGCCTGGGGGAGGAAACGCCCCAGAGACGCTGATTGGTCTACGGGAAAAGTAGGATGGGCTATGGGGTGTGGTATGGCTGAGTATGTTTAACAAAAAGGGTTGCAACCATGAGTTCGGTCTCTCTATTCCATCAGGAGATCGAGTCACGAGGGTCGATAAGTATAAGGCTTATATTGTACTTTGATTATATGCTATGTATTATTGTAATGGCTCACACTTGGATGGATTAGTGTCAAAAGTGTCAGTTAGGTGTCCAATTTGTCCCCTGCAATGTCGCTGTCCCGGTAAAAATCGCTGATCCCCGCCATTACGCCCCCCCCAAAAAAAAATCCGTAAAAATATCTTCTAGTTTGTAGACAGTATAACTTTATTTTTTTTCATCAATACATTTTTATTGAAATTTATGCAGGGTACATAAAAAAAAGGGAAGTGAATGGGAAAAAAAAAAGGGGGGGAACAAAACAAAGCGAGGGATTACATAAGCAAATACAGGATCAAAAAGAAATAGGTGCAATATACACAGTGTGATGTCATGTAGTATACACATGAGAAACAAGGCGGAATTGCAGTATAGACCATCAGGAACAAACAATCCTAACCGTACAAGCATGTATTTAAATATTTAGATATCAATGGAGGTAGTATTGAGAATTACTGTACTGGATCAAGTGTGCTGTTTAACTCTTATGCCCCGTACACACGAGCGGACTTTTCAACATCCAAAGTCCGAAGGACCGAGTCCGTCAGACTATCCGATCGTGTGTGGGCTGCAACGGACTTTTGATTCGCCAAAGTCTGACGGACTTTAGAAATGAAGCATGCTTCAAATTTTCCCGAAGGAACTCCGCCGGACCCGGTCCCCTTCGAAAACTCCGCTCGTGTGTATGCTACTCCGACGGACTAAAACCGACGCTAGGGCAGCTATTGGCTACTGGCTATGAACTTCCTTATTCGAGTCGGGTCGTACGTCATCACGTTCGAATCCGTCGGAGTTTAGTGTGATCGTGTGTGGCCAAGTCCGTTCGGCCGAAAAGTCTGTCAGAACTCCATCGGAACTCCGGCGGAACTCCGGCGGAACTCCTTTGGAAGTCTGTCGGACATAAGTCCTCTCGTGTGTACGGGGCATTAGTCTGTACCATTTTTAGGCCAAATGGACCATCTTTTATCAAATTTCTTTATTTGTAGGGAATTGAGTGCAAGAAGGCATTCAAATGTATAGTTCCTGTTTACTGCTTTAGAAATATCAGAGAGGTTAAAGGTAATATTCGTTTTCCATGTGCGTAGAATATACGCTCGGGTCTCTAGGAGGATGTGGCTGACTACTGCTTTGTGCTCAGACAGGAATTTATCAATACCTATATGTAATAATGCCAAAGCTGGCATAGGGGGAGTTAGTATTCCAGTGATAGAAGATATCAAACAGAACACTTGATTCCATATGCTGCGTACATTCGGACATTGCCAAAACATGTGTAGTAGGTTACCTATGTGACCACATTGCCTCCAACATTGTGGCGATGAGTTCAGAAAATATTTTGATAATCTATATGGCGTGTATTGCCACCTGTTGACAATTTTTTATTTGACATCTCCCAATGTTGGGTACAATGCGTCGAAGTATGTATCGCTTCGAAGGCTGATAGCCATTGGTCATCTGAGAATGTAGTATTCAAATAATTTTCCCATTTACACATTGCAGTCGTTTCCTAAGTGTACGCTTATTTTGTAGTTGGTTGTAGAAAAAGGAAATACCTTTAGTGGTCATAGCAGTATAAAAGTGCCAAGTTTTGGGAGGTACACGCACTTCAGGGAATGGATGTTTTTTGAGGAAGTTCGTGATGCGCAGGCCCGAAAACCATGAAGTATTAGGTAGGTTATATTGGGTTAGTAGTTGTGCTGTTGGTCTGGTGTAGTGACCATCATATAGATCCGAGATCAATGAGATACCATGGTCAGTGAATTATTTTACCGATAACATTGGGATTTTGGCTTCAAGTAAAGTTAAGGGTAGGTAATAATTTATAGATTGAGCCTCGTCAGATTTCGACTTTAAGTATTGTCGCCATGCCAATAAGGAGGTTTGTATGGGTGGAGACAGGGAGGTCATGTTCCAAGGGTCCCAATTGTCACTCAAGAGGAAGAGTTTGAGGTTGGAAATAGGTGCAATTGATTGTTCAATTTCAACCCATAAAGGAGGCTCCAAAGTGGTGAACCAATATTTAATACTATTGAGTCTAACAGCATGCAGATAATCCCGTATATCTACTAATCCTGCACCTCCTACTTTCTTGTGTGCTATTAGGTTGTTTCGGGCACATCTAGCTCTTTTCCCTCCCCAAATGAATGACCGGGTCATATTCAAAAGTTTATTAAGGTATTTAGTAGGAATCGAGATGGGGATGGCACGAAACAAGTAAAGAATTTGTGGTAGGATCATCATTTTATATGCCCTAACCTTCCCCAGTTCTCTTTTGGACATTTCCTTGAGTTGGGATTCCAATTTAGGGACGAGTGTAGCCATATTTGTTTTAACTAGTGTAGAGATAGAGTTGGTTAGGGTAATGCCTAGATAAACAATACCATAATCACTCCATGAATAGGGCAATTGATTACTCAGGAGTTGTTTTGTGTCGGGGGGAATTCCCAGGTTTAATATTAGGGATTTACCAAAATTCACCTTGTAATATGACACTTCCCCAAAGTCCATAAGGATTTTGTGAGCTTGTGGGAATGAATGGCGTGGGTCTGTCAAGATCAGGATGACGTCATCCGCAAAAAGATTGAGTGTATACTGAGACCACATGGAAACCCCTTTATGAGAGAGTTGGTTCTAATGGTTTCAGCTAAAGATTCGATCATGAGGTTTAATATGATAGGCAATAACGGACAGCCTTGTCTGGTCCCATTTTTGATGGGGAAGGTCTTGGATAGAAACCCTGTGGATTGTACTTGGGCTGACGGGCAAGAGTAGAGGGCTAATATAGCTGTTCGGATATAACCTTGGAAACCAAATTTTGTCAAAACCATTTGCATGTATTCCCAGTGAACCCGGTCAAACGCTTTCTCTGCGTCAATAGATAACAGCAGAGAAGGCGTTTTGTTCAGCTCTGCAGAATGTATCACATTTAAAATACGCCTAGTGGCATCTGAATTTTGTCTCCCCTTCACAAAACCCATCTGATCACGTTGTATAAGTGTTGGTAATATGGACATCAATCTCCTGGCTAGAATCTTCGCATAGACTTTCACGTCCGAATTAAGTAAGGAGATAAGCCGGAAGTTGGCTGGTGTATTGGGATCCTTCCCTGGTTTGGGGAGCGTAACAATGTGAGCTTTAAGTATTTCGTGGGGAAACGATGCGGTAATTGTAGCTTTGTGGAAGACTGGCGTTAGATAGGGAATCAGTGAAGGTTTAAACATCTTAAGGTATTCATTAGAGAAGCCGTCAGGCCCTGGCGATTAGCCATTGGGGAGACTATCTATCACTCTCTCTATCTCTTGGGCTGTCATGGGGGCGTTAGGGTCAGATAGTTGTTGCGTGGATAAATTAGGAAGTTGTAGGTGTTGTAAAAATGTTTGGATTTTGGTCACTGTGGGTTGGGCTATGGTGGTGTCTTCATGTAAATTATATCATTTGTGATAATATTCTGCAAAATGGTCAGCGATGGCTTGTGGGTTTACTATTTTGTGGTGGATCACAGGATGAATGAGAAATGGTATCCTAGATTTCCTACGGGAAGCTTTCAATCTTACAAGTATTTACCTGCTCGGTTGGCATTGGCATAATAGTTGAGACATAAGCATCTTAAATGTTTGTCAAATTGTTGGGATAGATGGGTTCGCAATGATTCCCTAAGGTTTGATAGTGTCTCAGTCAGATTATGCGTAGGGGATAATTTATGTAGACGTTCAGTATCTTGAATTTTTTGTAATAATGTGTCTAATTGTAGCGAGTGTTTCTTTCTGTTTTGGGCCCCTATTCGAATGAGTATACCTCTCATGAATGCTTTATGGGAATTCCAGAGTGTATATTGGTATTGCACTGAATCTTGGTTGTCTTTGAAGAAATTGTTTAAGTGGTGTAAAATTTTGTTATGGGTGTTGGGTTCCTGTAGTAGGCGGCTATTACAACGCCAGATGGGGGGTGAAGAGGAGACACCCTTCTCTACTATAGATAAAGAGATAGCTGCATGATCAGACCATGTTATACTATAAATCTTGGTAGAGTCCACGTTTTGTAGGAGCCACTTGTCTGTTAGAAATAAGTCAATGCGTGAATAGGAGGAATGTCTATGTGAAAATAAAGTGTAGTCCCTTTCGTTGGCATGATGGCATCTCCATGCATCAAAAAGTTCCTCAGATTGTATTAAAGTTTGAACTGAAGTTGTGCCTTTAGGTTTGATCGTAGTAGTATCTATCATGGGATCTGGGACCATATTAAAGTCCCCACAGATGAGGAGATGACCGTACTTCATAGATGTCGCTTTTTTAAACACTTTCCTGAGGAAGCGGAGTTGGTGTGAGTTGGGAGAGTATAGTGTGATTAGTGTGTAATTGGCCATAAGGACCCCTCCTTTCTTCTGGTTGGGTGTGCAGGCTATAAAGATATGTGGGAATTTTTTGTGTGAACAATGTGGGACTTTGTTTTTTTGGAAATGTGTCTCTTGGACACAGAGTATGTCCGCTTTTTGTGTCACTGCTTCCTTCCATAACGAAAATCGTTTGGCAGGGTGGTTCAGAGCCCTAGCATTGAGGGATAAGCATTGGATCATCATGGATTGGTTGGAAAGGGTAGAGAACAGGTGTGCGAGTGGTGATTACTCACTGTGCGAATGGATAGTCCAGCAACGGAAGGTAGCCTCCTTGGTACGGTGGGAGGTTTCCTGGTAGTTTCGTGAACGTATAGACCGTAAGTTTCTGGCGAGCCGTGTATATCTAACAAAAAAATATATAAGGGGCATGGGGTAACATGAACAAAATAAACATGAACATATAACGTGTAGAGTATAAGAAATGGATCTAACAATTGATCCTTGTGCAGAACCATCTGCTACTTATTGCTAAGTGTGGAGGAGGAAGAAGTAAGAACATGTCTCCCGTCACCGGAGAAAATTAGGTTATATTCAGAAGTTATGACCCGAGTTTCCACTAGGAGTTTTCTTTTGGGTACGTTTAGAGGACACCACCTGCCATTCTTCTTGCAGGAGCGTCGGGTAGGTTCTGTGAGTGTCAACCTCTGGCAGCTCAGCTAGGATGCCCCATTTCTGCAGGGTTGTGATCCCATCTTCCAGATTGGAGATCAGTACTGTGACTCCATTATGGGTAATACAGAGAGTAGCTGGATATTTCCACTTATGAGGGATGTCATGGTTTCTCAGTTCTTTAGTGAGAGATGCCAGGTTCCTGCGGCGCTGTAAGGCATGCCTGGATAAGTCCGGCAGCATCCTGATGTCTGCGTATTGCTGGGGTATATTATCCATATTACGGGATGCCAGCAGTATTTTTTCCTTAATGTGGTAATAGTGAACCCTTAAAAGGACATCTCTTGGTGTTTCTATCAGGAGAAAGGAGGGTTTGGGTACTCTATGAATTCTGTCCAATAATAGGTCTTGCACTGTCAATTCTGGCACCAGGGTAGAAAACATAGTTTGGGCATATTGTAGGAGCTGTGTAGGTGGGATAGATTCAGGAATACCCCGCAGCTTGAGGTTGTTTCTTCTGGATCTATCTTCAAGGTCTGCGATTTTATCCTTTATCCATTGTATATCATCCCCTTGGGCCGCATGCGCTTCCACCATGACATTATAGGAAGATGTATATTCCCCCATCTTTTGTTCCACTCTGTCTACTCTGGCGCCCATTGCCTGTACTTCCTTGTGACAGCTACTGATACTCCTCATCATGTCAGAGTGTAGTGAAGCCCGCAAGGACAATAACATGTCTTTTAGAGTGGTCCGGACGAGTGACAGGGTTGTTGTGCGCGCGTCTCCGCCATGTTGATGCGGCCCGCTCTGGCCTGAGACGAAATAAGAATCGAGTTTACTCGGTTGTGGGATGAGCTTACGCCTTCGGCCCATCTTCGTTGGTTGCACCGCCGGCCGAGCAATTCGTAGGTGTCGGTGGTGTCCGCTGATAAGGTTGTTGGAGTCGGATGTGGTCGGATTTCTCCGGCGGGCTGACAAAGTTCTCCTTCTACACGTCCGCCATGGAGCTCGGTCGCCACGCCCCCCCCCCCCCCCCACTATAACTTTTTTATTTATTGTTTTATTTTTAATTTTGTTTGCCAAAAATATGTAGCAGAATAAATATTGGCCCAAACCAATGAAGAAATTTGATTTTTTTGCATTTTTTT
Organism: Lithobates pipiens; assembly: GCF_037356315.1. Lineage (NCBI taxonomy): Eukaryota > Metazoa > Chordata > Amphibia > Anura > Ranidae > Lithobates > Lithobates pipiens. Next base: position 246,124,036 of record NW_027507785.1, read on the forward strand.
ATTGGATATGTTTTATAGCATAATGTAAAAAAAATGTTTTTCAAAATTGTCGGCCTTTTTTTATTTATTTTAATTTTTTTTTAATTCTGTTTATTATTTTCACATAACGTATACAATACAAACAGTGAACACCTCAACTGGATGCATCCATCCCAGCCAACCGGCCGCTAAACTATCTAACAGAGTTCTTCTAGCTGCCCTCCCACCCCCCAACTTCCCGCCCCCCCCCCCCCCCCGGGGTCACAGCTCGGCCTCCTACCGGAGTCTCCAGCTGTCCTGCATCACATTAACATGTCAACCCCTTCTTCATAAACCCAGTCTCCATACCTTCCAAGATGTATCCCACCAGTCATTATCTAACAGCGTGGCTTCTTCAGTACGTGCAGGCCCTGCACCCAGTTAACCATGTGTCTCCAGTCCGGCTCACCGAACTGTGGATCCGGAATTAAACCATGTGTGCCATACCTTGTCAAACTTCTTCATGCACCCCCTAGCTTCATATGTGGCCTTGTAATATGGTAGCATCGAGTTAACCAGGCCCTTCCAGAAGGAAATACTTGGAGCCCTGACTTTTTTCCAGTGCATCAATATGGCTTTCCTACCGTAGAATAGTAGCACATTCAGCATTGTGCGCATGGCACGTGACGGGACCACTTCCTCCACCAACCCTAGCAGGCACACCCGTACTGTTAATGGGACTGGCACTTGGATTAGATCAGATATACAAGAAACAACCTCCTCCCAAAATTCCTGCACCTGGGGACATCCCCAGAAGATGTGATCTGCATCTGCGGGAGCGTAGGAGCACCTCCAGCATTCCGCAGACACAGTCGGGTAGATCTTGTGTAATCTGGCTGGGGTATAGTAGCTCCTGTGCAGGAATTTGAACTGGATTAGCCTGTCCCATGCAGACACCAAGTGTCTAAATGGTTGGGTCCATAGGGAGTCCCAGCCCTCCCCCCTTACCTCCGGCACCTCCTCCGCCCATCTGTCCCTACATTTAACAATCGCTAAGGGTGTGGATGCGAACATTGCTTTGTAAGTTAGCGAGAGAGGTTTGGCCAAACTCTCACTTCGTAATAAAGTTTCAAGCGAGGAGGGCACCGACTCCGCCCTCACCACACAAAACTGAGCCTGAAAAGGCATGCCGGATCTGAAAATACCTAAACAAGTACCCATTGGGTAGGTCAAAAAAATAAAAACCACACTTGATGGAAAATTGCTAATTTTAAAGTCATTGCAAAAGACACAAAGAACCACTCTTTGTGCCTAGAGAAAAAGTACTATAACATATCTTCTAAAGTTCTGCTTTTAACTGTGTCACACATTTTCTGCTAAACATAATCCTCTTTTTCCTAAATATAATCATGAATGACAACTGAAAAGCATTACAATCCTATTGTAGAGTTTGCAGACAGAATCCGCTTGAATAGATTTCCTTAAAGCAGCATTCCACCCAAAAATGGAACTTCCACTTTAAGTGATGGTAACCCCTGACATGCCACATTTGGCATGTCATTTTTTCGGGGGGGGGGGGGGGGGTGCAGATACCCTCTTTTTAGAGGTATATAGCTCCCACTTCCTCCCGGCACCAGTAGTAAGTTCACCTCTCCCCCCTCCCTCCCTGCAATCTTCTGGGGCCCATCACAGAAGATTGTATGGCTCGCACAGTGCATGCCGGCGCTGTGGAGAGGAGGGGGAGAGGAGCGGGGCTTCGTATGCCCGCATCGCTGGACCCTGGGACAGGTGAGTATCTCATTATTAAAAGTCAGTAGCTACACTTTTTGTAGCTGCTGACTTTTTTTTTTTTTGGCGGAAGTCCGCTTTAAGTGAGAACTTTCAGTGAATTAGTAATAGAGATCTGCTGGAAACCTTTAGACTTTCCTTGTTGAGTTGTATTTTCCTCATTCCACAAACCGCAACCACAGTTGGACTTTCTGACAAGGGAATAAACCATGTTAGGCCTCATTCCCATGAGGCAGAACCGCTCAGCAGAGTCCGCCATCTCAGCAGGAGATCTCTCCGTTGATCTCCGCTGAGCTGGTGGATGACAGGTCTGTCTCTGCTCACTGAGCGGGGAGGGGCCTGTCAGAATGCCGCTGATTCCTATGGAGGGATCGGACGAAAGCAGACAGCATGTCCATTTTTATCAGATCTCATCCGATCTGATCTGCCAGGATGGATGCGAACGTATCGCCATACGTCTGATTTTAGTGGATCGGATCAGGTCGGATCAGCAGACATAGTAACCGCTGACATCCGTCGCTCCATAGACCTGCATGGAGCGTCCGTTCAGGTCTGTGTGAAAGGGGCCTTAATCTTGCTTTTACTTAGACTAGGAAATGTGTAGTCATTCATTAAGTAGGTTGGAATTTAGAAGTCTCAGTAATACAAATAATATCTTATTAAAATGACAATACTGTCATTTAAAACAATGGAAATTACACTGATGCTTGTGACACAGCACAATGGATGGTATTATTTCTATCTTAGCTGTTATGTGTAGTTATATTCACTCATGTGTAAACTGCCTGGGGACAATGGGTATGTACAGTACATATCTTTTTTACTTAACAGAGCTGTCCACCTCCATTGAACATCTAAATGCTAAAAAGGCAAAACATTTGATATATATATATATATATATATATATATATATATATATATATATTGTGAGGGGGTTCGCTCGGTAGCGGGTGTGTGTGACCCCCTGGATGGGTTCACAACACAAAGTCAGGCACAGCAGACAGCGGTGTAGGTGCAAAAAACAAAAGATCCGGTTTATTTAGGCTACATGCAGTGATACATATAACAGCCAAACAAAATAAAACAAGAAAATAAATCCTGGTCAGCTTGACCTCTAACTACACACGTAGACTCCCTGTCTAACAACTGGGTGCAGCCTTGTGCTGCCCCAGTCCCTGTCTCTATTGTAGGGGTTTGCCACACAGGCGTTAACTCACCGCACAGAACAGATCTCAGACTCCCCAGTCTATACACACAAAACTGGTTCCAGGATGGAGCATCTCCCTATGCATGCTGGGTTTTTTTTGTAGAGGCCTTAATGAGCCCACTTACTACAGCTGGGCTCATTAACTCTTCCCCTCTAATTGTAAAAGTCTGCATAAAGCCTGAATCTAGGACACACATATTTCCCATCCTGAATACAACCAGGTGATTTTACCTGCGTGCTGCCACATACCCCCCCCTCTTGTTTCAACCTTGGGGTTGTAACACAAGCAGCCAGACACACATGTATCCGAGACAAAGCATCCACATTCCCCATTTTAACACCAGGGCGATGCTTAACTGTAAAGTTAAATTCCTGTAGGGCCAGGAACCACCTATTTACCCTTCTATTGGTCTCCTTGTTTTGAGCCATCCACTTTAAAGGAGCGTGATCAGTCACCAGGTCAAATTGCCTACCTAGCAGATAGTACCGAAGGGAATCTAGAGCCCACTTCACTGCTAAACATTCCTTCTCAATCGTGGAGTAATTTACCTCATGGGACTTTAACTTCCTGCTGAGGTAAATGACTGGGTGCTCTTCCCCGTTCCAGAGCTGGGATAACACTGCTCCTAACCCAACGTCTGATGCATCAGTTTGTACAACAAAGTCCTTAGAGAAGTCTGGTGAGTACAACACTGGCTGGCTACATAAGGCTGTTTTTAAGGACTGAAATGCTTCCTCAGCCTCTGGGGACCATTTAACCATGACCGACTCTTTCCCTTTTGTCAGGTTGGTGAGGGGCACAGCCTGAGAAGCAAAATGGGGAATGAATCGTCGATAATAGCCAGCGATTCCCAGAAAGGCTCGTACCTGTTTCTTGCTGTTGGGACGTGGCCAACTCTGTATGGCCTCGACTTTATTGACTTGGGGTTTTATCACCCCCCTCCCAATAGTGTACCCAAGATATTTGGCCTCCTCCTGTCCAATGGTACACTTCTTTGGATTGGCCGTAAACCCAGCTTCCCGGATAGAGTCTAGGACTGCTTGTACTTTTGGCAAATGTGAGACCCAGTCTGTGCTATGGCATATTTCTGATGGGGCCTCAGAATCTTATCCATTTTCCGCTGGAATGTTGCCGGTGCATTCTGTAACCCAAACGGCATTCTCTTATATTGGAATGCCCCATCTGGGGTTACAAACGCAGTTTTCTCCTTGGCCGACTCGGCCAGGGGAATTTGCCAATACCCTTTGGTGAGATCAAGAGTTGTCATATATCGGGCTGTTCCCAGCCGGTCAATCAACTCATCTATACGCGGCATGGGGTAGGTGTCAAATTTTGTAACTTTATTTAATTGTCTAAAATCGTTACAAAACCGCCAGCTCCCATCAGGTTTGGGCACTAGTACAATAGGACTGGACCAGTCACTCTGGTTCCAGGATGGAGCATCTCCCTATGCATGCTGGGTTTTTTTTGTAGAGGCCTTAATGAGCCCACTTACTACAGCTGGGCTCATTAACTCTTCCCCTCTAATTGTAAAAGTCTGCATAAAGCCTGAATCTAGGACACACATATTTCCCATCCTGAATACAACCAGGTGATTTTACATGCGTGCTGCCACAATATATATAATATTTATATATTATCTTTTATTTTTTCGAAAAATGGGGATGGAAACTTCTTTCGACAATGGGGATGTTTGAGCATGATGGTCACTAGCGATGAGCTTCGAGTTCAAGTCGAACTCATGTTCGACTCGAACATTGCCTGTTTGCCTGTTCAGCGAACAGTAAACAATTTGGGGTGTTCGTGGCAAATTCGAAAAGCTGCAGAACACCCTGTGCAAGTCTATGGGAGAAATATAAAGTGCTAATTTTAAAAGCTAATATGCAAGTTATTGTCCTAAAAAGTGTTTGGGGACCTGGGTCCTGCCCCAGGGGACATGTATCAATGCAAAAAAAAGTTTTAAAAACTGCAATTTTTTCGGGAGCAGTGATTTTAATAATGCTTAAAGTGAAACAATAAAAGTGTAATATTCCTTTAAATTTCATACCTGGTGGGTGTCTATAGTATGCCTGTAAAAGGGAGCATGTTTCCCGTGCTTAGAAGTGTCCTTGCACAAAGTGTAATTTCTGCAGGAAAAAAAGTCATTTAAAATCACTCGCGGCTATAATGAATTATCGGCTCCCTGTAATACAGATAACAGTCATTGAAAGTCATTGATAAAAAAAAAAGCGTGGGGTTCCCCCAAATTCAATTACCAGGCCCTTCAGGTCTGGTATGGATTTTAAGGGGAACTCCATGCCAAATTAAAAAAAAAAAAATGGCGTGGAGTTCCCCCTAAAAATACGTACCAGACCCTTTAATACGATCACGCAACCTGGCAGGCCGCAGGAAAAGAGGGTGGACGAGAGAGCGCCCCCCCCTCCTGAACCGTACCAGGCCACATGCCCTCAACATTAGGAGGATGCTTTGGGGGTCTGTGACCCCTCAAAGCACCTTGTCCCCATGTTGATGAGGACAAGAGCCTCATCCCCACAACCCTGGCCGGTGGTTGTGGGGGACTGCGGGCGGAGGGGCTTATCAGAATCTGGAAGCCCCCTTTAACAAGGGGACCCCCAGATCCCACCCCCCCGTTTGAAATGGTAAGGGGGTACAAAAGTACCCCTACCATTTCACAAACACAGTGTAAAAGAAAGAAAGACACACACACCATTGAAAAAGTCCTTTATTAAAAATATATATTTTTTTAAAAGATTCAAGTGGGGATAATCCACTCTTGCTATCCAGCGACGGATGATCATCTCTCCGGAGTCCAGCGATGGTTGATCTGATCCAGCGACGGGTGATCTCTCCCTCCAGCGCACCGCAGTCCATCCATCCTCTGTCTCCACTGGTGGAGACACTGCGGGGATCCCGACAGCCTGACATTTCTTATATGAGGAGGGCGGGGCCACTCGTCACCTGACCCTGCCCCCCTCTGATGCAAGTGGGAAAGCCTGGCTTCCCCAATGACGTGGGTGACCCTGCCCCCCTCTGATGTAACGGAAACCTGCACTCTCATCCTGCACGTTTGTTCCAGGTTTACTATACCAAGCCTCAGAGCTTGCAGGTTTAAATATGGGTCAGCAATGGTAGCTCCCATACTTCCATTATTACAAATTACCTTTGACCTAGGTCATGGATATACTGACAGCAGAGGCGGCTCTAGACTTGGTGAGGCCTTAAGCACATCTTAGACATGAGGCCCCTCTTATGCCCTTAATGGTAAAAAAAAATTTAAGCGATAGAAATTAACTGTATAAATTGCATATATTAAGAGCCTTAAATCATATGAACTATTTATTCACAGTTTCTCTTCAATCAAATATCATTAAACATAGGGCATATTAGCAATGTGTTTAACCACTTTCAGACCGGACCATTTTGCTGGTAAATGACCAGAGGTCTTTTTACAATTTGGCACTGCGCTGCTTTAACTGGTAATTGCGCGGTCATGCAATGTTGTACCCAAACGAAATTTGCGTCCTTTTCTTCCCACAAATAGAGCTTTCTTTTAAAGGTATTTGACTGACTCTGCGATTTTTATTTTTTGCGATATAAACGTAAAAAGACCGCAAATTTTGAAAAAAAATGATATTTTCTACTTTTTGTTATTAGAAAAATCCAATAAACTCAATTTTAGTCATACATTTAGGCCAAAATGTATTCAGCCACATGTCTTTGGTAAAAAAAAAGTCAATAACTGTATATTTATTGGTTTGCGCAAACGTTGTCACATCTACAAACTAAGGTACGTTTTCTGGAATTTACGCAGCTTTTAGTTTATGACTTCCTATCTCATTTCTTGAGGTGCTAAAATGGCAGGGCAGTACAAAACCCCCCCAAATGACCCCATTTTGGAAAGTAGACACCCTAAGGAAATTGATAAGAGGCATGTTGAGCCCATTGAATATTTTATTTTTTTGCCGCAAGCGATTGAATAATGACAAAAAAATATATATATTTTTTTTTTTACACAAAGTTGTCACTAAATGATATATTGCTCACACATGCCATGGTTATATGTGGAATTGTACCCCAAAATACATTCTGCTGCTTCTCCTGAGTAGGGGGATACCACATGTGGTCGACTTTTTGGAAGCCTAGCCGCGTACGGGGCCCCGAAAGCCAAGCACCGCCTTCAGGATTTCTAAGGGCATACATATGTCATTTTACTCCTCACTACCTATCACAGTTTTGAAGGCCATAAAATGCCAAGATGGCACAAAACCCCCACAAATGACCCCATTTTAGAAAGTAGACAACCCAAGCTATTTGCTGAGAGGCATGTTGAGTCCATGGAATATTTTATATTTTGCCACAAGTTGCGGGAAAATTACAAACTTTTTTTTTTTTTTTTTCACAAAGTTGTCACTAAATGATATATTGCTCACACATGCCAGGGGCATATGTGAAATGACACCCCAAAATAAATTCTGCTGCTTCTCCTGAGTACGTAGGGGGGAGAGAAATAGGCTTGGCGCTATACCCTTTAAAATTTAAAAAAAAATAATTGAAATTTGAAACTTAGGTACACAATTAGCAAGAAATGTCCAGCGTGCTGGATAATAAAATGAAATGAATTTGAATAAATGTGTATGTGTCAGTAAGTGTCAACAAACAATTATTATATCCTTAAAGACCATAAGTGTCAAAAAAACTCATAAATTCATAAACCATAAATCAATTGTAACAGCATGCAGTATGCAAATGCAAATTATAAAGTGCAAGGTGCTGGTGAACAAATTGCAATCACTGGTGTTGTGACAGAACTATATGAGTGGGAAGTAGAGCTCAATAGTATAAAGATTAAAATATATAGATATGGAAATAAGAATATATATATATATATATATAAATAGTCTGTTTATCTGTTATACATATCGGGTCCTCACATAGTGCAACTATGGTAAAAGGTGCATATTAAATAATTAAATAAAGGTACAAAAAAGTGAAAAAATGTGGTAAAATTTTCTAGAAAAATATGGTGATATAAAAATGTAAGTAAAAATAAAAATAAAAATGAAAAATAAAAATAAAACGTAGAGGTAGGGATTAAGATAAAGATAGTAAATAATGTCCCAAAAAGATTGGTGTCCAAAAAAGAAAAAATGGTGATAAATTAGTGGAGTGTCCTCTGTGGGTGAAAGTGGAGTGAAGAGGGAAGGTGGCTTCAACTGTTACTCCCGGTGCTCTGTGACCACTTATGCAATTGCTCTCACCAGAGATATGACCCCTTCCGGGGTGGATCAGCCTTCACAGTATCAGCCACTGTGTTGCTCTCTGGCTTGCCTCTATTGCGGTTCTGGGAGACCCTTGTTCCTCCGTTCATATGCCCTGCTCGGTTATATGTAATGAATAAGAGGCATATCCATGGTGTAGTATGTTTTATAAAGATTCGTATTTATTATATAGGCAAAAAGTTACTCACAAACATCCGTTCGTATATGTGTTAAAAGGAAAGATCCCGTTCGGCTATCTCGCCGTCTAAGTTAGCGGTGTATGCTGTCTGGCCACGCCCTACACATTTCGTCATCAAAGACGTCCTCTGGAGCGGCCATCTGCATACACCTTTTCACATATATAGGGTGTAATGTGTCACCACACATGCGCGGAGAATCTCGCGGCCATTTTGATTGAGGGAATGCCCTCTATTGGTATTGTACTAGATGTATTAGGCTTTCTCCTGAGTACGGGGATACCACATGTGTGGGACTTTTTGGGAGCCTAGTCGCGTACGGGGCCCCGAAAATCAAGAACCGCCTTCAGGATTTCTAAGGGTGTAAATTTTTGATTTCACACCTCACTACCTATCACAGTTTTGAAGGCCATGAAATGCCAAAATAGCACGAAACCCCCCAAAATGACCCCATTTTGGAAAGTAGACACCCCAAGCTATTTGCCGAGAGGCATGGTGAGTATTTTGCAGCTCTCATTTGTTTTTGAAAATGAAGAAAAAAAAATAATGTATATTTTTTTTCTTTTTTTCAATTTTCAAAACTTTGTGACAAAAATGAAATGTCTGCAAAATACTAACCATACCTCTCGACAAATAGCTTAGGGTGTCTCCTTTCCAAAATGGGGTCACTTGGGGGGATTTTGTGCTATATGGGCATTCCATGGCCTCCGAAACTGTGATAGGCAGTGAGGAATGAAATCAAAAATTTACACCCTTAGAAATCCTGAAGGTGGTGCTTGGATTTTGGGGTACCGTACGCGGTTAGGCTCCCAAAAGGTTTTACACTTGTGGTATCCCCGTACTCAGGAGAAGCAACAGAATGTATTTTGGGGTGTAATTTTACATATAACCATGGCATGTTTGAGCAATATATCATTTAATGACAACTTTGTGCAAAAAAAAAAAAATAATAATAATAATGTATTTTTTCCACAACTTTTGTCAAAATATAAAATATTCCATGGACTCGACATGCCTCTCAGCAAATAGCTTGGGGTGTCTACTTTCTAAAATGGGGTAATTTGGGGAGGTTTTGAACTGTCCTGGCATTTTATGCACAACATTTAGAAGCTTATGTCACACATCACCCACTCTTCTAACCACTTGAAGAAAAAGCCCTTTCTGACACTTTTTGTTTACATGAAAAAAAATTTTTTTTTGCAAGAAAATTACTTTGAACCCCCAAACATGAAGTGTTTTTTTAAAGCAAAAGCCCTACCGATTAAAATGGTGGGTGTTTCATTTTTTTTTTTCACACGGTATTTGCGCAGCGATTTTTCAAACGCATTTTTTGGGGAAAAAACACACTTTTTTTTATTTTAATGCACTAAAAATCACTATATTGCCCAAATGTTTGATGAAATAAAAAATATGATCTTAGGCCGAGTACATGGATACCAAACATGACATGCTTTAAAATTGCGCAGAAACGCGCAGCGGCGACAAACTACGTACATTTTTAAAAGCCTTTAAATGCCTTTACAGGTGACCACTTTAGATTTACAGAGGAGGTCTACTGCTAAAATTAGTACCCTCAATCTGACCTTCGTGGTGATACCTCACATGCATGGTGCAATTGCTGTTTACATATGACACCAGACCAATGCTTGCGTTCGACGTTGCGCCTTAGCAGGGGGGGACAGGGGTGTTTTTTTATTTTATTTATTTTTTATTATTTATTTTGCTTTTTTTTTTTTTTTTTTAACTGTTCCTTTCATTTATATATATTTTTTTATGATTTTTATTGTTATCTCAGGGAATGTAAATATCCCCTATGATTGCAATAGGTAGTGACAGGTACTCTTTTTTGAAAAAATTAGGGTCTATCAGACCCTAGATCTCTCCTCTGTCCTCAAAGCATCTGACCACACCAAGATCGGTGTGATAAAATGCTTTCCCAATTTCCCAATGGCGCTGTTTACATCCCGCAAAATCTAAGTCATGAAATGCTCGTAGCTTCCGGTGTCTTAGGCCATAGAGATGATTGGAACCATTCTGGTCTCTGATCAGCTCTATGGTCAGCTGGTGGAACCACCGGCTGCATTCTCAGGTTCCATGTTGGGACAGGAGAGCCTGAGAAAACCATGGAAGATGGTGCGGGGGGGGGAACATTCCCTCCCACTGCTTGTAAAAGTAGTCTAGAGGCTAATTAGCTGCTAGGATTGCTTTTACATAAAAGCCGACCGCTGGCTGAAAAGAATGATACCAAGATGATACCTAAACCTGCAGGCATCATTCTGGTATAAGCACTCAAATTCCCGCAACATACCAGTATGTTGCTGGAACTGGTTGGGCATATATTGTAATTTTTTTTTCATGCAGCCTGTGGGCTGAACGAAAAAAAAATATTGATCGGTGGGTATGCCCACCATTAGATACCACCCTTCATCCACCCACTTTTAATGGTGGGCATACATGCACCATTTATATATGCCGAAGCATGGGGGCATCCTCCGCAAAAGGTAGGAGCAGATCGCTCATCCACCCCTTATGCCCCCATGCTTTGGCATATATGCTCTTTTTTAACTGTGGTGGTGAAATCACCCCCGACAGTGCTGGAGTCGCGGCTTTATGTATCGTGGGAGCAAACGCTGTTGCTGTCAAGATAAATAAATCCGCGCTGCAACTGAATGGCGTACCTGCTAAGCAAATGATGGTTAACAATAAAACAAAGTAACATTACAGTATAACAGTAAGACGTACCATACCTGCAAAGCAAATACAAAAAAAAAATAGCAAAAAATAACACATTTAACACAATCTGTGCCTAAAATATATATATGCCGAAGCATGGGGGCATCCTCCCGCAAAAGGTAGGAGCAGATCGCTCCTCCACCCCGTATGCCCCCATGCTTCGGCATATATGCTCTTTTTTAACTGTGGTGGTGAAATCACCTCCGACAGTGCTGGAGTCGCGGCTTTACGTATCGTGGGAGCAAACGCTGTTGCTGTCAAGATAAATAAATCCGCTCTGCAGCAGAATGGCGTACCTGCTAAGCAAATGATGGTTAACAATAAAACAAAGTAACATTACAGTATAACAGTAGGACTTACCATACCTGCAAAGCAAATACAAAAAAAATAGCAAAAAATAACACATTTAACACAATCTGTGTCTAAATTATATATATGCCGAAGCATGGGGGCATCCTCCCGCAAAAAAGTTATGCCGCGTACATACATTCAAACTTTTCCACGGGCAAGCCCTCCGTCGGAATTTTGACTGTATGTACGCGGCATTAGGAGCAAAATCGCTCCTCCACCCCTTATGCCCCCATGCTTCGGCATATATGCTCTTTTTTAACTGTGGTGGTGAAATCACCTCCGACAGCGCTGGAGTCGTGGCTTTACGTATCGTGGGAGCAAACGCTGTTGCTGTCAAGATAAATAAATCCACGCTACAGCTGAATGGCGTACCTGAAAACAAAAAATGGTTAACAATAAAACATTGCAGAATAGAATACAGTACAAAGGAGCAGAACAATAGAGAGAGAATAGAGAGAGAGAGAACAATAAAACGACAACTATTTTTGGTTTTTTTATTTTATATATTTTTTGGTTTTTTGGTTTTTTTACTTTTTTTTTTTTTAAACACTTTTTTATGTAACTTTAACACTTCTGTTGTAACGGTTCCAGCGGTTTGGGTCTCTCAAAATGCGATGGCATCTTGGGAGACCCTGTGAACGTGTGCCTAGCCTGTGCAATGCTGTACCCTACGCTAATACTCAACTAGTGAATGGTAGCGTTCAAAACATTCACCAATGCAAAGACCAGGATTGTCAGGACAGCGGGGACAATAATGACGGGTGTCACGCCTATATCCGCGCTTTCTGCAGACACGACATTTTCTTTGGGGGGCTCGTTGGGTAGGGGTACTCGGGATGACATAAGAATAATGCCTCTCATGCAGCCGGCTTACTGCATCTGGTAGGGGAACGTGAGGTGGAGCACTGTCTGGATACAGAAGGGCTCTGACGATATCCTCCTGGAATTTAAGGAAGGATCCAGTCCGTCCTGAAGCTTTGGGTAGTACATAAGCATTCAGTATAGCCAATTGGAATAAATAAACAGACACTTTTTTGTACCAGCGTCTGGCCTTACGGGCAACTAGATACGGCGCCAACAACTGGTCATTGAGGTCCACCCCTCCCATGTTAAGGTTATATTTGTGGACACAGAGGGGTTTCTCCACAATACCAGTCGCCGTAAGGAATTTGGACCGTCGTGTCTGCATGAAGGGAGGTAAGAACGAAAACATTCTTATTACCCCTCCACTTCATAGCGAGCAAATTATTACTGCGCAAGCAGCTCTCTCCCCCAGCCTAAGACGGAACTCTACAAGCCGCTGGGGAAAGCCCCGGCGATTAGGTCGCACGGTGCCACATGCTCCAATCTGCTGATCAAACAAGTGACTAAACAGTGGCACGCTTGTGTAATAATTGTCCACGTACAAGTGGTACCCCTTTCCGAATAAGGGTGACACCATGTCCCACACTATCTTGCCAGCGCTTCCTATGTAGTCAGGGCAGTTCTCCGGCTCTACGTGACTATCTTTACCCTCATAAACCATGAAACTACGTGTATAGCCTGTGGCCCTGTCACAGAGCTTATACATCTTGACCCCGTATCTGGAACGCTTGTTGGGGACGTATTGTTTGAATGACAAGCGACCAGAAAACGTAATCAGGGACTCATCAACGCAGACAACTTGATGGGGAGTAAACAAGTCTGCAAAACGTTGGTTGAAGTGGTTTATGAGGGGCCGAATTTTGTAGAGCCGATCGTATTCAGGGTCTCCACAAGGACGACAGAGTTCATTGTCGCTGAAGTGCATGAACCGCAAAATCATCTCGTATCGTGCCCTGGACATGGAAGCAGAGAACACGCGCATATGGTGAATTGGGTCAGTGGACCAATATGACCGCAACTCACTCTTTTTGGTTATGCCCATGTTGAGGGAGAGGCCCAGAAAGATTTTAAATTCGGAAACCATAACTGGTTTCCATTGTTTGGCAAGGACGGACTGGGGAATAGTGGCGATGTGTTGACCAGCGTACAAATTGGTTTGGTCCACAATAGATCTAAAGAGATCTTCGGTGAAAAACAGTGAGTAAAAGTCAAGTGTCGTAAAATCAACTGTTTCCACGTTAATGCCAGGTTGGCCAGTGAATGGGGGAAGTACGGGTTCTGCAGAAGATGTGGGCACCCAAATAGGATTGGCGAATTCTGCAGGAAGGGCACTATGGGTACGATGGGCCTGTCTTTGTCTTCTTCTTGGTGGCAGCGGGACACTACTTGTGCTTGCCACCTCGCCAGCTTGAACTGCACTTATGGGACTCGCCACGTCACCACGTGTTACTGCAGTGCTGGATGTAGGTCCAGGGTGTACTAGGCCGCTGGTGCTTGCCAGTTCACCAGAAGGATGAGCGGCTCTGCTCCATACGAGTGACCTGCGGTTTCTGCACCTGAACAACAGAATACATTCGGGATTGGGCACACCTGTCCTTAACAGGGACCTCATCTCCATCGTCAGAGCTATCTGTCATGGAGCCGATGTCCTCTACAGGATCGTATTCTGAGCCTGAATCTGACAGATGAGTGACGTCCTCTTCACTATCTGTCATACTCAGAAACGTGTAGGCCTCTTCACTAGTGTACCTTCGCTTTGCCATTTTGGGCTCTAAATTTAGGGGTACACTAGTGAGACTCACAGGTAAAAAAGCACCTAGCCTGTCAGCGACTGTTTCAAAACGCTACAAAAAAAACTGTTAGCGATCGCAGGGATCAAGCCTGACTCTGTGAACGCTGCAGTTATGTGTGTTGTGTTTTGTAAGTGACAGTGATCGATCGATACTGCACTTGGGTGGGCTGGGCTGGGCTTGGCGGAGGGGCTAAACGCAGGTGCTAGCAGGTATCTGGGCTGATCCCACTAACAATGCGTTTTGGGAAACCTAAAATGCTGGCAACGCTAATATAGATCTGATCAGATACTATATTACTAAGGGAGGTGTATGCTTTGCGCGTGGGTGTTAGCGGTACTGGCACTAACCTGACGCTGGGGCGACGCAGACCTTATCTGACCCTCAAACTTATATCACCCGCCGGGTGATCAGGGGGTTAAACCTTTATTAGGTAATAAATGGTGGGTGCCCTGAAACAAAAAAAAAATAACTAACCAACCAGCGTCACCTGTAACAGTTATATGGTGATCACTGGTGAAAGGGTTAACTGGGGGGCAATCAGGGGGCTATGCGGTAGTATATGGGGGTCCCTGACGCTATAAAAAGCTGCGGCGAACCTAAATACTTACCTGCCTAACTAGCGTCACCTGTGACACTAATACAGCGATCAGAAAAACGATCGCTTATTAGTGACACTGGCAACGGGGGGTGATCACGGGGTTAAACCTTTATTGGGGGGGTTAGGGGGGCACCCTAGAGCTAAAGGGGGCTAACCCTAACTGCCCTAACAGTTATTACAGTCACAAATGACACCAATGCAAAAAAAAAAAAAATGCAATTGGTGTCACTGTGACTGGGGGGGGGGGCAGGGGTGATTGGGGGGTGATTGGGGGGTGATCAGGGGGGTGAAAAGTGTGCCTGGCGTGTTCTACTGTAAGTGTAGTGTTGGGTGCAACTCACCGATCCTCTCTCCTCGGTGCCGGAACGAAAAAGACCGACACGAGGAGAGATTACATCACTTCCTCTGCCTGTGTTTACATTACAGGAGAGGAAGTGATGTCACGCTGCCATTTCATTCGTCGGGAGCGATCGCGAGGGGGTGGCCATGAATGAATGGCCGCCCCCTCATCCCGGATCGCTCCCGAACGATTACCGACCGCCGCAGGCACCAGGAGGGGGGGCCCGATCGGGCCCCCCACCCGCGGGAAGGCAGGGACGTACATGTACGCCCATATGCCTGCCCGTGCCATTCTGTCGACGTACATCGTCGTGCGGCGGTCGGGAAGTGGTTAAGTTATAGCAAAAGTGTCAAAAAACATATTTCTCCATTTGACATCAAGGTGAGGTTAATATAACCCAGCCAGCACAAAGTTCCCTCTTACATCATAGTCTGCAGGAGCACCTCTTACAGTGAAAGGGGAAATTTGATGCAAGGGGGAATGCTGCAGACTTTGGTGTAAAGGGGAACGCTGATGTAAGGGTGGGAAGGGGTACTGATATAAGGGGGAAACTTTATATCAGTGTCCCCTTTCCTTACTGTATTCACTCCCCCCTTACATCAGTGACAACTATCTTTGAGCGCCCAACAGTGCATTCTGGGAGGTGTAGTCTCTGCAGAGTGCAGGCACCAGCTGACTAGTGTGTGGTGTGGAGAACTACAACTTGGGAGAAAGCTAGGATGTCATTAGAGCCTGTTATTAGCTGCAGCTAATGAGATGTTCTCAGTGTGGAGGGAGTTACAGCTGGCTGGAATCTACATGGCTTTACCCCAGTGTGTGGCGGTCCACTTACTCCACCAGACCAGGGACACCCAGGGGAGTCTTTAATATTGCTTGGACCCTGGGCAAACATTTTTCTGGGCCCCCACCGCTAGCAATTTCACTCTCCAAAAAACAAACACACACATACACTTATCTAAAAACAACTTTAATAATGTAAACATAAACATCTGGTTCACACTCACTGATTGCTCCAGGCTCAATGATTGGTTGCTAGGGGTTACTGCACATCATTTCAGCTCACTGATTAGTTTCTGGAGGTTACTGCACATTATTAATGCTCATTGATTGGTTGCTATGGCTTACTGCTTATTACCCAGGGGGTGGGGTGGTAGGAAGCTGGCAGGGGGGTACAGGTGGGATGATGATGACGGGTTTGGGTGGTAGGAAGCTGGCAGAGGGGCACAGGTGGGATGAAAATAATGGGGATGGGGTGATAGGAAGCTGGCAGAGAGGTGCAGGTGGGAGGAAGATGATAGGGGGTGGTAGGAAGGTGGCAGAGGCATACCGTTGGGATGAAACTGAAGCCAAAATGGGCTGTTATAAAAAAAAGTTTCTTTGCTCTAGATTGTGTAAACCTATTCAATCCTGTTTACTGAGGAGCATGGAGAGATCCGCATTACTATATGAATTGGTCTGAAGCAAAAATCTACTTTTCAGTGAACTTTTCTGTGCATTTATTTCTGCCATATTTTTTTTTTTTCATTGTTACCTTTTTCTCTGTATATTATTATCTAATATGGCATCTAAACGGTAATGGCCACAAATACACCCACAGAAAACTGACACCACAAAACATTCCAGTTTGTCGGCTTATACTCCTGAGTCATATTTCTGTAACTGCTATCATCATATGGTTTATTGTAAACAGTTATTTTCCATTCCATTTTATTTTCCAAAACCCTGACAAACATGTATTTCATATTTTATTTTACATTTTAAATGGTTTTGGATTATTATCAAACATTACTAGCAACTGAAACAAAACGAAACATAAAGTGATACTAAAGACACATTGTTTAATTTACATTATCCCTTCTCTTTATAAACAGTATCCCACAAAAGTGAGTACACCCCTCACATTTTTGTAAATATTTTATTATATCTTTTCATGTGACAACACTGAAGAAATTACGCTTTGCTTTGTAAAGTAGTGAGTGTACAGCTTGTATAACAGTGTACATCTGCTGCCCCCTCAAAATAACTCAACACAAAACCATAGATGTCTAAATTGCTGGTAACAAAAGCAAAAGTGAGTACTGCAGTCAGCAGACACCTTGACCTGTACCACAAATTTGATGTGTCATTGGTCTCATTCATCGCCTTAGCTGTGGTCCCAAATAACCCATGAGGTGGTGAAAGGGGCAAACAAATTATTCGCAAGGAAACAATTTGGATAGAACGCCTAAATGCTATACATGCCCCTGTTATTAATGAGGCTCAGACGTATAAACCTTTTTATGATTTGTATAATTTTATGATTTAGAGCACCCAATGAATGTATATGTCTATATATAGAGCTGCGTTTGATTTGTGGTTCATGAATTTTATGTTTTTATGTTCTGTTTTTTATTCTATCAGGTCCGCCCATTTCCGTAGCCCTCTACTTGATATAAAATCTGTCAGTTGTGCTTGTCCAAAAAGGTTTTTGATATTTTATACTAATATTCTAACCTTAATAGTCTGACTGCATCCAGGGGACTCACTTTAATGTCTTCTGGTTAGGCGTCAGTTCTAGCTATGTTGAATACCAAAATAATTATGATCAAACTGTGTTTTATGAATTCTTAATTTTTTTTTTATATTTTCAGCTATGTACTTTGTTATTGTGAGCTGTCTATGTGTTTCCTGGTGTTTCCTCTCCCCTTGCGTCTTGTTGGTGGAATGGTGACCTTTCCAGTGCTATGTGGCCGCCCAGCGTCCTTGTGTGTGGGGCGTGACGCAGGGAGGATCAGTCAGAGGCATTCCCTCCTCCTGGTCCTTGTACGTCACTCCCTGGCATTCTCTTTCCCCTTGCCAAGCGTTGATATTCCACCATACTACACAGGCGCGGCTTCCATTTCTTTGATAGTCAATGTATATGCTACTGAAGAAACGTTTATGTGCACGCAACATGTAGAGCAGAGCAATTTACTTTGAACATCATTATACAGGATATCTGTCTTTGAACCATATTTCTGTACATATACACCATATGGAATGATTTATATTCATCCCTTTGTCTTCTTGTAGTCATATTTGGTTCTGAACGGCAGCGATACTGTATATTATGTACTGTATTATCAATGTTAGATTATGTCGTTTTTATGCAATTTACTAAAATAAAATTATATTTTTGTATCAAATATTTGTTCACTCTGCCTAAAAAGTCCAAGTCCCATTTTTTTTTTCTCTTGATATTCCAAATTTATAGAACATGGCACCTTATACTGTTGCTGTATCCACAGGACCACTCTGTGGCTTCATACAGATATTTTTTCTGCAATGTAGTTGAGCATCATGGGAAATGTAGTTGCAAAACATCTGGGGTGCCAAGGTTTTCCATCACTGGCCTAAGCTATAAGAATTTTGCCAAGACACTGAAACTGAGCTTCAGCACGGTGGCCAAGACCATACAGCGGTTTAACAAGACATGTTCCACTCAGAACAGGCCTTATCATGGTCAACCAAAAAAGTTGAGTGCACATGCTCAGCATCATATCCTGAGGTTGTCTTTGTAAAATAGACGTATGAGTGCTACCAGCATTGTTGCAGAAGTTGAAGGGGTGGGGAGTCAGCCTGTCAGTGCTCAGACTGTATGCCGCACACTGCATCAAATTGGTCTGCATGACTGTCTTCCCAGAAGGAAGCCTCTTCTAAAGATAATGCACAAGAAAGCCTGCAGTTTGCAGTAGACAAGCAGACTAAGGACATGGATTACTGGAAGCATGTCTTGTCGCTTGATGAGACCAAGGTAAACGCATTTGGTTCAGATGGTGTCAAGTGTGTGTGGCTCAACCAGGGGAGGAGTACAAAGACAAGTGTGTCTTGCCTACAATCAAGCATCGTGGTGGGAGTGTCATGGTCTGGGGATGCATGATTGCTGCCGGCACTGGGGGGCTACAGTTCATTGAGGGAACCATGAATGCCAACATGTACTGTGACATACTGAAGCAGAGCTTGAACCCCTCCCTTCAGAGACTGGGCCGCAGGGCAGTATTCCAACATGATAATGACCCCAAACCTCCAAGACAACCACTGCCTTGCTTAAGAAACTGAGGGTAAAGGTGATGGACTGGCCAAGCATGGCTCCAGACCTAAACCCTATTGAGCATCTGTGTGGCATGCTGAAACGGAAGGTGGAGGAGCGCAAGGTCTCTAACATTCCCCAGCTTTGTGATGTCGTCATGACGGAGTGGAAGAGGACTCCAGTGGCAACCTGTGAAGCTCTGGTGAACTCCATGCCCAGCTCTATTTTTGGGGAAAAAAGGACATACATTTTGTTTGGGTACAACGTTGTATGACAATTGTCAGTTAAAGAGATGCAGTGCTGAATCGCAAAAAAAGGGTCTGGACAGGAAGGGGGAAAATCCTTCTGGGGCTGAAGTGGTTATTTTGATAAAAAAAAAAAAAATCTAAGTTCTTTTTGTCCTAATGGATATACAGCTGTAGCAGGAGGAGCTTCTAGTTGTCCTCTGATGCTGGTTACATGTGCAAAATAAAAATAAAACTTTTAGATACGGAGTAAAAAAAATAATTGACCAATATGGTGGTGCTGCGCTGTCAAGTGCCAATACTAATAAATAAAGTCAAAAATAATAAATGAAATCAAAACAAAAATTGCTATGTGTCTCTACATACCAATGAAACCAAATGTGAATGAATAAACAAATAATGAAGTATGTAACTAAAATAACTGTATCAATATACACAGTGAGTGATAGCTGGTATATAAATAAATGCACACAGTAGGTGATAACTGGTGAACAAATCAGTCTGTAAACAATGTGACCACAACTATAAGTGGCAGTTGTGTATATATATATATATATATATATATATATATATATATATATATATATATAAACATACAGTGACTAGTGTAAATACAAATTCTAAAAAGTCCAAGTGCAAACAATACTGCAATCACTGAGCACCAAATGATATCACCTGTGATGTATTTCAGTTATCTTGCAAACCTGGCCTGTTAAGCCCCATACACACTATCATATTATCTGCTGAGTTTTTCCTTCAGATTTACCAAAACCATGTAGTAGAAGGGCCTGCCTGATTGCATACACATTGAAACTCCTAAGGTTTGTCCTCATATTATATGGTTTTGGTAAATCTGAAGGAAAAACTCAGCAGATAATCTGATAGTGTGTATGGGGCTTAAGTGGGCCCTGAGGACAGGGTTGATGACCACTGTGTTAGGTAATATAGAATGGAGGTGTCAGTCTATCTGCTATATATGCCAATGGCACTGTATATTCCTTTCTATTTTTTTATATGGTATGTTATAGTCCAGGATGATGGGTACTTGATCGGTATATGGTTCCCGAAGTTTATTTTTCTTGACTAATGCCATTCTGTCAATTTATGCTACTTCTGTTATTTTGTCTTCCTTGAATTCGTTATCATATCCTTTACTAATGAATCTGTGTCCTTTTTTGCAGCTTGTTCTGGGTAATCACCTATTTTAGTGCAGTTACATCTTAATCGCATAAGTTGGCCCTTAGGTATAGAGCCAATTATTGTGATGGTAGCTTTGCATAGGGAGATAGCTGTTTCGATCTACATTTCTGAAATTTGTTTTGGTAATTATCTTGTTATCTTCCTGTATAATTTCCAAATCTCCTTCACTGATGTGTGCTGATGTGGCTGCACTGATGGGGCATTGATAGACTACACTGATGAGGGGGCACTGATGAGATGGCACTAATATGCAGAACTGATGGGGACTGATATACGGCACCAATATGCAGCACTGATGGGCACTGAAAGCTGGCACTGAAAGGTGGCACTGATGGACATAGATAAGTGGCACTGATGGGCACTGATTAGTGGCACTGATGGGTGACAATGATGGGCACTGATGGGCAGCACTGATGAGCAGGCACTAATCGACATGGAAAGGCAGCACTGACAGGCATCACTGATGGGCACTGACAGGCATCACTGATGGGCACTGATTGGCATCACTGGGCACTGATTGGCACTACTGATAGGGATTGATTGGCCTTACTGCTGGGCACCGATGGGGCTGCACTGATAATCAGGGCACTGATGAACAGTGCCCCGATTATCTGTGCAGATATCCCCTGTGGGGAAATGCTGCTGATTGGCTCTCCTCTCCTCACATACTGTCAGTATGTGTTGATGAATGCCTATAACCAGCATTTCCTTGTTTACATTTGATCAGCTGTTATTGGACACATGGGTAAAGTGCCTCGTCATGGGCTCTTTACTAGAATCAGTGATGCTCTTTGTCCCAGGGATAGAGCACACCACCAACCACCATGCGAGTGGGGAGATATCATATGACATTGTCCCAGAACGAGAGTGCTCCTGCCCGTCATTTGACAATACGGCGGGTGAGAAGCAGTTATACTCTAACAATGAACGTCTCTTAATTAATCCGGTTTTGCTCTTACTGTTCTTATGGGAGCCATGCACTGTATAAATTTAGCTGGTTCTTGAGTAGGGATGAGCCGAACACCCCCCCGGTTCGGTTCACACCAGAACTTTCGAACGGACCCCAAATTCGAACGAACTTTAGAACCCCATTGACGTCTATGGGACTCGAACGTTTGAAATTAAAAGTGCTAATTTTAACGGCTAATATGCAAGATACTGTCCTAAAAAGGGTTTGGGGACCTGGCTCTTGCCCCAGGGGACATGGGTCAATGCCTAAAATGTTTTTAAAAATGGCCGTTTTGGCGGGAGCACTGATTTTAATGATGATTAAAGTGAAAAAAAAAAGTGAAATATTCCTTTAAATATGGTGCCTGGGGGGTGTCTGTAGTATGCCTGTGAAGTGCCACGTGTTTCACGTGTTTAGAACAGTCCCTGCACAAAATGACATTAAACAGAAATAACATCATTGAAAACTGCTTGCGGTTTTAATGTTATATCTGGTTCCTGCAATATGGTTGAAAACCATTGAGAAAAATGGCATGGGTAGCCCTCCCTGCCCATTACCAGCCCCTTTGGGTCTTGTACGCATATCAAGGGGAACCCTGTACCCATATTAAAAAAAGGAAATGCGTGTGGCCCCCAGGCCCTATATACTCAGAACAGCAGTATACAGGCGGTGCAAACAAGACAGGGACTGTGTAGGTTTGTTGTGTTAAGTTGAATCTGTTTGTAATTTTCAACTGGTACATTTTTAAAGTGTAGCTCCAGTCAAAAAAACTATTTTTAAGCTTTTTGGAAAACAAAGGGAAGGGTTATCACCCCTGTATAATTTGTTTTGTCGTCCATCTTTTTTCGTCTCACTTGCTGTTGTCTCCTTCCGTTTGCAAGTAGGAGATGTTTGTAAGTTGGATGTTTGAAAGTAGGGGCCTGCCCTATATGCTCTGAAGAAATGGCGGAACAAGGTGTTGGTTTTGCCACAACATTGTAAGCCCTCAAAGTGACTCTTGCTGGGCGCTGGAGAATTGTAATTACATGCCATTGTTGAACAGTGGTAGAAAAATTGACCTTTGGTGGTTGTGGTGCTGGTGCCACAACACTATAAGTCCTCACAGTTACTCTGGGTGGGCACAGGAACGGGCCCTCCTGTGAAATATTATATCAAGAATTGTAATTACATGTCCCTGTTAAACAGGGGCAGCAAAATTGGGCCTTAGGCACTGGTGCTGTTGCCACGACACTGCAACCTCTCCCATATACTCTAGTTTTATTGCAGGAATTAGCCCTGCTGCAAAGCATTGCATCAAAAATTGTACTTAAACGCCCCTGTTAAACAGGGGCAGAAAAATTGGGCCTTAGCCACTGGTGCTGGTGCCACGACACTGCAACCTCTCCCATATACTCTAGTTTTATTGCAGGAATTAGCCCTGTTGCAAAGCATTGCATCAAAAATTGTACTTAAACGCCCCTGTTAAACAGGGGCAGAAAAATTGGGCTAATGGCATCACCCAGAACCAGAAATGTTCTTCCAACATATCAGCGGAGGAGGAAGAGGATAGACAATCAACATAACAGGACAGTCACTCAGCATCAGCATAGGCAGTCTTGAAGGGATGTGATATTTCAAAAAAAATTATTCGGTTACATCAGCTTCAGGTGCTTGGTAGCTGTGGGTGATCCAAGACTGATTCATCTTGATGAACGTCAGTCGATCAACTGATTCGGTGGACAGGCGCACCCTGTGATCGGTAACAAAGCCACCAGCAGCACTGAAGGTGCGTTCTTAAAGAACGCTGGATGCAGGACAGGCCAGTAGCTCAATTGCATACTGTGCAAGCTCTGGCCAGTGATCCATCCTCAAGACCCAGTAAGCCAGAGGATTTTCGGTGGGAAAGGTGTCCAAGTCTGACCTTGCCCCTAGGTATTCCTGCACCATGTAAATCAGACGCTGGTGATGGTTGCTGGAACCGATCATACCTTGGGGCTGCGGACTAAAAAATTGTCTGAAAGCATCAGTCAGACGGCCACCTTCTCCACCGCTCCTTCTGACCGATGCCTCAGCAACACGTTGTCCAAGACCAGGAGTTTGTAACCTCCCAGTCTCTTGGAACGCGTTGCACAGACCTTTCTGCAAGGCCTCCCGGAGATGTCTCATCCTCTGCTCCCTCTGCGATGGCAAGATAAGGTCGGCAACCTTACCCTTGTACCGTGGATCAAGGAGAGTGGCCAGCCAGTAATGGTCCCTCTCCTTGATCCGAAGAATACGAGGATCCTTCCGCAGGCTTTGCAGGATCAGGGAGGCCATGCAGCGTAGGTTAGCTGAGGCATTCGGTCCGGAGTCCTCTGGGTCACTAAGGGCAACAGGATCCGCAGCTACCTCCTCCCAGCCACGTACAAGTCCACGTGTTTCTTGGGACTGTAAATCATCCCTACAAGACTGCTGCTGCTGCTGATGCTGAGTGCCAGCCTCCACCTCCATGCTGACAAAATCATCCTCCTCCTCCTTTTCCTCCTCCTCATCCTCTTCCTATGTGATGGGTGGCACAGCAGGAACACTGTCTGGATAAAGGGGGCCTTGAGAGGCAAGGAAGTCCTCCTCTTCCTGCCACTGTTCTGCCTCAAGTGCCCTGTCCATTATTCCACGCAGCGTATGCTCCAAGAGGTGGACAAGAGGTACAGTGTCACTGATGCATGCACTGTCACTGCTCACATTCCTTGTGGCCTCCTCAAACGGTGACAGGACAGTGCATGCATCCCTGATCATGCCCCACTGGCATGGGGAGAAAAAACCGAGCTCTCCTGACCCTGTCCTGGTGCCGTAGTCGCACAGGTACTCATTGATGGCCCTCTGCTGCGTGTGCAGCCGCTGCAGCATGGCCAACGTTGAGTTCCACCTGGTGGGCATGTCACATATAAGGCGGTTCTTGGGCAGGTTCAACTCCTTTTGGAGCTCAGACAGCTGAGCACAGGCATTAAATGATCGGCGGAAATGCACAAAGACTTTCCTGGCCTGCTTCAGTACATCCTGTAAGCCGGGGTACCTGCCCAAGAACCGCTGCACCACCAGGTTAAGGACGTGAGCTACACAGGGCACATGGGTTAGTTGTCCCTGTCGGAGGGCGGAGAGGAGGTTGGTGCCATTGTCACAAACCACCATTCCTGGCTTAAGCTGGCGTGGATTCACCCACCTCTCGGCCTGCCCCTGCAGAGCTGACAAAACATCCGCCCCAGTGTGGCTCCTGTCCCCCAAACAAACCAGCGCAAGCACGGCATGGCATCGTTTTGCCTGCGTACTTGCGTAGCCCCTGGAAGGCCTACGGAGCACCGCTGGTTCTGAGGACAGAGCACTGGAAGAGGCCATGGAGGAAGAAGAAGAGGAGGGGGTGGAGGAGAGAGGTGTGTCACAACCAATAGTAGCATTTTGGAGGCGTGGTGGCGGAACAACCTCCAACACTACTGCACCTTGTCCTGCATCCTTCCCAGCTGCCAGAAGAGTGACCCAATGGGCCGTGAAAGACAGGTAACGTCCCTGTCCATGCCTGCTGGACCATGAGTCAGCGGTAATATGCACCTTACTGCTGACTGCCCTATCCAGCGAGGCAAGGACATTGCCTTCCACATGCCGGTAGAGAGCCGGAATCGCCTTCCGTGAGAAAAAGTGGCGTTTGGGGACCTGCCACTGAGGAACCACACATTGTACAAACTCACGGAAGGGGGCCGAGTCTACCAACTGAAAAGGCAGCAGTTGAAGTGCTAGCAATTTAACCAAGCTAGCATTCAACCGCTGGGCATGTGGATGGCTGGGAGTGAACTTCTTTCGCCGGTCCAGCAGCTGGGGCAGGGACATTTGCCTGCTATAATCGGATGTGGGTGTACCGCTAGCAGAGTTCCCGGAAGGACTTGGCTGTGACACACCTAATTCTGCACCTTCATTCCTCTCAGAGCAGGTTTCAGAGAGGACTGAAGGTCTAGTTGGGTTGGAGATGCTAGCTGATGAGGAGCAAGGAGAGGTCCGCTTTGTTCTTTGGTGTGGGTCTTTGAGGTACGAGCAACGAGCTGCATGGCAGGTCAACAAATGTCTGGTCAAGCATGTGGTGCCCAAGCGGCTGATGTTTTGGCCACGCGAGATACGCTTGAGACATATGTTGAAAATAGCAGCAGTGCGATCTGATGCACTCGTCTCAAAAAAGGCCCACACCAAAGAACTTTTAGAATAACGCGCAGAGGCAGCGCCCTGCACAGGCGGAGCTCTGCGGTGTGATTCAGTCGGTGTGCTGCCCCTAAGCTGGCCCCCGGAGGGCATCCTGCCTCATTGGACATGTGCCTCCTCCTCCTCCTCCTCCTCCTCTCTCCTACCAGGCACCCATGTGGAGTCAGTGCCCTCATCATCCCCTCCCTCTTCATCGTTGTAGCAAACCTGGCAGTATGCTGCAGCTTGTGGAACATGACTGCCAGATTGCTGTCCTTCTTGAGCATCCCCTCTCTCTGCGCTCACGCTACTGCCTTCCTCTAGCTGAGTGTCATCATCAGAGCCCACAAAACACTGGGCATCCTCCTGGAGCATGTACCCAACACTGTGCTCAAAGAGTTCAAGAGACTCCTCAGGAGGATGTGGTGGGTCTAGGGAAGGAGTCACTGATGATGACATTGAGAGGAGGGAAGACGATGCGTTGGCAGCTGCTTTGCTAGTACCCTGAGACTGGGTGAGAGAGGATGAGGAGGATGAAGAGGGCTTGGTCATCCACTCTACCAAGTCGTTGGCATGTTGCGGTTCAACATGTCCAGCTGCCGAAAAGAAGGACAAGCGTGTCCCATGGCCACGTGCTGATAACAATGCACCGCGTCCACGACCAGCACTGTTGTCTCTAGACACAGAGCCTGCTTGCCCTCTTTTATCGGCTCGCGCCTGTCAGCCTCTCCTTGCTGGCCTTCCAGACATGGTATCAGCCTGAAGGGAGTTGGGTAAAACAGCAGTGTAATGGAGTCACACAACACCCACTAAGCCCTGCAGATGGCTCTATTAGAGAACAGCAATAAACGGTAGATACAGGTGTATATTGTGCTGGAGTCACACAACACCCACTAACTCCTGCAGATGCCTTGATTATAGAACACCAGAGATAAAGGGGTATACTGTAATTTAGTCACACAACACCCACTAAGCCCTGCAGATGCCTCTATTAGAGAACAGCAATAAAGGGTAGATGCAGGTGTATATTGTGCTGGAGGCACAAAAAACCCACTAACTCCTGCAGATGCCTTTTTTATATAACACCAGAGATAAAGGGGTATATACAGATGTATACTGTGCTGTGCTGGAGGCACACACAACTTCCAATAACTCCTGCAGATGGCAAGTGGGCTCAAATAGAGAATAGCTATGTAGGTGGATATAGCAGGGTGTACTGGGTACAGAGTACGCAGACAGCACGCACAAGCTCCTAACACTACTGACTGCAAGCTCTTGATAAAAGATAGATCACTAGCTATATATGTGAGGTGAATATAGCGGTGTATACTGCGGTCAGGGCACACAGACAACAACCACTACACAACAGCAAGATCGAAAATCGGCCGAAAACGATCGGTGTGTACTGTATTGAAGGTACACAGAACACCCACTAACTGCTTCAGACGCCAACACACTACACTAGGCCACCGAGCTGGCGGCCTTATATAGTGTGGGGCGTGTACTACACAGCCTGAGCTATGATTGGCCACAGGCATCCTGCCTGTGGCCAATCATGGCTCTCCTCGCTGCTGGCGCTGTGATTGGCCAAGCATGCGGGGTCACAGTGCATGCTTGGCCAATCATGAGCCAGAAATGCACTGTGATGACGCAGTGCATTGTGGGCCGTGAGCGCCACACGAATTTGGTGCAAACGGCCCATAACGTTCGGAATTCGCCGAACGGGCAAACAGCCGATGTTCGAGTCGAACGTATGTTCGACTCGAACACGAAGCTCATCCCTATTCTTGAGGAATAGACAGCAGGAGATTTGTCCATGGACTACAGATTAATTAGTCTTAATGTTGTGGAAATGTAGGAATAGTTGTGTAGCTTAGCAAAAGTCACTGGGCAGAGCTGACAACACTAGAAAAGGCTGTGTGCTGTCAGCCCACAACTGGGCTTAAGGGCTTAGTTCACCATTACAGAAAAAACTGTAAAAGAGACCTAATACCGTATCCCCTCTCTATCTCCCTGCTCCACCAGTTCAGGGAGTTGAAATCCTCTCTGCTCCCTCTTCTCCGCCCAGTGCTGTCAGGATGTACTAGGTGAATTTTGATTGGTCAGTGCCATCACATTGACTGTGGCAGCCCTGACAACTGAGGATGACTATAGGCAAGTATAGCAAGGACCAGGGGTGGAGGGTGGGGAGGGAGTCTGGTGTTAGGTCACCCTAAAGGCCCATACACATGATCAGACTTTTTGACAACAAACATGCAAATTAGCAGTTTTGAGGCAACATCCGACCGTGTGTACGCTCCATCGGACAAACTTTTTCGGTTTTCATTGGACTTTTGTTGGCTGTGCGAACGGACAAACTTTTCAGCAACAAAAGTCTGATGGAGCAAAGTCTGATCGTGTGTACAGAAAACCATAGGACTTTGTACAAAGTACAAACACGCATGCTCAGAAGCAATGCAAAAGATCAGACAACAATACAGAAGTTGACCAAAGGTGGCGGTAAAGAGCAGAAAAAACACGTTATTTGGTGAAAGTTGGCTGAAAAAGTCCTGCCGTGTGTATGCAATACAAGTTCACGGCCGACGCCTTTGTACAAAAATCCAAGGGAAAGTTTGTACAGAGACCTATCATGTGTATGAGGCTTTACAGTTTTTCTGAAAAGGCAAACTAAGCCTTTAAGAGCTGAGGCCATTTCTGGCAAATTAATATGTGTATTTGTATCAGTTCTCAGTTTAGAGACTCTGTTACTTTAACCTCTTTGCAGCAGCCATACGCAAATATGCAGCCTCTCAGTGCTTAGTCCTTAGCACCAAGGGGCTGCATATTTGCGTTAATTGCTGTGAATACACCTATGCCAAGAGTGCGTGTGCTGCTCTCTCGTCACCTAATGGAAAGCTCCCGATTGCTCATTGCGATCGGGGGTTTTGGATTGCATGACCACCGTGACAGCCAATCATGCCGGTCAAGTGATCTTAAGCTGCGTCACTTCTCCTGGCCTCATAAACCTCCTAAATGGCGATAAGAGGGTAAAGGTTCATTCACCTTAATGCCGCGTACACACGTAGCTGACTATCCGGCGGACTTAGTCCGGCGGACTTCCCACCGGACTGTCTGCCGGACTTTCCGAACCGGCTACTTGCCCACACACGGCACTTTTTCAGCGGACTAATACAGCGTACTAAGTCCGCCGGACTATCCGCCGTACTTTTGAAATGAACGGACTCGCCCACACACAGGCATCGCTGGCCCCGTCACCTGGTATGGACTTAAAGGGGAACCCCAACGCTGAAAAAATCGGCGTGGGGGTCCCCCCCAGGTCCACATCAGACCCTTTTCCGAGCACGCTACCCAGCCGGCCAGGAAAGGGGGGGACGAGCGAGCGCCCCCCCCTCCTGAGCCATACCAAACCGTGTGCCCTCAACATGGGGGGGTGCCTTGGGGAAGGGGGGCCGCGCGGCCCCCCCACCCCAAAGCACCTTGTCCCCATGTTGATGAGGACAAGGGCCTCTTCCCGACAACCCTGGCCGTTGGATGTCGGGGTCTGCAGGCGGGGGCTTATCGGAATCCGGGAGCCCCCTTTAATAAGGGGGCCCCTGGATACCGGCCCCCCACCCTATGTGAATGAGTATGGGGTAAAATGTACCCCTACCCATTCAAATGTAAAATAAAGTTAAAAAAAACAGGTCGGGGGTCTTCTAACCGGACTCCGCTATCTTCTGCTAGCTCTTTTGCTAGCGGAGGAGCCCGGCTTTCTTCTTTGCCACCGCCCTCTTCTTCCGACTTCGGGGGTCTTGTCCCCCTCTTCGGTTCTTCTTGCTGGGCCCGGTCTTCTGTCGCCGCTGTCGCCGTTTTCAACGTCTTCTGTTCTTCTCTTCTTCTCTTCAGATGTTGCCTCGTCGCATTCTCCGCTCGCAATGGCATGGACGCACGGCAAGGCACCCCCCCATGTTGAGGGCACGCGGCCTGGTACGGCTCAGGAGGGGGGACGCTCTCGTCCCCCCCCTTTTCTGGCCGGCCGGGTAGCATGCTCGGACAAGGGTCTGATGTGGACCTGGGGGGGACCCCTACACTGATTTTTTCGGCTTTGGGGTTCCCCTTTAAGTCCATACCAGGTGACGGGGCCAGCGACGCCTCCTTCGCTGGCCCTGGCTACCTGGAGACGCGCTCAAAATGAACTGACTTTTCTCAGGGCGGGAAAAGTCTGTTCATTTCAAAAGTACGGCGGACTGGCACTCACATGGCCGGATTGTCCGCCGAAATGCGAGTCCGGCGGGAAGATTGGAGTGCAAAAATACTTTCTAAGTCCGCCGTACTTTTGGGTAAAAAAAGTCCGCCGGAGGCTACACACGGGCGGATTGTCCGGCGGACTTGAGTTTCCCGGACTTTTCCATCAGATTGTTTGATCGTGTGTAAGCGGCATTAGAAGCATGTTAGGGTGTAACATGTAATATGCTCCTATATACCCACCTGAATGAACTGCAAGCACTGTTTTTCCCTTGCAGCAGACAGCTTGTAGTTCTCAATGAACTGCAAGGATGCTGGTAAGCATGGTGTGATCAAATCCGAGGCAGGTGCAGCACTTAGAACAATGGAATCTATATGCAAGCCTGCACTGCAATCCTTATTTGCACATGACAGTGAGCTTTGTTGTTTACAAGTTAAAAACAGTTTTTTTTGCTAACAAATTTGTTAGAACCTCAAACATTATCCTTTTTTTTCCTAACACCCTAGAGAATAAAATGGCGGTCGTTGCAATATTTTCTGTCACACCGTATTCGCACAGCGTTCTTACAAGCGCACTTTTTTTGGAAAAGTTAGTACAATACACTTTTAAAAGCGGAGGAAGTATCGTTTAATTAACATAGTTTCACTTCTGTAATCCTCAGCAGTAAGAATGACAACTGATCCACCCTTCTCCGCTTCGCAAATTATTATACCATTATTACATCTGAGTTTCATAAGTGCAGATCTTTCTGATTTATTTAAAATTATTTTTATTAAAGGTGGGAATGGCTGTCACTATTTCTTCAAGCTGAATAAGGTCCTTTTTCGACTAGTGCTTGAAATTTTTCAACCATGGTGCTTCTAAAATGCATATGGTTGAAATATTTGTTTCCTTTGTGTATGGTATCCTTATCTGTTCCGTACATTCCCCCTATAGATTCCGATTGTAGTCTCTCAGAGGTGGGCCTAGCAAGTAGGTCCTGGAAATTCAATGTACCTTCTGTATTAAAAACCCTATGAGAGACCACCGATGAATTGGATGAACTGGAAAAACTTTTCTAAGTCATATATTGCGAACAAATCTATTGACATTCAACAGCGTTTTAAATACATCAAAGTGAACAGAAGGGGCAAAGGAAACACATTTGAATAGTAGCAAAACCTCCTAAGCAGATAACGAAATACCTGGCAGGTTGACTACATTTTTTATATGTAGATTATTAGTGGTCATCTGTGTCAATCTTTCTTGCTCCTTGCTTGCTGAGGATTATTGGGCCTTTTTGGTATTACGTCTTCCTCTTCTTGTCTTTATTTTTTCTTGTGTGATCAGATTTTAAAGGCAGAGGAGGGATCTGGGGTCTTATATACCCTAGATCTCTCCATAAAGAGTAGCTGTCACATGTCTATTGCTGTCACAACAATGTTTACATGCCTTGTGACAGCAATAAAAGTGCTAAACATTTAAAGCGACAGGGCAAACATTTTTTTTAAAGTGCCCCTGTTCTCCCATGCTCGCATGAAAAGGTGAATGCACATGTCTGTCCTGCACGCAATGAAACAGGGATTGTCCCACGCATGTGAGGTATCACCACGACTGTCAGGTCATGGGCAGTAATTCTAGCACCAGACCTGTGTAAATCTAAAGCGGCAACTTGTAAATGCTTTTAAATGGTCCTTTATAGATAATAACACTTTAAAATATTACAGGTTTGGTATTTATTTACTTGGTGTAACATCATCTTTTATATTTTACAAAAATAAATTAAATTTAAAAAAATATATTTTTTCACAAAAAAGAAACTGTTGCTCAAATAGCGTGTGACATAAAAAAAGCCTCTACGTAATAAAAATATATAAAGTTTGGGGGTTCTAAGATTTTTTTTTTAGCAAAAAATATTGATTGTTACATGCAAACAAAAAGTGGCAGAAAAGGCCTGGGGGTCAAATGTTTAATGAAATGAAAAATGATGCAGGACATATTTAACCACTTTCAGACCGGACCATTTTGCTGGTAAATGACCAGAGGTCTTTTTACAATTTGGCACTGCGCTGCTTTAACTGGTAATTGCGCGGTCATGCAATGTTGTACCCAAACAAAATTTGCGTCCTTTTCTTCCCACAAATAGAGCTTTCTTTTGATGGTATTTGATTGCCTCTGCGATTTTTATTTTTTGCGATATAAATGGAAAAAGACCGCAAATTTTGAAAAAAAATGATATTTTCTACTTTTTGTTATTAGAAAAATCCAATAAATTCAATTTTAGTCATACATTTAGGCCAAAATGTATTCAGCCACATGTCTTTGGTAAAAAAAAAGTCAATAACTGTATATTTATTGGTTTGCGCAAAAGTTGTCACATCTACAAACTAAGGTACGTTTTCTGGAATTTATGCAGCTTTTAGTTTACGACTGCCTATCTCATTTCTTGAGGTGCTAAAATGGCAGGGCAGTACAAAACCCCCCCCAAATGACCCCATTTTGGAAAGTAGACCCCCTAAGAAAATTGATAAGTGGCATGTTGAGCCCATCGAATATTTTATTTTTTTGCCTCAAGCGATTGAATAATGACAAATTTTTTTTTTTTTTTACACAAAGTTGTCACTAAATGATATATTGCTCACACATGCTATGGGCATATGTGAAATGACACCCCAAAATAAATTCTGCTGCTTCTCCTGAGCACGGGGATACCACACGTGTGGGATTTTTTGGGAGCCTAGCCGCGTACGGGGCCCCGAAATCCAAGAACCGCCTTCAGGTTTTCTAAGGGCGTAAATATTTGACTTCACTCCTCACTACCTATTACAGTTTTGAAGGCCATAAAATGCCAAGATGGCACAAAACCCCCACAAATGACCCCATTTTAGAAAGTAGACACCCCAAGCTATTTGCTGAGAGGCATGTTGAGTCTATGGAATATTTTATATTTTGCCACAAGTTGCGGGAAAATTACAAACTTTTTTTTTTATTTATTTTTTTCACAAAGTTGTCACTAAATGATATATTGCTCACGCATGCCATGGGCATATGTGAAATGACACCCCAAAATAAATTCTGCTGCTTCTCCTGAGCACGGGGATACCACACGTGTGGGATTTTTTGGGAGCCTAGCCGCGTACGGGGCCCCGAAAGCCAAGAACCGCCTTCAGGTTTTCTAAGGGCGTAAATATTTGACTTCACTCCTCACTACCTATTACAGTTTTGAAGGCCATAAAATGCCAAGATGGCACAAAACCCCCACAAATGACCCCATTTTAGAAAGTAGACACCCCAAGCTATTTGCTGAGAGGCATGTTGAGTCCATGGAATATTTTATATTTTGCCACAAGTTGCGGGAAAATTACAAACTTTAATTTTTTTTTATTTTTTTTTCACAAAGTTGTCACTAAATGATATATTGCTCACACATGCCATGGACATATGTGAAATGACACCCCAAAATAAATTCTGCTGCTTCTCCTGAGAACGGGGATACCACATGTGTGGGATTTTTTGGGAGCCTAGCCGCGTACGGGGCCCCGAAAGCCAAGAACCGCCTTCAGGTTTTCTAAGGGCGTAAATATTTGACTTCACTCCTCACTACCTATTACAGTTTTGAAGGCCATAAAATGCCAAGGTGGCACAAAACCCCCACAAATGACCCCATTTTAGAAAGTAGACACCCCAAGCTATTTGCTGAGAGGCATGTTGAGTCCATGGAATATTTTATATTTTGCCACAAGTTGCGGGAAAATTACAAACTTTAATTTTTTTTTATTTTTTTTTCACAAAGTTGTCACTAAATGATATATTGCTCACACATGCCATGGGCATATGTGAAATGACACCCCAAAATAAATTCTGCTGCTTCTCCTGAGTACGGAGATACCACATGTGTGGGATTTTTTGGGAGCCTAGCCGCGTACGGGGCCCCGAAAGCCAAGAACCGCCTTCAGGTTTTCTAAGGGCGTAAATATTTGACTTCACTCCTCACTACCTATTACAGTTTTGAAGGCCATAAAATGCCAAGATGGCACAAAACCCCCACAAATGACCCCATTTTAGAAAGTAGACACCCCAAGCTATTTGCTGAGAGGCATGTTGAGTCCATGGAATATTTTATATTTTGCCACAAGTTGCGGGAAAATTACAAACTTTTTATTTTATTTATTTTTTTCACAAAGTTGTCACTAAATGATATATTGCTCACGCATGCCATGGGCATATGTGAAATGACACCCCAAAATAAATTCTGCTGCTTCTCCTGAGTACGGGGATACCACATATGTGGGACTTTTTGGGAGCCTAGCCGCGTACGGGGCCCCGAAAACCAAGCACCGCCTTCGGGCTTTCTAAGGGCGTTACAGTTTTGAAGGCCATAAAATGCCAAGATGGCACAAACCCCCCCCCCCCAAATGACCCCATTTTGGAAAGTAGACACCCCTAAATTTAGGGGTACACTAGTGAGACTAGGTAATAAATGGCGGGTGCCCTGAAACTATAAAAAAATAACTAACCAACCAGCGTCACCTGTAACCGTTATATGGTGATCACTGGTGAAAGGGTTAACTAGGGGGCAATCAGGGGGCTTTATGCGGTAGTATATGGGGGTCCCTGGCGCTATAAAAAGCTGCGGCGAACCTAAATACCTACCTGCCTAACTAGCGTCACCTGTGACACTAATACAGCGATCAGAAAAATGATCGCTTATTAGGCTGGGTTCACACTGGAGCGATGCAGGAACGCCACGAATCCGCGGCGGGTTCCCGCATCGCATGCCTCCCGGCGGCAGTTCACACTGCCCTATGCGAACTGCTGGGAGTGTCAGTGAAATGTTAATGACACCCCCAGATCAGTTTGCATATCGCAGTGCGATCTGCAAACTCGGATCGCATGGTGTGAACACCCATGCGATCCGATTCTGCTGCGGACCAAAAAAAGGGTCCCGTGCGAGTTTGCGGCGGGTGCGGTGGGTGCGACACGAATTCAGCCATACTATCTGTATGGCTGAACTCGAATCGCACAGAGATCGGATGTGATTTGCACTGCAGTGTGAATCACATCCGTTCTCAAACCGCTGCAATGTGAACCCAGCCTTAGTGACACTGGCGACGGGGGGTGATCACGGGGTTAAACCTTTATTGGGGGGGGTTAGGGGGGTACCTTAGAACTAAAGGGGGCTAACCCTAACTGCCCTAACAGTTATTACAGTCACAAATGACACCCGCCGGGTGATCAGGGGGTTAAACCTTTATTAGGTAATAAATGGCGGGTGCCCTGAAACTATAAAAAAATAGCTAACCAACCAGCGTCACCTGTAACAGTTATATGGTGATCACTGGTGAAAGGGTTAACTAGGGGGCAATCAGGGGGCTTTATGCGGTAGTATATGGGGGTCCCTGGCGCTATAAAAAGTTGCGGCGAACCTAAATACCTACCTGCCTAACTAGCGTCACCTGTGACACTAATACAGCGATCAGAAAAATGATCGCTTATTAGGCTGGGTTCACACTGGAGCGATGCGGGAACGCCACGAATCCGCGGCGGGTTCCCGCATCGCATGCCTCCCGGCGGCAGTTCACACTGCCCTATGCGAACTGCTGGGAGTGTCAGTGAAATGTTAATGACACCCCCAGATCAGTTCGCATATCGCAGTGCGATCTGCAAACTCGGATCGCATGGTGTGAACACCCATGCGATCCGATTCTGCTGCGGACCAAAAAAAGGGTCCCGTGCGAATTTGCGGCGGGTGCGGCTGGAATTCAGCCATACTATCTGTATGGCTGAACTCGAATCGCACAGAGATCGGATGTGATTTGCACTGCAGTGCGGTGCGAATCACATCCGTTCTCATAAACCGCTGCAATGTGAACCCAGCCTTAGTGACACTGGCGACGGGGGGTGATCACGGGGTTAAACCTTTATTGGGGGGGTTAGGGGGGCACATTAGAACTAAAGGGGGCTAACCCTAACTGCCCTAACAGTTATTACAGTCACAAATGACACCAATGCAAAAAAAAAAAGCAATTGGTGTCACTGTGACTGGGGGGGCAGGGGTAATTGGGGGGGTGATCGGGGGGTAAAGGGGGGTGTGAGTGTGCCTGGCATGTTCTACTGTATGTGTGGTGTGTTGGTGCAACTCACCGAACCTCTCTCCTCGGTGCCGGAACGAAAAATACCGACACGGAGGAGAGAATACATCACTTCCTCTCCTGTGTTTACATTACAGGAGAGGAAGTGATGTCACGAAGGATTTCCATTCGTCAAGAGCGATCGCGAGGGGGTGGCCATGAATGAATGGCCGCCCCCTCATCCCGGATCGCTCTCGAACGAATGCCGACCGCCGCAGGCACCGGGGGGGGGCCCGATCGGGCCCCCCACCCGCGGGCAGGCATAGACTTATATATACGCCCATATGACTGCCCGTGCCATTCTGCTGACGTATATCGTCGTGCGGCGGTCGGCAAGTGGTTAAAGAAAAACATACCTAAGAAACAGGATAAAAAAAGGTTTAAAAACACAAACTACATAAGTAGACTCCACCTTATCTTTGAAACATTAAATTCACACTCCATTCATTTGGTTTCAAGTGCTACATTTATACTGATATGGGTAGGGCAGCACAGTGGCTAATGCCCTGTACACATGGTCGGACATTCCGACGACAAAATTCGTCAGATTTTTTCAGACGGATTTTGGCCCAGATTTGTCATGCATACACACGGTCGCTCAAAGTTGTCGGAAAATCCGATCATTCAGAACGAGGTGATGTAAAACATGTACGATAGGACTATAAAAAGGCCAGTAACCAATAGCTTTCGTCTCGTAATTTATTCTGAGCATGCGTGGCACTTTGCCCGTCGGAATTGTCTAA
Organism: Lithobates pipiens; assembly: GCF_037356315.1. Classification (NCBI taxonomy): domain Eukaryota; kingdom Metazoa; phylum Chordata; class Amphibia; order Anura; family Ranidae; genus Lithobates; species Lithobates pipiens. Next base: position 246,160,823 of record NW_027507785.1, read on the forward strand.
ACACAATTGGAATTTAAACTATCGTATTTTGTTGTCAGAAAATTTTAGATTCAGCTCTCAAACTTTGTGTGTCGGAAATTCCAACAGAAAAAGTCAGATGGAGCCCACATACAATCGGATTTTCCGAAAACACGATCCGATCGCACATTTTCCGTCGGAAAGTCCGACCGTGTGTACAGGGCATAAGTGATTAGCATTTCTGCCTAGCAGCACTAGGTTTCCTGGTTCAAATCTCAACTATGACACTAAAAGCCTAGAGTTTCCATGTTCTCCCTGTGCCTATGTGTGTTTCCTACCACACTCCAAAGTCATGCTGGTAGGCTAATTGGCTCCCATCTAAATTGGCCATGATAGGTGTATGTATAAAAGTGAGTTATGTAACTTAGATTGTAAGCTCCTTGAGGACAGGGACTGATGTGAATGTATAATATACTGTATATGTAAAGAGCTGTGTAAATTCATGGGGCTTTATAAGCACTTATATTAAATAAAATATGAGTGTGTTCTGCTGCTTTGAAGAAGCACACAAAGGGGGTTATTTACAAAAGGCAAATCCACTTTGCACTGCAACGGCACTTGAAAGTGCAATCGCTATAAATCTAAGCCCTTGTACACATGGTCGGAGATTCCGACAACCAAATTCGTCGGAGTTATTCCGACTGATTAATTTTGGAAGAGGTCCGGAAGTGATGTTGCATACACACGGTCAGACCAAGTTGTCGGAAAATCCGATTGTACATAACGTGATGACGTTATTTCATTACGAGGGGACTATGTTCAGGCTAGTAGCCAATAGCTTTGGTCTAGGAATTTGATCTGAGCATGCGTGGCACTTTGTCCGTCCGAGTAGGCTACACATGATCGGAGTATGTCTGATCGGAGCATTTTGTCGGAAAATTTTACCGGCAAGTTGGAAAAGTTGGTCCATCGGATATTCCGACGGAAACAGTCCAATGCAGACCACACACAGTCGGAATATCCGACAAAACGGTCCGATAGGAAAGATTCCGACGGAATCTCCGACCGTGTGTACAAGGGCTAAGAGGTAGATCTGAAATGAGTGGAAGCTCTGCTGATTTTATCATCCAATCATGTGCAAGGTAAAATGCTGTTTTTTATTTTCCTTGCATGTCCCCCTTGGATTTACAGTGACTTTACTTCCAAGTGCACTTGCAGTGCAAAGTGGATTTTCCTTTAGTAAATAACCCACAAAGCCTACATTAGGGCCATTAAAGGGCTTTTATTCCCTTAAAGTATAATTAAAGGCAAAAGTTTTTTTTTTCATTTTGGATAGAGAAAATGAGGGTTATAACCCCTGTTTTTTTACTGTATGTTTCCCACTTTCTGTCTGTAGTCAAAACTGGAAGTGAGAGGAAAACTCTCCAAAGTGAGGGAATCTCTGGTAGCCACAAGGGTCACCAGAACTAGTGTCCCCATTGGAAGATTTCCCCTCTATTCCTTTTCTGTTGACACCCTAAAGTTTGGTATTTTCTTTTAATTTTGGTGTTAACAACAAACAGGACAAACAGAGCAGATCAATCTTCCTAAGCCCTTGTACACACGGTCGGAGATTCCGACAACCAAATCCGTTGGATTTTATCCGTCGGATTTTGTCAGACGGATTTTATCCGAAACTGTTGTATACACACGGTCGGACAAAGTTGTCAGAAAATCCGACGTGATGATGTTATTTTGTTACGATGGGACTATGTTCACGCTAGTAGCCAATAGCTTTGGTCTAGGACTTTGATCTGAGCATGCGGAATCTCCGACTGTGTGTACAAGGGCTAAGAGAGAGCCTGTCAGGTGTTTTAATCCTTCTCCACTCTATCCAAATGGTTAAAAAAAAGTTTGTACTTTAAGAACTGCTTCTCCCTCCGTAGAAGTCTATAGGAATATTAAAGTCAAAGCAGGCTAGATCAGGCCAAATGCTGGTCAGAAGGATATCAACTGCAGGTCAAATGTGCCTGCCATGAATTTATAATACTTTCAGAAGTGTCTCAAAATGTCAAGAGTATGCTACATTACTACTTGTCAAACCAATTATATCACGGAAATCATGCTAAAGTCAGAAATTGTATTCAGTTTAGCCCTTATTCAGTTTACTTTAATCTAATTTTCATACATATTGATTACGGACAGATTTGGAAAGATTATTACAGGACTTCTGCCCTCTCTTTATATTAGATTTATCTGCAAGACGTGGTTTCTGCATAGCCAATAATGCCACAGCCTTCGGTAACAAAGATGCTAGGGGGCAGCACACAGCATTTCGTGCAACATTTGCAGGAATTATATTACCTCAATAGTTGCTAGAAAACAACTGATACTATTAAAATTAGTAAATTAGTTGTGCTGTCCCTTTGAAAATACATCAAGTGACACAAATAAACAAATTCATGAAAACCACACCAAATTTGCTTCTAAATATGCAAAGTACAGCTATAGGAGGAACCTGAAAGGTGAATTGTAGGGAAAGGTGAAGTCCAACTGCACTTCCTTTTTGCTGCTAGATCTGAGTGGGTGTGTCAAGTAGAGGCCACCATGAGTTTCTCTTAGATTGTGTGCTCTAACAAGCAGGGCCCTCTGGTTCCTACTGTATTAAACTGTATTGTATTTGTACTGTCTTTACTTATATTGTAAAGCTCTGTATTAACTGTTGGCGCTATATTAATCCTGTATAGTAATAATGTGAAAAAAGGGCAGCTGGAGAGGCAGTGCCGGATTCCTGGAGTCAGATTTCAGTAATAGTGAGTAGGTTGATGGTATTGGAGGGAAAAATTCCAGTCATTCCAGAGGGCACAAAAGTGTGTGTGTGTGTGTGTGGGGGGGGGGGGGGGGGGCTGGCTTGTAGAAACAGGGGGATTAAAATGAGAGAGAGAGAGGATTGCGACTCTTGCCAGAGAAGGGAGACTGCCAGTTCCAGGGGTGAGAGTTAGATGGTAGAGGGCCAGGGATAGTGGCAATATTCCCAGAAGAGCAGTAAGAGGGTGAGGGAGTTGAGGTGGGAGTGGGATTTGTACAAGGGCAAATGGCCCGCTAATTTGGAAGTGGTAACCCTGTATGGGCTCAGAATGAGTAGGCGATGATAAGCACAGTGATATTGAGAGTACAAAAAATGGGATCTTTATATACAGCTTACCTGTAAAATCCTTTTCTTGAGAGTACATCACGGGACACAGGAGCTTCATTACATAGTGGGTTATATAGGCACCTCTGGTGATTGGACACTGGTTAACCCCAATTAAGGAGAAGTCCTCCCCTATATAACCCCTCCCATATGGGAGGCACCTCAGTTTTGTAGCAAAGCAATAAGAAACCACGTAAAACCCAAGAGGGGCGGGAGCCCTGTGTCCCGTGATGTACTCTCAAGAAAAGGATTTTACAGGTAAGCTGTATATAAAAATCCAATTTTCTTGATCATACATCACGGGACACAGGAGCTTCATTACATAGTGGGATGTCCCAAAGCAATGCTCAGATTGAGGGGAGGGAGACACAGATCATAATTATAGACAGCCAGGGACCGGAGGACCTAAACTGCAGCCTGCAGTACACTGCGCCCGAAGGCAATATCCTCTTGCCCTCTGACATCTACCTGATAGAATCTAGTGAATGTGTGGACTGATGACCAAGTTGCAGCCTTACAGATCTGAGCCAGGGAGGCCTGGCGATGCACTGCCCAAGAAGCACTTACAGCCCTAGTAGAGTGCGCTTTCACTCGAAAAGGAGGGATTTTCCCTTTAACACTATAGGCCTGAGAAATAACCTGTCTAATCCACCTTGAGAGAGTGGATTTTGACGCCACCTGGCCCTTCCTAGGGCCTTCCGGCAAAATAAACAAGCAATCAGTTTTCCTTATCTGAGCAGTTGCTTGAAGATATTAGACATGGGCGCCGTCAATAAATTTGTTTTGTTCCGTTCCGTACCGGTTCATGTTAGAATTAATTCGTACTTCGTATTTCGTGTCCGAAATTCAATTTCAATTCGTACGAAATACGTTTACTTGTACGAACGTTCTTTACCATGAATTTAAAGGAAAAAATATATACCTCAATATGACAATATGTCCAAATTTCGTTACTACGGAAACAACACGTGACTTGGTTGACCAATCAGAGGTTTTCTTCTGCTGCTGAGGCCTACAGGGCAGGCCCGATCATGTGACTTCCCTTTGTGGGTTAGTTAGTGTAGTGGAGCAGATCACAGGATTATTTGTCTGTGCATCTGAGCGAATATCTTTGCAATCCTTAGTTTTTCATTGTTCATTTTAGTTTATATCAGTTGTAGTTTGCAAGTGTATCATCTCTTAGTGTTTAGTTTCTGGTTTTATTCGTTTTTTGGTTGGTTTTGAGAGATCTTTTTTTTTTTCATTTCTTGTTTCATTTAGTTAATATTTTGTTATTTTCTGTTGGTATAATATTTTTTTTGTACATTTGGTGATTTTTGTGTTAGTTTGCTGCAATCAAAATCATATTTTTTTTTGTCTACATTTTTCTAATTTTAAAGGAAAAATTAGCAGCAAACAAGGCCAAAAAAGCAGTAAGAGTGCTGCTGGGAGAGGGAGAGCTATGAGCCGTGTATATGAGCAGCAGGTGGGACGTTCTGTCTCTGCGCCCTCTAAGCTCAGCTCACCTCCCATAAAGTTGAGGCGACTGGGAGTGAAGACTGCTGGTGGTAAAGAGCCTGGCAAACAGCAGAAATTTGCATGTCGCCAGCTGTTCCAGGATTTACCTCCTAGAACCAGCAGCACAATTCATAGCAAAAGTGGCGCTACCACCTCTGCCACTGCTGCTGGTAACATGCTGCCCATTGGTACCTTTTATGGAGGAGGGCAGGCCAAAGGGGTTCCCAGTGCACATACATTTGTGCAGCCAAAGCTGGAGATCCTGGCCATGCAGCAGGAAACATGTCAGGAGGCCGAGGCTCATGATGATGTCACCACCACCATTGCTGCCAGTGCCATCACCATCAGCACTACAGGGAGCTTGGCAGTGGTCAGCAAGGAGACAGAGTTTACTGCTTCTAATGATCACTGTTCCCTTGGCAATGTGAAAGAGGTGGAAGCAGGCTTTCCTGACATTGTTTTAGACAAATTAAATTTCCAGCCCTCTACCCATGTTGGCACCACCGACAGCCCAGAAAGTATCTCCCCTCAGTCCCCACTACTTTTTTCTCCTGAAAAGACCCCTGCCCAAGTGCTTTCTAAGCCTCCAGCATCAGAATGGGCCAATGCAACCATTAGACCTCAATCCATCACAGCACCCAATATACCTGGGATGTTCAGGTCTCTTCCTCCCGCTCCTGCTGAACCTCAGAAAGAGAGTGTGACCACTGCAGTGGAAGGTATTCCATCAGGCAGTGTCCGAGGTGGTGGCTGCCATTCCAGCATTTGGCAGCATTTTAAAAGAATTGGTGTTGGTCAGAAGGCCAAATGCAATCACTGTGGCAGGGAGGTCAGCCGGGGCCGAGACATAGAGCATCTCAGTAACAGTGGCATGAACCAGCACATGCGTGTGCACCACCATGCAGTGCTGTCAGGGGAGAAAAGTATCATGGCCACTCCTCCAAACACCAAAAGGGGAACCAATAGTGGCACCGCCACAGCCACCACCCCGCATCCAATCCATACCAGCCAGGCCACCCTGGAAGATTTTGGTGGCTTTCAGACTAAGGGTATGTCTCGGGCTCAGGTGCATAAAATAACACGCCTGATTGGCCAGCTCATTGCAGTTGGAGGAGCACCTTTAAACATGGTGGAAGGTGAACCCTTCAAGCAATTGATGCAGGCTGTTGCACCACAGTACTGTGTGCCATCATGTAAGACCTTCAGCCAAACTGTGGTGCCAGCCTTAAACAGGTCTTGTGTCGGGGTGCTCAAGGAGGAGATTGGAAGGGCAGGTGGACAGGCAGTGCACCTGACCACTGACCTGTGGAGTGCGTGTAGTGCCCAGCATGCCTTCCTGTCCCTGACGGCACATTGGTGGCAGGCCAAGGTGTCCCATGATGTAGTTCAAACATCTGGATCCTCGTCAGTAGTTGACAAACATGGGTACCGTTCCTTCCTCCTGTACGCTGAGGTGCTTGATGAAAAGCACACAGCGCGAAACATCCTGCAAGCCCTGCAGAAAATGTTGTTGCAGTGGTTTGGACAGGCAGACAGCAACTACCGGATTGGCTATGTTGTCACTGATGGAGGCAGCAACATGGTCAAGGCTGTAAGGGATGGCAGCTTTGTGGGTGTGCGCTGCTCAGCCCACCTTCTCCACCAGGTGGTAACTGACAGTTTTGGGTTGGTGGAGACCATTTCGGGCGGCGATGGAAGGCTGTCCAAAGTGGTGGACTCTTGTCGGAAGATGGCTGGCCACTTCCATCGGAGTGTGAGGGACAGCCACCTCCTCAGGGTGGAACAGAGGAAGGCAGGCCTTCCAGAACACGGCCTAAAACAGGATGTGGGGACTAGGTGGAATTCAACCCTAGCAATGCTGGAACGTATCCTTGAGCAGCAGAAGGCTCTCCATGCCATGGCCTGTGATCATAACATTGGCATAGAGAAACCTTTAGGCAGGGAGGACTGGGCCATAATCGGGCAGATTGTGGCAGTCCTCAAGCCTTTCCTCTCTGTCACAGAACACCTAAGCCGCGAGGATGCCAGCATTGGTCATGTGCTCCCACTCTTCAACCACCTTCAGAGCAAATTGGAGCGGTTCAAGTCGGCTGAGGAACCTTTGCCTGGTGGTGGCCCTCAACCTGATGTGTTGGCTCTGCTAAACACATTTCTGATGGAGTTGGGCAGGCGCACGCAGGAGTTGACCGCCTCTTGCCCAGAACTGATGCTGGCTGCCATGTGTGACCCTCGCATCAAGGGCAAAATGGCTGTGCAGTGTAGTGCTCTGACAACATGGCGGGGCAGACTAATCGACAGGGTGCGTCAGAGGGAAAGGCAGATGGTAAGTCTGGGAGAAGAGGAAGAGGAGGAAGAAGATATTGAAGACCCCCTCTCCCATGCATCATCTACATCTAGTGAAGTGAGCAGAGCTCCTGCCAGCGGAGCATCTTCTGTCTTGGCTGAGGCACTTGACACCCTAATGGGAACCTCCAGCATAGTGCACCCCAAGAAGCCCATATCAGCAAAGGAGGTTGTCATGTCCTATTTGTCAGCCCCACCAGTGCACCCCACCACTGATCCAATGTTTTTTTGGCAGGGGAAGAGCGAGGAGTGGCCTGCCCTCGCAGATATTGCCAAGGAGCTACTGTCCTGCCCTCCGACAAGTGTCCAGAGTGAGCGGGTGTTTTCTGTGACGGGAAACATCATGTCACCCCAAACAGTTGTCCCCCCAGCTAATGGAGCAGTTAGCATTTTTGAAAATCAATTTGCCAAAGCTGGGGTACCCCTCCCTCACTCTGAACATTCCTTGAACTGACTGTCTGCAGCAGAGATGGCCATTTGGTCTTAGTAGTTGGTCCCTGTCCCTCCTCCACACAATCCCTCCCCTCGCTTCTCATCTACCCCTATTTGCTTGTGACATCATCTGCGATGGACAAGAAGAGAGGAGGTGCCACCAGGGAGGAACAGAGAGAGAACTTATTACACACGCTTCCTGCGCTACTCTTCATGCTGGCTGGTAAACGTTGTGCCCTGATGTTCCCCAATGTGCCCTGATGTTCCCCAATGTGTCCCAATGTGCCCTGATGTGCCCCAATGTGCCCTGATGCTCCCCAATGTGTCCCAATGTGCTCCGATGTGCCCCAATGTGCTCCAATATGCCCTGATGGGCCCCAATGTGCCTTGATGTTCCCCAATGTGTCCCAATGTGCTCCAATATGCCCTGATGTGCCCCAATGTGCTCCAATATGCCCTGATGTGCCCCGATGTGCCCTGATGTGCCCCAATGTGCTCCAATATGCCCTGATGTGCCCCAATGTGCCCTGATGTGCTCCAATGTGCCCTGATGTGTCCCAATGTGCTCCAATGTGCCCTGATGTGCCCCAATGTGCCCTGATGTTCCCCAATGTGTCCAAATGTGCTCCAATATGCCCTGATGTGCCCCAATGTGCTCCAATATGCCCTGATGTGCCCCGATGTGCCCTGATGTGCCCCAATGTGCTCCAATATGCCCTGATGTGCCCCAATGTGCCCTGATGCTCCCCAATGTGTCCCAATGTGCTCCAATATGCCCTGATGTGCCCGATGTGCCCCAATGTGCTCCAATATGCCCTGATGTGCCCCAATGTGCCCTGATGTTCCCCAATGTACCCTGATGTGCCCCAATGTGCCCTGTTGTTCCCCAAAGTGTCCCAATGTGCTGCAATATGCCCTGATGTGCCCGATGTGCCCCAATGTGCTCCAATATGCCCTGATGTGCCCCAATGTGCCCTGATGTTCCCCAATGTGTCCCAATGTGCTCCAATATGCCCTGATGTGCCCCAATGTGCTCCAATATGCCCTGATGTGCCCCAATGTGCCCTGATGTGCCCCAATGTGCTCCAATATGCCCTGATGTGCCCCAATGTGCCCTGATGTGTTCCAATGTGCCCTGATGTGCCCCAATGTGTCCTGATGTTCCCCAATGTGTCCCAATGTGCTCCAATATGCCCTGATGTGCCTCAATGTGCTCCAATATGCCCTGATGTGCCCCGATGTGCCCTGATGTGCCCCAATATGCCCTGATGTGCCCCGATGTGCCCTGATGTGCCCCTGATGTGCTCCAATATGCCCTGATGTGCCCCAATGTGCCCTGATGCTCCTTAATGTGCCCCAATGTGCTCCAATATGCACTGATGTGCCCGATGTGCCCCAATGTGCTCCAATATGCCCTGATGGGCCCCAATGTGCCATGATGTTCCCCAATGTGTCCCAATGTGCTCCAATATGCCCTGATGTGCCCCAATGTGCTCCAATATGCCCTGATGTGCCCCGATGTGCCCTGATGTGCCCCAATGTGCTCCAATATGCCCTGATGCGCCCCAATGTGCCCTGATGTGCTCCAATGTGCCCTGATGTGCTCCAATGTGCCCTGATGTGCCCCCACCATTCTTCTAATTTACACATATGACTGCTAGAACAGTTAAAAAGACATTTAGGGAAATTGATCAAGCTTGAAGCGAACAGAATCTGGAGCAGTTGCCCATGGCAACCAATCAGCTTCTCTTCAGTTTGTTCCGTTAAGATTTGAAAATACAAGAGAGAAGCGGATTGTCTGCCATGCATCGCTGGTCCAGTTTTCACCTGATCACCCCACACTGCTTGGGGTCACCGGGGATGTGCGGAGAGCACATGCTTGGTAACACCAAACAATTTCCAGTGACCCCGCACATCCCCGCTGACCCCGTACAGTGCGGGGGATAAAAACTAAAGCAGCTGTGCATTGCAGCCATGTGCTCATTATGAGGGGCTCCCACCATCCCTGTGCTGTGCTGACTTCCTCCTGGGGCTGTACCCCTGCTATGCTCAGTATGTCAGCACAGGAATGGTGGAAACACCTCATAATGAGCACAGCAGAGGTACAGCCCCAGGAGGAAGTCAGCATAGCACAAGGATGGTGGGAGCCCCTCATAATAAGCAAAATGACTGAGTCGTCGATGCGACGACAACTGATCCGAAATTCGTAAACAAAAGTTCGTATTGCGTACAAAATTCGGACGCATGGCAATTCGTATTCCGGATCCTCCCGAATTTGTGATTCGTACGAAACTAATCGCACATGTCTAGAAGATATATACTGATTGCTCTAACCACATCCAAAGTGTGCAAAGATTCTTCTTCTGCGGACTGTGGGTCCGGAAAAAAGGATGGTAGGATTACATCTTGATTCAAATGGAATCCCGAAACCACCTTAGGTAGAAAGGACCTGTTGGGACTCATGACCACCCGGTCCTTATGAATAATTAGATACGGCTCCTTGCTGGAAAGAGCTGCTAGCTCTGATACTCTTCTAGCCGTGGATATGGCTACCAAGAAAACCAATTTTTTAGTCAGGAGAACTAATGAAGCCAGTTGCAAAGGTTCAAATGGTTGCCCCTGCAAAGCCGAGAGAACCAAATTCAGATCCCATGGGCATACCAGAGGTTTGACTGGCGGTCTTATCTGCATGGCCCCCTGGATGAAAGCCCGCACCAGGGAATGCGATGCAAGTGGCTTCTGAAAAAACACTGACAGGGCCGAAATCTGCACTTTGATAGTGCTTATGCCCAAATTCATTTCTAGGCCTGACTGGAGAAAGGCCAAGATCCTGCTAATGACATACTTTCTAGGATGCCATTTCCTGAGTTCACACCAGGAAACATATGCCCTCCAGATTTTGTAATAAATAAGCCTGGAGGCCGGCTTTCTGGCATTGACCAGAGTGGAAAGGACTGGCCCCGAAAGGCCACGGTCTCTCGGAATGTGGGTCTCAGCAGCCAAACCGTCAAATTCAGACTGTGTAAAGCAGGATGGTAAATTGGACCCTGTGAGAGCAGATCTGGCCGGAGAGGGAGGATCCATGGCCTGCCTACTGCCACCAACTTCATGATCTCTGCGTACCACAGTCGCCTGGGCCAAGCCGGGGCCACCAAAAGGACCGATTTTGTCTCCCTCTTGACTCTTCCCAGGAACCGCAACAGAAGCGGGCTTAGGGGGAAGGCATAGATCAGATTGTACTGATCCCAGGGAACTGTCAGAGCATCTGAACCCTGAGCAAGTGTATCTCTTGTCCTTGACACAAAATTGTCCAGTTTCCTGTTGAACCTGGATGCAAACAGATCTACGTCTGGAGTACCCCACCTGTGACATATGTTCCGAAACACGTCGGTGTGCAGAGCCCATTCTCCTGGGCACAACTGCTGGTGGCTCAGAAAATCCGCCTGCCAATTTTCCACTCCTGGAATGAAGACTGCAGAAAGACACGGAATATGCTTTTCTGCCCAGACAAGTATGCGATTCACCTCTTTTTGCGCAACCAGACTCCTGGTACCGCCCTGGTGATTGATATAAGCCACTGCTGTGGCATTGTCGGACTGAACCCGAACAGGGAGACCTCGTAGTCTGTAAGACCACTTTATGAGAGCCATATAAACTGCCCGGATCTCCAAGACATTTATGGGCAAGAGCTTCTTGATCGCAGACCATTTCCCCTGCGAGCACGTCTCCTCCAACACTGCTCCCCAGCCTGTCAGGCTGGCATCTGTCGTGATAATCTTCCATGGAAGAGGAAGAAAAGTTTTGCCCTTCAGCAAATTCTTGGTTTGTAACCACCAGACGAGACTCTTGCGTGTCCCTAGGGATAGACGCATAGGAAGATCCAAGGATTGGGGATTCCTGTTCCAAGCCGCAAGGATGCATCTTTGCAGAGGCCTTGAGTGGAACTGGGCGAATGGGACGGCCTCGAAGGAGGCAACCATTTTCCCTAACAGTCTCATGCACAATCGAATGGGGGAAGATCTCCTGCCCAGAATTAGGCACACCAGATACCAATGGCCAAGGCTTTTGGCCTTGGAAGAAACACCTTGCCCTGAGCGGTGTTGATGATCATACCCAGGTATTCCAACCTGGTGGCAGGCTGTAAGGACAACTTTTCTAGGTTTATAATCCAACCTAGGCGTTCCAGGTGTTCTAGCGTTCTGGTAACGCTGTGGTTCAGCAACGCTACTGTTTTCTCCATGAGAAGCAAATTGTCTAGATAAGCCATGATGGCTATACCCTGAGCTCTTAGGTTTGCCAAGAGAGGGTCCAGAATCTTTGTGAAGACTCGAGGGGCCGTAGCAAGCCCGAACGGCAAGGCCACAAATTGAAAATGGCACTGCTCTACCGCGAACCTTAGATATTTTTGGTGTGCAGGAAAAATTGGCACATGGAGCTATGCATCCTTGATGTCTCTTGATGCCATAAACTCTCCCCCTTGCAGGGAGGAGACCACAGTGTGGATTGACTGCATTCGGAAGGACCGGATGCGTAAAAACCGGTTCAGATCCTTCAGATCTAGGATAGGTCTGACACTTCCATTTGGCTTCGGAACGGTGAAGAGATTCGAGTAAAACCCTGAACCCTGTTCTTTTGGGTCCACTTCTACTATCACCCCCCTGGGATAGTAAGTGATATAAGGCCAGAAATAGCGGTTTTTGTTTTACTGGATCCCTGGGGATCCTTGACCTTAGAAAGCGAGAAGGTGGAATCTCCTGAAACTCTAGCCTGTAGCCCAGAGATACCGAAGAGATCACCCACTTGTCCCGGATCTCTTCCCACCAGGCTCCTGCAAACTACAGGAGCCTTCCCCCCACTCGGCCGAGCGGGGGCACCCCTTCACAAGGAAGCTTTTGGGCTCTGCTTGGCAGGCTTTTGCCCCCAAGTCTTTTTCTGCCCCTGGGCCCGGCCCTGAGCCTTTCCTGTAGAGGAGGGTTGAGACGGCCGTCGCCACTGCTTAGAGCTTGATGCTGCGGGAGAGAGAGAACGCCTAAATGAAGGACGTTTGCTCCTTTTGACTGGAAGGAGAGTAGATTTACCCCCTGAAATTTTTTGGATGAATTTATCTAATTCTTCTCCAAACAAACGTTCCCCTTTAAACGGGAACCCAATCAAATGCTTCTTGCATGACAGCTCAGCTGCCCAATTCTTTAGCCATAGGGCCCTTCGCATGTGTACCAACAGGAGAGACAAACGTGATAGTTGTTGGACAGAATCCAAAATTGCATCAATCATGAAACACAGAATATGAGGTATTTCTGCATAATTCTCTACTTCCTCACTGGGAAGGAGCCCAAGCATCTGCTTACCCTGTTCCTTGAGGAACTGACACAACCCCACGGCTGCGACTGTAGGTTGCACTACAGCGCCAGTCATGGAAAAGGAGGCTTTTAATAAGGTTTCCAGCTTCTTATCAGTTGGATCTTTAAATACCTGCGCATTATCCAAGGGACAAGTCAGGTTTTTATTCACGCAAGAAACAGCCGCATCAACAGATGGGACCCCCCATTTCTTGGTGAAACTTTCCTCCAGAGGATAATGCATAGAAAACCTTTATTTTATAATCCTCATACAACAATTTATCCATTAAGGGATGAATTGGGAAGGAATAGGCAGTCTGTGGGGCTTTCCTGACTCCCAGGGAAGAAACAGAGGACGTAGCGACTTCAGCAGCAGGCATTCTGAATGTGGTACGCACCAATTCAGTATAATACCGCACCTGTTTTCTGAGCGCCTGGGAGGAGGGGACTCTCTCCTCTTCCTCTGATTCCTCCGACTGCTCTTGATCCCTGTCCCAAGACAGGGATCTCTCCTCATTGTCAGAAGAATCATCTGAGAGAGGAATCTCAGCAGAGGGAGGGGATCTACCCCTTTTCCTGCTATCTTTCATGGAAGCAGAAAACAAATTCATTATTCTCCCTTCAAAACCCTCCAATGTAGCCCTAAGGGAGTGCTCAGTGATGTATACCGGGGCTGAGACATTAGGAGAGGCTGCAAAACCTGACAGGGGCACTGACTCGTCCTGAGAGGCTGGCTCCAGTCTTGCAGGGGGGGATGGTAACTTACAGGCATTTTTAGAACCCCTGGACCTAGGCGGTGATTTACCAGTGCTCTTGTTACCTCCCCCTGAGACCCTCTTACGAGGAAACATAGTCCTAAGCTACAAAGCAGAGGTACTAGTACAAAGTGCAATCACTGTTGTGCTTAAAGTCTCACAATAAATATATATGCTTAAACTGCACAACCTGATGCTGAGTAGGTGTCTAAGGTTTGCCTGGATCCAACCCCCTGGGATGCTTACTGCCCACAGCTCCTGTGTCTCCACTTACAGCCCCTTGACGCTCTGTGCTTTTTAAAACTGCCGCCTGGCGCCTGCGCAGTACAGCGCCGTGCACACTGACGTGCATGGCTCACAACCACACCCCCCCCCTCCTCCATTAGGCCAGGAGCGCGCACGAGGACCGCGGAATCTAGGGGGGAAAGGGAAACTCCATCGGAGCTGAGTGGCACTTCACACAAAAAATGGCCATGCCTAACCAGTCGTTCCCAAGAGTTGTACCAAATTTATACTTGGATAGTGTGGGGAAGGTTTAGACAATTAATCAATTAAGGAATCATAAAAAGACACATTGTGAAAGTGGAGGTTTTCTTTTTTTTCTTTTTTTTTTTGTGGAGTGGCGATTTTCTGCCCTAAACAAATTGCAAATCAGAATGGAGAAAACCAGCTAAGGCCGCGTACACACGGGCGGACTGTTCGCCCAACTTTGTCCGTCAAACAGTTTCGGCAAACAGTCCGCTCAAAATTAGCATGGACGGACATGGCCACACACGACGAACGAACAGTTTGCTGAAACCGTGCGCGATGACGTGAACGGCACGTACGACGGGACGAAAAATACGACGTCCTATACACTGCATTATAACTTTCGGCGTGAAAATCCTTTCTGAGCATGCGCGCAACTTTGTTTGACGAACAAGCCTACACACGAGCGGACTGTTCGCTGAAACAAGGTTTCAGCGGACAGTTTTACGGAATTTCCGAAAAACCTTGTTCGTCAAACTGTCCGCTGAAACTGTCCGCTGAAAGCCCACACACGAGCGGACTGTCCGCCCAAACACTGTTCAGCGGACAAAGTTGGGCGAACAGTCCGCCCGTGTGTACGCGGCCTAAGGCTAGATGTTTGATCGTGGGCAAGGCACAATGAAAATAAGTCAAAAATAAGAAAATAAGGGTCCGTGCTAACTCTACTATACAGAAAACCTCATATTAAATAACAGAGAAATCAGATTGTGGTAAATTTAGAAGTTTCAAGGACAAGTGCAATGTTTGTTAATAATATTTGCAGCTCATTGATTCATGTCATGTATTGTTTGGAATTGCTATTTTGCTCAATTTAGTGGATTATAATTAAAAGAGGGTGTGGAAAAATTTGCTATACAGGAGAGAGAATTTCTCCAAATTCCCTGTATTGTTGCAAAAGCCTACGCATTCATTCATGTGATTTTTTCTAAGAAAGAAAAGTATTTCAGCTGTTCTTACTTTTCATCGTTCCCATTAAAGCGGAGTTCCAACGTCCAATCAAATTATTTTTTTTCTAAATTCCTAAGTTCATATAATGTCCCACTCACTTGTTTTTTCAAAATTACCCCCTGTGTGGAACTCCGCTTTAGTTTGTAGCTTTAACCACTTCAGCCCTGGAAGAATTTGCCCCCTTTCTGACCAGAGCACTTTTTGCGATTTGGCACTGCGTCCCTTTTTCACTGACAATTGCATGTCGTATGACGTGGCTCCCAAACAAAATTGATGTCCTTTTTTTCCCACAAATGGAGCTTTCTTTTGGTGGTATTTGATCACCCCTGCCATTTTTATTTATTGCACTATAAACAAAAAAAGAGCGTCAATTTTGAAAAAAACGCCTTTTTTACTTTTTGCTATAATAAATATCCCCTAAAAATATATAAAAAATAGTTTTTTCCCTCAGTTTAGGCCGATACATATTTTTGGTGAAAACAGTCGCAATAAGTGATTATTGCTTGGTTTGCGCAAAAGTTATAGTGTTTACAGGATAGGGGATACTTTTATGGCATTTTTATTAATCATTTTTTTTATGGCAGAGATCAGCGATTTTTATCATGACTGCGACATTATGGCGGACATTTTTGACATTTATACAGCAATCAGTGCTATACAAATACACTGATTCCTGTGTAAATGACACTGGCAGTGCAGGGGTTAACCACTAGGTGCCAGTGTAGGGGTTAATTGTGTCCTAGGGGCATGTTTCTAACTGTGGGGGGCGTGGCTGTGTGTGACACGTCACTAATCTCTGCTCCGATCACAGAGAGCAGAGATCAGTGACAGTGTCGCTAGGCAGAACAGGGAGATGCTTGTTTACATTAGCATCTCCCCGTTCTTCCTCCCCGCGAGGCAATCGCGAGTATCCCCACGGCGATCAAGTCCACAGGACCCACAACCCAACTTATGGAGCTTGCCGGTGGGTGCACGCCCGCTGGCCGCCTCTTAAAGGGCACCATAGAGGTAGGTGATTCTGCCTGTACGAGCCCTTATGCTGACGTATATCGGCGTGAGATGGTCTGCAAGTTGTTAATTTCACATATGGTTATAGGCCATCTGTAATAGTTATTGTTTGGTGAGCTTGATGCTAAGTGAACGAGGCATCTTTCCTATTCAGTAGCTATAAAAGATACCCATTTTTTGAAGTTTGACATAGGCAATGGTTGATTTGTTATCGGAATTTATGTCCATACTTCAATATCAATATTCATGCTGTAATTTACCTTATTGTATTCTCTTATAAACACATTTGATTTACTCAATTCAAAATGATTGAAACTAAAAAAAGATACATTCACTTTCACTGTTTTGCTCTGCTGAAATGTCAAATTTGCAAAACAATTACTGTATGAGTGTTGTGCATGAATCACTAAAATAGCTTAGTGCCATGCTGGTTATTTCTCTTCAGGTCAAAGACTGATAGTGTTTTCAGATTACTACTAAAGGTTAAAATTACACGGTTAGGCAAACCTATCTCAGCACATATTGTTCTATGTGCTTCTTGACTATTATTGCACACAGTGTAACAGTGTTTTCATTTATGCGGCACCCAGCCTAAAAGTAAAATGACGTGGATGATCCAAATCTCATATTACTGAGTGATTAAACTACTTGTTAGCTATTATATCCCTTGTAGCAGATTCAATTACAAATGAGGTTAATGACAACAAGAAAATAAATGACTCAGCTCCACAAGAATAAAACCACCCATGAAGTTTAGCTTGAAACAGATCATGCTTTTCATTTTGACGTTTTGTAAAGTAAAAAGTGCTGCCTAAAGCTGACACTACAAGATGCCTGGTATAATAACCTTTATTACCCAGAAAATCTACTTTTGTGCACCAATCAAATTTGGTTTCTATAGCCTGACATAAAGGCTGAGCCCACCCGCTTCCATTCCAGTGGTCAATGAGGGTGTTTCAGTGGCCAGCAGGGGCAGACTGACTATTCGGGCACACGGGCACTGCCCGAGGGCCCCATCAGGTTTGCCAGCCTCAAAAAAACCAGGGACAGTATGTAAAAATCTGTGTTTTAAAAAAAAAAAATCCCACGATTATAGCTGCCCGGCCTCTCCAGTACCTTTGTGTGTATGTGAATTCTGCGTGTGTATATTGTGTGTCTGTGTGTGTATAGTGTATGTCTGTGTGTGTGTGTATACTGCGTAGCCCCATAATCTATTGCCTGGGGGCCCCATAATCTTCTATTGCCCGAGGGCCCCATAATCTCCTATTGCCGGGGGGCCATTTTTTGCAATACGGCACTGCAATACTTTAACTGACAATTGCACTGTCATGAGATGCTGTGCCCAACAAAATGTATGTCCTTTTTTCACACAAATAGAGCTTTCTTTTGGTGGTATTTGATCACCTGTGCATTTTTTAGTTTTTGCGCTATCAACAAAAAAGGACTGACAATTGTGAAAAAAAAACAATATTTTTTACTTTCTGCTATAAAACATATCCAATAAAAAAATGTAATTTCTTCATCAATTTAGGTCAATATGTATTCTGCTTAATATTTTTGGTTAAAAAAAATCCCAATCGTATATATTGATTGGTTTGCAAAAAAGTTATAGCGTCTATGAACTATAGGATGTTTTTTTTTTTTTACAAGTAATGGCGGAAAAGAGCGACATTCTGACAATAAATTATACTTTGGACACTTTTTGGGGACCATTGACACAAATCAACACTAAAAGATATGCACTGTCTTCTACTAATGACACTGGCTGGGAAGGGGTTAACATCAGGTGTGATCAAAGGGTTAACTGTGTGCCTAGCTAGTGTTTCTGTGTACTATGGTAGGTGCTTTTACTAGGGGAACACAGGATCCACGCCTTCCCTACTTACAGATTGGCAATCCACCTTGATTGCATAGGCAGACTGCCATTCTGCCTGTGTAACAAATGATTGGCCGGTACCGGTGGACATTGAATTTGCGGTACCCGCTGACCGTCTCCCACTGTGTATAATCACAGTGGTATTGAGAGTCCTGCAAAAAGGGTGTGTGGTCTAAACTAAATAGTGGGCGTGGCTTACAGGGGGTGTGGTTAGAGTCTGAGATGAAAGAGGGATGGGGGAGAGGGAAGAGAGGGATGGAGGGAGAGAGAAAGAAAGAGATAGGGTGGGAAGAAGGAGAGGGAAGGAAAGAAAGAGGGATGGAGGGCGATAGAAAGGGAGAGAGAAAGAAAGAGAAAGAGATAGGGAGAGAAGAAGACCACCAGATGCAGCATGGCTCACTTGTCACCACAGATGCAGCGCTCACTTGTGACCACAGATACAGCGCTCACTTGTCACCACAGATACAACGCTCACTTGTCACCACAGATACAGTGTGTCACTTTTCACCCCAGATACAGCGTGTTACTTTTCACCATGGATGCAGCTTGTCGGTTGTCACCATAGATGCCACGCTCACTTGACACCACAGATACAGCGTGTCACTTGTCACCACAGATACAGCGTGTCACTTGTCACCACAGATGCAGCACTCACTTGTCACCACAGATACAGAGTGTCACTTGACACCACAGATACAGCGCTCACTTGTCACCACAGATACAGCGGGTCACTTAACACCACAGATACAGTGTGTCACTTTTCAGCACAGTTGCAACGCTCACTTGGTCACCACAGATACAGTGAACTTGTCACCGCAGATACAGCGTGTCACTGTATATAGCTGGTTGCTAAAGAGCAGACTTGGAAGCTGGCCGCCTCGTCCTTAACAACCGATGAGCCATCAGCTGTCAGGGGGTCTCCCCTCTGACAGATGAATGTAAAAAAATAACTGCCTAAAAAATTTGAGAAAAAAATGGCCTGAGCTTTGCTCCAAAGCAGCCCCCCCCCCCCACATTGAGGGCATGAGGCCTGGTATGGTTCAGGAGGGGGAAGGCACTCACTCGTCCCCTCCCTTTCCTGACTTGCTGGGCTGCATGCTCAGATAAGGGCCTGGTATGGATCTGGGAGGGACCCCACACCGTTTTTTTTCACAAAAGTTTTTGCCGCCAATTATTTTTTTTACATTTGGCTGTCACTGTCAGCACGAAACCTTGCAGACAGCTGATGACTCATCGGTTGTTAAGGATGCAGCAGCCATCTTCCTGGCCTGCTTCTTAGCAACCAGCTATATGCAGTGTTTTTAAAGGAAAAAACCACACACAAAATGCAAAATGCATGAAGACTGCATGCAAAAACACATAAAAAACACGGGTTTAAAAACACAAAACACACCGCAAAACGCACCTAAAAAAAGCATCAACTACATAGATGTGAACCTAGCTTGACATAGCCAAAAGGATGCAGTTTCAATGTTTAGAATGTGTAGAAACTGTTCAAAAATAGAGGACTTTTTGGAAGAGTCTTGGAGCCTTTCAGAGAGATTTAAAATGATATGATATTCCAATAAAAAACAGTAAAGTATTTAAAAGAGCTAAAATTTTAATGAGAGGAGTTACTAAATTAGAACAAAAGGCAGAACTTTTTTCATTTTGGATACCCCGTGGTTTAAAATATACTGTATAGGGAAGCTTTTTACCCAATGGCGCCTCTATTTCTTACTGAGACCCTTGGGGACGCCGGGCCGCCCGCTGTCCCTTCCTTGTCCTGTTTCTTCCCTGTGCTTCCTTGCACTTTTTCTGTACTCCACTTTTCCTTGTCTCTATTTCTCTCTCTGTTTTTCTTTTTCTCTGTGGCTGGTTGACTTTATTAGTCTTTTTATGTTTTCATTTGTACTTAAACTATAGTAGGGTATAACTTCTTTGAATGGTTTCTGCTCCCCAGTTCTGGGGATGATTAACCCTACTTGGGGACCTCCTCTCAGTGGGACTCCCTTTACGGTTTACCCTTGATCCAAAGTGGCTATTTTCTACTAAAGCGATCTGTTGGTATTAATGGATCCTGGATGTTTTCATTTGGTTTATTATGAATCATTCGTTGGCCTCGTACTGCAAGTGTTGCCTGTATATCTATGTTATAGTGACTCTCTACTGTGCGACCTTCTGTACTTGTGTATTGTTACTTTTTTTTATATATTAATAAAAATATTTGAAAAGAAAATATACTGTATAGGGAAAACTAAGAAAAGTTTGAGAGTTCAGATAGAACATATAAAGGATTATTTGTACAGGGAATGAAAAATTCCAGTGGTCATACGTTTTGAGTTCTCACATAACAAGTCCACGAAAGGGATGGGAAATTTTGGTGTTTAATTTTACTGCGTTTTACTGCAGAAACAAAGTGTTTTGATTAATCAGTGCTTAAGGCCGCGTACACACGCGGGGACTGTTCGCTCAACTTTGTTCGTCAAACAGTTTCAGCGGACAGTCCGCTCAAAATTAGCATGGACGGACTTGGCCACACACGACGAACGAACAGTCCGCTGAAACCGTGCGCGATGACGTGAACGACACGTACGACGGGACTAGAAAACGACGTCCTATACACTGCAATGCAAACTTCGGCGTGTAAATCCTTTCTGAGCATGCGCGGAACTTAGTTTGACGAACAAGCCTACACACGAGGGGACTGTTCGCTGAAACAAAGTTTCAGCGGACAGTTTTTCGGAAATTCCGAAAAACTTTGTTCAGCAGACTGTTCGCTGAAACTGTCCGCTGAAAGCCCACACACGAGCGGACTGTCCGCCAAAACACTGTTCAGCGGACAAAGTTGAGCGAACAGTCCCCGCGTGTGTACGCGGCCTTACTCTTCATCCAAAGCAACTGAATCAGAAATTGAAATTGTGTATGTTCCATTAAGCTTTGAAAAGTAAAATAAAAGCTGTAATGAATAGCTTGGAAGACTGCAACATTTAGTTAAGATATGGAGGTTATATGATGTGTAAGTTCACCCTGCCCACAGTTTAAAGCTTAAATAACTTTTGACGCATGCGCTGGGAGGCATCCAATGAAGATTAAAAATGTAATCAAAATTAGTTAATGCAGTTTGGCTTCTGGGTTCCCCATGCCAGGAGGGGGTGGCAGTATGATGCTGCAATTTGTCTGCACTTGAGTAGTTTGAAATGGAGCACAGATATATGAAGTTTGAATATAACAGAACTGCATATCTTATTAATTCCTTTTATGTGGTCTCCAGGTAAGTACAAGGGGTGGCTGAAAATTTAAGGAGCAATTTGGCATACTGTCTTGCTTGACCATATCAACCACATAGGTTGGGTTGGATGTTTGGTCGAAATCCCAAACTTTTGGGATGTTTGGTGTAAATACTGTCCACAGCAGAAGCTTACTGCCAAGTTGGTTTTATCAATGAAATCTCTGACCGTTCCTTGGTGAATAGCGAAAAGTGAGGCACAAACTCAACACGGTACATTGTCATATCCAGAACAGTTCTCAAAACAGTGAAGATGGTAGCCACTCTATTCCACCAAATGGCAGAGCTGCATAGTTCCAAGATACTGTTGTCCCCTAGCAAGAGGACAAGTTTTAATCTGTGAGATTACAGTGTTTGGACACCATTAGCACCAAAACATTGTGTGATGGTAACATAAAATATACAATTCTTCACCAGGTTCAATCCAATCCACCAAAATTGGTGTAAAATACTAACAACTACATACAAAGCCATCCACAACTCTGCCACCAGCTACATCACTAGCTTAGTCTCTAAATACCAACCTACTCGTCCTCTTCGTTCCTCTCAAGACCTCCTGCTCTCTAGCTCCCTCATCACCTCCTCCCATACTCACCTCCAGGACTTTTCCAAAGCCTCTCCAATCCTATGGAATGCCCTACCCCAATCTGTCCGCCTATCTCCTACTTTATTAGCTTTTAGACGATCCCTGAAAACACTTCTCTTCAGAGAAGCCTACCCCACCCACACCTAACTGTATTTTCATTTTCTCCATCAGCTCATCCCCCCCACAGTTAATACCTTTTGTTTCAACTTGACCCTCCCTTCTAAATTGTAAGCTCTAACGAGCAGGGCCCTCTGATCCCTCCTGTATTGATTTGTATTGTAAGTGTACTGTCTACCCTCTTATTGTAAAGCACTGCGCAAACTGTTGGCGCTATATAAATCCTGAATAATAATAATCAGATTTAAAAATGGCACTGTTTACATCCAAGAAAACGGGATGTGACAAAATACTCTCTTTCGGTTTCCTATACCATAGAGATGATTCGGGATGCTCTAGTCCCGGATCACCTCTATGGTAAGTTGGCAGAGCTGCTGGCTTTAGTGCTTGGCTAAACAGAAGGTGAGGAAAAGTGATCCCAAGAAAATTAGGTATAATGCTCGACCTCAAATGGTAATGTAACAACTCTACTTTATTTAAGGACTATTGTATAAAAATGAAAAACACAGACACATACATGTCATAACACACCTCCACCCGGCACCATAAATAACAACGTTGTTATATATAAAAACATAAAACAGAGCCCAGACTCTATCGCAGTAAAATTAAAATGAAACCATAAATAGCAAAATGATTGTCACAATCACTTTAGGGTCACCAGCCAGTATACCTTTCCCCACAGGGAGCTTTTATGGTGAAGAATTGCACAACGTACAATAGAAGGCTTTTGGATGGTGAAAGAAAATCACAATTTTTTTACTCAACTCTCTTGTTGTTCCACCTACATACTGGGGCCCACAGGGGCATTTAAGTATGTAGGTAACATGGGTTCTCCTATAGGAAATTAACAATTTTCATTTCCTTTCATATATTCTTCTACTACTATTAGATTGTAAAAGCATCTTTTTCCTTTCCATACTTCTGCTAGTTTTACACTTTATACATATTCTGGCACAGATAAAATACCTTCAATCATCTTACCCTAAAAGCAATCAGGTTGGGTCCCCGTATGCAGCATTGGACAAACTCTTTGTATTCCACCTTATCTTCATGTGTCCGATTTAACGGAATTCTCTCTGAGCCTTTCCTCATTAGAAACAGGACCTGTTGCGGCTGCCCACTCTGCCCACTAATATTCATAATAAACCTAGAGCCTTTCCAATGCCATGTGCGGGTGAATCCTAAGATGTGTAATATAGAAAAATTCTAGCATCTACAAACTATGAGATATTTTTATTTATTTATTTTATTTTTTACTAGTACTAATGGTGGAGATTGGTGACTTAGTGGGACTGAGACATTGCGGCGGACAAATCGGACACTAACTGATATTTTTGCCACTGGGGACCAATGACACTAATACAGTGATCAGTGTTTAAAAAAATATGCACTGTCACTGTAATAATGATACTGGCTGGGGGTTAACATCAGGGGTGATCAAATGGTTAACTGTGTGCCTAGCTGGTGTTTTCTTACTGTGGGGGAAGTGCTTGTACTAGGGGAACACAAATCATAGGCCTTGTGGAAATATGGTCAAAAAACCCCACTGGGCACAGACAATACAGGAACACACACTAGTGGTGGGGGAAATATA
Source organism: Lithobates pipiens (assembly GCF_037356315.1). Lineage (NCBI taxonomy): Eukaryota > Metazoa > Chordata > Amphibia > Anura > Ranidae > Lithobates > Lithobates pipiens. The sequence continues at coordinate 246,184,247 of NW_027507785.1, forward strand.
GCTAAACAAACCAACATATGTGACCCATCGGTCACAAACCATATACACAGAACGTCTTTTGCCAGCAACAGAAAACACAATGGGGTTTGTCTAAACAGTTAAAAGGATTTGTAAGACAAAAGAAAACATAAATGCAAACTTCACCTACATTATATAATACCCAGGAGCTAAATGAGGAAATTTGGCAAATGCAGTTAGGGTATCCGACTCAGCAAATTTCTGCCTTTCATACTGTATAATTTTGAACCTGTGGCTTTTTTTGTACATTGTGCAGTGGCAAATTATTACTATTGGGCATGCTTTGTATATAGTTGAACTACATTTTAGTGGTGTTTTATACACAATGTACTATACATAGAGTATGTTGTTGTGATTTATGGAATGCTAGACATATTTTTCTGTATTGGTTGCTCAATGGCTACTTAACACAATCTTTTAACTTGCTCTTTATTTTGAAAATATAGGAAAAACCCTTTTACTAATGTCTCTTTGTTCTGTATCGCCACCTCCGCTTTCTCTATAGGTGTCTCCTTTTATTCAAGTAGCATACTTTTATCATTGTGAAGTCTGGTAGGTTTTGTTATTGCTCCGTTGACAATACGTATTTGGTTCACATCTTAAAAGAAGCTGAATGATATTGATATTGCTTTGTGGTGACATACTGGTATTTATTTAGTATTGTGTTTAGGTTGGTCTATGCCATTATAACAGCCATATTATTTAGCTCCTAAAATATTTGATCCTTTATAACTCCCAGAGAGAAAGAATAAGGTGTTACAGTAAATCATATCCTGTAAAGACACTCCAATCTTTGAGATTTTTCTCCTATTTCAGAAAGCCACCCCTTCAAATGTTTGATGAGAACAGCTAGGCACATGCAGATCTGGATGTTTGGCAATCATTAAACATTATGATTGTGTTGGTTTTCAGTGGTCTAAGGTGTAATTCAATACATTTGAATTAATACATCGATGTGTAGATAGATATAGCGCCGGCTCCTGAAGCGCTATGTGTTTTTGAAATGTAATGTTTACTCTAAACCGTAGTTTGGTTTGGGTTTGATTACTCCAAATTTTCAGCATCAGTCTGACTAGACTACAAGATGTTCTGCCTGGCCATGAGGGGCACTGTCACTTTTGGCAGGCATGGTAACACAGTCTGGTTGGGTGCTTTAAGGTTACTTTCTCTAGGAGTCAGCCCAGTGGGAGTGTCACTCTTGCTGTGCCTTCTGGGAGAGGGTACTTAAGATGCGGATGTCACGTGTTTCGGGGTTCCGGTCCTGAAGTATGTTCTGACTGCATGGTCCTGGTCCTCCTGACCAGCCCCCAGGACGCCTATGGCCTGGGGTGCGGATCCACCCGACTTTACATCTCTGGGCTGGCTAGCCCAAGGCGAGGAAACTAAAGGAAGGATTTGGAGGTGGTCCGGTGTCGTCTCAGGTTGTGGAGAGGCCCAGCAACTTTGAAGTTATCCAGGGGAGGACTCTTCAGGAGAAGGCCACGCAAGGGTTGGCTTCTCAACAAGAGCCTGGTAAAGCTGAAGGACCTAAGCGAATCCAATCTCGCGCGGTATCGCCGGACCAGCTGCAAGATACTGGTACCACACAAGCGATCTACAAGTTTTCAAGTTTCCTTACACGTGTTCTATAATAAAGTCTGTGGCAGAGACTTGTTCCTGACTCAAGCACCCTGTTCGCTGCTAGGTCTGGTGAGAGAAGGACTATCCAATTAGGGGGAAGATCCAGCTGTGAATGGCTATTCTCTGGATTTATTCAAAGTAAGAGAGTTCTAAGTCAAACAATCTATTCCCCCCTACATGACAACTAGCTATATATAGAATTTTCTTTACCCCTTGCTCACACCCACCACTCCATTCATCACACAACAATTGTTTTGTCCTTATCCCCACCATCCTATATGCCACACATTTCCCTTCACTTATTTATACCTCCCATTTTTTATACCACATCTTCCATATTTTCTCAAATTTTTTAAGAGCTCCTTGCTTAATATATGACATCCTCTCCTTAAAGTGGCTGTAAACCCTTACAAACCACTTTGACCTACAGGTAAGCCTAGATTAAGGCTTACCTGTAGGTCCAATAAATATCTCCTAAACCTATACGGTTTAGGAGATATTTACCCGAAGACAGCCACCGCAGGCGCACTGGGCAGGCCGCAGATCGCGGCGATATGCCGCGAGTGTCGGCACCCGTGCGCATGCGCGGGAGTGACGTCATCGTGGCTTCGGCGAATCACAGTGCTGGAGCAGCGAGACCTGGAAGTCGGAGGACCGCTTCAGGGGCTTCGTTCTCAGGTAAGTTATTCATAATGAGCTAGTATGCTATGCATACTAGCTCATTATGCCTTTGCCTTAAAGGGTGTGTTTTTTATTTTTTTATTTTTTTGCCGTTACTTCCTCTTTAAGAATCACAGTTTCCATACTCTGTACCCAGTCCTTACTAGAAGGAGGGGTAGGGGACTGCCACCTCTAGGCAATAAGCTTCTTTGCTTGAAAGAGGCATCTCAGGATTGCTAATTGGATATTATTCAGTCTACCTTCTCCCTCTATCCATTGTTTGACTTAGCCCTTGTACACACGGTCGGAGAATCTGTCGGAATGAGTCTTATCGGACCGTGTCGTCAGATAATTCCATCCGAATCTCCATCCGACCCAATTTTCCAACATGTTGGAAAGATTTCCTGACCAACTGGGCCGGACGGACCTAATTCGATCATGTGTAGAGCATTTTCATCGGACCAAGTGCCACACATGCTCACATTCAAATTCTGACACGGAAGCGCTCGTTCAGGTAAAACTACTGCTCGTAAGCGATATAGCACATTCGTCACGCTGCAATGTTAAAAAATCATTCATCAAGCGCATTCTCTTGTTCTTTACAATGCTGCAAGAACCAACTTCTTTTGATGCTTATAGTCACACACACTTCTCCCGAACGGATTTCATTACTCTTTTTTAACCATTTCAGTAATACAATTTTAGTTTGCGTCACATCTACACAATGTTTGATTTGTTTTTTTTATTTTTGGGATGTTTTTTTTTGGGGGGGGGGGCTTCCCTAAAAATCTCCTTTAAAGACACTTTGCTCATTTATCCTTATTTTTTTATTTTTTTTGTGTAAACTTACAACAACAACATTATTTGATTTTTGAGATTTTGTTTTTCTTTTTTAATCTACAGGAGGTTGTTTAGTGTTAACACCCCTTGTTATTTATTTCACTTTGTTTTTTGGAAATGTACCTGCCTGCTCACAAATAAACTGGCCTTTTGGAAGGAAAACACATACGCAAGTATTTCATCCAAACAAAAATTACCTTTATTTCGGTGTCAGTAACAGATAAAGAGGGAGGCAGCAATGTTGAAACTGGGGAGATTTGTGAAGCCTTTGGCTCCCAGGGCACACATCAAATATTTCAAAGCAAAAATTGGTGGTCTGAGGAGTACATATCTGAGGGAGAGAAGTCTGGTCCTGAAGTCCATGAAATCCGGAACAGCAGCAGATGACATCTATGTTCCCAGGCTGTGGTACTACAACAGGATGAATCTTCTGTCAGACCAGACTGAACCCAGGTCATCATACTCTGGTCTTCCTTACACGCTTCCTTCCAGGCTGTGGCTGTGGTGCTGGAGGTGTGGCAGAAGGAGGAGCAGGGGCATGGGCCAAATGACCCAAGTGTGATTCTCGTGTCATTTGGCCCAACAGACCGGTGTTGAGGGTTTGGAGAATAACCTGCTCACACCAGATCTGTTGCCTCTGCTCCATTTTCTCAAGCTTGCACATAATCAAGGCGGCCAAGGCCTCTTGGTGTGTTGGTTTTGCTTGTAGTGCCGCAGAAGCCTCACCAATCAGCCTCAGGGCCGACTCCTCCACATTCCCCCCCTTTCTCGCCCTTTTGCGTGGAAGGCAGAGGGGAGAGACCTGGCATTCGGTGAGGCTCCTTCGGCTGCCCACCGCCTGGCTGCCGCTTACCCCCGCCTCCTCCTGGCTGCCACTTTCCACAGCCACCTCCTGGCTGCTGCATTCCACACCCTCCTGGTCCTGGCTGAGTTCTTCCTGTGTATGAAAAAGGGACATCGTTTGAGTTTTTGGTTCATCAAACACACACGATTTTTACATCAACACTGTTGCAAATTGTTAACCAATAGAAAAGACTATCATTCTGAGCCCAGCATTTTTCTTTCTTGTCCCAAAGGTTTTGGCCACTACTGTCTATTGATATGTGAAACACTTTCAAAACTCACCAATTAGGGAGCAGAAATCAAGTTAACATCATTCATTTTGACTCCACAAATATGTACAACAATACTATACCTGGCTCAAGCTGGGCTCCTCCAGTTCTTCCTGAGTGGAAGGCCCAGGTTGTGTGTGGGAAGACTCAGCGGGTGTGGAATGGAGCATAGGAAGCGTGGAAGGAAGAGTAGAGAGTGATTGTCTGGCCTCAGCCTGGTCTGACAGAAAATTCATCCTGTCATAATACCACAGGGTGGAAACATAAACGTCAGCTGCTGAATTTCCTGATTTCATGAACTTCACCACCTTATTCCTCTCCTTCAGATATGTACTCCTGAGGTTCCCAATTTTCTTTTTGATATATTTCTCATCTGCCCTGGGGACCACCGGCTTCACAAACTCAACCAGTTCCATTATTACTGTAGAAAGGATGGGTGTTTTGCCACAGGACTGGCAGGTCTCGATATTTATCGATGAATAGAGGGAGGAAGCTGTAGTCATTAAAGCCGTCCATGTCTGCAAGACACAACACAAGACAAACACTAATGTCAGGCTAAACTCCACTAATGCAGGCCTCAATCTAGAAGCAGTGTAGCCTAGTGATGTGCCAAGTTCAAAATTGTACCTTTGTTTGCGCGTTCGTTGCCTCAGCTTCTCCCTCTGTTCACAGATCGTACGGACGACACACGCGTGTTACGTTTTATATACAGTGCGCATGCGTGCAACTCCGCCCGCCCCTGATGTTCTTTGCAGACTATTCCCCGCCCCTTCGCTTCCAGCGCAGTGGGCAGAGCACACAGGTGCGCAATAATAATTACACTAAACGAGGAGGAGGGTGAGGAAAGGCCGGAGCTTGAAACGTCCCGATCCAGGAAGACAAGATTTAAGGCCGCAAATATGTCTTTTGGAGAGATGTTGGAGATGGTCGACATATTGAACAGGACCGACTATGATGGGAAATATGGACCTTACCCAAACCCAAATATCAGAAAGGCCAAGATCATGAATAAAGTTGTGAAGTGTCTTCTGCCTAATTTTGGGGTACACCGATCCATGGATCAACTGAGAAAACGCTGGTCAGACCTGAAACTGAGGGAGCACGAGCAGTACATAAGGATCAAGCGTGTTCTGGACAAAAGTAAGTAGTTGTGTGTTCATATGATTATTATTGCTTGCATACTGCTCCATGTGCTTTGAGTTCATGTTGTGCATTTTAAAATGGCCACTTTCAAGTTCATGGTTTCATTCGTTCGTAGGAAACATCGTTATGCAGATAAGTATTCTATCTGAACACAGTGTCCCCAATAATGTTATGACCTTGAAGCTCGGCCAAAATAAACAATTGAACAACACTTCCAAACAATGTTTCATATTGTTAATTATGCCCTCTGTGTGATAATTATTTAATTTTTACAAATCTCATAGGGGAGAGAAGACTCGGCAAGTATGAGGACACCAGGGACCCCACCCCTCACAAAGAAGGACAACTTCCAAAAGAACAAACAGAGGAGCAGGAGGAGGAGGAAGGAGAGATCATGCAGGATGTGAAAATTGTCACCACAACAGGTGAGTGTCGGAGAACACAGCTTCCAGTAAGCTCATCAATGTATGTCACCATATTTAAATTACATGTTTTTTTTCTTTTGTTTTATAGGTGATGTGGAAGACGATTTCCGTTTTACCAGTGAAAGTGCCCAGATCAGGGAGATAATGGGGTGCAATGGGTATTGGGAACATATCCTGCAAAACATCAATGATGTTAATTTAAATTGGCAAAACATCAATGATGTTAATTTAAATTTGAAAAACATCATTGATGTTTTGGGGAGAGTGTGAAACACCCCAAACTAGATAGGGTCTTATTTTTGGAATTTTAAGACCAAAATGTTGTAGTTCTCCAAATTCGACATTTGGAAGATGCACAGAGTGTGGAAACATGCATTATCTCCCATCATGTGTTTTGTGTTTAGTGTCTGAGATGAAGGGGTTGCAGCCCCAAAGCATGTACATTGATCCCCCATGATGGGAGCTAGCACATGTTGACACACTGTGTGCATCTTCCAAATTTGGATTTTTCAGGGGTGACACCCCATGTGATGAAGGCAAGATCAGGCCAGTTTGTACATACTCATGTCTGATATTGTCTTCACTTTTCAAAGTGGAACTTTGTATGTTCCTGTGTTCTGTATTAGATATATGCCTGTTTACACCAAAACAATAATTAAAACAAATTTTTCAAAAACTCTTTTTTGAAAAAACACAATTTCTAGGTTGGTTGTACAAACCTTTTCAAAACGCACATGTGGATGTGGTTGGATTAAACAGTTAAGTTAGCAACAATGTGTGGCTTTTTTTTTCATGGCACCAAAAATGTATTTGGAGTACAATTTAAGTTTGTGCTGAGAAGGAGTGTGATTTACTAAAGGCAACTCCACTTTGCACTCCCAGGGCAGTTTCAGGTGTACTTTTGCAGTGCACTTGTAGTGCATAGTGGATGTGCCTTTACTAAAAAAAACACCCACAGTGATGTGTAAATTTGGTCAATCATGCCATTTTCCTGCCATGGTTCTGAAAATGAGCACGATTTGGGTCACTAATGCACTACATACATTAGTTAAAGCGGGAGTCCGCCGGGACTCCGCTTTTTTTTTTTTTTTAAAGTCAGCAGCTACAAATACTGCAGCTGCTGACTTTTAAAATGGTGACACTTACCTGTCCAGCGCGCCCGCGATGTCGGCACCCGAAGCCGATCTCTAGATCGACACTCGGGTGCTGCCGCCGCCATCTTGGGTATGGGAATCAGGAAATGGAGCCTTTCGGCTTCATTTCCCGATTCCCTACTGCGCATGCGCGAGCCGCGCGGCGCAATCCGGACGGTCCCCGCTGCCTCTGGGAACTGTGTGTTTCCCAGCAGGCAGCGGGGCACTTGCGCAAAGGGGCGGGCAGTTGCGGAAAGGGGCGTAATCTACGCCCCTTTCCGCAGACAGCTATCCCGGAAGTGGGTGCAGTTACCTTTATTATCCAGGTAACTGCACCCCCCTCCCCCCTGAGAGGTGCCAATTGTGGCGCCGGAGGGGGGGGATTCCGATGAGCGGAGGTCCATTTTAGGGTGGACCTCCGCTTTAACAAAAAAGAAGGTGTGTGTGTAGCAGACCCACAACATAATAACATTATCTGAAGAAGAGACTGTCCCCTCATCTCGCACAGAACTTGGTTTTGCACTGTTGGTGAAAAAGGCACAACTTTATCAAACATAATTATACCTAGGAGACACATAAAACCAAGCCAAGCAGTAAATGAAGGAGTTTCATATAAAAATGTAATTTTAAAATGCTGCTCAGACATTGTCTGGCATATCAATGGCCCCCCTACCCACAAAGTAGTCCATGTATTGGGTTCTAACCTCACGGGCGCTTTGGGGGGGCAAGCCAGGATGAGCATGTTGAAGGCCTGTGAGGTTATCTGCATTGTCCATCAAGTCTGCTTCTTGTTGGCCAACTGAGACCACATAGTTTGCAGAAACTTTTTTCAAATAATTGTGCAGAACACAGCACGCCAGCACTATATGATTGAGTTTGTATTCCGCCATGTGAATAGGCGTAAGAAAAATGCGGAACCGGCTGGCCAGTATACCAAAAGTGTTCTCCACCACTCCTCGGGCTCTGGACAGGCGGAAATTAAAAATCATCTGGTCTGGGGTGAGGGTCCTCTGGGGGAAAGGCCGCATCAGATGGTTCGTCAGGGCAAACGCCTCATCCGCGACAGAGACGAATGGGAGTCCTTCCTGATTCTCCTCTGGGGGTGGCAAGCCCAGACTGCCACTCTGGAGATGCCAGTAGAACTCAGTCCGTGAGAACACTCCACCATCCGACATCCGTCCATTTTGCCCCATGTCCACATACAAAAACTCATATGTCACAGACACCACCGCCAACATCACGATACTATGAAACCCCTTATAGTTAAAATAGTATGACCCCGAGTTGGGTGGTGGGACGATGCTGACATGCTTCCCATCTATTGCTCCTCCACAATTGGGAAAGTCCCAACGACTGGCAAAGTGGGAGGCCACAGTCTGCCATTCCTGTGGCGTTGAAGGACACTGTGGATTGAAACAAGAACAAAAATTATTAGTTTGACCAATCAATATTCCAAGCAGATTAGACACAAACATTTTGGGACAAAATTTGTTAAACATTTTGTGAACTGAGTATTTAAAGCCTAAATTCTAATATCCCCTTATGAGAGTCATCACCCCCCCCCCCCCCCCCATCTGATGGGCCCTTGCTAAAAAATGAGGGGGGGATGTTTAGGACAGGTAACCCTCTCCACTTGATTGAGAGCTGAATGGCTAAATAATGTGTGATACTTTGGGAAGCCCCTCCTTAGTTACACTATTGGCAGCCCACCGGACAGGTAAGAAGTGTCAGAATACAACAAATTAATCAAAATGTAAGTACTTTTTGACATTCTGCTATTACATATCCAGATAATTAATAGGTTAAAAGCCAAAAAAAAAAAAAGGTTAAAGTATTGAGGCAGGCCCTTACACTACATGCTTAGGTGAATTCGTCCATAAATGTGAGCATCAAAAAGGTAGGTATAGTGTGTATTGGGTTTGGTAAAGTCATCAGATAGAGGATTGCTATCAGCTGGCCTAGCAGTTGGGGGGAGGGGGGTTCCTAATGAGTTTGGCACAACCCCCCCCCCCCCCAAAAAAAGAAAAAAAAAACACTCTGCATGAATTGAAGCATACACATCACATTTGTAGACATTTTTGGGGGTGTTTAGGGGAAAGCAATACTATGGAGCTGCCAAAAGACATTGTTAAGTGACTAGACTATAGTTTTAGGGGCCAAGAAGAGCATGGTGGGGAAGTTAGTGAGGCAAATATGCCTGAGGACAAAGGGGCACAGAATATAAATTAGAGCATATTGCAATGATGGTAAGTAGGGAATGAGGAAAGAAATGCAAGACATTAGCAATCATGAAATACATAGAATGTGATGTTAAAGGATAAAACTTACCTTCATATAGTCCTTCTGCAGGACCTGAATGATGGCAGAACAGGTCTCTGGAATAATGATCCCCAGAGCCTGGGGGGAGATGCCTGTAGAGAACTTGAGGTCCTGAAGGCTTCTCCCTGTCGCCAAGTAGCGCAACGTGGCGATGAGCCTCTGCTCCGGAGTGATGGCTTGCCGCATGCAGGTATCCTGCCTGGTGATATAAGGGGTCAGCAAAGCCAGCAGACGGTGAAAAACGGGGTCCGTCATCCGGAGATATTTCATGAAATCATCAGGATTATTCTCCTGGATCTCACGGAGCAAAGGCATGTGCGAGAACTGGTCACGCTGGCGCAACCAATTCTTGGTCCACAAACGCCTCCCCTCCCTGTTCATGGACCTGGCTTGTGTCAAAGTAGCAACCCCAACACGAAGCCCCTGCACAGCAGAAACTCTACGACAAGTACGTAGAGGAAACTTGGTTAGAAAACGGTCGGCTGGTCAGAGCGGACACCAGAATGCACAGATAAACAGCAAAGCCTGAAAGAACGACCTAAATAGCAGAAGCAAGCAGACAATAAGAATTGTCTTTCAAAGCCTACTATACCAAGATATAGTCCACAATGATCAACAAATACTTACTGACTGCACGCACTGATTATCCGATACGCACCGACAAGCAGAAACTGAAGAGCTGTAGCGATCTGAATCACAAATCTGAAAAGCGCGAATCGTCTCTCACCAAACTTCTACTAACACGCGATACACACGAGATCAGCAGAAGGAGCCCAAAGGGTGCCGGACGTGGTGCTGAACTTCCTTTTTCTAGTCCCGCCGTACACGGCTTACGTCATTGCGTTCTTGGCCACCTGCGAAATCAGACAACTTGGCCCGACCGTGTGTATGCAACAGTTTCGGACACAATCCGTCGGACTAAATCCAACGGGCAAAATCCGACGGATTTGGTTGCCAAAATCTCCGACCGTGTGTACGTGGGCTTAGACCTTCTCTTGTATAATTTTAATTGTAAGAGGCTATGAGTGTGTTGTAAAATTTGAAAAGAATTTAATAGAGATATAAAGTAAAAAAAAAAAAAGAGTTCTCCTATACTGTCTTTGACATTAAGAGTACCTGGACTTTTCACCTAAACCCTCTGATCCTATACTGAGAGACTGTTTGTTAACTAGGTTTTTGCAAATAAAAATCCCTTTAAGAGAATCTGTCGTCAGTCTCTATAGTTCTTGGGCCATCTACCATGGGAAACCCCTAGACGCAAATCGAGGTGAAGAAGGTAATGGTAAGCCCATTAAAATCATCCGCTCCTTCGGGATTCAGAGCTACATAGATATTTGCACTTTAGTGTTTTATTTTTCTTTAAGTACATTTTTATTTGCTGTTCATACATGAACTGAATGCAGCTCAGAAACTAAACCTACAGTACATATAAACCTACTCAATAAAATCTCATATATGCACTTACTCAATAAAGTCTCATATATGCATGCTTTTATGTGTTCATGTAATTTTAAAAATAATTTTCAATTTCTTTAACTTTGTAGCTTTAAAAGGAATACCTGATGATCCTGCCAAGCCAAGTTTTTTTTTTTTTTTACTGAGTGCAACGGTGAATAAAGTGCTAATAAATTCTAATCTAGAGGTGCCCCAGACCTGATTTATTAAAGGAATAGAGCATTTTCACTCTGCGTAGTGAGGGTAGTGAAGCTGTGGCTACTTCAATCACCCAATTATGTGCCAGCAAGACTGCTTTTTGCCTGTGTTTGATTCAGTGAACACCTCATTTTATTTGCTAAGTGAACATTCTGATTCACAAAATAAATCCCAATATCTGTTTGATAATCTGTGTACTATGTGTGGATGGGGTTAATAAACCCTTCTTTGCTACTCACCCATCATTAAATGCTAGTGGGTAGTTAGTCACAATATATTTGTATATTAGGTTTTATACAGATATCAGGAGATATAGGTGTGTTGAATGTCATTCTGAATAATGAATATACACAATTTTAAAGAGGATCTACAGTAGAAAATCTGATTACATCTTGAACCTTTAAATTACCCGTATTTGCCGGCGTATAAGGCGACTGGGCGTATAAGACGACCCCCTATTTTTCAAGTGAAAACATAGGTTTTGGGCAATACTCGCGGTATAAGACTACCCCTCTTCTGAGGCAGCACCATTTAAAAAAACCATTAGAACCATTAAAAAACACAAAGCAAGAATGCCAACTACTCATCCGCCATGCTGTGATATGTGATAAAGTAAATCAAACAATAATAACACAAACTGAGATCTATTGAATGCCACAACTCTGGAAAGTAGAATTTTTCACTAACCAGACCTATACCACTTTTGGGTTACATTCTATGGGAATTGTCCACCAAAATGCATTTAATAACCCCCTGTCATATGTCCCAGATTTACCTGTCTCTCTTGGGTGCCTGGGACCTCAAAGGCAAACAGCAGGATGTGAAGTATTAGGAGATCAGTGAATGGATTTACCCAGGGAAGTATGATGAGCAGTGTATTATTTTAATGAATACAACGCCTGCTTGGATTGGCAGAGGCTGTAGCATCATCAGCCCTTGCCTCTCTCTCTCTTAAAGCCAATCCGAGCAGGCTACTCTATGTAGCCTGCTCGGATTGGCAGAGGTTGTTACTCCAATCCAAGCAGGCTCTGTATTCATTAATAGAATACATCGCTCGCTGGGATTGGCTCAACGGTGTATACTGTTTGTAGCTGAAGCCACATACAGTATTAGCAGACATTTGGGGGCTGACATCCATCGGGTAGCATTGTATACCCGGCGTATAAGACGACCCCCGATTTTTGGGCATTTTTTTTAAGTGTAAAAGGTAGTCTTATACGCCAGAAAATACAGTAAATATAAAGAGGTTTCACGTTTTCAAGCTATCACTTATCATAAAAACGCACTTTTTCATTGTGATTCGCTTTTAATGGGCGGTTGTGCAGTACATTTCAGCTCAATATGATACAGATTATGAATGACCACAGACCTGTATCTCCCTGATATCCAAAAATATGGATAGTTGCTAAAGTGATTTTTTTTCACGAGATACTAAATAATCAATATAACCTAGCTATAGTAGAAAATAAAGCAGCCATATAACATAAAAAAATAAAGCAAAAGCAAAAAACAAAATTGGCTTGGTAGCAACCATTTCTAGATAGCAAGCACTCTCCACCATACTGAAGGCATTGTCATAGCAAGAAGACATGTTCACTTACAGTTGTAAGTGCAATAAGTTGGTGTTCATATTTTTCACTGGGACCTCTAAAGCAGGGGTTGGCAACCTTTAAAAGGTGGAGATTTACCCGAACAACATGGAAGAGATCAAAGATCTCCCGTTGCATGTTTTTTTTATTTATTTATAGAAAAAAAAATTACTAGCAAGCCCCCAATAATAAGTAAAGACCTGTAATTCCCTCTGTGGCCACGAACCAATGCATTGTGACCACAGTGTGTTTACACCCTTGGCCACTGCCTCTGCAGCTAAAGGGGGAGTTGTTGGGAAGTGGTAAAATGGCGGCTTAGCTGAAGGGGTTTTATTGCCACCCAACCACTAGCGTGAACAAACCCTAACGCACAAACCACTTCACAATGTACCACCAAAATGACCCCCTCCGCTCAGTGATTCCCCCTAATATCCCATATCCTCCATCCCATCCTACTTCATCAGTACAGACTCCCTGTGCAGCACAGAGCAACCAGCTTTACAACACAGAGCCCTCCTTCTGTCTCTTTTTTATGCTGAAGATAGTTCTTAAGAACATTGGCTGTATGTTTGGGGTTGTCCTTCTGCAGAATTTTTTTTTTCGGACAATCACATGCCTTTCTTATGGTACGGCATGATGGGTAGGTATTTGTCTGTATTTGTCAGCATTGAGGACACAAATGATCCTGACCAATTCTCCAACTCCATTTGCAGAAATGCAGCCCCAAACTTGCAAGGAGCCTCCACCATGCTTCACTGTTGCTTGCAGACACTCCTTATTGTACCACTCTCCAGCCCTTCAGCAAATAGATAGCAGCATAGTGGTGTAGTGGTTAGCACTCTCACCTAGCAGTAAGAAGGGTCTCTGGTTCAAATCCATCAGCCAGGAAAGGAGGCAGGCTCTATCTGACTTTCTGCAACTTCTAATGCACACTGTGAAAAGATCACAATGTACAGTGAAATAAACGTAGGTATATTCAGTAAGGGAGAACAGCCTACAAAACTGTGGTAAGGCTAACATTCAGCTTTAACAAGTGTTACCTCAACACTTCACATTTCTGATACAGTATGTACCTTCTGTACCATGTACTTGTATGAGAAAGTATCCTGTTCTCTTTGTATTGCTTCCTTTATGTGAAATCTTTGGTGTTCCTGCTAGTCCCTCTGCTTTCCTATTACAAATTGACCACACTAAGCAGGAGCCTTCTCTAGCTATGCTAGGAACTCAGCATACTCTCCTCCAATGATCAGAGTTGTCCTGACACGCCCTGGCTACACAGCCATTCACTGGGAAGCTCAGTGTGCTGCTGCTTATCCTCCCCCAGCTCTTATGCAGCTGAGAACAGAGGGAATGTGATCACTTATAACAAATGGAAAAAGGGTGTTTATAATGTTTTTTTTTATATCTATACAAAAGTGTTTTCCCTTTCATTTCTCTTTTAAACTAAATGGGTTGTTTTACAAGGTGATTGTTTACAATCAAATTAACGTCACAGGTTTACTTTAACTATCAAACATTGATCTCCTTTTTATCTACTGAATGCTGCATTATAAACTATATAATTAATGTATAGCTTCCTGAATCACATAGCATATCATAATTCGTATAGTCATATAGATACAGTATAACATGGTAGGTGATGAAAGAGGATAAGACTGGGTTCATATCTAAGCAGCATGCGGCTCACAGCAGGGTTCCAGTGCGTCCCCCTTCTCTGTTTCAGGTCCAATTTCAGCCCGAATTTTTGGCTGAATTCCGACCTGAAATGGACCAAAACACACACAGGAACCCTGTGCAAATTTGCACTGGAGCTGCAGCGGAGATATGTGACCCGGCTCCATAGAGAGCCAATCACAATCTCCTGCTATTGGGAAATGGATGCAGGGAACCCAATATGGACTTGTACTTAACATATAGTATGGCACAGTATGTTGCTGTTTTCTCACAGATGTACTTGTTGGTTCACTATGTGCTTTAGTGTGATAAGGTCATATATACCTTGTTAGGTGGTTGGTTGGTTGTTTAAAGATATGTACGGATTTCCTAGCACCTAGCATTTCTTAAGGGACAGTGACCACTTATTTTTTTGATTCTTTTTATACTATTTATTATATCTTTACACATTGCTACATAGTGCACTCTGCACATATGAATTTCTATTTACAGGAGACTTTGCACTTCATGACCTTTATAGGATGGATTTAAGACATGTGATTTATCTTATTGCCACACCCTTGCTTATATTTATGCATTTATATATGATTTACTCATAGAATCACATTTCTATTTGGTGTTCTGATTTATCAATTTCATTCACTTAGTACATTTATTAAAGGGGCAGTGCACGGTCCAATCGCTGTTATCATATACTAATATCAGGCAGCGCCATCCATACCTCTTTATATACATTATTATTAAATAACAAGTTAATTAAATTGCGTTTTAGGCTTGTGGTGCTCAGATGCAGTGTAGTTCCTTTTTACTTCCCAAGAAATGATTTTTATGTTGACTAAGCCACACAAAAGCATTCAGATATGGGAGTTTTGCACAAAGTGTTACACAAATAAATGATTGACCATCGTTTTTCTGTTTGGAATGCGTAGTTACCCTTTTGCTGACCAGCACAATTCTATTCCCCTCATGGAAAAACACCTCAAGGGGTTTCTGCACAGCAAAACCTAAATCAAGCTATTTATAATCTCTATATGTTTTTAATTCTTGACCTAGTTTGAAGTGAGACGTCCATTGCAGGTTTGTCTCTGACATCAAAGAGCCCACAAATAGGATCAGTGTGGTCACTAATGGTTGTAGTGCTATTTTTATCACAAACCTACACTGTTTTACAGAGTTTCTAGTTTGGTTCCATCACCATATCATAGGATTGTCAGTAACTGATCAGAAATACGTAAACTGCACTTTCCAAATGACTTTATCTCTGCTTATCAGACCACAATGCAAACCGAAATACACTAAATGTATCTGATTGTAATACCACAATGTGAACAAAAATAAAAACGAAAAACAATCTGTTGTTAAATTAGCAAGAAAACTATGCAAAATGTCATTATATAGTACTGTAGGTGTATTCTTGGGGAAGGTTTTATGGGACAGTGGTTCAATAACAACTTTGCAAGGTTATTACTATTTTAAACACCCAGGAAACTACTGCAAAGTATTTTTACCTTGTTCATTCACACAAGCAGGATTCCAGGCATATCTGCAGCTATAGAATCATACACAAGAATAGTACAGCCTGGTAAAGCACACATCATATACTATCATGGTCACCTGGGCTTTACACAGCTGCTATCCTCGTTTTGGGTGCGATTCCTCACCTCAGCCCCGGGGGAGATCGATATCCCTGTCCTCTGTATCTCCTGGACAGATGTTTGGTATCACCTTTGGGCCGGACAAGCATTTGTACTCCTGATGATTGGCAAAAGCCATGAAACAATAGTACAGCCTGGTAAGCACACATCATATACTATCATGGTCACCTGGGCTTTACACAGCTGCTATCCTCGTTTTGGGTTCGATTCCTCACCTCAGCCCCGGGGGAGATCGATATCCCTGTCCTCTGTATCTCCTGGACAGATGTTTGGTATCACCTTTGGGCCGGACAAGCATTTGTACTCCTGATGATTGGCAAAAGCCATGAAACGTGCGTCGAGTATATATCCAACTGATGCCCAGATCATTTCGATTTACTATGAGCAATTGCTAATGTTTATTGGTTTTATGAATGGATGAGTATGTCTACACATCTGTATGATGTTGTATTATATTTTGTAAAACGACTGTAACATCTAAACAAATGTATTTAAAGAAATGTACCAAACTAAATTGTGTCCTATATCTTATGCTGCGTACACACGGGCGGACTGTATGGCGTACTTAGTCCGTCGAAACACATTTCAGCGCACAATCCGCTCGTGTGTGGGCTTCAGCTGACTTTTTCAGCGTGCAGTCCGGCGTACTAAGAATTTTCGGATTTTTCAAAATTCTGTCCGTCGTACTTTGGTTTCAGAGGACAATCCGCTCGTCAGTATGCTAGTTCGACGGACTAAGAATGGCGCATGCCCAGAAAGAATTTACACGGCGGAAGGGTGCTTTGCTGTGTCTTGGACTTCCTATTTCTAGTCCCGTCGTACGTGCTGTACACGTCATCGCGCAAGCTTTCGACGGACTGTTTGTGCATCCGTGTGTGGTCAAGTCCGTTCAGTCGAAAGTACGACGGACTGTCCGTCGGATTGTATGACGAACTAAGTACGCCATACAGTCCGCTCGTGTGTACGCGGCATTAGTTTAACACTTTTTGTGATATGGTTTGTACTTAATAAATAAATATATTTTTTATTCAGCAACACACCTTATTTAAAGTGCCATTTCCCCTTTTTTGTATATTGAATATCTTTTTACACATTTTTATTATTATTTTGTTTTTTGTGTGATGTTAATTTGTTTGGGCACATACTGTACAAATGAAGTGTAATTGGGTTTAATACTTTATTACATTGGCCACGTTAACACTAATTTTAGCACAATACATATCATGTTAATTATTATACATTCATCTGTATAATTTCTCACACGCATATGCGGTTTTTGGCACTGACTTAGTTTAGGTCACTAATTTTGATTTTTAGTGCTACACTTTATGCAATCCAAAATTGACAGCCAAGCATTCAGCAACATGCCTCATTTAAAGTCCCATTTTCCCCTCTTTTTTTGAATATTGAACATATATCCGGGATGGAGGCTTGCTGCTGCTACTAATAGGTTGTGTCAGGTCGCATCATCTTTTACTGCAAAGCAGTAGTTTTATGTGAAGGGTTGAAGTGTCTGGTATTTATGGGCTGGTGAGTTTCTTTCAGCTGCTTCGCTTAAAGTAGTTGTAAACCTCAGTCTTGGAATCTGAGCAAAGCATATACTGTATATCTATAGTGTTTACTGATCTCTCTCCAAAGCTCTAAGTGTTGTTTTTCTCTTTATTCCCCTGTAATCAGCATAAGTCACATCTGATGGCGCGTACACACGATCGGTTTTCCTGTCGGAATAAACTCCAAAGGTTTTTCCGACAGAGTTCGGCTGAAACTGTCGACGATCACACCAAAGTTAATTAATTCTGAAATTCAACCAACCAAGCGTTCAATTTCCCCTCATGTTGCTACAGAATTGAATTTCCGTGGCTGGGAATCTTCTTTTCCTGATGCCAATACATGGCAGCATACATATGATATAGCTCCACCCCTATCTTCACCCACAGGACCTGGTTATCTCTATAAAAGGCTGGCTGAGAGCTACCTCCCCCATTCCCCTTTTTGTCCTCAAAAGATCGACACCTACAGACCGTTACACTCAGGATAAGCTCTTACCTGCTGACTATGTTGGAGTCCATTTGGGATCAAGCCTCTCCCAGCAGGCAGTCCCACAAACTAGGCTGCTAAATGCACCAACAAGGTGGGGAACCCCTTCTGGTGGTCTTTTGGAGTCAAGGTGTTCTCTAATCAGAGACGACAAATCTCCTGTGGCATGCCTGCTTTGGAGTCCGGATCCAGCAGCTGGAACTGCATGATGTGTTCTCTCCTATGGAACTCTTTCCAGGTCTGTCAATTTCTATAAAACTTTTTTATTTTTCTTGCTCTCATGTCTCTAAAGACCCCATACACACTGTGCAGCTTTTGTTGTCTGATTTCCTTTAGATTTGCTGGGACTATGTGGTGCAGGGGCCTGCCTAATTGCATACAAATTGAGGCTCTTAAGGTTTGACCTCCTTATTGTATGGTTTTAGTAAATCAGAGGGAAAAACCTGCAGAGGATTGTATGATCTGTAGCCAGCTTGAAAGTGTTCTTTTGTGTGGATGGGCGTTGGCTTCCATCCAAATTGTACTAGCCCTTTTTTGGTTAGAACAGAAGTGATAGAGGGCCGAGTCTCTCTCTCTCAGGTGCTCTACTTACAGAGAACAAATGGCCAGGTAATGGATGCCTTTGCGATTCAGGCATGCAGAGAGACAGCATCTCATTCTGAGGAACAGTCAATGACAGGCTGATTCCCCAGATCCAGTATTACAGTCCACCTTACAGGCAGAGGGAGAAGATATCGCTTCCTCCTCCTCAGCTGAGGATCCTGAAGGTTCAGGCTTTGATTTTGCGCTAATACCACCATTCATTAAGGCAGTAAAAGCTGCACTGGAATGGGAGGATTCGGAACCTCCTCCAAAGAAGGAGAAAACCTATTATCGTACACCGTACAATCTGATTTTAAATTGTGTGGCAAACTCTGCACAACAAGCATTAGGTGCCTTTATCCTTTCAGAGCAGGAACACTTGTCCCCTCTACGTGATAATATCAAATGCCTTAGTGACCTAAGCACAGATTGCTTTTCAGTGCAATAGCAGAGCCTGCTGCAAGTGTGAACAAGCCTTTGGGTTCCATAGGTGGAACCTAAAGAAACAGGTAGCTACCTTTCTTCTTATGACAGAAATAAGAGGCCTGTTTCAGGAGAAATGGGAAAGGGGGGAGAGGAAATCCGCCTCAACCAATAGGTTGCAGAAGTTGTATCCTCCTCCACCTAACTGAGGAAATAATGTATATTGTGAAACGCGTCTTCTGATTGGCCGACACGTCACTTCCGGTATACGGAGCTTGCACTCCACGCTGAAACGCACTTCCAGTTCCGGTTCTCGGACTCTCCGGACGCTAGAAGGCACTGATACTGCCTATTGCCATCATCTGGACATCAACGAGTCGGCGTTTTCTTCAAAACCTAGGCTGCTACACTGAAGCCTCTGCTGCTGAACATCTTTAATGGCCGCTCCAGCTATTTATTATCCTCCGGATAGAAGTGGCCCTCCCCTCCGTTACATTTTATGCCTGACTGCAATGTCATTTTGTGAGTAGCCATTTGGCTGTGTGATTTCATCAGATTAAATATCATTTATCATTTACCTTATATACTACACTTAGTTTGGCGCACTTCTTGTCTTTTCTAGGCTATAGACATCATTTGATGGTCCTCCAGAGCCATGCAAAGTCACAGCCAAAAGACTGCTGCGGCTAAAACCCTGGGTGGCTGACCCATCTTCAAAGCAGAATTGCTGTAAACTGCCTTTTGATTGGAAGGTGCTGTTTGGCCAAAAAACTGGAGACTGCCATCTCCAGGGTTACAGGAGGAAAATCAAGTCTTCTGCCCCAAGATCGAAGGTCCAGATGCCAGAGGTAGCAACCATCCAGAGGAATGCCAAACAGGTAATGGGATTTCGGTGGCTTTCACCCATCCAAGGACTTCGGAAGGCATTGGAGGAGTACACAGTCAACCATCGTAAAGATCGCAGAGAGCTAAGACCCCTGCGGCTCCCTCAGATACATGGAAGCCCTTTTAATGGCATGCCTGCCCAGGAGGCAGTTGGCTCAAAATGACCCAGTTCTGGCAAGACCACTGCCAAAAAAAATGCAAGGCCATTATTGGCTGTATAAACAGCAACCTCCAGAACTACCTCAAGAGGCTAAATCAAGTTACCCAGATAGACTCAAGATGGAGTCTCTACATACCATAATACAGGTTATTCAACCAGGAGATTGGAGGATTTCAGTGGACTTGCAGTATGTCTACCAGCATGTCCTGATCCTTCAGTCATACCAGCAGTTCCTCAGATTTGCATTGAGGGACAGGCATTACGAGAGCTATCTGGAGCCTACACAGAATATGGTCTACCTAGGGGCCCAATTCAATACTCAGATGGCCACAGTATCTTTGCCACCTCAGAAGCTTCCCAAAATCAGGGAGAAGTTCCAACAGGCATTGGCTGTACCAGTGATGTCAGCATCCCAGTGCATGAGTCCTTTCGGGGCGATGGCTTCATGTATTCCGATGATCCACTGGGCTCACTGGAAACTCTGAGTTTTCCAACAAGGCTTCCTGATGCAGTGGAAAAGTTCATCTAGCCCAGCTAATCAGGATCACCAGCAAGAGGGGCCAGAGTCTCTGGTAGTAGACAAAACAAACGCTAAGCAGCATCATCCATTAGGGCTGCAGCCATGGATCATTGTTACCACAGATACCAGAGCAGCAGGGTGGGGCGCCACCTGCGAACAACTCAAGATCCAGGGCAGAGGGGAATTTCCCACTCAGGGCCTAGTTTCCAATATTCTGGAACTTCAAGCAGCATTCATGGCCTTCATGGCATTGGCCACCTTGCTGCCTCACATACAGGGTCGCCCAGTCCTGCTCTGTCTGGACAACACGGGTGGCAGAATGCGCAGCCAATCCCTCTTGAGAGAGGTGTAACCAATTATGACATTGGCACAACAATATCTCCCAGATTTGAGGGCCATATATCTTCCAGGCTGTCAGAATCACCTATCCAGACAATTTATGGACCTCAACGTATGGTCCCTTCACCCCGAAGTGTTCAAACAGATATACCACAAGTGGGGGTGACCACAAGATGGATATTTTTGCCTCATCAACCATCTGCCAGGTGAGCCGGTTCCTCTCTCACTACCCTCATCCATTGGCCGAGGGGACAGATGACTTGATGATCCTTGGTTTGGGCAACTGGCCTATGCCTTCCCTCCAATTTCTTTAATCCTGACATTCCTGAGGAGATTGTTGACAGAGAATTTGACAGTCATCACAGTATTTCCTTACTGGTCTCACAGACCATTGGTCTCTCTGGCAATGGATCTCAGCGTGTACACACCGATCACTCTGCTGGTGACTCCTCATCTCCTTTCTGAAGGAGATACCCTACATCTACAACCATCATGACTGGCCTTAGCAACCTAGAGAGTTCCAGAAAGGGGTCAATTAATGTCATCTACTCCAGAATATGGAATAGGTTCAAAGCTTTGCAGTTTGACCCTAGTGACCCAAATGTATCTCAAATCTTGTTTTCCTTGCAATCCGGGTTGGATTTCTGGGCTCAGTTCGCTTAAGGTGCAAATGAAGTGGAGCACTTCATGAGAGCGGTACTTAGACTACGCCCTCCCAAGAGAAATAGGTTCCCTCAATGGGACCTGGCAGTAGTCCTCAATTTTCTAACAAACCCTCCTTGTACTCTGACAGAAGACTGTTCATTATGGGATATCACCTTAAAAATGGCTTTCCTATTAGCCATAACTTCAGGGGGAAGGTTGCCAGATGTTCTTCCCAGACAGGGTTGTGCTGAGACCATTGGATTATTTTGTCCCAAAAGTGGCAATGATATTTCATCTCTCCAGTCAATGGGTGCTTCCGGCCTTCCCAGGAGAATCAGATGCTGATCTGCATGAGTTGGACATTCCAAAAGTCCTCAAAGCCTATCTCCAGGCTACTTCTACATTCAGACGTTCTGACAGACTTTTCCATCATCATGACAATTTAAAAGGAAAGAGGCCTCGGCCAGGACCACCTTGGCCTGGATAGTAAAATTATTCACCAGGCATATAGAGCAGCCGAGAAGGATCCTCCAGAGGTGGTTAGAGCTCACTCAACCATTGCGATGTCTTCTTCTTGGACTGCACAAGCAGGATTGTCTCTGGAGACAGTCTCCAAAGAGGCTAGCTGGTCATCACATTATACCTTCTTAAAACACTACAGGGTGGATCCAGCAGCTCTTATTACAGTAGAGTTTTGGAGGAAAACCATCCAAGTTTTTATGTCTATTGTCAAATAAAGACTACGTTTGTAGCATTAAACCCTCCCTCTTAAAAGCTCATTATGTATCATATGTATGCTGCCATGTTTGGCGTTAGTAAAATGGAAAATTCCATCAAATACCACCATTTTCCTTTCCTGACGCCAATACATAGCGGCATATGAACCCTCCCTCTCATCTTTGTGCTTTATAATGAGAATGGGGAGGTAGCTCTCAATCAGACCTTTATAGAGCTAAACAGGTCCTGTGGGTGGATATAGGAGCTATGTCATATGTATGCTGCCATGTATTGGCATCAGGAAAGGGAAAGTTACAGTAAGTATTTGATACAATTTTTCCATTTTCTTTACCTTAATTTTCTCTTTCCAGGAATTTGCTTTTCTTGTGCTCATGCGCATTTCTTTTTCAATTATATTTCTCACACGATTTCCCCATCATTGATTAAAAAATCATTTGTTTCTCAAAAAATTTCCACCATCCACGATCACTCAAATTTGATGGCTGCACAAAAATCGGCTGTTGCTGCAGCCCACTAATGGTGCAAAATGTGAAAGAAAATTTTTGAAATTTTTTCGAAAGTAAGTTCTTTCGGAAATCGACCCATGTATGGCTGGTCCACTAAAAGAGGGGCAGTGTGCATTGTGGATAATGCTAGTTACAGTGCACCAGGAGAGGATGGGGTAGTAAATAATGAACTCTGCTGAGGGAGCTAATGTAAAATTGTCAGTTGTGCTTGCAAGCACAAAATGATAGAAGTACTTTGCCTAGATTGCTTCTTTACACAGGGCCATCTGACCTTTGTAGACTACCTCTTCTATAAGAAGAAAATGTTTACATCTGTATTCCATATTAGGGGATTGGTGACACCACTTACTGTAATTATGAGAAAGGTTACTAGTTGTTTTGTAGGTATTCACAGGTTTCATTAAAAGCCACAGAATTTCAAAAACACAGCTTGAAGAGACACACACACACACACATACAAGAAGCGTCAATTCTCTAGAAGCTGTCACACCTAGGGAAAAGAGCATATCGGTTTCAACCAAGTGGCAGACTTCCAGGCCACAAGTTTCAGTCAGATGAGATTAATTTCCCCTTTTATTTAGCACAAAATCCAATAAAGTCAGATGACTTTCTTTAGTTAGGGCCATGAATATAGGGGATTTTGGCTCAACGACTGTTCAGATGTAATCACCTCAGTTCTTTTTTTTTTTTTTTTTTTTGCATCAAAATTATATTTATGACCTTGTTTACAAGATAAAGAGTTACCTAAATTAGCAAAGTTGCATTTTGCTGCCACTTTATTGAATAGCTGAAATATTTCCACAGTACAATTTCAATACAGAGAAATCAGAGGAGAAAAGGTAATAACTGTTAGGGATGAGCTGAGAGATAAAGTAAATGTTTTTTTTAAATTCAAATCAGAAATGCCATTTATTGAAGCAAGCGTAACTTAAAATACAACCATAAAACATGTTACTATCAGAGGCCGCTGGTGGGTGTTTTTGTTCGGAGGGGTGGCAAACAAGCAGCCCCTTGGCGGTGCAGGGAGCAGTTCCAGGCTAGCGATTGCAGGTTCCAGGCAGCGGCTCAAGGCTAGCGAGTGCGGGGTCCGGGCAGCGGCTCCAGGCTAGCGGGTCCGGGGTCGGGCAGTGGCTTCAGGCTAGTGGGTGCGGGGTCCGGGCAGCAGCTCCAGGCTAGCGGGTGTGGGGTCCGGGCAGTGGCTTCAGGTTAGCGGGTGCAGGGTCCGGGCATCGGCTCCAGGCAAGCGGATGCAGGGTCCGGGCAGCAGCTCCAGGCTGGATGGCTTCCTCTCTGGCTCCAGTTGCTTCCTCCCTTGCTCCACGTCAGGCATCCAATAGGATCACCTGATGTTTTGGCCAAGAGGGAAACAGGTCTCATACCTGCTTCCTGATTGGCGGGAGAAGATTTAGTGTGAAAATGAATTTGCTATCATCACACAACTGGGTGGGATCGGAAAGCAGTGCTCTGTGCCCCGAGCCCAACCTTTTTTGAAGCCTATTAGAGCCTCTGGCTCTAATCATGTGCTTCAAAAAAAACACACCCCCTCCATAGGAATTCATGCACCCGGTGTCCTCAAAGGGGCGGGTGCATGGATAGGGAGGGCGGCGGCAGTGTTAGGGGGGGGCCCGTACACCCACAATGCACAGGCCACCACTGGTTACTATCATTCAGATCCCATGATAAACAGGTACATAACAGATACATAATTCGGTACATTACCTCAAGCACATTTAAAGAATAAAACTGTACAGTAATAGTAGAGATTACTTTAAACAGGGTGTGGCATACTTATACAGTATAACGTAGTACTGGTTATCCCACGATTCTATCCATTTCCAATTTAGTGGGAGTTAGTCCCGGGACCACCAGCCAATAGTGATGGCCGAACGGTTCGCCCGGCGGTCGTTTCGCGGCGAATTTCCGACTTTCGCCGTCCGCGGGTTCGAACGCCTTTTTCCGTCGTTCGCCCCGGCGGACTTACGTGTTTAATGTATACAAGAACTTTAACCTTTCGTGACACGTTTATCATGTGTTACAGGACAACCAATTGAGACATGACAGCTCATGGACACTTGGACATTCCCCCTAACCTATAAATACACCCGATCCGGTGGCCATTTTACATTCTTTCTTCTGTCACTGTAGGGAAAGGATCCTGTGTGGAGTAGGGACAGAGAAAACGCTAGCTATTTGGTACACAAAAGTTCTTTTCAGGACTGGTATAGGTGTTAGGTCAGCAGCCTGAGTTTCTTTTGTCAGTTTAGATAAAGGGACAGAGCGCTGTATGCTGCTATTTTAGGGACAGCTCAGCCAGATTAGTCTTTCTTCATCATCATCATCATCATCATCATTAGCTGTTACTATCAGGTCCACAAAAGAGCTGTTCCAGCTAATCGTTCCAGCCTACTCTTTTTTGCCAATTTGTATAGGGACAGGCAGGAAGCAGTGTGTCAGGCAGTGAGGATAATTTTAAAGACTTGCTGTTACTATTAGTTCCACAAAGGTTCTTTTCAGGACTGGTATCAGTGGTACGGTAATAGGCTTGTACACGTATAATATTCTTTCTTCCAAATATAGAAAGAATATTATACTTGACTGCTGCCCTTCTGCTGCAGTCTGCTAATCATTCACAACTCACTTGTTCCACAAAGCTCTTTATCAGGACTGGTAACTTGGTCTGTCTAGGGTGCTACGGTACATAGGCTTGGGTGCGGTACAGTCTGCTGTTCTGTAAGGACCGCTATCGGTCCACAATAGATAGGGTTGCCGTGCACTACTGCTGACCGCTGCCCTATACTGCAGCAGTCCTTCAGCGGTATAGGGACTGACGCACAGTCTGCTAAACACTAATACACAACCTGCTTGGTCCACAAAAGTTCTTATAAGGACTGGTAACTTGGTATAGGGTGCTACGGTACATAGGCCTGAGTGCGTTACAGTCTGCTGTTCTGTAAGGACCGCTATCGGTCCACAATACATAGGGTTGACGTGCACTACTGCTGACCGCTGCCCTATACTGCAGCAGTCCTTCAGCGGTATAGGGACTGACGCACAGTCTGCTAAACACTAACACACAACCTGCTTGGTCCACAAAAGTTCTTATAAGGACTGGTAACTTGGTATAGGGTGCTACGGTACATAGGCCTGAGTGCAGTACAGTCTGCTGTTCTGTAAGGACCGCTATCGGTCCACAATACATAGGGTTGCCGTGCACTACTGCTGACCGCTGCCCTATACTGCAGCAGTCCTTCATTGGTATAGGGACTGACGTACAGTCTGCTAATCACTAACACACAACCTGCTTGGTCCACAAAAGTTCTTATAAGGACTGGTAACTTGGTATAGGGTGCTACGGTACATAGGCCTGAGTGCGTTACAGTCTGCTGTTCTGTAAGGACCGCTATCGGTCCACAATACATAGGGTTGCCGTGCACTACTGCTGACCGCTGCCCTATACTGCAGCAGTCCTTCATTGGTATAGGGACTGACGTACAGTCTGCTAATCACTAACACACAACCTGCTTGGTCCACAAAAGTTCTTATAAGGACTGGTAACTTGGTATAGGGTGCTACGGTACATAGGCCTGAGTGCGTTACAGTCTGCTGTTCTGTAAGGACCGCTATCGGTCCACAATACATAGGGTTGCCGTGCACTACTGCTGACCGCTGCCCTATACTGCAGCAGTCCTTCATTGGTATAGGGACTGACGTACAGTCTGCTAATCACTAACACACAACCTGCTTGGTCCACAAAAGTTCTTATAAGGACTGGTAACTTGGTATAGGGTGCTACGGTACATAGGCCTGAGTGCGTTACAGTCTGCTGTTCTGTAAGGACCGCTATCGGTCCACAATACATAGGGTTGCCGTGCACTACTGCTGACCGCTGCCCTATACTGCAGCAGTCCTTCATTGGTATAGGGACTGACGTACAGTCTGCTAATCACTAACACACAACCTGCTTGGTCCACAAAAGTTCTTATAAGGACTGGTAACTTGGTATAGGGTGCTACGGTACATAGGCCTGAGTGCGTTACAGTCTGCTGTTCTGTAAGGACCGCTATCGGTCCACAATACATAGGGTTGCCGTGCACTACTGCTGACCGCTGCCCTATACTGCAGCAGTCCTTCATTGGTATAGGGACTGACGTACAGTCTGCTAATCACTAACACACAACCTGCTTGGTCCACAAAAGTTCTTATAAGGACTGGTAACTTGGTATAGGGTGCTACGGTACATAGGCCTGAGTGCGTTACAGTCTGCTGTTCTGTAAGGACCGCTATCGGTCCACAATACATAGGGTTGCCGTGCACTACTGCTGACCGCTGCCCTATACTGCAGCAGTCCTTCAGCGGTATAGGGACTGACGCACAGTCTGCTAAACACTAACACACAACCTGCTTGGTCCACAAAAGTTCTTATAAGGACTGGTAACTTGGTATAGGGTGCTACGGTACATAGGCCTGAGTGCGTTACAGTCTGCTGTTCTGTAAGGACCGCTATCGGTCCACAATACATAGGGTTGCCGTGCACTACTGCTGACCGCTGCCCTATACTGCAGCAGTCCTTCATTGGTATAGGGACTGACGTACAGTCTGCTAATCACTAACACACAACCTGCTTGGTCCACAAAAGTTCTTATAAGGACTGGTAACTTGGTATAGGGTGCTACGGTACATAGGCCTGAGTGCGTTACAGTCTGCTGTTCTGTAAGGACCGCTATCGGTCCACAATACATAGGGTTGCCGTGCACTACTGCTGACCGCTGCCCTATACTGCAGCAGTCCTTCAGCGGTATAGGGACTGACGCACAGTCTGCTAAACACTAACACACAACCTGCTTGGTCCACAAAAGTTCTTATAAGGACTGGTAACTTGGTATAGGGTGCTACGGTACATAGGCCTGAGTGCAGTACAGTCTGCTGTTCTGTAAGGACCGCTATCGGTCCACAATACATAGGGTTGCCGTGCACTACTGCTGACCGCTGCCCTATACTGCAGCAGTCCTTCATTGGTATAGGGACTGACGTACAGTCTGCTAATCACTAACACACAACCTGCTTGGTCCACAAAAGTTCTTATAAGGACTGGTAACTTGGTATAGGGTGCTACGGTACATAGGCCTGAGTGCGTTACAGTCTGCTGTTCTGTAAGGACCGCTATCGGTCCACAATACATAGGGTTGCCGTGCACTACTGCTGACCGCTGCCCTATACTGCAGCAGTCCTTCAGCGGTATAGGGACTGACGCACAGTCTGCTAAACACTAACACACAACCTGCTTGGTCCACAAAAGTTCTTATAAGGACTGGTAACTTGGTATAGGGTGCTACGGTACATAGGCCTGAGTGCAGTACAGTCTGCTGTTCTGTAAGGACCGCTATCGGTCCACAATACATAGGGTTGCCGTGCACTACTGCTGACCGCTGCCCTATACTGCAGCAGTCCTTCATTGGTATAGGGACTGACGTACAGTCTGCTAATCACTAACACACAACCTGCTTGGTCCACAAAAGTTCTTATAAGGACTGGTAACTTGGTATAGGGTGCTACGGTACATAGGCCTGAGTGCGTTACAGTCTGCTGTTCTGTAAGGACCGCTATCGGTCCACAATACATAGGGTTGCCGTGCACTACTGCTGACCGCTGCCCTATACTGCAGCAGTCCTTCAGCGGTATAGGGACTGACGCACAGTCTGCTAAACACTAACACACAACCTGCTTGGTCCACAAAAGTTCTTATAAGGACTGGTAACTTGGTATAGGGTGCTACGGTACATAGGCCTGAGTGCAGTACAGTCTGCTGTTCTGTAAGGACCGCTATCGGTCCACAATACATAGGGTTGCCGTGCACTACTGCTGACCGCTGCCCTATACTGCAGCAGTCCTTCATTGGTATAGGGACTGACGTACAGTCTGCTAATCACTAACACACAACCTGCTTGGTCCACAAAAGTTCTTATAAGGACTGGTAACTTGGTATAGGGTGCTACGGTACATAGGCCTGAGTGCGTTACAGTCTGCTGTTCTGTAAGGACCGCTATCGGTCCACAATACATAGGGTTGCCGTGCACTACTGCTGACCGCTGCCCTATACTGCAGCAGTCCTTCATTGGTATAGGGACTGACGTACAGTCTGCTAATCACTAACACACAACCTGCTTGGTCCACAAAAGTTTTTATAAGGACTGGTAACTTGGTATAGGGTGCTACGGTACATAGGCCTGAGTGCAGTACAGTCTGCTGTTCTGTAAGGACCGCTATCGGTCCACAATACATAGGGTTGACGTGCACTACTGCTGACCGCTGCCCTATACTGCAGCAGTCCTTCATTGGTATAGGGACTGACGTACAGTCTGCTAATCACTAACACACAACCTGCTTGGTCCACAAAAGTTTTTATAAGGACTGGTAACTTGGTATAGGGTGCTACGGTACATAGGCCTGAGTGCAGTACAGTCTGCTGTTCTGTAAGGACCGCTATCGGTCCACAATACATAGGGTTGACGTGCACTACTGCTGACCGCTGCCCTATACTGCAGCAGTCCTTCAGCGGTATAGGGACTAAGAGTTTTGTCACAGGGTGATTTAAAAAATGACAGGCAGAGGAAGAGGCAGGCCCTTCCGCAGGGGTGGTAGGGGTAGGGCAGGAGCAACAGCCTTGAGCCAAAGTGGGAAGTTGCAGAAGGTGCGTTCAATTACTTTAAAGGACGCACCAGACTTGGTTGAGTGGCTCACTCAGCCTTATTCTTCTGCACCCTCCTCATCCTCTCGATCTGCACCCTCTTCTTCACTCTCTGCTATGTGCACCCCCAAAGACACTACCACCAACAACACCACCACCACCACATACCTTCCGCTTGAGTGCAAATGGGGGCCTTCATGCTCCAGTGTTTTAATAGGGACCCCCGTATAAAAAGCATGAGGGTCAAGGACCAGTACTGGGTGGCAACGTACTTAGATCCCCGGTACAAACACAAAATGGCGGAAATGTTACCGCCGTCGCAGAGGGCTGTCAGAATGCAGCACTTCCAGGCCTTGCTTCGAGAAATGCTGCATTCTGCTTTTGCGTGCGCTGGCAGAGGAGCAATTCCCACTCCCAGAGAAGGATTTGCGGGTACCAATCCAACAGCGCCTGCAAGAAGAGGCCGGTTTGAAGATGTGTTGGTGACTTCGGATATGAGGTCATTCTTTCAGCCGACCCATCGACAGGTGTCATCCGGATCCAGCATCAGGGAACGCCTAGACCGTCAGGTGTCCGACTACATTGGGTTAACGGCCGATGTGGACGCTCTGAGGAGTGATGAACCCCTAGACTACTGGGTGGGCAGGCTTGACCTCTGGCCAGAGCTTGCCCAATTTGCAATCGAACTGTTGGCTTGCCCCTCATCCAGTGTCCTGTCCGAAAGGACGTTCAGCGCAGCAGGGGGGATTGTGACCGATAAGCGTACTCGCCTAGCTCACGACAGTGTTAACTACCTCACATTTCTAAAAATGAATGAGGCATGGATCTCGGAGGAATTCAACACATGTGATCAGTAGACCATGTATATGTCTATAAACAATTTTTGGAATCAAGCACACAGACCTTCTTAATTCATTTGGCTCACTTCCCTGACCCAAAAAAGCACACCGTACTATATGCCCCTACCCTCCTCTTTGAAGAGGTTGAGCGGTGTCATATTTCTACTGGGGCTGCTTATTATGAGGGGTTCCCACCATCCCTGTGCTGTGCTGACTTCCTCCTGGGTGTTCTTATTATGAGGGGCTCCCACCATCCCTGTGCTGTGCTGACTTCCTCCTGGGGGTTCTTATTATGAGGGGCTCCCACCATCCCTGTGCTGTGCTGACTTCCTCCTGGGGGTTCTTATTATGAGGGGATCACACCATCCCTGTGCTGTGCTGACTTCCTCCTGGGGCTGCTTACGGTGCTGCTGTCAGCGCTGTATGTCACGGAGCTGCTGTCAGCGCTGTATGTCACGGAGCTGCTGTCAGCGCTGTATGTCACGGAGCTGCTGTCAGCGCTGTATGTCACGGAGCTGCTGTCAGCGCTGTATGTCACGGAGCTGCTGTCAGCGCTGTATGTCACGGAGCTGCTGTCAGCGCTGTATGTCACGGAGCTGCTGTCAGCGCTGTATGTCACGGAGCTGCTGTCAGCGCTGTATGTCACGGTGCTGCTGTCAGCGCTGTATGTCACGGAGCTGCTGTCAGCGCTGTATGTCACGGAGCTGCTGTCAGTGCTGTATGTCACAGAGCTGCTGTCAGCGCTGTATGTCACGGAGCTGCTGTCAGCGCTGTATGTCACGGTGCTGCTGTCAGCGCTGTATGTCACGGTGCTGCTGTCAGCGCTGTATGTCACGGAGCTGCTGTCAGCGCTGTATGTCACGGAGCTGCTGTCAGTGCTGTATGTCACGGAGCTGCTGTCAGCGCTGTATGTCACGGAGCTGCTGTCAGCGCTGTATGTCACGGAGCTGCTGTCAGCGCTGTATGTCACGGTGCTGCTGTCAGCGCTGTATGTCACGGAGCTGCTGTCAGCGCTGTATGTCACGGAGCTGCTGTCAGCGCTGTATGTCACGGAGCTGCTGTCAGCGCTGTATGTCACGGAGCTGCTGTCAGCGCTGTATGTCACGGAGCTGCTGTCAGCGCTGTATGTCACGGTGCTGATGTCAGTGCTCTGTATTACGGTGCTGCTGTCAGTGCTCTGTATCTCCTGCACCCTCTTGTTTGCCTACCCTGGTCCCTGACCTTCCCTCTCCTCCATTGCCTTCATTAGCTCCATAGTCCTGAATTGTCAGAACAATTTCCCAAATAAAAAAAAAATGCTTGTAGTTATCGATCCCAAATTCACCTCATACATGTATTATGCTATTGTCCAGGTGGTGGGACTACGTGCTACCCCCTAATAATTACCCCGTGGCCGCAAATTCGACCTAAAGGTTTGCGAAATTCGCCTCCCATTGAAGTCAATGGAGCCCGCGGCGAACGGTCGTTTTCGCGAACGTTTGTGCCCGTTCGCGTTTCGCGTTCGCGAAACGTCCCGTCGGAAGTTCGTCCATCACTACCAGCCAATCACCCCAGATTCTATAAAACTCGGCGGGGCTCCCGCTATGTTGAAAAATCTCCAGTTTTAGAGTGTGGCCCATATTACATAACCACTCCCTATGAGTGGGTACTCTGTCCATCTTCCACAACTGCAGAATAATTTTGCAAGCCTGAAATAAGGCTCTGTTGACCACTATCAGCTGCGATTCTGTTAGCTGGAGATCATATAGGATACCTAGAATACATTTTGTGAGTTTAAGGGGAACTGTAAAAGTAAATGTTTATTAGTTGTAGGCAGGATAGGCCTCTCTGAAGAGAAGGGGATTATATATTTACTGTATGCACTCACTATATTGTCAAAAGTATTGGGATACCTACCTTTACATGCACATGAACTTTTACAGCTATAACAGCTTCAACTCTTAAGGGAAGGCTGTCCACAAGGTTTAGGAGTGTGTCTATGGGAATGTTTGACCATTCTTCCAGAAGCACATTTGTGAGGTCAGGCACTGATGTTGGATAAGAAGGCCGGGCTTGCAGTCTCCACTAAATTCATCCCAAAGGTGTTCTATCGGGTTGAGGTCAGGACCAGTTAAGTTCATCCACCCCAAACTCACTCATTGTTGTGAATGCATACACAGGTCATACCCACGTATGTAAACAGTTTTCACGACATGTGCGGTCTTGCCACCAAAGTCAGAGCAAGAGCAATAATTATAGCACTAGACTTCCTCTGTAACTCTAAATTGGTAACCTGTAGACATTTTTAAAGTGTCGTCTATGGAGATTTTTAAGTACTGTAGTACTTCCATGCACACAACTTGCTTACTGAGCACTTAAACCGCCTTCCTGCCCAGGCCAGTTTTCAGCTTTCAGCGCTGTCACTCTTTGACAATTGAGCGGTCATGCAACACTTTACCCAATCACAATTTTTATCATTTCTTTTACACAAATAGAACTTTCTTTTGGTGGTATTTAATCACCGTTGGGTTTTTATTTTCTGCAAAAAAAATGAGAAAAGACTGAAAACTTCACTTTTTTTTTATAGTGTACCGTAAAATTTTGCAAACAGGTAATTTTTCTCGTTCATGTGCGCTGATAAGGCGGCACTGATGGGCTGCACTGGTGGGCACTGATGAGATGGCACCAGTGGGCAATGAAAGGTGGCAATGATGATGAGGCACTGATTGGCCGCACTGGTAGGTGGCACTGATAGGCAGCACTAATATGCACTGGTAGGTGGCACTGGTGGGCACTGCATAGCAGCAGTGGCTCTCCGTGCATGTGTACTAAACACAGAATGTCAGAAAAGGGCCTGGTTAGCAAGTGGTTAAGGAGCAATTTCTCACCAATGGAGGGGCGTTCAGCAGTGTGGGGAGTGAAGACGTAACCGTTTTCTTTGAAGAAAGACCATTTATTTAAATTTGCAGTTTAGCAACAGGGTCCCTTTAGAACTCTTCTTTGTTTTTTTATTGGGCAAGAACCTTTTACAATACTTCTGTACCAATTATTCACAGTACAGAACTAGTTACAACTCATCCCAAATCAGTTCTGTAATGCAGAATAGTGGTTAGCAGCTCTCTCAAACAACTATCCGTGCAGCCTACTACTATTTTTATAATTCTATTTTTAAGTATGCAAATTCGTACTTTCAAGTCCTTTAAGTTCAATTCACAAAAGTCTAACTCATTTTTTTATTTTCCTTTCTGTGTGCTAATTGATTTATTTATTTTCACAATCGAAACTGAATATTCCAGTTCCCAGGAGACATTAGGGCACAGATCAGCGTAATTCACTGCTTACTTTTTATTGATTTACTGTTTTTTTTTAGCTAGAACTTAATTCACAAAGAGTAATGCATGGGTGCTCATTTCTTAAAACAATGGGGCACAGAGGGCAAAAAAAAATCTGTTAGGGGTTATAACTCCCCCTTGCTCTATCTAAACTGAAGAAAAAGAAATTGTGCCTATAGTTCTACTTTAATCTCTACAATTCCTTTTAAGCTTGCTTTTATTCATAAGTCTACCACATGTCATTGAAGGAACATTGAGCCTAGGTTCCCACTCAAGTCAGTCTGACTTTGGGGGCAATTTCAGAGACATCTTTGTGGGTTTCTGCACAGATGTCTATTGAAATCACACCGGAAGTCACCAAAAGTAGTACAGAAACTACCTTTGGGAATTAGTGCGGTGTCGCACTGATTTGGACGGTGCCATTGCCAGCAATAGCCGCTGATTTGGCATGCAATTTGACATATCTGTTTCTTTTTGTCTGTATTTGTATTAAGGGGTTAAAATATTTAATGTATTCCTGATTAAAGGAATTACCTGCATTTATTTTTCTACTAACCTGTGACTTCACATAATTATTAAAACGAAATACATGTAAACCCAACACTGCGGGGTACTTTGGAGACCCAGGGCCCATGCAGTACACAAATCCTAATCTTTGGAAAACTTGGCATTAATGCATGCCCCTAGCAACAGTATAGAGCAGGGGTCCTCAAACTATGGCCCTCCAGTTGTTCAGAAACTACAATTCCCATCATGTCTAGTCATACTGTATCTGTGAATGTCAATGCCTCATGGGATGTGTAGTTCTGCAACAGCTGGGGGGCCGTAGTTTGAAGATCCCTGGTGTAGAGCCTCAATGACCTACTAAGCAGTGCTCTGCATTGCATGTGTGGATGAACTGGGGAAGTTGCAAGTTGAACAATTCCTAGGAAAGCCTTGGAGTCTAATTGCTTGTGCAGTATCCAGTTGTCTTCTGTAGGCTTAGTTTAGCTATGAATTTACAGGGAAGCTAACAAAAGATGTTCAGCATCTGGCACACTACCAGATGTGTTGGATGCTTGGTGCCCCATTGTACTCTGTGGTTCCTGCCAATGGCCCTTACACACTACTGTAATCTATGTGGAGAAGCTACTGTTGAGCAAATGTATTCATGCTTCTTTTTAAGACATAAAATGTTTGGAAATGTATCCAACAGGAGGTCAAAGCAAAAAACACTTTTTTTTTTAATACAAATAGGTTGAGAAAGGGTTAGAACAGCTGACAAAATGTTTATTGCCTTCCTGCCAAGTGATGCCTGCATGTTTAATTTCTTGTACAAAAGACAGGGTGGTGGGGAAATCGGATCACAGAGAGATGTCAGTTGACAGAAAACCAATTTGAAATTTTCTTTATCCTATCCAAAATTAAAAAATTTAATAATTGACTGGGTGCGCTTTACAGTGACCCTGTCGAGTTTAAAATGAGCAGCTGCCTACAAAGCACTGCCAATGTTGCTGAATTCAGATGCACTGAAGAGGAAAGCTTGCTCAAAGATCTTCTATATTTGACACTTCCAAAGTGTCCCACATCCAATTGTACTATGATGTTCCATCACATCCAATTGTACTATGATGTTCCATTAGTCTACCACTACATAGGTTATACTAGTGCATAGGGGCCACTGGCAGGAACAACAGAGTACAATGGGGCACCAAGCATCAACCTCACGTGGTAGTGTGCCAGATGCTGAACCTCTTTAGTTAGCTTCCGTCTACAGTGCAGCAGAGTTCAGTGGCATGGACAACTAAAAGGTATAAACTGATTGTTTTGCAACTGCCAGCTTGTTTCAGGTTTTAAAAATCCTGACAAGTGGCTTTAAGTAACTAGTGCATTTATTTTATTTTCAGATGTGGAGGAAGTGTTAATGTTGAAACTTCTGTAAGAAAACAATACATTCTTTTGAAGCACTTAAAGAGATTGGGTGTTTGGTTCCTTTTGGCCCACCAAACCATAACCTCAATAACTTTTTTATTTCAGAGTAGTTCCCTAAATTGCTTTTGAACTCTCAGATACCAAATAAAGGTCACATAACCTCTGTTTTCATCATGCAATATACTGTATAAAGTATTGTACATTGTGTCCCATGTTTGATCATTGTTTTTAAAATTAGAGTGTTGAACCCGTTTCTTCTGTGTGGGTTGATATCACCCTTTTATCTTGCAAAGAGTACAGGAAAAGTCACACACTATCATTGACATAAACTTTCATAATTGGCTGCATGTTCTATAACAACTTTATTTTTCCTTTTCTTATGAAACAGCCCACATTGACAAAACAATTTGTCAGGACAGATATGCAATCTGGTAAGTAACAAAATAATTTTTTTTACATAATTTTTTCCCAGGATTCTCCTAAATTATTACCATCCTCCTTACTTGTTTTCCACTATTATCAACCCTTTGCTATGCACCTGATTTGTAAATTGTTAGATGTGGTGAAGTTCAGTGAAATAAAGGTAGTGGGGTTGATTAAGACCCCTTTCACACTGGGGCGCTTTGCAGGCGCTAAATATATCACTTGCAAAGCGCCCTGAAAGAGCTGCTCCATTCACTCCAGTGTGAAGGCCCCGAGGTCTTTCACACTGGAGCGATGCGCTGGCAAGACAGTAAAAAAAAGTCCCGCTAGCAGCATCTTTGGAGAGGTGAAAGAGCAGTGTGTATACTGCTCCTCCACCACTCCTGCCCATTGAAATTAATGGGGCACCGTGGCTATAATGTCGGCAAAGTGCTGCTGCCGGCGATATGGCGGCGCTTTGTGGGTGGTTTTAACCCTTTTTCGGCCACTAGTGGGAGTTAAAAGTGCCCCGCTAGTGGCCGAATACCTCTGCAAATATGACGGTAAAGTGCCACTAAAAATAGCGGCGCTTTACTGCCGACCTCGCCCCAATGTGAAAGGGGTCTTACTAAAACTGGAGAGTGCAAAATCTGGTGCGGCTCTTCACAGAAACCAATCAGCTTCCAGATTTTCTTTGTTGGTAAAGTTTAATTGAACAAGCTGATTGGCTACCATGCACAGCTGCACCAGATTTTGAACTCACTAGTTTTAGTAAATCAACTCCAATGTGTTTATTGCAAGTATTTATTTACATGTGGGAGTTTTCTTTATTAATTTCCATGACTGAACTTTTTGAAGTGAACTTTGGTTTACAACAAGGAGACTATGTATAAAACATTCATTGAGCGGATGTGATAAACATTTGCACAATGAGGGCAAACATGGCGTATTGTCTCTATTATGTGTGCTTCCTATATTGTCAGTGCAACCTAGTGTCCATTATGCATTTTTTTCCAGATATATTTCAAGCAGAAAAAAATTGTATTGTGGCCACTTGATGGCACTAACAATATAGGAATCACACATAATAGAGGAAGTATGGCAGTTTGTGCCCTAAACTATTTTTTATACACCCTTAAGTGCCTTTTCTTTATTTTGAATCTGTTCAACAGGACTCTGTAAAATGTCTTGCCTTTGTTCCTTTGTGTAATATTTGTGAAGGGACAACTCCAGGCAACTAGATAAATACATGGATGAGATACATATATGAGAGCTGTTTAATCTGGGATTTGTATCTGTCCACCCAGTCCTTATATTTACACAGCTCTGCTACAAAGCACAGTCCTACCTAGCAGGGGAGGGCCCTGATCATTCTCTGCTTACAGATCTCCTCCCCATCCCCACCCTGTGACTGAAAAGTGAATGTAGAAGCAGCACACTGGGAGCTCATATCTATCGTTCTGCCCCTTCCCCCTATCAGGATCATTTCTTGCACTGCAGAACATCTAATTGGCTCCTTGTACTGCCCCCACCCCCAACTCTGCTATATAGGAACTGCAAAAGGCTAATTTAAAAATAGCATGTTATACTACCTGATCTGTGCAGGGGTTTTTCACAGAGCAGCCCAGATCCTCCTCTTCTTGGGTCCCTCTTCAGTGCTTCTGGCTCCTCCCTCCTGTTGAGTGCCTCGACAGCAATCAGCTTGCTATGAGGCACCTGAGCTGAGCCACAGCTCTGTGAGTCCATTCAGACACAGAGCCATGGCCCAGCCCTACCTCCTCTCTGTCCTCATTGGCTCAGTGACTTGGACAGAAGTGGGAGCCAATGACGCTTCACTGCTGTCTCAGCCAATGAGGAGGGAGCATCCCGGACAGCGAGTCTCTAGTGAAACGTCGCTGGATTGAGAGTGAGGAGGGGGCAGAGCAGAGAGCTGCTGACTGACAGTCAGCAGCTCTTTGCTCAGGAACCTTTAAGAACTGAGCGATCGGCGGTATTTGATTGTTTGGTTTTCGGTGTCAGAGCCGGCAGGGGACAGATGCAGCATTGGACTGATGCTGCATCCACCTAGGTAAGTATGATTCTAAAAAAATAAAAATAAAGTCCATATTTCTCTTTTAAGCTGTTATACATAGATCAAATTCAAATGTCCGGTTCAGCAGGGACTGACTGAATTTTGATCCATGTATGGGAAGGGTAGTTGTACAGAAAATGAACAATTGATTTCTGTGCAAAGAAGTCGACAGATCAACTTCTGTACAACCATGCTATCAGATTTATGCCACTGGATCAGCACTGCAGGCTGTAGCTGGCAGCACTGGTCAGTATATTCTGAGGTCTGGAATGTCCCTGTCTCCCAGCTATCGGAATACAGTAGCTCAGCAGGAAGGATTCATCAATACCTAAAATGTGTGGATGGAGAAATTAAGTCTTTTTCTTTTTTTTCATCCGGGTGGTTGAATGAAACAAATGACTCGTCTATAGGTCCTACTCTAGGTCACTGAAATATATACTGTATTTCACAAAAGTACACCCCTCACATTTTTGTTAATATTTTATTATATCTTTTCATGTGACAACACTGAAGAAATTACATTTTGCTACAATATAAGGTAGTGAGTGCACAGCTTGTATAACAGTATACATTTGCTGTCCCCTCAAAATAATGCAACACACATCCATTAATGTCTAAACCACTGGCAACAAAGGTGAGTACACCCCTAAGTGAAAATGTCAAAATTGAGCCCACAGTGTCAATATTTTTTGTGGCCACCATTATTTTACAGCACTGCCTTGACCCTCTTGGTCATGGCGTACATCAGAGCTTCACAGGTTGCCACTGTGGATCACAGACCACAGGACATGATTCCAGTAATCCATGTCCTTAGTCTGCTTGTCTTCAGCAAACTGTTTGTAGGCTTTCTTTCAGTAGTCCGGGCACTGACAGGCCGACCCCCCACCCCTTCAACCTCTGCAGTAATGCTGGCAGCACTCATATGTCTATTTCCCAAAGTCAACCTCTGGATATGACGCTGAGCATGTGCACTCAACTTCTTTGGTCGACCATGGTGAGGCCTGTTCTGAGTGGAACCTGTCCTGTTAAACCGCTGTTAGGTATGGCCGAACTGTTCGCCCGGCGGTCAGTTCACGGCGAATTTTGGCTGTTTGCGGTCCGCCTGATCGGCGGACTATTGCCACTGTTCGCCTGGCGGACTTACGTGTTTACTGTGTAAAAGAACTTTGACCTATGATGACACATCCATCATGGGGTACAGGACAGCCAATTGAGACATTACAGCACATGGACAATTGGACATTCCCCCTAATTTATAAATAGACCCGATCCGGCGGCCATTTTACATTCTTTCTACTGTCACTATAGGGAGAGGTTGCTGTGTGGAGCAAGGAGAGACTGCAGTGACACAAATCGCTAGCTATTAGGTACACAAAAGTTATTTTAAGGACTGGTATGGTATAGGTGTAGTTCAGGATATAGGTTTGAGGCACTGCTATTCAAGTCATTGTTGCAGCAGATTGTCTTTTCTCAGTGCAGATAGGGACAGGACGCTGTTTGCAGCAGGGACAGTCAGTTTAATCATTAGCTGTTACTATTAGGTCCACAAAGGTCCTTTTCAGGACTGGTATGGTGTAGTAGTACAGGATATAGTTTTAAGTGCAGTGCTATTCAAGTTATTGTTGCAGCGGCCTGTGTTTTGTCAGTTTAAATAGGGACAGACAGGAAGCTGTGTGTAGCTGTGAGGGACAGTCAGTTTAATCATTAGCTGTTACTATTAGGTCCACAAAGGTCCTTTTCAGGACTGGTATGGTAATAGGGTTGTACACGTATAATATTCTTTCTTCCAAATATAGAAAGAATATTATACTTGACTGCTGCCCTTCTGCTGCAGTAGTCCTTTATGAGTATAGGGACTGAGGTACAGTCTGCTAATCACAACCTACTAGTTCCACAAAGGTCCTTCTAAGGACTGGTAAGGTATAGCGTACTACAGTATATAGGGTTAAGTGGGGTACAGTCTGCTAATCCTTAAGGACTGGTATAGGCCCACAATATATAGGGTTGAGGTGCACTACTGCTGACTGCTACCCTATTCTGCAGCAGTCCTTTATCAGTATAGGGACTGAGGTACAGTCTGCTAATCACAACCTACTAGTTCCACAAAGGTCCTTCTAAGGACTGGCAAGGTATAGTGTACTACAGTATATAGGGTTGAGTGAGGTACAGTCTGCTAATCCTTAAGGACTGGTATAGGTCCACAATATATAGGGTTGAGGTGCACTACTGCTGACTTCTGCCCTTCTGCTGCAGCAGTCCTTTATGAGCATAGGGACTGAGGTACAGTCTGCTAATCACAACCTACTAGTTCCACAAAGGTCCTTCTAAGGACTGGTAAGGTATAGCATAGTACAGTATATAGGGTTGAGTGAGGTACAGTCTGCTAATCCTTAAGGACTGGTATAGGTCCACAATATATAGGGTTGAGGTGCACTACTGCTGACTGCTGCCCTATTTGGCAGCAGTCCTTTATCAGTATAGGGACTGAGGTACAGTCTGCTAATCACAACCTACTAGTTCCACAAAGGTCCATATAAGGACTGGTAAGGTATAGTGTACTACAGTATATAGGGTTGAGTGAGGTACAGTCTGCTAATCACAACCTACTAGTTCCACAAAGGTCCTTCTAAGGACTGGTAAGGTATAGCGTACTACAGTATATAGGGTTGAGTGAGGTACAGTCTGCTAATCCTTAAGGACTGGTATAGGTCCACAATATATAGGGTTGAGGTGCACTACTGCTGACTGCTGCCCTATTCTGCAGCAGTCCTTTATCAGTATAGGGACTGAGGTACAGTCTGTTAATCACAACCTACTAGTTCCACAAAGGTCCTTCTAAGGACTGGTAAGGTATAGTGTACTACAGTATATAGGGTTGAGTGAAGTACAGTCTGCTAATCACAACCTACTAGTTCCACAAAGGTCCTTCTAAGGACTGGTAAGGTATAGTGTACTACAGTATATAGGGTTGAGTGAGGTACAGTCTGCTAATCACAACCTACTAGTTCCACAAAGGTCCTTATAAGGACTGGTAAGGTATAGTGTACTACAGTATATAGGGTTGAGTGAGGTACAGTCTGCTAATCACAACCTACTAGTTCCACAAAGGTCCTTATAAGGACTGGTAAGGTATAGTGTACTACAGTATATAGGGTTGAGTGAGGTACAGTCTGCTAATCACAACCTACTAGTTCCACAAAGGTCCTTCTAAGGACTGGTAAGGTATAGCGTACTGCAGTATATAGGGTTGAGTGAGGTACAGTCTGCTAATCCTTAAGGACTGGTATAGGTCCACAATATATAGGGTTGAGGTGCACTACTGCTGACTGCTGCCCTATTCTGCAGCAGTCCTTGATCAGTATAGGGACTGAGGTACAGTCTGTTAACCACAACCTACTAGTTCCACAAAGGTCCTTCTAAGGACTGGTAAGGTATAGTGTACTACAGTATATAGGGTTGAGTGAGGTACAGTCTGCTAATCACAACCTACTAGTTCTACAAAGGTCCTTCTAAGGACTGGTAAGGTATAGTGTACTACAGTATATAGGGTTGAGTGAGGTACAGTCTGCTAATCACAACCTACTAGTTCCAAAAAGGTCCTTATAAGGACTGGTAAAGTATAGTGTACTACAGTATATAGGGTTGAGTGAGGTACAGTCTGCTAATCACAACCTACTAGTTCCACAAAGGTCCTTATAAGGACTGGTAAGGTATAGTGTACTACAGTATATAGGGTTGAGTGAGGTACAGTCTGCTAATCACAACCTACTAGTTCCACAAAGGCCCTTAAGGACTGGTATAGGTGTACTATTTGGTGTGCAGTATATAGTTGTGTAATACACGTATAAAATACTTGCACATATAGAAAGCATAGTATAGTGCATTTCCACTGTGCAGCATTGTGACTGCTGAGCGGTTCTGCAGCGATACTACAAAGAGTGACAAACGCAATCCAAAAAAAAAAGTATTGTAACTGGTGTGATAGACCAGTGGCCCCCAAAAACAACAGATTGAAGCGGGGTGTTATATACCTTCTTCCACATACATACTGCACTTCTGTAGAGAGTTTTGTCACAGGGTCATTTAAAAAATGACAGGCAGAGGAAGAGGCAGGCCCTTCCCCAGGGGTGGTAGGGGTAGAGCAGGAGCAACAGGCTTGAGCCAAAGTGGGAAATTGTAGAAGGTGCGTGCGATTACGTCAAAGGAAGGACCAGAATTGGTTGAGTGGCTCACTCAGCCTTACTCTTCTGCGCCCTCCTCATCCTCTTGATCTGCACCCTCTTCTTCACTCTCTGCTATGTGCACCCCCAAACACACTACCACCAACAACACCACCACCACCACCACCACATACCTTCCGCTTGAGTCACAGGAATTATTTTCCGATCCATATCAAGGCATTTCTGATGCGCAGCCACTCTTGGCATTGGATAAGGTAGAGGAGGTAGCAAGAACCGCCATTCAGCAGTCTGACGACAGTACCCAGATCAGCCCAAGGAGGAGGTTGGTCTTCGGTGTTGCTGCCTACTCCAAGATCTCTACTTATAGTGGTGGGGAAGGTGACATTGATGATGACGTGTCTAGTGATGTCACGTGGGTGCCCACAAGAGAGGAAGAGGAGGGGAGTTCAGAGGGAGATATGGACCAGCAGATAGGGAGGAGAAGCAGGAATAACTTACATTGCACAGGAGGGACAAAGCAGACTGCTAATGTATCAGGAGCGAGTCATCGACCATGTACGGTCACATCTGGCGCTCCCAGGACGCCGGCACATGGCTCGGCTTTTTTTATTTATTTTTTTTTTTTTTTATTTTTTTTTTTTTTCTTTCAAAATATTTTATTTTATATTAAAGGCACTTACATACGTAAGACAGTACACAAACTAGCAGTAGCAGGGAAGGCCTGCTGTCACAATGTAAGTAAAGAAAACATGAGACATTAGTGAAAAACAGACAATATCAAGAGTGTACAGTCGGCAAGCCCTTCCTTATCAAGGGGCTACATCAATAAGAGGTAACCGGAGGGTGTCCCCCCCGGGAGAGCCCACCAGGTAGAACTATTAGGGTAACTCCCAGGAGCCCCCATCCCGACACCCCTAATAGGGAACTTGCTGTGCCAGGGTGAGGGAGTGTCCTCCCAGGCCCCTCCCTCGCAGAGGGGAAAAACAGTCGGAGGATCGTCTGCCGTGGGTACCGCAACATTAAATTGGACTGTATGGTGAACCTGTCAAATACAGCTCTGTTGAGCAAACCAAAATCTTAGAACGACTAGAAGGACAGAGAAGAGAAGAAAGGAGGAGAAGAGGAGAACAGAGGGGTCGGGGGAGGTAAGCTATGTCTTGAAAGGGTGGAAGGATATAGCGAGGGAATGTTTCGCAATCAATGTAAGAATGGGTGCTTTAGGGGTGAGGTCTGGTTCCTAGGGGAGGGCCTGG
The DNA here is from genome assembly GCF_037356315.1 of Lithobates pipiens. Taxonomy (NCBI): domain Eukaryota; kingdom Metazoa; phylum Chordata; class Amphibia; order Anura; family Ranidae; genus Lithobates; species Lithobates pipiens. The sequence continues at coordinate 246,227,576 of NW_027507785.1, forward strand.
GGGTACCCCCGGCAGCAGAGAGATTCCCATGTAACGGGCCCAAGGGTCCCACACCTTTCGGAATTTAGGTGTGGTGTCTGACAGAATACCTGATAGTTTTTCTTGGGACATTATCCACGATATCTTCCTCTTAACTGCGAGGAAGGAGGGTTTGGGTTGCTTCCATGCGGAGGCAATCGCAATTTTGGCTCCTAATAGAATAAAATAAGTTAGTTTCTGAATGTTACCAGACATCAAAGGAATCGGGGTATTGAGTAACGCAACCTCTGGAGTTCTCGAAACCCGGCAGCCTGTGACTAAGTAAATCAAGTTGAAGATTTTAGTCCAGAACGAACGGAGTCTAGGGCATTCCCACCAGATGTGGATCATGGAGCCACGAAGTTGGCACCCCCTGAAACATAAGGGATTAGCCGTGGGATATATTCTGGCTAGCCTTACTGGAGTGAGGTACCACCTGGTTATCAATTTAATGCTAGCCTCCATTAGTGAGGTGTTCTGGATCCCACGAAAGGATCTGGCTAAGGCCAGCTGCCAGGATTCGAGACTCCCAGAGGTCTGGAGATCAGATTCCCAAGCCGTCATATAGGGGGATTTACCCGTTGGGGAAGTGAGAGCCGTGTAGATCACTGAAATACCACCCCTCTGCTCCCCGACTCCACCACACCAGGCTTCATATTCAGTAAAGGGAGGAGGAAGGGGTTTGTTTTTCCAAAGTGAGTTCAAGTAGTGAGATATTTGATGGAAGCGGAACCTCTCTGTGTTTGGTAGCTCTAAGTGTTCGATACAATAAGCTAGGGAAATCGGACCCCTGGAATTAAAAAAGTGACCTATCCGGTATAGTCCCTTGTCCAACCACCATCTGAAGGCCTCAATGTTCAGACCGGGGGGGAAGTCATGATTACGGAACATGTGAGCAAGGGGTCTTATAGTGGAGACTAGGGAAGGCTCTTTGCGAAGGCCGTCCCATAGGGCACAGGAGTGAGAAAGGGATGGGGACATGATGGGCGGCCTGGCTTTGGGCGGGCACCATAATAAAAAATCTAGTGTATAGGAGGGTACCGCACAGCGTTCTATGGACTGCCAGTCCGGTTTCTCATATTTGGAGTAGATCGAGGAGAGTTGGGCTAGGCGAGCTGCAAGGTAGTATTTGTGGAGGTTAGGCAGACCCAGCCCCCCTCTGCGTCTATGCAGGAAGAGCGTGTTTTGCGGTAGACGGTATCCCTTATTACCCCAAATATATTTCAGTATTTTGCTTTGCAGAGAGCAAAGGTGGTCCTTCCGAACTGGTATTGGCAGGGCTCGAAAGTAGTAAAGGATTTTGGGGAGAAGGGTCATTTTTATGGAGTTAATCCGGCCAAGCCAGGATAATTCATGTTTAGACCATGAGGAGAGGTCAGTTTCCAGCTGTCTGTATAATTTGGGGTAATTGTGGGCATATAGCATCTCTATTTTAGGTGTGAGGGAGATACCCAAGTATTGGATGGCAGTGTCACTCCATTGGAACGGAAAGGATTGTTTGAGTGAGAGGACTTGGTGAGTGGGGAGAGAAACATTCAACGCCACAGACTTGGAGTAATTAACCCTCAAGCCTGAGACCTTGGCAAAGTCGTCCAATACTCGGGATAAGTTGGGTAGAGTTGTGAGGGGGGAAGTGAGAAACAACAGTATGTCGTCCGCGAAGAGTCCACATTTGTGCGTTTGACTACCGCATTGGACACCTCTAATGTCCATATTGTGGCGGACTGCGATCGCCAGTGTTTCAATGGCTATTGCAAATATGAGGGGGGATAGGGGGCACCCCTGTCTGGTCCCCCTGGTGATGGGAATTGGCTCAGAAAGGTATCCCTGCATTCGAATTTGGGCCCTCGGCTGGGAGTATAAGGCCTGTAGTAAGCCAAGGAAGCGAGCCCCAAATCCCCACCTGTCAAAGAGCTGGAAGATGTACTGCCATGAGACCGAGTCGAAAGCCTTTTGAATATCTAAGGAAAGGAGGAAGCCAGATTGTCCGGATCCCCCTTCCCAATTAGACTGCAAAATGGAGATAATGTCGATCGCCCTCCGAATTTGATCAGGTCCCTGTCTGCCGGGAATAAAACCAACTTGATCCTTGTGGACATAGCGTCCAATAAAGGAGGCTAACCTATTGGCCATAACTTTCGTAAGAATTTTGAGATCATTATTAATAAGGGAAATCGGTCTGTAGTTGCTGACATCTTCCAAGTTCTTGCCAGGTTTGGGGATGACCGTGATATACGCCGTGTTTAGGTGGGGATCCAGGGGGTCTCCATTAGCTTTATGGTTACCGAGATTGGCCAGGTGGGGAGCTAGTGTGTTGGCAAAGGCTTTATAGTAAGGGATCGAAAGGCCGTCGGGACCAGGGGCGGAGCTTTTTTTAAGAGTCTTAATGACTTCCAGTATCTCCTCTGTCTGGAAGGGGGCTTCCATAACTTGTTTGTGAACGTCCGATAAGGCCGGGATGGGCAGACCCTCCAAAAACTTTGGGAGGAGGTTATCTTTGGGGGGTGGGGAGCTACTGTAGAGAGAGGTGTAGAATTTCTGAAAGGCATTCAGAACTGTGACCGGATTAGACGTGGGCGGGAGTCCCGCGCTTCTGATCCGAGGGAGGGTGCTCAGCTTGGTTCTAGGGGAGAGTCTATTGGCCAGGAGAGTGCCTATTTTATCCGCCTGTGAGTAAAATTTGTGGCCAGCCCACCTAACTGATTTTTCAGCTTTCGTGGTGAGGGCGAGATTTAGTTCTAAGCGAGTCCTGTCTAGTATGGCCGTGGGGGTACGGAGGGGGTCCTTTTTGTGAAGAGCTCTGAGTTTAGAGTATTCCTCTTCTAGCTTCAGGATGGTTGATTGCCTTTCCCGTTTTATTTGAGAACCCAATTGCATGAATTTTCCCCTAATGTAAGCTTTGTGCGCCGCCCACAGGGTCTCGGGGGAGACATCAGGAGTCGCATTAATAGAAAAATATTCCTTCAATGCTTTGTCGAGATCTATAACTCGTGATGGCTCCGAAAGGAGGGATTCATTTAACCTCCAATGCCTAGGATGTCTCCCACTCGAGCCCCCCAGGGCCGTCACAATTACAAGAGAGTGATCTGAGATCACTGTGTCAGTGATGGAGGCTTTGAGCATCCTGGGAAGGAGCGAGGAGGGGACAAGTATGTGGTCTATGCGTGCATATGATTGGTGAGGCGCTGAGAAGTGAGTGTAGTCTCTCTTTGTGGGGTTTAATTCCCGCCAGACATCGGATAGCCCATGAGCGTGTAGCAATTTGGCAATCCGTAAGCTTGCCTTCGTGGGCCTGGTTAAGCGGGGACGTGAGGGGGAGGATTTATCAAGACCTTGATCAAAGGCGACGTTAGAGTCTCCTCCGACAATAACCGTCCCCTCTAAAAGAGGTGCTAAGGTACGTAGCATGGATTCGAAGAATTTGGCCTGACCCGTGTTCGGGGCATAGTAGGAGACCAAGGAGTAAAGTTGGTCCCCCACAGTGCCCTTAACAAGTAAAAATCTGCCCTCCGGATCCGCTTTTTCAAAACTCTTATTGAATTTGCATGTTTTGGCCATCAAAATGGCCACCCCCTTGGTCTTGGATTCCGCGTTGGCTAAGAAGAACTGAGGGAAGTGGGCATGTAGGTACTTGGGACTATACCGGATAGGAAAGTGGGTTTCCTGAAGCAGAATTATATCTAGTTTCAGGGATTTGTAGTAATCGAGGGCTTTTCTCCGTTTGATGGGGGAATTAAGACCCTGAATGTTGTGGGAGGCTATCTTAAGCCTAGCAGCCTGTGGGTCAGCCATGGAGCAGAGGGGGAGCCCAGCATCTGAAAACGACCTCACTTACCCAATCTATAGCTTGGTTCTTGGTAAGGGCATTGAGATCGGTGGCCCGAGGATATCTCCCAGGATACCATTTCGGCTGGGTTGGCTCAGCCCAACCTGAGGAGAAAAAAAATAGTGTCATGCAAACATTCAACGGGGGAAGCTTACCATCAAGGGGGAAGAGAAGGGGAGAAAGGGCAAGGAAAGAAAGGGTTCCTGAGAAGAGAAAGAGGAGATCAGGGCAGGAGACACCCCCCGAAATCCCAAGCAAACACAATGAAGACAACCGACCCATGAGGTCAGGAGTCCCGACCCTCAGACGCCTGGGAAAGGCCGAGGGAGGGAGAGTTACACATGTGGTCCCTCGCGGAACTGGGGACCCCTAGTCGGGTAACTACCCGAACTGTGAAATCAACTTTAAATAGCAATAACATAAAAGCTGCAATATACATAAAAAGGAACTTTTCTTTTGAGGCACGGCTAAACATAATGCCTAGAAGACACTGGGGCTAAAAAATGAACGCTGTGCTTAAGGCATAAGGAAGGATGGTACATCCAGGGGGGGTGCTGAGGAATGCAACCCCCTGGGAAATCCTCAAAGCAACCTTAGGGCCCATTTCGAGGGGATGTAAACAAAAAAATATATGCGGGGTTACGGGCAGTCTAGTAGATGGACAAAGTACTGCATAGCGTCCCGGATTATTGGAGGCAATGGGGATAAGGGTAGAACAAGGGTAGCACAAGTCCTAGGCAAGGGGAGGGCAAAAAGGGTTGGAGGGCCAAACTTTCCAAGTTTGGGGAGCAGTCCTCCGGCCCTCTCCAGGACCTCGGACGGTCAGTCACAAAATGGAGAGACTGATAATGGGATTGGAAGTTGCTCAGGTGGGTGCATTATCCTTGACCTTCTTGGCTCTTCCGGAGGTCCACAACGGGGATTGTGGGCTGTTAGGAGTGGGTCGTTTGTTAGATCCCTGGCTAGGGTTAGAAGTGTCCATGTCAGCTTCTTGAGAGATGATTTTCAGCTTGGTGAGGAGCTTTTCCCCCTCGGGAAAAGTGGAGAAGGCAAAAGACTTCCCTTTGTCCGTGAACCTGACCGCAAAAGGGAATGCCCATTTGTATTTTATGTCTTTGTGGGACATTGCAAGCAAGAGGGGTTTTAGAGCTCTTCGTCTCTGTATCGTGGAGGGGGAGAGGTCCGCAAAGATCTGAACCTGGTGACCCTGGTAATTGACGTGTTGCAGGGATCTGGCTCTCTTCATGAATTCTTCTTTCACCGAGAAGTGATGTGGCTTGGCCAGAACATCTCGCGGGGTGCCATCCTTCCTAGGGGGGCCGAGGGTTCGATGGACCCGGTCAAGTTCAAGCTTAGTAGCTGGGATGTCAGGGATTAGCTGTTGAATGAGGTCTTGCACCGCCCCGGACACATCAGTTATTGATTCTGGAAGCCCGCGAATTCTGACGTTATATCTGCGTGACCTATTTTCGAGGTCATCTATACGGGCCATGGCTATGTCCAATTGCTCCTGTACTGAGTAGATGTGTCTGGAGTTTTGGATGGATCTGGCTATGGTATCCTCCATTTTATGTTCGATCGTTTCGATCCGGGAGCCTAGGTTAATAAAATCAGCTTTCAATTCCCCCGTGATTTGCAAGGCAGTTTGGGAGAGGCCCCTCTCTAATAATTCAGAGAATTTGCCAAACAGGGCATCCATGTGGGAGACTGGGTCTGTATGAGCAGCCTCGTGGGGGGCCATGGCGGTCTGGGTAGCTCTGTAGGTCCCCGCTGGGGAGGGAGAGAACTCCTGGATGGTGCGTTCCAGCAGAGAGACCGTGGAGGCCGGGGACGGTGTGGCTTCCTTGGGGAGACCCCTGGGGTTGCCTGGGGTGGCGTGGAGAGGAGGAAAGTCTGTATCTGACCTGAAATCCACTGTGCCTGCGGATCTGTGATCCTGAGACAGGAGCTGTGCTGCGGTGGCCATCTTGGATTTCTCCCTCACGTCCAGTGAAGCGAACAGCGGGCCGAGATTGCGTTTAGCCAGTCCACCGGTCATTCAGAAATGTGCCCCAACACTTCGGGATTCCGCCCCTATAGCTCGGGAAGCGGAAGGGTAGCCGTGCCGTGCGGTAGGGGTTCCGTTGTTCCGCGAGGCAGCGGAGCTTTAGATGATCGCGGCCATCTTGGAAGCCTCGCGCATGCGCACTCCCGGCTCGGCTTTTTTTAACGTGTCCGCTGCTGACAATAGTGTTGCCATCTGCAATCTTTGCAGTCAACGCATTAGTCGCAGTACGCCCAACACTCACCTAGGGACGACCGCCTTAAGAAGGCACATGAGCTGCCATCACCGAGCCCAGTGGGAGCAACGGAACACACAAAGCCACACTCCAGGCTCTCACCGTCCGGCCTCGTCTTCTACTTCTCCTTCTCCTCTCTCCTCACAATTGTCCTCCACTCCACCTTCCATCACGCCAAGCTCACGTTTTTCTGCAAAAAGGCAGGCTTCTGTGGGCCTAATGTTTGAGCGTAAAAAAATGATGACGCCGGATAACCCTCTTGCCCAACGGTTGATGGCTGGCTTGTCAGAACTGATAGCCCGCCAACTACTGCGATATAAACTGGTGGACTCGGAGGCCTTTTTGAAAATTTGTGGCCATTGGAACACCACAATGGAAGGTCCCAGGAAGGAAGTATTTCTCACAGAAGGGCATCCCAGAGCTATATGGCCATGTTCAGCGGCAAGTGAATGTATCTCTGGCACACAGTGTCAGTGCCAAGATACATCTGACCACAGACACGTGGTCTAGCAAACACGGGCAGGGAAGGTATATCACTTTTACTGCCCACTGGGTGAACTTTCTGACGGCCATCAAGCATGTAACCCGTGGCACCCGTGTAGATTTGGTTTTACCGCCACGGATTGCATGCAGGGCTGGCTCTTCTTCTCCTCCTCCTCCTACTCCATCCTCCTCCCTCTCCTCCTCAGCTGACTCCTCCTTTTCCGCTGCTAGCGTCTCTTCCGCTGCGCCGCCCAAGCTCCCCAGAACCTATTCGACATGCCAGCTGAGACGTTGCCATGCCGTGCTGCGTCTGTTGTGCGTGGAAGCCAAGAGCCACACTGGCCCGGCACTCTTTCAGCTTTGCGTTCACAGGCAGATCAGTGGCTAACACCGCTCAATTTGACAGTTGGTAAAGTGGTGTGTGACAACGGTGCCAATCTGCTTAGTGCATTGAAACAGGGCAAAATCACGCACGTGCCATGCATGGCACACGTCTTAAACTTGGTCGTGCAGCGATTCGTTGTCAAATACCCTGGGGTCCAGGACATCTTGCGGCAAGCAAGGAAAATCTCGGCCCATTTCAGAAGATCTTACACGGCCATGGCTCGCCTTGCTGACATTCAGCGGCGACACAATCTGCCGGTCAGACGTCTTATTTGCGATTGCCCGACGCGATGGAACTCAACCTTCTATATGCTTGATAGGCTGCTCCAGCAGAAACGTGCAGTTAATGTCTACCTGTATGAACTCTGCGGCAGAACAGGTTCTGGGAGCTGTTTTTTTTCACCGTGCCAGTGGCTGCTCATGCGCGACGCATGCAGACTTCTGCGGCCATTTGAGGAGATCACCAAACTGGTCAGTCGCAGCGATGGCGCCATTAGTGACATGGTACCTTATGCCTTCTTTATGGAGCGTGCATTGCGTCGTGTCATTGATCAAGCTGTGGAGGAGCAGGAGCGGGAAGATGAGGAAGTCGCAATGCTGGATGAATTCCCAGGGGGGGCTACTCTGTCTGAGACAAGTGAACAACAGGAGTCTGAAGAAGAGTCAGAGGAGGATGGTGCCGGGGCGTATGAGGAGGAGCAAGAAGAGCATGCTTTAAACCTTTCTCGGATCCCTGTTGTTGTGCGTGGATGGGGAGAGGAGAATGAAGAGGACGACATTATCCTGGATGATGAGCAGGAGCCAGGCCACCACACACTTCCAGTTTAGTGCAAATGGGGGCCTTCATGCTCCAGTGTTTTAATAGGGACTCCCATATAAAAAGCATAAGGGTCAAGGACCAGTACTGGGTGGCAATGTACTTAGACCCCCGGTACAAACACAAAATGGCTGAAATGTTACCGCCGTCACAGAGGGCTGTCAGAATGGAGCACTTCCAGGCCTTGCTTCGAGAAATGCTGCATTCTGCTTTTGCGTGCGCTGGCAGAGGAGCAATTCCCACTCCCAGAGAAGGAGCTGCGGGTACCAATCCAACAGTGCCTGCAAGAAGAGGCCGGTTTTAAGATGTACCCCGTGACGACGTCCTGTTAGTAACGAAACGCGTAGGGAGGAGGAGCGACACACTGACGTCACCGCTTCACGTGCTTGTCCCAGAAGTATCGGGCATTGTAAATCGAGACCGGCCGGCTCGAGTTTTGCATGCAATTTGTCCATTGATGTTATGTAAGTGCGCAATTGGCGTTTTTTATTTATTTTATTAAAGTGTTTGGTTTTACACTATTGCGAGCCTTATATCTCTTTTATGGTCGCTGATGTGAGGGATTGGTTGGAGTTGTGAGAGGTCCTTTCATCACCCTACTTATCTGAATATCCCTGGCTGGGGAGAGACAGTCATCTGCGTTTTATGGTTCTCTGTAATAAAGAACCACAAACTTCTGGTAAGCGGCAGTGTTAACCGTGGAGGAGGTGCTCACAACTTACACTATTTTGGATGGTCTGTCATCGTTTCATCACTGCGGAGTTACTATCACTGTTTCTCAACTTGAGAATTTTTTTATATGGACTTTTCAATGTTATGAGTATCAAAGTGTTTCTTTTACACTGTTCATTAATTGTGTGTTTTTTGTTATATGACCGTACCGCATTAGTTAGTGGACCGGTCAGATATTAGCCTAAGCATATTGGTGTTTTCACTGTATTTTTTACACATATTTCTGCATAGGATTGGTGTTAATATTCACTTATTTACTTTTGAGATGTAATATAAAAAATTTTTGCGCAACCCTCCCTTTTTTCTGTTCCGGTTTGAAGATGTGTTGGTGACTTCTGATATGAGGTAATTCTTTCAGCGACCCATCGACAGGTGTCATCCAGATCCAGCATCAGGGAACGCCTAGACCGTCAGGTGTTTGACTACATCGGGTTAATGGCCGATGTGGACGCTCTGAGGAGTGATGAACCCCTGGACTACTGGGTGGACAGGCTTGACCTCTGGCCAGAGCTTGCCCAATTTGCAATCGAACTGTTGGCTTGCCCCTCATCCAGTGTCCTGTCCGAAAGGACGTTCAGCGCAGCAGGGGGGATCGTGACCGATAAGCGTACTCGCCTAGCTCACGACAGTTAACTACCTCACATTTCTAAAAATGAATGAGGCATGGATCTCGGAGGAATTCAACATATGTGACCAGTAGACCATGTATATGTCTATAAACGATTTTTTTAATCGAGCACACAGACCTTCTTTCTTCATTTGGCTCACTTCCTTGTCCAAAAAAAGCACACCGTACTATATGCCCATACCCTCCTGTTTGAAGAGGTTGAGCGGTGTCATATTTCTCCTGGGGCTGCTTATTATGAGGGGCTCCCACCATCCCTGTGCTGTGCTGACTTCCTCCTGGGGCTGCTTATTATGAGGGGCTTCCACCATCCCTGTGCTGTGCTGACTTACTCCTGGGGCTGTACCTCTGCTGTGCATATTATGAGGGGCTCCCACCATCCCTGTGCTATGCTGACTTACTCCTGGGGCTGTACCTCTGCTGTGCATATTATGAGGGGCTCCCATCATCCCTGTGCTATGCTCATTATGAGGGGCTCCCATCATCCCTGTGCTATGCTCATTATGAGGGGCTCCCGCCATCCCTGTGCTATGCTGACTTACTCCTGGGGCTGTACCTCTGCTGTGCATATTATGAGGGGCTCCCACCATCCCTGTGCTATGCTCATTATGAGGGGCTCCCACCATCCCTGTGCTATGCTGACTTCCTCCTGGGGCTGCTTACGGTGCAGGTGTCAGTGCTGTATATCACGGTGCTGGTGTCAGTGCTGTATATCACGGTGCTGGTGTCAGTGCTTTATGTCACGCTGCTGATGTCAGTGCTCTCTATCACGGTGCTGGTGTCAGATCACTCTATCGCGGTGCAGGTGTCATTGCTGTATGTCACGCTGCTGATGTCAGTGCTCTCTATCACGGTGCTGGTGTCAGATCACTCTATCACGGTGCAGGTGTCATTGCTGTATGTCACGCTGCTGATGTCAGTGCTCTCTATCATGATGCTGGTGTCAGATCACTCTATCACGGTGCAGGTGTCATTGCTGTATGTCACACTGCTGATGTCATGCTCTCTATCACGGTGCTGGTGTCAGATCACTCTATCACGGTGCAGGTGTCATTGCTGTATGTCACGCTGCTGATGTCAGTGCTCTCTATCACGGTGCTGGTGTCAGATCACTCTATCACGGTGCAGGTGTCATTGCTGTATGTCACGCTGCTGATGTTAGTGCTCTCTATCACGGTGCTGGTGTCAGATCACTCTATCACGGTGCATGTGTCATTACTGTATGTCACGCTGCTGATGTCAGTGCTCTCTATCACGGTGCTGGTGTCAGATCACTCTATCACGGTGCTGGTGTCATTACTGTATGTCACGCTGCTGATGTCAGTGCTCTCTATCACGGTGCTGGTGTGAGATCACTCTATCACCGTGCAGGTGTCATTGCTGTATGTCACGCTGCTGATGTCAGAGCTCTCTATCACGGTGCTGGTGTCAGATCACTCTATCACGGTGCAGGTGTCATTGCTGTATGTCACGCTGCTGATGTCAGTGCTCTCTATCACGGTGCTGGTGTGAGATCACTCTATCACCGTGCAGGTGTCATTGCTGTATGTCACGCTGCTGATGTCAGAGCTCTCTATCACGGTGCTGGTGTCAGATCACTCTATCACGGTGCAGGTGTCATTGCTGTATGTCATGCTGCTGATGTTAGTGCTCTCTATCACGGTGCTGGTGTCAGATCACTCTATCACGGTGCATGTGTCATTACTGTATGTCACGCTGCTGATGTCAGTGCTCTCTATCACGGTGCTGGTGTCAGATCACTCTATCACGGTGCAGGTGTCATTGCTGTATGTCATGCTGCTGATGTCAGAGCTCTCTATCACGGTGCTGGTGTCAGATCACTCTATCACGGTGCATGTGTCATTGCTGTATGTCACGCTGCTGATGTCAGAGCTCTCTATCACGGTGCTGGTGTCAGATCACTCTATCACGGTGCAGGTGTCATTGCTGCATGTCACACTGCTGATGTTAGTGCTCTCTATCACGGTGCTTGTGCTAGATCACTCTATCACGGTGCATGTGTCATTACTGTATGTCACGCTGCTGATGTCAGTGCTCTCTATCACGGTGCTGGTGTCAGATCGCTCTATCACGGTGCAGGTGTCATTGCTGTATGTCACGCTGCTGATGTCAGAGCTCTCTATCACGGTGCTGGTGTCAGATCACTCTATCACGGTGCAGGTGTCATTGCTCTATATCACGGTGCTGGTGATCATCTCCTGCACCCTCTTCTTTGCCTACCCTGACCTTCCCTCTCCTCCATTGCCTTCATGCGCTCCACAGTCCTTAATTGTCACAATTTCACATATAAAAAAAGAATGCTTGTAGTTGTCGATACCAGATTCACCTCATACATGTGTTATGTCATTGGCCATGTGGTGGGACTATGTGTGCACAGCTAGTAATTATTTTGTGACTGCAAATTTGACCTGTAGGTTTGTAAAGTTCGCCTCCCATTGAAGTCAATGGGGCCCGCTGCGAACGTTACGGTTCGCGAACTATCGGCCGCGTTCGCGTTTCGCGTTCGCGAAACGCCCAGTCAGATGTTCGTCCATCACTAACCGCTGTATGGTCTTGGCCAGCTTGCTGCAGCTCATTTTCAGGGTCTTGGCAATCTTCTTATATCCTAGGCCATCTTTATGTAGAGCAACAGTTCTTTTTTTTTCAGATCCTCAGAGAGTTCTTTGCCATGAGGTGTCATGTTGAACTTCCAGTGCCCAGTATGAGAGAGTGAGAGCAATAACACCAAATTTAACACACCTGCTACCGATTCACACCTTAGACTTTGTAACACTAATGAGTCACATGACAACAGGGAGGGAACATGGCTAATTGGGCCCAATTTGGACATTTTCACTTAGGGGTGTACTGACTTTTGTTACACTGTTATACAAGCTGTACATTCACTACTTTACATTGCAGCAAAGTGTAATTTCTTCAGTGTTGCCACATGAAAAGATGTAATAAAATATTTACAAAAATGTGAGGGGTGTACTCTCTTTTGTGAGATACTGTAGTGTATGTCTTTTCAAGTGATTTTACTACTCTAAAAAAACATATCACTAATAATTTTGTTGTGGTATTAGCCAAAGGATAGGATTATTATATACACTGAGCAAAATTATAAACTTTTGTGTTTGCCCCTATCTATCATGAGGTGAACTCCAAGATCTATGACTTTTTCTATGTACACAAAAGGCCTATTTTTCTCAAATAGTGTTCACAAATCTGTCTAAATCTGTGTTGGTGAGCACTTCCCTTTTGCCGAAATGATCTATCCACCTCACAGGTGTTGCATATCAAGATACTAATTAGACAGCATGATTATTGCAAAGGTATGCCTTAGGCTAACCACAATAAAAGGCCACTCTAAAATGTGGAGTTTTATCACGCAGCACAATGCCACAGATGTTGCAAGTTTTGAGGGAGCGTGCAATTGGCATGCTGACTGCAGGAATGTCCACCAGAGCTGTTGCCCTTGAATTGAATCTTCATTTCTCTACCATAAGCCGTCACCAAAGGCATTTCAGAGAATTTGACAGTACATCCAACCGGCCTCCCAACTGCAGACCACGTGTAACCACACCAGCCCAGGACCTACACATCCAGCATCTTCACCTCCAAGATCATCTGAGACCAGCCACCGTCTGCTGCTGCAACAATCTGTTTGCATAACCAAAGAATTTCTGCACAAACTGTCAGAAACCGTCTCAGGGAAGCTCATCTGCATGTTCGTCATCCGCATCAGGGTCTCGAGCTGACTGCAGTTCGTTGTTGTAACCAACTTGAGTGGGCAAATGCTCACATTCGATGGTGTCTGGTACTTTGGAGAGGTGTTCTCTTCACAGATCAATCCCGGTTTTCACAATACAGGGCAGATGGCAGACAGCGTGTATGACATTGTGTGGGTGAGCGGTTTGCTGATGTCAACGTTGTGGATCGAGTGGCCCATGGTGGTGGTGAGGTTATGGTATGGGCAGGTGTATGCTATGGACAATGAACACAGGTGCATTTTATTGATGGCATTTTTAATGCACAGCGATATCATGACGAGATACTGAGACCCATTGATGTGCCATTCATCCATGATTATCACCTCATCTCGCAGCATGATAATGCACAGCCCCATGTGGCAAGGATCTGTACACAATTCCTGGAAGCTGAAAACATCCCAGTTCTTGTATGGCCAGCATACTCACCGGACATGTCACCCATTGAGCATGTTTGGGATGCTCTGGATCGACATATACGACAGCGTGCTCCAGTTCCTGCATATATCCAGCAACTTCGCACATCCATTGAAGAGAAATGGACCAACATTCCACAGGCCACAATCAACAACCTGATCAACTCTATGTGAAGGAGATGTGCTGCACTGTGTGAGGCAAATGGTGGTCACACCAGATACTGACTGGTTTTCAGACACCCCCGGCCCTCCTGATATAGCAAAACTGCACCACATTTTAGAGTGGACTTTTATTATGACCAGCCTAAGGCATACCTGTGCAATAATCATGCTGTCTAATCAGCACCTTGATATCCCATGCCTGTGAGGTGGATGGATTATCCTGGCAAAGGAGAAGTGGTCAATAACACAGATTTTGAACAATATTTGAGAGAAATAGACCTTTTGTGTACATAGAAAAAGTCGTAGATCTTTAAGTTCAGCTTATGATAAATAAGGGCAAACACAAAAGTGTTGCGTTTTATAATCTTGCTCAGTGTATTTGTAATTACCTCTATTAGAATTATTCCTGTGCTACCTGAATAGTGATACTGAAATTTAATTGCTGTATTTGTCCTTTTATAGATGCATCAGAGAACAATACAGAAGTAATATTAGAACGGAAGGATGGTAACATGGCTGTACGCAATGGTTGCATAGAAATCTTTTTAGATGGATACTACTTGCTGAATGCCCAAGGACTGACACGGGACAATAAAACAACAGGAGGAATCCTATTCCACTTTAAGCATAAAAGTGCTTTGGGATCAGACAATCGAGACAAGTTTACACAACCAGTACTACAGGGTACTGTGGGAGTTACTTTAATTAAAAAGCTGTATCGTGACACGAAAGTTTGCATCACTAAAAATGTAGTGATGGAACAATTTGATCTAGTTATGTATCTTGTGTAAGTTTATTTTTGGCTTTCTAAGGCCAAGCTAAACAGAAGAAGGAATAATTTATACTTAATTTAAATCCTGTCAGAATGTGATTGCTGTGGCTAACAATCTGGGTAAGAAGATAAAACAAGTTGAACATTATCCAGAGTTATACATTTTGAAGGAGTATTTAAAGAAGGTTTTTGGATCTGGACAATTGAAGACGTGAAAGACAAAGTAAACCAACCGCAAACATAATACTGAATAATAATGATCTCCTTTAAATCAAGTGTCCTTCAGCTGTATTTGAATTCCAAAACTGGTCTAATAATTACTTATAGGCTAATGTAAAAAGCAAAAAAGCCTTATTTTTAATAAATACTATATGTAACTTAGCCAACATAAGTTAGTCACATTAAAGACAACAAAGGCATGTTTTGGCCCAGGGTAAGAAACACAAGGATTCTTTGTAGAAAGCAGCTAAAAGGTTGAAAAAAACATTTCCTATTTAATGGATTTAAATTATAAAACATATTTTATTATTATAGAATGTATGCACATGAGATTATACAACTTTTAGGGTATTTATTTTAAGATGATATTTCTGAAATGGATTTGAATTCTTTCTAATGAAAATACTATCATAATATTATTTTGTTCTCTTTTCTACTTTATGTATTGTGTGGACTGTCCATTTAAAACAAAATCTGTCTAACTTTCATAGGCCTTAAGGTAACAAATAATTAAGGTTCTTTACTGGAATATTGAGCTTACAGGCGGTCCCCGCTTTACAAACAAGATAGGGTCTGTAGGTTTGTTCTTAAGTTGAATCTGTTTGTAAGTCGGAACATGTATATTTTTTAAGTGTAGCTCCAGCCAAAAAAAATATTTTTAAGCGTTTTGAATAGCATAGGGAAGGGTTAACACCCCTGTAATGTTTGTTTTGCTGTCTTTGATCCTGTTCAGAAGATTTCAACTCACTTTATGTCCCAATGACAATTGGATTTTGAAAATTTTGGGTTGTTGTGGAAACAAGCATTGGTGATAAAACCTCAGTGGGGATACCTTTTTCCCATAATAACTCTGAGGCCGCGTACACACGCGGGGACTGTTCGCCCAACTTTGTCCGCTGAACAGTGTTTCGGCAAACAGTCCGCTCGTGTGTGGGCTTTCAGCGGACAGTTTCAGCGAACAGTCCGCTGAACAAGGTTTTTCGGAAATTCCGAAAAACTGTCCGCTGAAACCTTGTTTCAGCGAACAGTCCCCTCGTGTGTAGGCTTGTTCGTCAAACTAAGTTCCGCGCATGCTCAGAAAGGATTTACACGCCGAAAGTTATAATGCAGTGTATAGGACGTCGTATTTTTCGTCCCGTCGTACGTGCCGTTCACGTCATCGCGCACAGTTTCAGCAAACTGTTCGTCCGTCGTGTGTGGCCATGTCCGTCCATGCTAATTTTGAGCGGACTGTTTGCCGAAACTGTTTGACGGACAAAGTTGGGCGAACAGTCCCCGCGTGTGTACGCGGCCTCACAGGAGTGAATTTCCCTTCCTAGGGGTAGATTTTCTCTCACTTTCTGTTGCCTTCCTCCGTTTGTAAGTAGGCATTGTTTGTAAGTCGGATGTTTGTAACTAGGGGATCGCCTGTATTGTCTCAACTGCGAGACTGAAATTGATTTTCAACTCACTAACCTAGTGCTGTTTACATACAGTATTGAGGGTTTCCAAACCTAGGCGTAATTTGCTGAGATTTCACAATTTGGTACCAGCATCCCTTCCAGGATCAACAGTGGTAAAACAAAAAAATTAATGGGAGTTTGAAGGTGTCCTTCCATGTAGCGAGGTCAGTGGCTGGTGAGACAATGGCTAGTATCAGAGCCAGATACACACAGGTTACATACGCCGCAAACGTTAAAGCAATAATGTGCGCAATTTTAAAGCATAACATGTTAGTTATCTATTTACTTGGGGTAAAATCATCTTTCATAGTGTACAAAAAAAATGTTAGTCATGAAACAGTTTTTTTCCAAAAAAAAGAGTTTGAAAAATTGCTGCACAAATACTGTGTAACATAAAAAGTTGCAGCGACCACCATTTTATTCCCTAGGGTGTCTGCTAAAACAATGTACAGTATATAATGTTTGGGTGTTCTGAGTAATTCTCTAGCAAAAAAATATGATTTTTACAGAATTGGCCTTGGTGGCAAGGGGTTAATTACCATACATAAGTAATATACAAATAATTACTATATATTGTTTTTAAGGTAATTTACTATATTTTAATAATCTGAACTCAAGCAGGTGGCTTAACAGACAAATTACTGAAGTTTGAAGTTATAACTGAAGTTATAATTTCACAGTAAATAATTCATTATTATGTTATAACATAGAGCATAATAATAGATGATTTTGCTTGATTAAAACAGTACCTTTTCAGCAGCAGAATATTGTCATTCTCACTCTCAACTGTGTGAGAAAAACATGGGATTATAGGCAAATCGTATACCCATAAATCCATGTTTTTTCCTTGTAGTTAAGAGGGCTGGGCTGGAAGGGAGCATTTGTCTTTTAGGTACATGCTCCCTTCTATGATACTGCAGTGAGAGGACAGCCTCCACTGCAGAATGTTTATTGGACAGCTGGGGCCAATGGTACTTAACCATTGGTCCAAGGCTCCAAGATGTCCATTAAGCTCAGTGCTTCTGACAAGAAGTGAGAGGCACTGTGGGCTCATTGTCTCAGTCTGCTGCAAATAAAGTGTACCAGCTTGTATTTAAACTGGCCGCTCTGTATGTAGCTTCTGACAGGCTGCACAAGGAGCACCATATCTCCAGAACCCCTATCTCCGGAATTTTGACCAGTGGTGGGGTAGGTCTTTAGCTACTTACCCCCCAAATTTAGGGTCTCTGTGACCCCAGGCAGCCAAGCTATGACCCTTGAAGCTCAAAAAAAAATTTTTTTTTGCCTCATCTGCCTCCCCTGACTGCACGTCCCTGCCTCACATATACAGGACATATAATTTGATACCATGTGTTTGTATTCTTGTACATTTAAAAAGTTCATAGCTAAATCCTTTGGGCTGCAGTGTCTCCAATTTTACACAGCCTGCTGTCTGAACTACAGCTAAACATCTGAATGGTCTGAGAGGAGGGGTTTCAGAAGGCACAGTCAGTACAGGAAACATACCACATGTGACACCATTCTTGCTTTCATGTAGAAAGGTATCATAGGTTTTGAAAATGAATATGAAATATGAATATGAAATCAAAAGTAAACCAAAAGGTGGCTGAACGGAACAATGGGGAAAACATAAAGAGTTCATGTTCTGGAGTGTGGGGTGGGAAGAAGACCAAGTGAATATTTTCCTCTGTCCTGCAGAGCCAAATGAATAGGTAACTATGAAGTGTGAGCTTTATATTAGAAATTGATTTAACTCACTATTAATTTTACTTATCTCTTATGTTCATAGTAGTCAAAGGAAGAACTATCAATTTATAAAAAAAAGGAGAAACTTACCTTTTACATCACGTAAAAATAACTCTAAATAGGTACCTTTGACAACTAAGATTAGCAATAATAATACATATTGTATATATCTGTATGGATACACAAAACTCAATCCCTCTGCTTAGTGTATCATCACAGCGCTCAAATTACCCACACCCTAAACCTCAGCTGCTACTTAAACAAACGATTTCAACAAAAAATAGGTGCATCAAAATGTGTTGCTAATAGTAAACAAATAACGAATAACCCGTAGCACTATTACTATGTGAATATTACTCCACACAATCTCGCGTAGGGAGATTGTGTGGAGTAATATTCACATAGTAATAGCACTACGGGGTATTAGTTATTTGTTTACTATTAGCAACAAATTTTGAATACATATTGTATATTTGTCAATGCTGCCAAAATGTACTGTTAGTCCAAAAGGGTAAAATGCCTCAGTTCCAGACTAGCTCAACTTGCAACAACAAGTAGCGAACAGTAGTCAAGGTGGGCCATATTAAAGATTTTACAGGCTCACAAGTGGCAATAGAAAACATAAATCTGCCGATATACACATTTTATAATCGCATAAATGTCTCACTATTTAAATAATTTCTAACAAAATTAAATAGGGTAGATAAGAGCTGATCTGTAGAAAAATAATTATTAAGGGGTTGATTTACTAAAGGCAAATACACTTTGCACTACAAGTGCACTGCAAGTGCGGTCACTGTAGATCTGAAGGGAAGAGCTAAAATGAGGGGAAGCTCTTCTTATTATATCATCCAATCATGTGCAAGCAAAAATGCTGTTTTTTTGTTTTCATTACATGTCCCCCTCTGATCTACAGCGACTTCACTTCCAAGTCAACTTGCAGTGCAAAGTGGATTTGCCTTTAGGAAATAACCCCCTAAGTCTCACTGATTCCCATAGACAAGACTGATTCCTATGTCTTGAAGTTATATTTTTTATATACTGTACACACTGATATACCATTTTTGTCCCTGGAATTGTCTCTAATTTTCTGTATTGACCAACTGTACCATACATACCATTTACTGCAATGTAAATTTAACTGGTATATGTACTGCTAATTAACAGTTAAGTATTTGTAAATGAAATCACTAAAATCTCTCTCATGTATTACAAAGTAATTTCAAAGTCATTATATGAAAAAAGGTGAAAGCATGTTTTTTATTAGTGATTATTTATGATACACAGTAGTTTAACAAACTAAATGTAGCTCAGTTACTATTTGCTTTAATGAGGATGTCATAATTAGATGTAGTGCTGTGGTCTTCCAAGGTGAAATTGGCTATGATGTAACATCAGCTCAGCAAAAAAGTTTATAAGGAATATATTCAAATTTTTGGCAACTAAGTAGAGGTGGAGTCCAAACGTTTTAGTTTACTTAACCATTGTATAACAGATGTACCATCCTTCCATCACTGCCGGCCAACCCCATACTCCAAATCCCTGACCATTATCCATTAAACGAGACCACACCAAGTTGGAGTAAATATTGGCCATAGCAGCCTCTTTTATTAACCAATTAAATTTAAAATTAACATAACCGTAAAACATCTGTTACAAAAAACCCATTTGTCATTATTAGCGTTGGTCTTTGCAGGAACCCCAAAATACCATCTGTTTAATACTGCACTGTGGTACCTTTCAAATCTGATAATAGGCCTCTAGCCGACACGCTGGCTCTGAAACAACCCACTGACCGCAGTGCACTCGTTAACCAACTTTCAGCTAAACCACTGTTAACTGGAATACCACCAACAGGACCCATACCACCGATGGGTCCCGAACTCTTCCTTCCGAGGTGTCTTCATTCACCCACAAAGACCAACACCCACCACAGCGTCCAAGCGAAAAACCTTACCTTTGGGTTCCCCTCCACTCCCTCAACGCTCTCTGGATGCCTTCCTGCAACCCCAGGGCCCCATATCAATCCCCACCACATTGAGGTGTACTCCAAGTATCCACCTCCAGCTCTAAGTGCCTGATAGACAGCCCCCCATTACGAACCACTAATCTGCTAACATCCCTGTCAACCTTTTTACGAGCCTTATTGACCCTCTCTACTGATCTAGCTAATCGGCAAGTCATCTGAGCGATAATATCAGACCACACAATAATCATCTTCAGGAAGGCCAAGCGGAGCCGCAGGACATCAAATTTGATATTCTGCGTTATGTCCAACATTGACCTCACCCCCAAATCATTATCGCCTACGTGTAGCACCAAAATGTTCAGCGGCCTATCCTGCTGTGCAAAATGATGAACTTCCCACACCATCTTAAGCCATAGCATGCCTGGTACTCCCAACCAACGTACACAGGCTTCTTGCCTAGAAATACCCAATTGTCTCCCTTTCAGCCAAACATCTGCTCTTTTGGCCCCCCACAACACGTACGAGTGGCTCAGTATCCAGACCAGGCCTTGCACTCCACCTGAAAGAGAAGAAAAACACCACCACAGGCATACAATCACATTCCCCCAAACATACCCCATAAGCTCCCCCTCCTCTTTACTCAACAAAAAGATGAGAACGAACCTACAGCTGGAACCTACGTGGTTCCCACCTACCAATGCGCTTGACCGCCTTAGCATCCAACCCACACCTTGCAGCTTACGTAGCCGCCCCTATATGAAAGGAATGAGATGAAAATTATTTTTCCTCCAAACCTAGCACCCTTAAACATTTCTGGAAAATAGAAATGAATTAGAATCTGGACAATGGGGACCCATCAGTATGTATCAAAAATGAACCCGCCAACTCCGGGCGCACATCTAGAGACCCCTTCACATTCCCCACCGGACATAATGGTGAAACCAGTAACAAAAAGACTTGAACCTTCCTCCCCTTGTCCACCTGATCCGTTTTGGATGTGCACAGAACTAGGGATACCCTATCCTCCCTGCAGTTGACCTCCTGGGCCATCATACCCCCTTGTACCTTCTTGGATGGGCTAACTAGTTTGCTGATCCTGAAAGCACCAGAAAATGCTAGGGAGAAAGCCGCCTGGAACAAAGAAGTCTCGTAGGCCAATGAACATAAACCACCCAACTGGGCTAAAACCCTCCTCAGGATCTGAAATAGCACAGGCGCCTATAGTTCCTGCGCTTACGAGAGCGCCGATACCCCTTCACTGCTTGCTTCACCCGAAAATCCTTAGTGAAGTCCTGGCAACTTTTCAATTTGAATAGAAACACCAAACCTGCTACTTTTTTCTCCAATCCAGACACTGATACCCTGTTTTCAAGGTTCCGCGAGACAAAGTGCAGAACTAGCAATCGCATTTCCGGGCCCTCCTGGTCCACTTCGGCCTGATGCACCAACAACAGCCATTCTTGCCATAACTTACTGTATGTAGCCTGGGTCTTCTTACTTACTGACCTTCTGATCCATCCAGAGACAACCCCAAGGCAATCTTCCACAGCCGGTTGGGACAAGGAACCCCACGTTGCTCCGTCGTCTGCTCCAACTCCCAGAAACTGTCCCACTGAAAGCAAGACAAAGCGTCAGCTATGATGTTCTCAACTCCCGGAAGGTGAACTGCATAAATAAAAACATTTAACTGCAGACATCTCAACACCAAGTGTTGGAGCATTCGCACCACCGGTGGAGACAAGGCTGAGACCTTATTGATGAACCTGTACTACCCCTAGATTGTCCCCATGGAAGCGCACTTTCAGGTCCTTGAAAGACTCACCCACAACTCCATAGCCAGCACCACAGGTGCTCCATGGTGCTGGAGTCCAACACAATGCCCAAGAAACTAAGAACTGTGGTCAGCCCAAAGAACTCAAAGATTCAGGATATCAAAAAGCAGGCTAGCACACACACAGAAGGCAGTATAAAGTATACACTACCTGTGCTTCCTCTAGTAGTCTCCTAATCCACTCTTCCAGCCTCTATGGCACTGTGTCCACAATTTCTAATAGCCAGAAAACCAAACTCCTTCTGATATTAAGAGTTAGCTTACAGAACATACATGCGAGTGGGAATAGGTAGCTAGCATACAGTGCCTTGCGAAAGTATTCGGCCCCCTTGAACTTTTCAACCTTTTGCCACATTTCAGGCTTCAAACATAAAGATATAAAATTTTAATTTTTTGTGAAGAATCACCAACAAGTGGGACACAGTTGTGAAGTGGAACGAAATCTATTGGATAATTTAAACTTTTTTAGCAAATAAAAAACTGAAAAGTGGTGCGTGCAAAATTATTCGCCCCCTTTACTTTCAGTGCAGCAAACTCACTCCAGAAGTTCAGCGAGGATCTCTGAATGATCCAATGTTGTCCTAAATGACTGATGGTGATAAATATAATCCACCTATGTGTAATCAAGTCTCTGTATAAATGCACCTGCTCTGTGATAGTCTCAGGGTTCTGTTGAAAGCGCAGAGTGCATCATGAAGACCAAGGAACACACCAGGCAGGTCTGTAATACTGTTGTGGAGAAGTTTAAAGCCGGATTTGGATACAAAAAAGATTTCCCAAGCTTTAAACATCCCAAGGAGCACTGTGCAAGCAATCATTTTGAAATGGAAGGAGTATCAGACCACTGCAAATCTACCAAGACCTGGCCATCCCTCTAAACTTTCAGCTCAGACAAGGAGAAGACTGATCAGAGATGCAGCCAAGAGGCCCATGATCACTCTGGATGAACTGCAAAGAACTACATCTGAGGTGGGAGAGTCTGTCCATAGGACAACAATCAGTCGTACACTGCACAAATCTGGCCTTTATGAAAGAGTGGCAAGAAGAAAGCCATTTCTCAAAGATATCCATAAAGAGTCTCGTCTAAAGTTTTCCACAAGCCACCTGGGAGACACACCAAACATGTGGAAAAAGGTGCTCTGGTCAGAGGAAACCAAAATTGAACTTTTTGCCCACAATGCAAAACGATATGTTTGGCGTAAAAGCAACACAGCTCATCACCCTCAACACACCATCCCCACTGTCAAACATGGTGGTGGCAGCATCATGGTTTGGGCCTGCTTTTCTTCAGCAGGGACAGGGAAGATGGTTAAAATTGAGGGGAAGATGGATGCAGCCAAATACAGGACCATTCTGGATGAAAACCTGTTGGAGTCTGCAAAAGACCTGAAACTGGGACGGAGATTTATCTTCCAACAAGACAATGATCCCAAACATACAGCAAAATCTACAAAGGAATGGTTCATAAATAAACGTATCCAGGTGTTAGAATGGCCAAGTCAAAGTCCAGACCTGAATCCAATCCAGAATCTGTGGAAAGAGCTGAAAACTGCTGTTCACAAACGCTCTCCATCCAACCTCACTGAGCTCGAGCTGTTTTGCAAGGAAGAATGGGCAAGAATTTCAGTCTCTCGATGTGAAAAACTGATAGAGACATACCCCAAGCGACTTGCAGCTGTAATCGCAGCAAAAGGTGGCTCTACAAAGTATTAATGCAAGGGGGCCGAATAATTTTGCACGCCCCACTTTTCATTTTTTTATTAGTTAAAAAAGTTTCAAAAAAAACAATAGATTTCATTCCACTTCACAATTGTTTCCCACTTGTTGGTGATTCTTCACAAAAAATAAAAATGTTATATCTTTATGTTTGAAGCCTGAAATGTGGCAAAAGGTTGAAAAGTTCAAGGGGGCCGAATACTTTCGCAAGGCACTGTATATTTCAGTTAAAATAATGGATTTACAAAATTTTTTATTTTTTTACTTTGACATCCAGGAATCTGTAGCCAGTGTAGACTGGAGCACTGAAAACATACTGCCATGAGTCATAGCTTAGCCCTGGAGCCTTACATTGGATAGCCATAATCTATGTGAGCCTTTAAATAAACACTTATCAGGGAGCCACTGATATTTTATATATTCTAGTATTTATTGTATTATATATTGTATTATATATTTAGCATTTTACATTTGAAATATGTGTTTTTATAAAGCCATATGTTTTGTTTTCTAATAAAAAATGTGAATTTACAATACATACTGTATATTACTGTGTCTTTTTATAAAAGGTTCAACATTTTAATAGTTGTAGGCTATAAAAAGCAGAATGATTGTGTCATTATGCTTTATAAAGATGTGAAGTCAAGGGAGTTGCTGAGTCAGCGACCTCAACAGCTGGTCAGTATTTTCAGTTCAGAGAACTCCCATTTTTCTGGCTTATTTCCCATTTTTTAGACATTGGACAGCCATGAAATTCTGTATTATGTATACAAAAAATAAAAGTATGGGTCTTTGAGTGAGGCAGGCTGTAACACAATGTAGAAGTATGTCCATTTATTGACAAGGGTAGAAAGAATCTATAGCAATGTACATGAAGGGTAAATGCTCAAAACATGCAAAACATGAGTATCAAGTAAGCTAAGCTTGAAAATAGTACATACATATGACCATAGTATAAAACATAGGTACCATAACAAAGTAACAAATATACAAAATACATAAGTGTAATTAAATAAAACCATGTTGTACAGAAATAAGGGGAGTCATTTACTATAGCGTCGGGAAGTACTGGGCACTATTACATATAATAAGATTTCAACAGGCGAGCGTGCGAATGAAAAAGAGCGCTATTAGTGGCAAACATACGTTAGTAAATTTAGAAATAAGCGCTAATTAGCGATTCCGTGGATATGCAGATGCCAATGTTTACAAAGTTATTATATAGCACTGCAACCATCATCCATTGTTATGTGAAATGTGCTCTACCTCATGTGCATCTATTGATGTATATTGCAATTAGTATTCCTAGTAGACATGTGCAGAGTAAAATATTTCGTTTCGGAATTTCGTTTTCGTCCGAAAACTTAATTTATTTAGTTACTCCCGAAATTCGTTTTTATTTATTTCGTTTTTCGTTCAAAAATTGCATTCGTCCGAAAATCCACATGAATTACGGTCGAATCTGTCTTTGAAGGTTTATAGTGTCTGTCGAATGTATAAAGAAGATTCGACGGAGCTAGTATATATAGCATACTTTAGAACCCTATTAAAGTCTATGGGACTCCAACGTTCAAAATCTAAAGTGCTAATTTTAAAGGCTAATATGCAAGTTACTGTCCTAAAAAGTGTTTGGGGACCCGGGTCCTGCCCCAGGGGACATGTATCAATGCAAAAAAAAGTTTTAAAAACGGCCGTTTTTTCGGGAGCAGTGATTTTAATAATGATTAAAGTGAAACAATAAAAGTGTAATATTCCTTTAAATTTCGTAGGGGGGGGGGTTGTCTATAGTATGCCTGTGAAGGGGCGCATGTTTCCCGTGCTTAGAACAGTCCCTGCACAAAGTGTCATTTATGCAGGAAAAAAAGTCCTTTAAAATCACTCGCAGCTATTATGAATTGTCGGCTCCCGTAATACAGAGAACACTCATTGAAAGTCATTGATAAATAAATAAATAAATAAATAAAAAAAAAGCGTGGGGGTCCCCCAAATTCAATTACCAGGCCCTTCAGGTCTGGTATGGATATTAAGGGGAACCCTGCCTCAAATTTAAGAAAAAATTTGACGTGGGGTTCCCCCTAAATATCCATAACCAGACCCTTCAGGTCTGGTATGGATATTAAGGGGAACCCCGTGTCAAATTTTAAAAAAAATTGACGTGGGGTTCCCCCTAAAAATCCATACCAGACCCTTTATCCGAGCACGCAACCTGGCAGGCCACAGGAAAAGAGGGGGGGACGAGAGAGTGGCCCCCCCTCCCTCCTGAACCGTACCAGGCCACATGCCCTCAACATTGGGAGGATGCTTTGGGGGTCTGTGACCCCTCAAAGCACCTTGTCCCCATGTTGATGAGGACAAGGGCCTCATCTCCACAACCCTGGCCGGTGGTTGTGGAGGTCTGCGGGCGGGGGGCTTATCAGAATCTGGAAGCCCCCTTTAACAAGGGGACCCCCAGATCCTGGCCCCCCCCCTGTTTGAAATGGTAAGGGGGTACAAAAGTACCCCTACCATTTCACAAAGAAAGTGTAAAAAATGGTTAAATAAAACAAACACACTTTTGAAAAAATTCCTTTATTAAAAATAAAAAAAAGATTCCAGCGGCGGTAATCCACTCTTGCTATCCAGCGACAGACGGTCATCTCTCCAGCGATGTCTCATGTTATCCAGCGCAGCGAATCCTCCGTCCTTCTTCTGTCTCCGTGGAGGAGACACTACAGACATTCCGGCGGCTTGACATTTCTTATATACGGTGGGCGGGGCCACCCGTCACCTGACCCCGCCCCCCTCTGATGCAAGGGGAAACCCGGGGTTCCCCGTGACGTATGGGTGACCCCCATATATATAAGAAACGTCAAGCCGCCGGAATGTCTGTAGTGTCTCCTCCACGGAGACAGAAGAAGGACGGAGGATTCGCTGCGCTGGATGACATGAGACATCGCTGGAGAGATGACCGTCCGTCGCTGGATAGCAAGAGTGGATTACCGCCGCTGGAATCTTTTTTTTATTTTATTATTTTTAATAAAGGAATTTTTCAAAAGTGTGTTTGTTTTATTTAACCATTTTTTACACTTTCTTTGTGAAATGGTAGGGGTACTTTTGTACCCCCTTACCATTTCAAACAGGGGGGGGCCGGGATCTGGGGGTCCCCTTGTTAAAGGGGGCTTCCAGATTCTGATAAGCCCCCCGCCCGCAGACCTCCACAACCACCGGCCAGGGTTGTGGAGATGAGGCCCTTGTCCTCATCAACATGGGGACAAGGTGCTTTGAGGGGTCACAGACCCCCAAAGCATCCTCCCAATGTTGAGGGCATGTGGCCTGGTATGGTTCAGGAGGGAGGGGGGGCCGCTCTCTCGTCCCCCCCCCTCTTTTCCTGCGGCCTGCCAGGTTGCGTGCTCGGATAAAGGGTCTGGTATGGATTTTTAGGGGGAACCCCACGTCAATTTTTTTTTAAATTTGACGCGGGGTTCCCCTTAATATCCATACCAGACCTGAAGGGTCTGGTTATGGATATTTAGGGGGAACCCCACGTCAAATTTTTTCTTACATTTGAGGCAGGGTTCCCCTTAATATCCATACCAGACCTGAAGGGCCTGGTAATTGAATTTGGGGGACCCTCACGCTTTTTTATTTATTTATTTATTTATTTTTTTATCAATGACTTTCAATGAGTGTTCTCTGTATTACGGGAGCCGACAATTCATAATAGCTGCGAGTGATTTTAAAGGACTTTTTTTCCTGCATAAATGACACTTTGTGCAGGGACTGTTCTAAGCACGGGAAACATGCGCCCCTTCACAGGCATACTATAGACAACCCCCCCCCTACGAAATTTAAAGGAATATTACACTTTTATTGTTTCACTTTAATCATTATTAAAATCACTGCTCCCGAAAAAACTGCCGTTTTTAAAACTTTTTTTTGCATTGATACATGTCCCCTGGGGCAGGACCCGGGTCCCCAAACACTTTTTAGGACAGTAACTTGCAGAATCTTTTCTCTCTGTCAAATCTTTTTTCTCTGTCGAATATTTTCTGTATATAATCTTGGACTAATAGAGGTAAGGTTAGGCACATTCGACCACAGGTTCTATAGACACAGATTGTTGTCAGAGTCATGTCGAATCTCCTATTCTATATCGAACTGTTGTAACAATGAAAACGAAAATAAAGCATTTATTTATGTCGGATCTTTCGTTTTTCGGATTTTGTGCTTTCGTTATCGTTTGTCAAAACGAAAACGAAAATAGCTGAAATTTGGACGAAAATGCATTCGGACGAAAACGAATGCACATGTCTAATTCCTAGTTTTTTTCCTTGTTTTGCTAACGAATGCAGTTATGAATAATTATTACAGAGTAATGTCTTCTATTCTGTAAACTTACATGTATTGAACATTTAGGTTATCTATTGTTTTATTTTTTTCTATTAATTATTTAAGTGACTATAAAAAGCAATACATATTTATGTTCATTCTTTAACCAGTTGCCGACCGCCGCACGCCGATGTACGTCGGTACAATGGCACGGGCAGGCATAAGGACATACATGTACGTCCCTTGCCTCCCGCGGGTCGGGGGCCCGATCGGGCCCCCGCCCGGTGCCTGCGGCGGTCGGTATTCGTACGGGAGCGATCCCGGACGAGGGGACGGCCATTCATTCATGGCCACCCCCTCGCGATCGCTCCCGACGAATAGAAATCCCCGGTGACATCACTTCCTCTCCTGTAATGTAAACACAGGAGAGGAAGTGATGTATTCTCTCCTCCGTGTCGGTATTTTTCGTTCTGACACGGAGGAGAGCGGATCAGTAAGTTGCACCAACACTCACACACACAGTAGAACATGCCAGGCACACTCACACCCCCCCTTTACCCCCCGATCACCCCCCCAATTACCCCTGCCCCCCAGTCACAGTGACACCAATGTCATTTTTTTTTTTTTTTTTTGCATTGGTGTCATTTGTGACTGTAATAACTGTTAGGGCAGTTAGAGTTAGCCCCCTTTAGTTCTAATGTACCCCCCTAACCCCCCCAATAAAGGTTTAACCCCGTGATCACCCCCCGTCGCCAGTGTCACTAAGGCTGGGTTCACATTGCAGCGGTTTATGAGAACGAATGTGATTCGCACCGCACTGCAGTGCAAATCACATCCGATCTCTGTGCGATTCGAGTTCAGCCATTCGCCGCACCCGCCGCACCCGCCACACCCGCCGCACCCGCCGCAAATTCGCACGGGACCCTTTTTTTGGCCCGCAGCAGAATCGGATCGCATGGGTGTTCACACCATGCGATCCGAGTTTGCAGATCGCACTGCGATATGCGAACTGATCTGGGGGTGTCAGTAACATTTCACTGACACTCCCAGCAGTTCGCATAGGGCAGTGTGAACTGCCGCCGGGAGGCATGCGATGCGGGAACCCGCCGCGGATTCGCGGCGTTTCCGCATCGCTCCAGTGTGAACCCAGCCTAATAAGCGATAATTTTTCTGATCGCCGTATTAGTGTCACAGGTGACGCTAGTTAGGCAGGTAGGTATTTAGGTTCGCCGCAGCTTTTTATAGCGCCAGGGACCCCCATATACTACCGCATAAAGCCCCCTGATTGCCCCCTAGTTAACCCTTTCACCAGTGATCACCATATAACTGTTACAGGTGACGCTGGTTGGTTAGTTATTTTTTTATAGTTTCAGGGCACCCGCCATTTATTACCTAATAAAGGTTTAACCCCCTGATCACCCGGCGGGTGTCATTTGTGACTAATAACTGTTAGGGCAGTTAGGGTTAGCCCCCTTTAGTTCTAAGGTACCCCCCTAACCCCCCCAATAAAGGTTTAACCCCGTGATCACCCCCCGTCGCCAGTGTCACTAAGGCTGGGTTCACATTGCAGCGGTTTATGAGAACGGATGTGATTCGCACCGCACTGCAGTGCAAATCACATCCGATCTCTGTGCGATTCGAGTTCAGCCATTCGCCGCACCCGCCGCACCCGCCGCAAATTCGCACGGGACCCTTTTTTTGGCCCGCAGCAGAATCGGATCGCATGGGTGTTCACACCATGCGATCCGAGTTTGCAGATCGCACTGCGATATGCGAACTGATCTGGGGGTGTCAGTAACATTTCACTGACACTCCCAGCAGTTCGCATAGGGCAGTGTGAACTGCCGCCGGGAGGCATGCGATGCGGGAACCCGCCGCGCATTCGTGGCGTTCCCGCATCGCTCCAGTGTGAACCCAGCCTAATAAGCGATCGTTTTTCTGATCGCTGTATTAGTGTCACAGGTGACGCTAGTTAGGCAGGTAGGTATTTAGGTTCGCTGCAGCTTTTTATAGCGCCAGGGACCCCCATATACTACCGCATAAAGCCCCCTAATTGCCCCCTAGTTAACCCTTTCACCAGTGATCACCATATAACTGTTACAGGTGACGCTGGTTGGTTAGTTATTTTTTTATAGTTTCAGGGCACCCGCCATTTATTACCTAGTCTCACTAGTGTACCCCTAAATTTAGGGGTGTCTACTTTCCAAAATGGGGTCATTTGGGGGGGGTTTGTGCCATCTTGGCATTTTATGGCCTTCAAAACTGTAACGCCCTTAGAAAGCCTGAAGGCGGTGCTTGGTTTTCGGGGCCCCGTACGCGGCTAGGCTCCCAAAAAGTCCCACATATGTGGTATCCCCATACTCAGGAGAAGCAGCAGAATTTATTTTGGGGTGTCATTTCACATATGCCCATGGCATGCGTGAGCAATATATCATTTAGTGACAACTTTGTGAAAAAAAAAAAAAAAAAAAAAAAGTTTGTAATTTTCCCGCAACTTGTGGCAAAATATAAAATATTCCATGGACTCAACATGCCTCTCAGCAAATAGCTTGGGGTGTCTACTTTCTAAAATGGGGTCATTTGTGGGGGTTTTGTGCCATCTTGGCATTTTATGGCCTTCAAAACTGTAATAGGTAGTGAGGAGTGAAATCAAAAAATTACGCCCTTAGAAAGCCTGAAGGCGGTGCTTGGTTTTCGGGGCCCCGTACGCGGCTAGGCTCCCAAAAAGTCCCACATATGTGGTATCCCCGTACTCAGGAGAAGCAGCAGAATTTATTTTGGGGTGTCATTTCACATATGCCCATGGCATGCATGAGCAATATATCATTTAGTGACAACTTTGTTAAAAAAAAAAAAAAAAAAAAAAAGTTTGTAATTTTCCCGCAACTTGTGGCAAAATATAAAATATTCCATGAACTCAACATGCCTCTCAGCAAATAGCTTGGGGTGTCTACTTTCTAAAATGGGGTCATTTGTGGGGGTTTTGTGCCATCTTGGCATTTTATGGCCTTCAAAACTGTAATAGGTAGTGAGAAGTGAACTCAAAAATTTACGCCCTTAGAAAGCCTGAAGGCGGTGCTTGGTTTTCGGGGCCCCGTACGCGGCTAGGCTCCCAAAAAGTCCCACATATGTGGTATCCCCATACTCAGGAGAAGCAGCAGAATTTATTTTGGGGTGTCATTTCACATACGCCCATAGCATGTGTGAGCAATATATCATTTAGTGACAACTTTGTGTAAAAAAAAAAAAAATTTTTTTTTTTGTCATTATTCAATCGCTTGAGGCAAAAAAATAAAATATTCAATGGGCTCAACATGCCTCTTATCAATTTCCTTAGGGGGTCTACTTTCCAAAATGGGGTCATTTGGGGGGGTTTTGTACTGCCCTGCCATTTTAGCACCTCAAGAAATGAGATAGGCAGTCGTAAACTAAAAGCTGCGTAAATTCCAGAAAACGTACCTTAGTTTGTAGATGTGACAACTTTTGCGCAAACCAATAAATATACAATTATTGACTTTTTTTTTACCAAAGACATGTGGCTGAATACATTTTGGCCTAAATGTATGACTAAAATTGAGTTTATTGGATTTTTCTAATAACAAAAAGTAGAAAATATCATTTTTTTTCAAAATTTGCGGTCTTTTTACGTTTATATCGCAAAAAATAAAAATCGCAGAGGCAATCAAATACCATCAAAAGAAAGCTCTATTTGTGGGAAGAAAAGGACGCAAATTTTGTTTGGGTACAACATTGCATGACCGCGCAATTACCAGTTAAAGCAGCGCAGTGCCAAAGTGTAAAAAGACCTCTGGTCATTTACCAGCAAAATGGTCCGGTCTGAAAGTGGTTAATGATACTACACTATTATGCAAGGCTCAGTGTATTTACCACCATGGCTTGGTGGTCTGCTCAAATGTCTTCACAGCATTCAAGGTAAGAGTTCAAATCCCAGCCAACCTACCATCCACCCGCTGTGCTTATTTTTTCAGTGCACAAGCAAATTAAAATAAAGAAACAAAAAAAGGTAAACTGCCCGTTAACTAGTATGTGATGTTTGGAATTCCACACCATAATATTATTGAATACTTACATACCATTGCATGCATTTGAAGCGTTAACATAATAGAATCAGCCAAACTGAAGTGCATTGGCTAATTGGCATTTGGCTACTTTCAGAATATGCTGCTTTGGCTAATTGGCAATTCACCTTTTTTTCACCAATGCAGTCTTTTAGGATCCCTCCATGGTTTTTGAACCCATGAGTCTTTCAAGGCCTGAGTCTTTGAAGGTATAAGTGCTGAACACTAACCTATTGGACTGAGCACGATTATACATACAACATATTTTTACTAGTGTTTGATGTTTTTAATTCTATACAATAATGTTTAGCAAATGAGCCATCGATATAATGGAAACAACCATGCTCATGCTGATGTCGTGTTGGCTATTCCTTCAAAAATTTAGAAAAAATGGCATGTGGGTCCACCCCAAAATCCATACCAGACCCTTATTCGAGCACGCAACCTGGCAGGCTGCAGAAAAAAGGGGGGACGAGATAGCACCTCCCCTTCTGAACTGCATCAGTACACATGCCCTTACCATGGGAGGGTGTTTTGGGGTCCCCCAAAACACTTTGTCTCTGTGTTGATGGGGACAAAGGCCTCTTCCCCACAACCCTTGCCTGGTGGTTGTGGGGTTCTATGGGCTGGGCGCTTATCAGAATCTGGAAGCCCCCCTAACAAGGGGACCCCCAGATCCAAGCCCCCTATGTGAATGAGTATTGGTTACATTGTACCCCTACTCATTTGCCAAAAAAAGTGTAAAAAAAGTAGAGGCAGTTTGGGACAAGTCCTTTATTAAAAAATAAAGAAATCAATAAAATGTCCTGCGATGTAACTCAATCTTCGATCACATTGCCGACAAACCGAGAACAAAAAAATATGGAAAAACCCAGCCGTGATGGGAGGCGCCCTCGTGACTGTAGCCTTTTTGTGATAACAGCTGTTATGTAGCTGAGGGCGGGTCCACCTGATGACATAAACAGGTGACCCCGCCCCCTCTGACATCATGTAATGTCATGTGATGTCACATGATGTCAGAAGGGGTTGGGGTCATATATAAGAGCTGTCAGCGTGAAAAGGTTGCAGTCGGCAGAACGCGTCGATCCTCCCATTTTCTGTATTTTTTTTCTCTGGTTCTCTGCTCTGTGATCGAAGACAGAATTACATCGTGGGACATTTTTTATTATTATTAAAAAAAAAGGATTTGTTCAAAACTGTTTACTGTCACTTTTACTTTTGTGACACTTTTTTTGGTGAATGTGTAGGGGTACAATATACCCGATACCCATTCATATAGGGGGGCAGGATCTGGGGGTCTCCTTATTAAAGGGGGCTTACAGATTCCGATAAACTCCTCGCCCACAGACCTCCACAACCACTGGGCAAGGGTTATGGGGAAGAGGCCCTTGTCTCCATCAACATGGGGACAAGGTGTTTTGGGGGACCCCAAAACACTCTCCCCATGTTGAAGGCATGTGACCTCGTACAGTTCTCTCTTGTCCCCCCTTTTCCTGCATCCTGTCGCTCAGATAAGGGTTTAATAATTAAATTTTGGTGCAGGGTTTCCCTTAATATTCATATCAGACCCAATGGGCCTAGTAATGAACTGGAGGGAGGGAAGAACCCATGCCGTTTTTTTCAATGATTTTCATCTATATTGCCGGGAACCCACAGTTCATTGCAGCCACAAGCAGTTTTAAATCACATGTTTTCTTTAGAAATGCCATTTTTATGTGGTACTGTTATAAACATGGGAGAGATGCACTACTTTACAGACAGACTAAGGAGACCCCCAAGGCATGATATTTAAAGGAATATTTGATTTTTATTGTTTAACTTTATTATTAAAATTGCTGCTCCTGAAAAAAACATCAGTTTTTAAAACTTTTTTTTGCATTAATACATGTCCCTTGGGGAAGGACCCAGGTCCCCAAACACTTTTTATGGCAATGACATGCATATAAGCCTTTAAAATTAGCATTTTTAATTTTTCATGTTCGTGTCCCATAGACATTAGCGGTGTTCGCACAAATTTTTTGAGAGGGAACCCCATATATGCCCGTGGGGTAAAAAGCCATGGCTGACAAAGGTGAGCCACAGGTGCATCAGTTTTCTGCAATGCTTGGCTGCCTCGCAAAAGGTGCCAAGCACCGCCACTGCCAACATAAGCTGATCCTCCACCTCTGTTATTTTGTGATCAGAGGGTCTCACTGGCGAACATGCACACATAAATACGCAATTGTGAACAAGCGTACGCACCATAATATGCTATATATAGACCACATTACACCGTGGACCATTGTGGGTGTGTGGAGTTGTGAAGTTAAGTGAAGTTGTGTTGTCATGTCCTTCTTTGCGATATTTGGTAAGACATTTCTGCAAGATTGTACTATGATATTTTGGTAATAATGCACTGCTACTGGTTGATGGTACCAGTAACCAACTTTAGATTCTTGCATATTTCAGAAAGCTTTTTAGTACTTTAGGTTAGTATGGAGTTCTAGTTAGCTTTGTTCATTATTTGATCATGTATCAATGGTATATTTCTGCCCTAACAGTACTGATCAAGGTAGCTTAGTGGCTTAATCTATTGGTTAGTAACACTCAGCAATCACTAATTTCATGGGTTCAAATCCCTATTAGGTCAACACCTGGCTGAAGTGGCAAATGCATAAGTGCCATTATGTGTTTGTAAATATGCCCTTGAAACTTTAAATAGTTGGTAGCATGTTCGGGATTGGAACTCATGTCCTCGAGTTTTTCGAGATAGGAGTTCTGATTACTAAACAACTAGTGTAGTGTTTCTCAACTCCAGCCATTTCATCTGAGGGAAATCATAAAGACATGACATGACCTTGAGGACTGGAGTTGATAAACACTGAACTAGTGTATGTATGTAACTGTAAATTAACACTGCAAAATAGCAGACATTACTCTGTAATACTCCCAATGAAATGTCTTTGTTGGCTGACCATGATAACATAACAAAAATATGAATGACATTATAAATAACCACTACAGCATAGTTATAGTGCTTTTGCTATTTGTCTGTCGCACATAAAAGAAGGGCCCGGGAATGAGAACATTGAAAAGAAGCATAGCAGAGGGCCCACATGACAGGAGGGATAAGGGTGCACAGTAAGGGTTAAGTTTTAGGAAGTGAGAAAGTGTGGAGCTGGAGGGGGTGGCTAAAGAAGTAAGCAGGCTGGGAGGGGCTTAGTTTATTTAAGGGGAGGAGGTTTTTCTGGGCAGCATGGCGGGGAGTGCCAGGCAAGTGAAGTTTCGCCGCCCTGCACCACTACTTTGGCCGACATCGATCGTTTGTTTGCCCAGCTACGAGCGGGCGCGGCTTGCCATGTACTGGAGTGGCTGCAAAGGCAAGTGGCACTGCTGATCAGTGACCAGGCTATGGCTGAGGCAGGGGGAGAGGACAACCCACGCACCCAGAGCATCTTGCTATGCTAGGAGCCCCCCTGTGCGGAACCCGTCAGGGGCCCGCCGGCAAAACGGCACCCGGTTTCCGCTGGTTTAGGGCCTGGTCAGAATCCTCGTCGTAGGTGGTGCTCAGTGGGTGGGGCTTCGGCGCGGGTTAGCGCCTCCCCCTGCCCGCTCAGCGGGGTCAAAAAGCAGTCACGGGCACCCCCTCCACTGCTACCGTAGTTGGGGGCAGGCCTCGGCAGGAGTCAAGCACGGTCACGACCGCAGGGCCCTCCCCATCCCCGGTCGGTGGTTCAGAGGCCAGGAGAGGGAGACAAGATGGTGGCTGCAGACCTCCCTGGAGTGCTATAGCCAGAGCCCCAGACATGAGGAGGTGCGCAGCGGTGGGCAGAGCTAGAGACAGGAGGCAGGGCCGAGACGGGACCGAGAATCAGACACCTGGGCCTTCATCTACAAGGATGGATGACTTGGAGCCCCTGCAAGCGTCCGGAGAGATGTCCGAGGGGGAGCTGAGCTTGTGGGACGCTGACGAGCAGCACGTGCATCCGGCGGCAGTGGAATCGAGAGCAGCGGCGGCGGGGACACCCCCTGGTCGGCCCAGTAAGTAATTGTCTGTGTCTTCTTTGTCTTTCTCTACACCATTGCAGGGGTTAACCTATTGCTGTGGGTGGGTCAGGGATCGCAATGGGTGGGCCGCTGTCTTGGGTGGCCCCCGGGGGGAGCAGGGGGCGACGGCTGCTGTGACACACACCTGTAGACGTTGTTAGGGGGGCTGCGGGACCTGGTGCAGCGTTTTGCGCAGGACACGAGTGGGAGAGCGCCGCAGGCGGCAGTGTGGGTGCGGCCGGGAGCCAGGGCCCCGGTAGGTGGGGGGGGTTGGGCTGGTGTGGACTCCCTCCCCGCCATCCGTGCAGGTGGTGGGGGAGAAGGCTACTGCGCTGGAAGGTGGAGGTCGGACAGATGTGGTTCGTATTGTAGACGCAGCAAAATGCGAGGTATATGTACGCATTTAAAGCCTGAGGTCAGGGTAAAGATTGAGAAGGGTGAGTACGTGGAAATCTTTTCCCTCTTGCCCCTGGAGAAGTTTAACCTAGACAGGGTCAAACCGGACGATAGCAAGAAGGAGGACGAGGAAAAATGGCATTATAGGCTAATCCCACGCACGTTTGCGAATTGGCTGCAGGCATTCGCTATCATGGCCAGTGTAATAGGCGAGAAGAACCCTGAACATTGTTCGGCATTATTCTGCTACATGGATGCAGTGGGGGAGGCCTATAGAGTGTACGGGGGTACGGCGTGGCTTAGGTACGATGAGAAGTTCCGGCAGCGCAGAGCAGTGCGTCCCTCCCTGAGATGGGACCACAAAGACATCAGCCTCTGGATGAGGTTGATGTCCTCTGCACGGGCCCCCAATCAGTTTTTTCCAGGGCGGGCTGGCTGGGGGTTCATCTTCCCCTGGACAGCCAGCCTCTCAAAAAAGGGGAGTTTGCTGGCAATATAATGAAGGCACATGTAAGTTTGGAAGCTCCTGCCACTTCAAACACGAGTGCTCCGGTTGCGGTGGATCTCATCCCGGATACTGCTGTTTCAAAAAGGGGAAGGGTCGCACGAGGGAGCTTAGGAACAAAAGGGACGACACCGGTGAAGGGGACAGGATGCAACCTTTCCTAAATAGGTACCCGGACCGGGCGGCTGCCTGGCTTTTGCGGGAGGGATTCTTGGAGGGCTTTAGAATCCCAAGTTCGTTAACTGTTATTCCACCGGTTGCGAGGAATTCACGGTCAGCGTTGATGCACCATGAGGTGGTGGGGGAGAAGTTGGGGAAGGAGGTGGCACTTGGGCTAATGGCTGGGCCTTTTTGTGTTCCCAACGTGTGCAATGCACTTTCAAGCTCAGGTGCTCAGCTCTTTTACAGAGTACAGAGCAGTTCAAAATGATAGCAAGTCAATTTGCCAATTTATCTCTGGGCATCCCAAATACCCCCTTACTCATCCAAGTTCAAATCCCTTCAATAAACCAACAAAAACAATCACATGGCCTGTTCATTGTCTCAAGAGTGTCTGAGAGGTGAATGCCAGGCTGGGCAGGGTGGGCCACAACATTCAGCAGCCCCTACAGTGGTACCGCTACGTATGTGTTTGGTGTTTTTTAGATGTGGCCAATTTTTGGGGCCACAATGTACCCTATAATCATTGATGTGGGGGGGGGAGTGATCTGGGGGCCTCAATGTTAAAGGAGGTCTCCAGATGTCGGTAAACCTCACAGCTGCAAACCCCTACAACCGCTTGTGATTCTGGGGAAGTGGCCCTTCTCCCCATCAACATGGGGACAAGGTGCCTTGGGGTGGGGGTTCAGAGCCCACCCACACCATAAAAAAACACCCCCACATGTTGATGACATATGGCCTGATCTGGCTCAGGACCGGGGGGCACTCTCTATTCCATGGCCTGCTAGTCTGAGCACTGAGATCAGGATCTGGTATGGAATTTGTATGGGGCCCCCATGCCGTTTATATATGCTACAATTGATGCTGGGGTTCCCCTTAAAACTCATACAAGCCTGGTATGCATTGAGGAGGTAGGGAAGGGGGAAGAGCCATGTGGTCTGCTTGTTTTGTGGTTATATTGCCAGAAATGGCTTGTAGTCATGGAAAACGATTCAAATGTAATTTTTTGGTGTTTAAATGTCATTTTTGCTGCAGCAAGTTCGAGACTCGGGACAAATGCAACACTTTACAAGCAGACGAAGGGGACCCCCCAGACACTCTTTTGAATATAAAATTTCACTTTTCTGTTTTCACTTTAACCACTTGCCTGCCAGGCCATTTTTCAGCTTTCAGTGCTGTCGCATTTTGAATGACAATTGTGCAGTCAATTTTCTTCACACAAATAGAGCTTTCTTTTGGTGGTATTTAATCGCTGCTTGGTTTTTATTTTTTACAAAAAAATACCAAAAATGTTGAAAAATAAATATTTTTTTTTACCTTTTTCTATCAGTAAATTTTGTAACTAAGTAATTTTTCACTTTCACTGATGTGCGCTGATGAGGTAGCACCCATGGGCACTGATAGGCTGAACTGGTGGGCATTGATGAGGTGGCACTTATGGGCATTGATGAGGAGGCACTAATATGCCGCACTTATGGGCACTGATAGGTGGCTCTGATATGTGGCACTGATGAGCACTGACAGATGGCACTGATGGGCACTGATAGGCTGCACTGGTGGGCACTGATAAGTGGCACTGGTGGGCACTGATAGAATTAGAATGGCAAAGCAATTAACATAATGAAGTGGCAAAATTATGTATGTAACAATGTGTGGATATGTATGGAAGTGTGATGATAGTTATGCAAATACATTGTTCCGTACATTATCTTGCCAGTTCATCATGTTCATTGCTTAGTAATTTGAAAGCACAAAAATATGGACTTTAGAGGCACCAATTATATCAAAAATAAAGTAAATTTTATTACATACAGTATCTCACAAAAGTGAGTACATATTTTTGTAAATATTTTATTATATCTTTTCATGTGACAACACTGAAGAAATTACACTTTGCTACAGTACAGCTTGTATAAATTTGTAAATTTGCTGTTCCCTCAAAATAGCTCAACACACTATTAATGTCTAAACCACTTACAACAAAGGTGAGTACACCTCTAAGTGAAAATGTCCAAATTGGGCCCAATTAGCCATTTTCCCTCCTCTGTGTCATGTGACTCGTTAGTGTTACAAGGTCCCAGGGGTGAATGGGGATGTCAGAGAACTCACAGTGCTAATGCCTGTCTCTGTGCAGCGGTGGCTAATTCCCATTCCGCTAATGCCTATGTCAGAGAAATCACAGTGCTAATGCCCATCTCCGTGCAGCAGTGGCTAATTCCCATTCTGCTAATGCCAATGGCCATGCACGGTGTCCCCAACAGATGCGAATGAGTTCCGGAATGAACGTGTGCACTTGCGCACCCACACTCCCATGCGAACATGTGTGCGCACTTGCGCACATTCACATCCACCAATCCTGGCACATGGCGCCCTATATAAACAGAGTCTCTGCCTGATACCAGTGCTGGATCGTCTTCAGCTTGTTCCTGAGTTCCTGATTGCTGTTAGACCTGTTACCTTGCTCTTGACAAACCCGGCTTCCTTGACCATTCTCCTGGCTCACCTCTGCCTGTTATCTACCTTTACTGATTATACAGACCTCCGCTTGGATTCTCTACTACGGCTCTGCTTCCTGATTCTGTACCTCGCTGCCAGCCCGTTGCCAACCTCTGCCTGTCCTTGACTACGAACTTGCCTTCCATTTATGTACCTTGTTGCCAGCCAGTTGCCAACCTTTGCCTGTTCCTGACATTGCAGTAGTTCCTGAATCCATACTTACCTGCCTGGCTTCCGCTGAACAATTCCGGTGATCAGTCTTCACTCCTTCCTCCCAGAGGATCCTGTATCTCCAAGCTCCAGCCTTCAGGATGCAGTCACTTGCACCCTTTCATTGCCAAAGCACTCCCTGTCCTCACTATCAGGGGTGTTGGGACTGGAACCGTGCAAGGGGCCACCCTCAGCATTTTGGACTCCGCTGTAAGGTACGTGACAGGGGAGCAGGTATGTTAAATTTGGTGTTATCACTCTC
Source organism: Lithobates pipiens (assembly GCF_037356315.1). Taxonomy (NCBI): domain Eukaryota; kingdom Metazoa; phylum Chordata; class Amphibia; order Anura; family Ranidae; genus Lithobates; species Lithobates pipiens. Next base: position 246,267,224 of record NW_027507785.1, read on the forward strand.
ACTCTCTCATACTGGTCATTGGAAGTTCAATATGGCCCCTCACGGCAAAGAACTCTCTGAGGATCTGAAAAAATGAATTGTTGCTCTACATAAAGATGGCCTAGGCTTTAAGAAGATTGCTGAGCCCCTGAAACTGAGCTGCAGCACAGTGACCAAGACCATGAAGTGGTTTAACAGGACAGGTTCCACTCAGAACAGTTCCACTCAGGTTCCACTCAGAACAGAACTTGCCATGGTCGACCAAAGAAGTTGAGTGCATGTGCTTAGTATCATATCTAGAGGTTGTCTTTGGGAAATAGACGTATGAGTGCTGCCAGCATTGCTGCAGAGGTTGAAGGGGTGGGGGGGTCAGCCCGTCAGTTCTCAGACCATACGAATCACACTGCATCAAATTGGTCCCAGAAGGAAGCCTCTTCTGAAGATGATGCACAAGAAAGCCCGCAAACAGTTTGCTGAAGACAAGCAGACTAAGGACATGGAATACTGGAACCACGCCCTGTGCTCTGATAAGATGGTGTCAAGCGTGTGGCAGCAACCAAGTGAGGAGTGCAAAGACAAGTGTGTCTTGCCTACAGTCAAGCAGAGTGGTGGGAGTGTCATGGTCTGGGGCTGCATGAGTGCTGTCGGCACTGGGGAGCTACAGTTCATTGAGGGAACCATGAATGCCAACATGAACTGGGACATACTGAAGCAGAACATGATCCCCTCCCTCCGGAGACTGGGCCTCAGAGCAGTATTTCAACATGATAAGGACCTCAAACATGCCTCCAAGATGACCACTGTCTTCTTAAAGAAGCTGAGAGTAAAGGTGATGGACTGGCCAAGCATGTCTCCAGACCTAAACCCTATTGACCATCTGTGGGGCCTCCTCAAACGGAAGGTGGAGGAGCGCAAGGTGTTTAACATCCACCAGCTCTGTGATGTCATGACGGAGGAGTGGAAGAGGACTCCAGTGGCAACCTGTGAAGCTCTGGTGAACTCCATGCCCAAGAGGGTTAAGGCAGTGCTGGAAAATAATGGTGGCCACACAAAATATTGACACTTTGGGCCCAATTTGGACATTTTCACTTAAGTGTGTACTCACTTTTGTTGTCAGCGGTTTAGAAATGAATGGCTGTGTGTTAAGTTATTTTGAGGGGACAGAAAATTTACACTGTAAGGCAAACGTTTTTTTCACATTATAAGTCATGACGCATCTCAGTCACGTGACCGGAATCCCATGTAACAAGACAGCACGTATTAATAGTTACTATGGCAACACATACACATCTCTCGGCTGTACATCGCCAGCAGTTATTAAGATACATCCAAACTCACATAATGATTGATTGCCACTAGATACTACCATCTTGACACGCATAGATCTACCTTGATACAACATAAACGTGAGCAAGCTCCTCCAGGTGATGGATTTACAATACAGTATATGTGGTGGTAATATTACATGGTTGATCACCGTGTCCATGCGCTAGATGTAATTTCGCATGTGCCTTATTTTTGTACTGGTCCCCCCTGGACTTATATGTCTGAGGAGGTTCAGACTAATGTATGAGATTTATTTATTATTACGGTTGTTTTTATTTATTTTATACTGTCACCAAATCCAATTTGACTATTTGTATGAGTAGGATTGTTATACTGGATGGCACTTGCATTTGTTTACCATGTTCGAACATGTCTACCCTGATCTGATTAGATTGTTTAATTCACTTGCAAGGGGTTGTCCCAGACAGGAGTCTCCGCCCCTTTGCAGGGGGAACTGTCTCAGACACTCTATATATTTGTTAGCAATGTGGTGGGCCCCAACATGTCCCTGTCGAAGACATATGTGTCGAAACGCGTCGGGCTAGCTGTTGGCACCCTACATTGCTTTTATCCTTATTTTTATCCAATTTCTTTGTGATCACTAAGTCATTAAATAATTTTTTTGACTTTTAATAAATTTCCGTTTCATACCGTCTGACCCGCACCATGTGGAGCTCTTTTTTTCTCTTTTCTTTTTTCCTTTTTGGTCTAAACCCCTAACATCTTCCACTTCACTTTGGGGTGATTGGAGTATTGGTGTTTACTGGGCCACGTCTGAGCTGGATTAGAAACCATCCTGATGTTCCACCCGTAAAATACATCGTTGGGCATACAGTCGTTTGGAGTTTCCCCACCAGTTCGACGGACCCTCATCGATCCACTCCTTGGTCCGAGATTGGGACCTCAAGCCTTATAGACTCAACCGTCATATGACCGTGTGAGTCCAACAGAGTTGGTAAGAAGTATTTATCTACTCTCCTTAATGTTTACAGACAAGCTGATTTACATGGACATATTCGTTCAGTAAGATCCCTCTCTTACTTTGAAACGGCCTAATCATCTTTGTACCAGCTACACTACGGAAGCTTATACCCATTTGAATTGGACTTTGCTTTATTCATATGATTTTCGTTATATGACCATCCTTTTGAGTATATGTTGATCACATTTACCACCATAGAAGCGCTACACTATTTTTTGCTTTTTGCTCATTCACACCAGGCAGATCCGCTGCTACAGAGTCTGCCAGAGTCTGCCAGCTCAGCGGGAGATCTCTCTGTTGATCTCCGCTGAGCGGCAGATGACAGGTCCCTCTTACTCACTGAGCGGGAAGGGGCTTTGAAGAGCGCCTCTGCTCGCTATGGAGAGATCAGACAAAAAACTACAGCATGTCCATTTTCATCAGAAAAAGTGATAGTGATACCACTATTATACATAATGTTCGGCTCTCGTTGAACATGCCCAAACAGCCAAAGTTCGGGCCAAGCTTGTGTATGACCTTCATCCCTGCTTGGCATGCACGCATGCAAATCACTTTATTGCCTGAAGCTGACTGCAATATGTCTTTGAATGGCATCCCAACTCATATTGCTAGCACACCACAGTATATATGTTTTTCAGCATACCAAGCAGATGTGAACTTTGTGTTGAGGGCACAATTAAAAAAAAAAGTATGTGAGTTAAAATCCCCATTGCAGTGTATTGGAAGCACATTCAAAATTAACAAGCTATCTTAACGCGATATACAAACTACACGAATATGCATACGCTTGCAGTATTCCTTCACAACAGTGTGAATCTGTCCTTACAGTTGATTGATTCACTTCCTAAGTGCATTATATTTGTAGCTCTGATTCTTCAAGCCACAGCTTGATATTTCTAGACTAAAAATCCACTATAGACTTCTGCTAACCTGCCATCTAGTGGAGAAAAAGTGACTGTCGTGCATAGAGTAATTATTCATGCACAGCTGGCTATGTTTAAAAAAGTATTTCATCCACATAATGACACTTACTAGAGAAAAAAGTACTTTGTCTCTGGGCAAAATCAGAAAAGGCTCTTTGCGAGAAAGAACTGTCAATTCAGAAACTCACTTAACAGACATAATTATTCAAAAGAAAGGGGAATTTGAGAAAAAGGGACTGGAGGGCAACCAACCCCCGGGACTTTTTTGACGGCACTAGATATACTCAAACCATATATAAAATCATTGAAATTTTTATTTCGTGTACAAAAGAAATTTTTCAGACAAAATAGACAATTACATCCATTTAACATACAAAGTACAAAGTACAGATATAAAGAGATTGGCATGTGGGCCTATAAGACTCCATCTGTTACCACATTCATATATGATTTAGACTGCATTGTTTCTTTCCTACATGTTTCGCTCTTCAGAGCTTCCTCAGGACAATTGCAGCATACAGCAATCAACAAAAAAACTGAAATTATACAAGAAAATTTATTTTAATACAAATACACAATATTTCTGTACACACAATAAACCCAAAAAAAGGGCATGAGAGGTGTCCGCCCACATGGGTTGACACATCTAATTCAATCAGTCTAGTGGTGGATTCGCTTCAGTCCAACAGATTGGTTTAAAAGTAGCGAAACCATCACCAATGAATAATTCAAACACAAGGGCATAATTTACGTATCAATATTGAATAGACAAATTAATTATTAGAAAGGGAACAACTAAGCCATTCCCATGAATGGCCTCCCCAAATTTGATACATGGATAATGTAATTCTCATTTATGGAGATTGCAGACAGGGTTGTAAATAATCAAAATGAAAAAAGAAAATAAAACTGAAATAAACAGCTGGACTAGAAAGTATACATAATACTCAGACAGGCAAAATGACATCTTACCCCATATATCTGGAAGATTACTTTTGCTATCTGTCGTTGTTTTCATATATTGTATGTATCAATTAGTACTTTTTCATCAAGCAAGCGGACCGCGATAGGAGCCCCTTTAGGGATCCCCCATTCCTACCCCCAAAGGATCTGCAGAGGCACGAGAAACGTATATAAGATATATCTAGGCCATTTAAATATATTTACCAAATGGCACAGTCCATGTTATAAACATACCTGGTAATATCAAAGCAGTAAATAAAATAGAACCAGTTCAAAACATGCCCGATGTTCACAAATACCATATATTGTCAGACATAACAGTGACCAAAAAGACAACTTGTGATTAGGGATGAGCCTGATGTTTGAGTGGAGCGTAAGAACAATTTGGAGTGTTCGCGGCAAATTCGAAGCCACAGAATACCCTTTAAAATCTATAGGAGAAATCAAAAGTGCTAATTTTTAAGGCTTATATGCATGTTATTGTCATAAAACGTGTTTTGGGACCGCAGCCTGCCCCAGGGGACATGTATCAATGCAAAAAAAAGTTTTAAAAAGGCCCGTTTTTTTCGGGAGCAGCGATTTTAATAATGCTTAAAGTGAAACAATAAAAGTGAAATTCATTATAGCCGCGAGTAGTTTTAAATCACTTTTTTCCTTTAGAAATGTCATTTTGTGCAGGGACTGTTGTAAACACGGGAAACATGCGCCACTTTACAGGCACACTATAGACACCCCCAGGTACGAAATTTAAAGGAATATTTCACTTTTATTGTTTCACTTTAAGCATTATTAAAATCACTGCTCCTGAAAAAATGGCTGTTTTTAAAACTCTTTTTTGTATTGATACATGTCCCCTGCGGCAGTACCCAGGTGCCCAAACACTTTTTATGACAATAACTTGCATATCAGCCTTTAAATTGGCACTTTTGATTATTCCTTTTCATGTCCCATAGACTTTAACAGTGGTCACATGTTCAAACAAATTTTGTTGCCTGTTTGCATGTTGTGCTGCGAACCGAACTGTTTTTTTTTGGCTCATCCCTACATGTAAGGTCTTCAAAATGAATGTCTCTAATTGGTTTAGAAGAGGGTCTCTAAAGCACAGGGAACAATGGTAGAAATCCCAAGGTGACAGAGGAGGTTGATATGGAGGATTTATTTGAGCAACTGCCTGAAGAAAAGTTCTGATTAGGGATAGTGAGTCAGGATGTTAATGGAAGAGAATGGATAAAGCAGAAATCTGTCCCCTGAGGGTACTCGGAGCCAGGTGACGGTCAATACCCAAATAGAAAGACCAAAATGTGATAGAATAACTGTCTGCCATTGCACAAGGCAATGTAATCTTTCCCTGTGTGTAAATCTTGCAGAAGTTGGATTTTCTAGCTGGGAGTAAGGTAGGAATAGTCTGGAATACCGCTATCCTTTAGGACTTGGGTTTCTCAGAAACTGAGAAGTAGGGATGAGTTTGGTGTTCGAGACGAATGCACGTTCGACCCGAACACCGGCTGTTCGCCCGTTCAGCGAAGCCAGAACTCTGTGGGCTGCTCGTGCCATTTTCTTGTGGCACTCACGGCCCACAATGCACTGCGCCATCGCAGTGCATTGCTGGCTCATGACTGGCCAAGCAAGCACTGTGACCCCGCATGCTTGGCCAATCACAGCGCCGGCAACAAGGAGAGCCATAATTGGCCACAGGCAGGATACCTGTGGCCAATTGCAAGGCTGCCTTGTGTAATGTGTTGCGGCGTTCAGGTAGAGAGCAGGATAGGCAGGGACAGTGTGTTCTTTTCTTGTGAACCTAGCGCTGTTAAAGTGGGTGTTGAGTGCCTCCAGCATGGTATACACCCGCAGCTACCCTTTATTGCTGGTGTTCTGTAATATAGGCATCTGCAGGAGTTAAAGTGGGTGTTATGTGCCTCCAGCACAGTATACACCTGAAGATACCCCTTATTGCTGGTGTTCTGTAATACAGGCATCTGAAGGAGTTAAAGTGGGTGTTGTGTGCCTCCAACAGCGTATACACCTGAAGATACCCTTTATTGCTGGTGTTCTGTAATATAGGCACCTGCAGCAGTTAAAGTGGGTATTGTGTGCCCTAAGCACAGTATACACCTGAAGATACCCCTTATTGCTGGTGTTCTGTAATACAGGCATCTGCAGCAGATAAAGTGGGTGTTGTGTGCCTCCAGCACAGTATACACCTGAAGATACCCCTTATTGCTGGTGTTCTGTAATACAGGCACCTGCAGCAGTTAAAGTGGGTGTTGTGTGCCTCCAGCACAGTATACACCTGAAGCTACCCTTTATTACTGGTGTTCTGTAATACAGGCATCTGCAGCCGTTAAAGTGGGTGTTGTGTGCCTCCAGCACAGTATACACCTGAAGCTACCCTTTATTACTGGTGTTCTGTAATACAGGCATCTGCAGCCGTTAAAGTGGGTGTTGTGTGCCTCCAGCACAGTATACACCTGAAGATACCTCTTATTGCAGGTGTTCTGTAATACAGGCATCTGCAGCAGTTAAATTGGGTGTGTGCGCCTCCAGTACAGTATATAACTGAAGATACCCCTTATTGCTGGTGTTCTGTAATACAGGCATCTTCAGCAGTTAAAGTGGGTGTTGTGTGCCTCCAGCACAATATACACCTGAAGCTACCCTTTATTACTTGTGTTCTGTAATGCAGGCATCTGCAGCAGTTAAATTGGGTGATGTGTGCCTCCAGCACAGTATACACCTGAAGCTAGCCTTTATTACTGGTGTTCTGTAATACAGGCATCTACAGCAGCTAAAGTGGGTGTTGTGTGCCTCCAGCACAGTATACACCTGAAGCTATCCTTTATTACAGGTGTTCTTTAGTACAGGCATCTGCAGCAGTTAAATTGGGTGTTTTGTGCCTCCAGCACAGTATACATCTGAAGCTACCCCTTATTGCTGGTGTTCTGTAATACAGGCATCTGCAGCAGTTAAAGTGGGTGTTGTGTGCCTCCAGCACAGTATACACCTGAAGATACCCCTTATTGCTGGTGTTCTGTAAAACAGGCATCTGCAGCAGTTAAAGTGGGTGTTGTGTACCTCCAGCACAGTATACACCTGAAAATACCCCTTATTGCTGGTGTTCTGTAATACAGGCATGTGCAGCAGCTAAAGTGGGTGTTGTGTGCCTCCAGCACAGTATACACCTGAACCTTTATTACTGGTGTTCCAGTAGTAGCATTTTGGAGGCGTGGTGGCGGAACAAATTCCAACAAATTTCGGTCTCCAGTGCGCATACCCCGGATTCCGGGCCGGTGCATGCGCAGAACGAACATGAAAATTCTGGCCTCCAGTGCGCATGCGCCGGATTCCAGGTCGGCGCATGCGCAGTACGAACATGAAAATTCCGGCCTCCAGTGCGCATGTGCTGGATTCCGGGCCCACACATGCGCAGTACGAACATAAAAATTCTGGCCTCCAGTGCGCATGCGCTGTATTCTGGGCTGGCGCATGCGCAGAACGAACATGAAAATTCTGGCCTCCAGTGTGCATGCGCCGGATTCCGGGCCGGCGCATGCACAGAGCGAACATGAACATTTTGGCCTCCGGTGCGCACACACAGTATTCCAATGTGGCGCATGCGCAGAGCGAATATAAAAATTTCGGCCTCCGGTGCGCATGCGCAGTATTCCGATGTGGCGCATGCGCAGTACGAACATGAAAATTGCGACCTATAATACGGCCTCGGAAAGATCAAAGCTGAGGGTGAGCTGTTTTCTGATCAGTACCGGGAGGAGCCGAGGGGCGGACAGGAGGAGGGCAGAACCTCCGATCCACCCTCCTGAGAGGGTTTGCTGTGTGTTCAGTGTCTGGTACCTGGAGATCCGCTCCATAGAGGAGCCGCAGGGCTTATTACCACAACCCTTTCCACGCCTATTTTGTCCAGTTGTTGAGGTGGGAACTTCTTCTGAGAGGAGATATAAAGCAGTGTGAATTGAGTCCAATGAATCACAATAGCCTAAACTGCTGTCAGGAAGAGCACACCGACAGGAAAGATGCCTCCTCTAGGTAGATTTCTGTATGCAGTCGCAGGCAACCTGTAAAATGAATGCCCTGGGTTCTCAGAAGGCCAGACTCAGGGTGAGAATTTCATGAACACTTGGGGCCTGAATAGCATTGGTCTTCCACAGCAAAATGCAGAAAGCACAGATGTGAGAAAAGATAGAGGTGTATAGATAGACATATTGTATGTCTACTGATTCCAGAAATTCCTCTTGTATGAGAGAAGCAATTATAGATCTTGTTGATTCTATCTGAAATCTGTTTAGATATTTTAAGTCCAGTATTGAGCAGAAGCGCCATTTGACTTTGTAAATAAGATAGAATAAAAACCTTGAAATCATTCTTCCAAAGGAACAGCTACATCCTTGTGCCTGGAGTTGGTGGTCATTAAATCTGCCTTTTCTTGCTTTAAATCTTGCAGTGTGGAAGGCAAAAAGCAAGGAGTGGGTAGAGATAGAAACTCTATTGTGTATTTTTTTTAAATGACAGAATGGACCCAGACATCTGTTTCTCAGATCCAGACTGGTGCATATGCCAAAAGACATCCCCCACTCTAGTGAATGGAGAAGTCCCTTCACTGTATGTAGGACTTCTGGACAGGCTTGGTGGAGTTATGAGTCTGGGGCTTGCGACAAAAGGAAGTGTTAACCCTTGGTTTGAGGTCAGTGCATTGGGAGATTAAAGAGAGCACTTTCGTTGAGCAGTCCTAGTAGAGAATTACTCATAGGAGTGGGAGACTTAGGATTTTTTGTGGGGTGGGAGTACCTTTTTCCCCACGTCACTTTCTTGGTGAATTTATTAGGTGATTTCCTAAATAGGCGTCCGCCATCAAAAGGTATACATACAAGACACTTTTTACAAGTGTGTTCAGCAGACCAAGCTTTTAGCCACAAGGTCCTGCACAGGGACATTCTTACTTGGAAAATTACATTTTCTTGAGCATCAACACAAAACAATAAGTTTGAGGACATCAGCCGCAGTTATTCTAGGAGAGTAGGGAACATCCTTAATACAAACTATACAGTATTTATTTAAAGCTACAATGACATGAGTCAGGTGCCATTGAGCAAAGACTAATGTGCACCGTGTCAATGTGTCCAGAGTGGAGAGCATTTAGCATGAAGCCATGGCTTGTACTTCATAAAATGCAGGGGAAGGAAAAGCCTTTTAAGTTTATGCTACAATAATATCCTGAATACATGGAGGTTCTGCCTCTGATTTCTGATATGGTGAAGGGGAATAGATGGACGTGTAATGTTTCTGGCCTCTGGAAAACAAAGGCCCTTAATGTTAGCCAAAGAATTTAGACAAACTGGCATAGAAATGTGCTTTTGTCCGGCAATTAGGGGAGCAGTGTCATAATAGAAAATCATTCCAGGACCAAAATCCTCTGCCTGTAAAACCATATTAAATGGCAGGAATTGGGTCTAACATGCAGGGAATCTTACCTTATCCACAATGTTGGGCCTAATAGAGGTACAGACTTTGCCTGTTACAATGGGCATAAACCCAAATGGATCTTTAGGGTCTGTAAATGTTAGAAAAGAACCGCAGTCTTGGACCTGTACAGCATCCTTTGCTAGCTGCACATGTTGCACTTCATTCCAAGGTGAGCACATAATGCAGGATCCAGTGCCCAAAGCAAACATTACAGGACTGGTCCCACACAGTGGAGTTTGGGTATGTTCCTCAAGGTACAGACCAAAAGTACCCTATCTGGAAACTGCTAGAAAACTCAGGGCAATAATCGGTCAGATCTTGATAGAAGCTCAGAATTTTTTTTTTGAAATGTTTAAAAAGAAAAGTACAGGAGTCTCAAAAAGAGTGCACCTGAAGGTAGCTGCGTATATCCCATATAAAGAAATCACAGAACAGAGGCAGAAAGTCTGTTTTGAATATACAATAGCCCCTCTTCTGGAGGATCATGTTTCAGATATAAGAAATGGATTGTTGGAGTATCCAGTAGCCAGACACTTTGCGAAATGTCAGGATTACAAAACAAGATTCATTGAGATTTGAAGCCTTAGCAAGGATTCACCCCACCCCTATTTTAATAGGAAAATCCTTCAAGAAGGAACAAAATCGATATACTGTATGATTTAAAGGCTTTGACATCACCAGGTTTGAATGAATCTATTCTTTTAGTCAGTAAGAGTTTTTATTAACGTTTACACAGTGTAGAAGACAATCGCCATCTCCTGCTGGAAATCCCTTATGCTAAAGCCCACAGTAGTGTTCTAGTCGCCTAATTTCACTTTTTCACCTTTTACTTCTGTTTCTACCTTCTTCTTTAGCACCTAAAGCCCAATTATGACTAAAATATATAAATATGAGTTCTCCCTTTTATTGCTTACTACTCTAGATCCATTGCCCTGTAACTCATTGCCCTGTGTGTATTGTTTAGTATTTTGCACTACTGTTTTGCCTAGAAGCTCTGGCCATTCTTGGGAAGTTGTCCACCTGTAGCATGGCTGGAGTCTACTGTGCTTACTATTACCTCTATCATCTCAAAAGTAAAAGTAGAACCATGTGCATTATAATGGATAGGCAGATGGCTCTAATGATCACAGCGATACCTTACTTGTGGGTTTAAACACTGTTTACATTGGGTGTGCGATTTACATATGCGTTTGCGTCTTCGAGCGAACACGGAGGGATGGGGCACTTTACTTTTTTTTTTTTATTAATTTGTAAACATCACTTGTGACAGTGATAGCGGTGACAAGTACTCTTTATGGAGAGATCTGGGGTCTATAAGACCCCAAATCCCTCCGATGCACTTAAAAGCATTCAAAAAGCCAAGTTTGGCTATTTTGAATACTGTCTTTTTTTTTAATTTTAAGTCTTCCATAAATCAGAAGGGATGTCATGACATTTCTTCCGGGTTACTAGATCTAAGACCTGATCAGAGCCGATTCCTTTGGGTCTCCGGCCAGCCGGTGGGACAAGAGAGCCCAGGCAAGCCGTGGAAGGCGGGGGTGACGCCCCCTCTCGCTGCTTATGATAACGATCGGGCAGCTACTTAGCCGCATCAATTGTTATCATAAGAAAGCCAACTGTCGGTTCTAAAAACCAGTACAAGGGTGATGCGTGCAGTTGCAACCCCTTCAAGTCGAAAGCTGCATATTTGCGTACGGTCCACATGATGGGGTTAATAAAGACCTCTAGAAGCTTAGGACAGAGAATTTTTTAGTGTTACTAAAGCCACAACAGTAAAATCAGTCTGTATATGCAGCATAGCATGCTTGTTATACTCACTGTTGAACTTAAGGGGTTAATCCTCTGCATTGTGTAAAAAGGCTGTTTTATCCTGTATGCATAGATCCTCCCCCTCCTGTGCTGCCTATCTGGGAAAGGCCAGCTAACACATGCAGGGTAGCTGACCTGAACATGGTCAGTTGTGTCTTTTATGCTGTAGAGAATATTTCCTTGTTGAGCTGAACTAGCCAAGTCACATGATATTAACATCACACATGTGGGTGTGTATACAGGCTGCAGTGGAAATCTCCACCTTACTGAACTCTCAGCTCCGGAGAAACTGTGCAGTTTATCACTGACTGTGGTATGCAGATCAGCAAAAAAGGTATATAGTGACAGTATTTAATGTAAAAAGAAGACCAGATTTAAGGACAGCTGACATCCTTCAATGAAGAGTGGGTTACAAGGCATGGTGTGTGTAATGCAAGATGAGCAGTTGGGCACCAGACACTTTTTCAAAATTGTCTCTTGAACAGAACTGTGGGAGAGAGGATTAGGGCCAGGACACCCTTAGGTTGATGCAATGTTAATTGGCAGACTCTGAGACTTCTATAGTTAGACAGCTATACAGGTGAAGGCCTCCAGTTGGACACCACTTCTGTATATGGAGGACACTGTCTCCTCCGAAAACAATCTTGTAGCTGTTACTAACGGTAAAGGTATTCAACTTTCTGCAACATGAACAGTTCTCTTTACCCCACACTCACTCACTGTGGGCCTTCACTCAACAAGCTCCCAGTCTCTCTCACTAGACTTCAGATCCACTAGCCACTGGATCCCCTGAGCTCTTTCACTGAAGCAATCAGTATCTTCCTCAAGCACCACCCCTGCTTCACTGCTGGGTCCCTGGCTTGGCACTCACAGGTACTCCTCAAGCTTCACGCCTGCTGACACGTTAGGTCCCTGTCTTGGCACTCCATAAGCATCACCTCTACTGTCCCGCTGGGTCCCTGACTTGGCACTTGCTGATGCTTTCCCACTTCTTCACCGTCCCCAGTTGGCAAGAAGTCTGCTCTGGTACTGGCCTCAGCTTACTCACAATGGTCTCTGGTAGTAAGGCGGATGGTCCCTTTGTGACGACAGCGGCCCCTCTACCTCCGACCGGGACTGGTTCCCCAGGCCGGCGGAACTGTTACTTCTGGTTGGACTACAAGCCCACAGTCCAAACCCTAACTACTTATGGATAGGCTCTTAGATAGCCTAGCAGCCAGAGATCCCTGGGATAGGCCTAAGGTTTCTGGCCTAGCAGCCCAATGCAATACGATACACGTCCATCCAGACAGCCATCGAGGTGGCACAGAACACCGATCACCTTACTCCACCCTAATAAATAGGCTCTCCCAGCAGGCCAAGGGACCCAAGAAGCCTGGATGCAGTGTGCCTAACAGGGAATAGAACCTGGGATCAAACCGCTAGACCAATCTGGTCTGTGCACTACATTTGTATTAAAGTCAATACAAGAAAGACTTGTGTGTGAAGATGAAAAACAAAACAAAAAAACACCTGATATCTACATTATAATCTATATATAGTCTCTCAGGCCCAGTTCTCCCTCCACACATCTCCCAGGCCCAGTTCTCCCTCCACACATCTCTCAGAACCAGTTCTCCATCCACACATTTCTCAGATCCAGTTCTCCCTCCACACATCCCTCAGACCCAGTTCTCCCTCCACACATCTCTCAGGCCCAGTTCTCTCTCCATACATCTCTCAGGCCCAGTTCCCCCTCCAGACATCTCTCAGGCCCAGTTCTCCATGCGCACATCACTCAGGCCAAGTTCTCCCTCCAAACCTCTCTCAGGCCTAGTTCTCCCTCCACATATCTCTCAGACCCAGTTCTCCCTCCACTCATCTCTCAGGCCCAGTTCTCCCTCCACACATCTCTAAGGCCTAGTTCTCCCTCCATGCATTTCTCAAGCCCAGGTCTCCCTTCATATATCTCTCAGGCCCAGTTCCCCCTTCACACATCTCTCAGGCCCAGTTCACCATCCACACCAGTGGCGGTGTGTCCATAAAGGGCGCAGGAGCACCACCCCCTCTCTTCTGTCACCTCTCTCTCACCATAGATAGATTCATGCATTGCATGAATCTATCTATGGTCGCCGCTGCCGCCCCCTATTCAGGTGTCTGGCCCCTTTTCGGACGCCGGGCACCTGAATTACAGCAGCTTTTTTTTTTTTTTGGAAGCGCCTGATTAGAACCGTGGGCTCTAATAGACATCCTGATTAGAGCCGTAGGCTCTAATAGGCTTCCAAAATGGTAAACAGCGGGCACAATGCTGTGCATTCGCTGTTTACTCAGTGTTGTGTTAGAAAAGCAAATAAATCACTTTCCTAACACTGACACGCCTCTCAGTCAATCGGATGCTCGGGTCTGGTTACCTGTCACTTGATTGGCTGAAACAACAGGCTCTGTGATTGGATGCCTGATAGAGAGGACCGGAGACATCGAGGAGCGTGGACATGGTGGACGCCACCGTGACCCGCTGGTAAGTCCCGACTCCCGGGTGATGCACACTGGCAGCATTTGATGGGGCACAGTTGCAGCAATTAATGGGCACACTGGCAGTAATTTATGGGGCACAGTAGCGGCAATTGATGAGGCACAGTAGCGGCAATTGATGAGCACATTGGCAGCAATTGATGGCCACACTGGCAGCAATTTATGGGGCACACTGACAGCAATTGATGGGCACACTGGCTGCAATTGATGGGGGACAGTAGCAGCAATTGATGGGCACACTGGCAGCAATTGATACAGTAGCGTGAGGTACAGTAGCTGCGTTTGATGGCACAGTGACAGCAACTTATGGGTACAGTGGCCGGGTTTGATGGCACAGTGGCTGCATTTGATGGCACAGTGGCTGCGCTTGATGGGCACATTGGCTGCGTTTGATGAGCACAGTGGCTACATTTGATGGGCACAGTAGCTGCATTTGATGGGCATATTGGTTGCGCCCCCCCAAAAATTGTAAGCACCAACCGCCACTGATCCACACATCTCTCAGGCCCAGTTCTGAGATATATTGATCAAAGAGAGAGTTTGTGTTCTCAATTCATAATAGTAGAACATTGTTAGCCCAGTCCAGATATTATAAAATTGTATATATATAAAAAACTAGATTAAAACTTCAAACACAAAAAGTCCACTAATTAAATATATATATAGCAGCGCTCAACATGCAGAATCTTGTTCAGATGTTATTCATTTGTGCTCTTGAAAAAGTGGTGATAGAGTCCAACTTGTGAAAAGAAGAAAGATCGGAACCACCTTCCACCTGACGTTTCCACCTTTCGTGCTCTCAAAATACAAACCCCCCTTTGGGGATGCACTCACCAGAAAATCAAGGATATAAGAGCCTTCAATATATCAAACCATTATATTCTTTGGTCGTGTAAAATCAAGGATATAGGAGCCTTCAATATGTCAAACCATTATATTCCTTGGTCGTGGAAAATCAAGGATATAGGAGCCTTCAATATGTCAAACCATTATATTCTTTAGTCGCTAGATGTCACCATAATGGGGTGGTCCGGTGTTCATAAAGGAAACAAGATCATACCAACATAGCGTAATATTGTTTAAATACCTTTATTAAAGACCCCCTATATAAAATTTGCGTACCAAATATAATAAAAAACAATCGCATTAGATATGTGTACTGTGCCTTATTCCTCGTGGTGAACCCCCTTAGGTAACCGCGAACGTCCGCTCTGTCCGTTCGGTTCACTTCCTGGTACCTTGGTTTGTTCACGATCGAGTGAATGGTATTGGTTAAAAAGGTTATTAACATCTCCAGTGACTAGTCCTGGGACCTCTGGACACATAGCTTAGCCATTAGCCATAAAATGTGTTTTCTTCAATGAGAAGAGTCGAGGGACAATAAGCAAGTGTGCAGCAGCAGTTGTTCAGCGTACACATTAAAAGTACAGACTTCCCCTTTTTTCCACAGACAGTACTTCATAAATACAGACACCCTCAGCATCGTCATTATATCAGAAGACATTTTTAATCCCCAATTCTCAAATGCAGGTCATGGGACTGTCTGACATTCACATGAACATCTGATGAGAACGTCACATCTGGAATTGTTTGAAGACTTTATTCCCTTACAGATGTAGCCCATTCCTGTAAATGTTTTCACTGTCTGTGCTCTTTCTTTGTATTGCATCAGTGTCTTTTTGTTCTTTGCTTTTATCAAGCACTGTATGGCTGACATCAAGACTAGACAGAAGCATCATGCAAGCCCGATCAAGTGTGGCTCCTCATGCCTGCAGTCTTCACAGGCTTAAAAAGGTCAAAACAATCCTTATTAATGTACTCTGCATAATAAAAGATCATCTAGTAGTCTACATGTATGTATCTGTAATGTAAACAATTAAGTCATTGATGACTTAATATTTTGTTACTTAATTATGACTAGCAAAGTGTGCCCATTTCTTGAACAGCTAATTTGGTAAGAGGGTATTTATTTAAATGTAATTGTGTGATTTGTTATGAAATGTAAATGTTTTTTCTCTGAAACCAGCGTGACGCTTATCGGCTCACTGTCAAGCAGTTAAATCTCCTAACAAAACAGACTAAAGAATGAAAAAAAGTATATTTTAGGTTAAATTTGAACTCTAGGCCTGTATAAAATTTATAATCCAATACAGATCCGTAATCATTAATATATTTTTAAGTATTTTTAAAGTGGAACTAAACCCTCCTCTCCTTTACAGCCAAGGAAGCTGCCATCTTAGCTTCCATTTCATTTTTAATTGTCATGGTGCTGCACATGCAATCGGTCATGACACCAGCCATTTGATGGTTTGACAGTTTATTTGAGAGCACAAGCAACTTTGACAGTTTATTTTATTTTTATTTATTTTTACCACCTTGGTTGTTTATCATCATCATTCTTTACTTGAAACATGGACACACCTTGCCAAAAACCAGGACTTTCTGGAGGCACACTTATACAATTTACACTTACTCATCAAAATACAAACAAAGCCCTAAAAAGCAATAAAAACTTTTACATACTTTTACAAAAACAGCTTCTTATAAACACCAGTATAAAATACTTTTCCAGTTTATTGTAGTCTCCCCTCCCCTTTTTCTCTTGTAAACTTATTACCATTTACTTATATCATTATGTAAACTTCATGTTATAGATGTTCATCACTTACGACACGTTTTGTGGGTACCAAAACCCCACTTCCTGGGGTGTTGTTAAACTATAAATCACATATTAGTATTTATTTACACATTAAAATTTTCTTGATATCCTTAACCATTAAAAGATATAAATACCCTTTTGTTCAACTATTGGACATGGAATTTAGGACCTGGAGACTACCAACCACACCAACCCCCCCCCCCCCCCACCCCCAGGGGGTAGTGGACACTTTGGATGCCTTTGTTTGTTTTTTTGTTTACCCTCTTTAGGACCACCCACCTGCATTGTACTGTGGACGGGTGGCTCCTACGGGCACAGGGCGTGCAAGGACTCCCCTCCGCTGACTTCCGCTGTGATTAGACACAGTGGCATCTTGTCAGGAGGTCCTGGCCAGTTTCCAATCACAGCCCAGAGTCCTGTGTTAACAAACAACATAGGGCTCTGTACAGAGGGAATGATTGTCGTGATTGATGATGGATCTACATAGGGGACACTTTTTTTTTTTTTCATTTTTTATCAAAGGAATTGTCAAAGACTTTCTCTGTGTTCTTATTACTTTTTGACACTTTTTTGGTGAATGGGTAGGGGTACTATGTACTCCTACTCATTCTCATGGGGGGAGGATCTAGGGGCCCCCTTGTTAAAGGGGGCTTCCATATTCCGATAATCCCCCACCTGAAGACCCCCACAACCCAGAGTTGTGGGGATGAGGCCCTTGTCCCTATCAACATGGGGACAAGGTGCTTCAGGATGCCCACATACTCCCCACAACCAATGCCCAGGGCTGTCGGGAAGAGGCCCTTGTCCCTCCCTGCCTCAAAGCACCCCCCCCCCCCCCCCCCCGTGGCCTGGTATTTATTTTTTTGTGTGTGGTTCCCAGAACAGCCTGGTATGGATTGGAGGAGGGCCCCATGCTGTTTCCCCCCACACTTTTTTATTCAACAGGGAAGCTCATTGACAGCTGATGACTCATCGGTTGTCAAGGGTGCTGCGGCCGTCTTCCCAGCCCAGCCCCTTGTTACAATTAGCTATTCACTGCACCTTGACTGGGAAAATATTTTCCCAATCAGGGCTTAGAATGCACTGTGCAATGAACGCCCTGCAAATTCGGGTGCTTGCGGGGAATGGACGAACAGATGATGTTCAGGCCAAACGCTATTATTCACCCAATTCTATTAGTCAGTTCCCACCTAGTGTCAGTTAGTGTCAGATTTCTAGTACACTAAAAATATGTTATACACCGGACCCTCAAGGTGCTGCCTACCTTATTAATTAATTAAAGTCTGAAAAAGTGAAACAATACTAACATATGGGGATTGGATACCCTCAAAGATGTTAGAAAATCCATTTATGGTTCCAGTGAGCCACGCATCACCTTCATCATGGACATTTAAACACATACACCACCCCACTCGTATACCTCCTCTTGACCACTGTTACCCAGCAAGGCTCTCCCTTTCATCACAGTAATTTTCTACTTTATCATACAATCATCCACTTGTTCACAGTTTCCCAATGCAGATCGGGAGAACAATTGACATTCCTTCATAGTTCTAAACTTGTGTTTTGACTTCATTCATCCTCCCCTTTGATTACTAGTTCAACCTTGATTCAATACTAGGGTCACTCTTCATAGGTCATTGGACCTGGGGATATTATCCCAGCTGTAGTACAGCATTAACAACTTTTAAAACCTGGGTGGAATTACACCACCTATCCAGAGATGGTCCTTTTGTTTTTGTTTTTATAGCTCCAATGCTATGTATGCATGTTGGTTTTAATGTCCTTTTCTTAACTTTGACAACAATACATTTGTTTTGCCAATCATGCTTGTATGGCGAGTGAAGTTCCATAGATACAGTATCTCACAAAAGTGAGTACACCCCCCATATTTTTGTAAATATTTTTTATTATATCTATACATTGAAGAAATGACACGTCGCTACAATGTAAAGTAGTGAGTGTACAGCTTGTATAACAGTGTAAATTTGCTGTCCCCACTTCTTTGGGCAATCTTCCTATAACCTAGGCCATCTTTATGTAGAGCAACAATTCTTTTTTTCAGATCCTCAGGGAGTTCTTTGCCATGAGGTGCCATGTTGAACTTCCAGTGACCAGTAAGAGACTGAGAGTGATAACAACAACTTTAACACACCCGCTCTCCCCTTCACACCTGAGACCTTGTAACACTAGTCACATGATACCAGGGAGGGAAAATGACTAATTGGGCCCAATTTAGACATTTTCACTTAGGGGTGTACTCACTTTTGTTGCCAGCGGTTTAGATTTTAATGGCTGTGTGTTGAGTTATTTTGAGGGGACAGTCAATTTACACTGCTATACAAGCTGTACACTCACTACTTTACATTGTAGCAAAGTGTAATTTGTTCAGTGTTGTCACATAAAAAGATATAATAAAATATTTACAAAAATTTTAGGGGTGTACTCACTTTTGTGAGATACAGTGGTGTGAAAAAGTGTTTGCCCCCTTCCTCATTTCCTGTTCCTTTGCATGTTTGTCACACTTAAGTGTTTCGGAACATCAAACCAATTTAAACAATAGTCAAGGACAACACAAGTAAACACAAAATGCAATTTGTAAATGAAGGTGTTTATTATTAAAGGTGAAAAAAAATCCAAACCATCATGGCCCTGTGTGAAAAAGTGATTGCCCCCTAAACCTAATAACTGGTTGGGCCACCCTTAGCAGCAACAACTGCAACCAAGCGTTTGCGATAACGTGCAATGAGGCTTTTACAGCGTCCTGGAGGAATTTTGGCCCACTCATCTTTGCAGAATTGTCCTAATTCAGTTACATTAGAGGGTTTTCGAGCATGAACGGCCTTTTTAAGGTCATACCACAACATCTCAATAGGATTCAGGTCAGGACTTTGGCTAGGCCACTCCAAAGTCTTCATTTTGTTTTTCTTCAGCCATTCGGTGGTGGACTTGCTGGTGTGTTTAGGATCATTGTCCTGCTGCAGAACCCAAGTTCATTTCAGCTTGAGTACACGAACAGATGGACATTCTCCTTCAGGATCTCTTGGTAGACAGCAGAATTCATAGTTCCTTTTATCACGGCAAGTCTTCCAGGTCCTGAAGCAGCAAAACAGCCCCAGACCATCACACTACCACCACCATATTTTACTGTTGGTATAATGTTCTTTTTATGAAATGCCGTGTTCCTTCTACGCCAGATATACTTGGACACACACCTTCCAAAGAGTTCCACTTTTGTCTCATCGGTCCACAGAATGTTGTCCCAAAAGTCTTGGGGATCATCAAGATGTGTTGTGGAGAAAATGAGACGAGCTTTGATGTTCTTTTTGCTCAGCAGTGGTTTTCTCCTTGGAACTCTGCCATGCAGGCCATTTTTGCCCAGTCTTTTCCTGATGGTGGAGGCATGAACACTGACCTTAACTGAGGCAAGTGAGGCCTGCAGTTCCTTGGACGTTGTTGTGGGGTCTTTTGTGACCTCTTGGATGAGTCGTCGCTGCGCTCTTGGGGTAATTTTGGGCGGCCGGCCACTCCTGGGAAGGTTCACCACTGTTCCATGTCTTCGCCATTTGTGGATAATGGCTCTCACTGTGGTTCGCTGGATTCCCAAAGCTTTGGAAATGGCTTTATAACCCTTTCCAGACTGATAGATCTCAATTACTTTCTTTCTCAATTGTTCCTGAATTTCTTTGGGTCTCGGCATGATGTGTAGCTTTTAAGGATCTTCTGGTGGACCTTACTGTGTCAAGCAGCTCCTATTTAAGTGATGCCTTGATTGTGAACAGGTTTGGCAATAATCAGGCCTGGGTGTGGCTAGAGAAATTGAACTCAGGTGTGGACAACCACAGTTATAGTATGTTTTAACAAGGGGGGCAATCACTTTTTCACACAGGGCCATGATGGTTTGGATTTTTTTTCACCTTTAATAATAAACACCTTCATTTACAAATTGCATTTTGTGTTTACTTGTGTTGTCCTTGACTATTGTTTAAATTGGTTTGATGTTCCGAAACACTTAAGTGTGACAAACATGCAAAGGAACAGGAAATGAGGAAGGGGGCAAACACTTTTTCACACCACTGTATTGTATGTATTACCATAGGGTTGGTTGAGTTATTACAGGTTTTTATTTACAAGTTTGTTATTTAGTGTCAGATTGTCTGCTACACTATCACAGTCCCACTATAAGTTGCTGATCATCGCTGTTACTAGTATTAATAAAAATAAAAATTCCAGTATATATATCATAGTTTGTAGATGCTATAACTTTCACATAAACCAATCAATATGTGAATATTGACCCTTGATGTTCAGCTGCTATTATATGTTAGAGTGTTGTATTATTGCGCTGATTTGCTTTTATTTATGTAAACCAATCAATATACACTTATTATGACTTTTTTTTTTTTTTTACCAAAGACATGTAGCAGAAAACATTTTGGTCTAAATGAATGCAGACATTTTTTTCTTTTTCTAATTTTGTTGGATATGTTTTATAGAAAAAAGTCAAAATTATTATATATTTTTTTGGTCTTCTTCATTTATCCCCAAAAAATAAATAAATAAATAAACAGTGGTGATCAAATACCACCGAAAGAAAGCTCTATTTACGTGGAAAAAAATTATATAAAATTAGTTTGGGTACAGCGTCACATTGTCAGTTAAAATAGTGCAGTGCTAAATATAAAAAATGACCTGGTCTTGAAGGGGGTAAAATCTTCCGGAGATGAAGTGGTTTAATAAAAAAGTGACACTATGATGGAAACTTTTTTTTTATTGATTATAGTGGGTAGTTAACACACTTTTTGCTTATGGATTCCATACTTTACGGTTAAATTTCTGTTACAGTGGAGTTTCCAGCGCTGGGGTCGTATGAAGTATTTTTCTTCAATATTTTTCATAGTAAATTGTGTATGAGTGGGCACCCAGGAAGTCCTAGTACTTGGTAAAGTGTAACTATGTGTCATCTGTGAGGCCGCGTACACACGCGGGGACTGTTCGCTCAACTTTGTCCGTCAAACAGTTTCAGCGGACAGTCCGCTCAAAATTAGCATGGACGGACTTGCCCACACACGACGAACGAACAGTCCGCTGAAACCGTGCGCGATGACGTGAACGGCACGTACGACGGGACTAGAAAACGACGTCCTATACACTGCAATGCAAACTTCGGCGTGTAAATCCTTTCTGAGCATGCGCGGAACTTAGTTTGACGAACAAGCCTACACACGAGGGGACTGTTCGCTGAAACCAAGTTTCAGCGGACAGTTTTTCGGAATTTCCGAAAAACTTTGTTCAGCAGACTGTCCGCTGAAACTGTCCGCTGAAAGCCCACACACGAGCGGACTGCCTGCCGAAACACTGTTCAGCGGACAAAGTTGAGCGAACAGTCCCCGCGTGTGTACGCGGCCTGACAGTTATCTTTCATGGCATGCCTTCAATGTGACTGTTTTGGGAAACAGGTAAATCAGTGGGTTTAGTTTCGCTTTAAATGCAAGCAGTGTAAGTATCTACATTTGACCTGGTATCATCCTTTAGCAGTCCTTGTACTGCAGAGCTCAATGAAAGGAGGAGATAAAAGTTCAATAAGTTCCTGTGCTGATAAAGGGCACACTGATGGAGGAGGTGGAGAATGCAGACTGAAAGAGAGATGAGCTAATCACTGAGCTGCTTCTCCTTTCACTGTCCAGTAACAGGATGTGGCAGGTCCAGGACAATTTGGGTTTACTGGAAAGCAAAGAGCAGTTATGGTGCTGAGTAGGGGCGGACTGACTACTCATGGGGCCCCCGGGCAATAGGAGATTATGGGGCCCCCAGGCAATCAGAGATTATGGGGCCACAGAGTATACACACACAGACAGTATACAATCACACAGTATACACATGCATGTACACACAGTATACAATCACACAGTATACAGATACATGTACACACAGTATACACAACATGTTTCTATTGGCTGAGAAGGTACTGGAGAGGTCGGGCAGCTATAATCTCATGATTTTTAAAAGGATGTCAGTAAGGGACATTTCAGAGACAGATGTAAAAAAAAAACACAGATTTTTACATACTGTCCCTGGTTTTACTGAGGCTGGCAATCTTGATGGGGCCCCCTAGTGGCCTGGGGCCCTCGGGCAGTGCCCGAGGGGCAGAATGGTCAGTCCGCCCCTGGTGCTGAGAGAAGATCAATGTGGTGTCTATGTGGGGTTAAAGGTGCCAATATTTTACTTACATCTTTTAAAATCAATGGTCATGGAATATGGAAACTCTTACTTTGGGGTTGTAAAGTTAGGAATCTGTTGAAATGATGACAGGATAGCTCCCCTCACCATCTGCTCCCTGCACCTCCAGTTTTCCCTGTTTTTCTCTGTCCCCCATGTTGTGTATATTGTTTAGCCGCTTGTCGACCAGGCTCACATACATATACTGCGGTAGGTTGGCAGCACTGCGTGAACTGCCGTACCTGTACGGTGGCTCGCGCAGGCGCAGTTGCAGTCTTGTTCTTGCTGCACACTGCGGGAGTCCCCTGGTTGGGTCTTGACCTGAAATTGTTTAGTTTAGAGGCAGAACAGGGGATCTGCCAGTGTAAATAAGCGGATCCCTGTTCTGACAGAGGACATGTCAGAGATATTCTGTTCCCAGTGATTGGATACAGTGATCTCTGTCATGTCCCAGTGAGCCCATCCCCCCTACAGTTAGAACACACCT
This sequence comes from Lithobates pipiens, assembly GCF_037356315.1. Taxonomy (NCBI): domain Eukaryota; kingdom Metazoa; phylum Chordata; class Amphibia; order Anura; family Ranidae; genus Lithobates; species Lithobates pipiens. The sequence goes on from NW_027507785.1 coordinate 246,290,557, forward strand.
AGGGAACACACTTAACCTTTTGATTGTCCCCTAGTGTTAACCCCTTCCCTGCCAGTGTCATTTTTACATTGATCAGTGCATTTTTATAGCACTGATCAATGTAATAATGTTACTGGTCCCCACAAAGTGTCACAGTCCCACTAAAAAATCACAGATCCCCACCATTGCTAGTAAAAACAATAAAAAAGCAATAAAAAAATAAATTAATCTATCCCATAGTTTGTAGACACTATAAATTTTGCGCAAACCAATCAATATCAAGAATATACATTGGCCTTAACTGATGAATAAATGTGTTTTTTTATATATATATTATTTTGGGGATATGTATTATAGCAAAAATTAAAAAATGAAAACCGCAGAGGTGATCAAATGCCACCAAAAGAAATCTCTAATTGTGGGAAAAAAAGGACATCAATTTTGTTTGGGTACAACATCGCACAACTGCGCAATTGTCAGTTAAAGCAATGCAGTGCCGTATCGCAAAAAATTGGTCATTAAGGGGGCAAATCCTTCTGGGGCTGAAGTGGTTAGCCACTTCAGCTCTCTTGCTTGTTCACTGCTGCAATGAGCCTGTTTATTCAGTGATAATTTTGTCATTACTTAAGCTATTGACATAATACATATATTGTTTGTTTTTTATGGAAAAACAAGGCTTTCTTTTTTGTGAATATTGTCCTGCAACAATTTTTTTTTTTGCAATCCTTAGACAATTAAACATAATAAAACTTAACAAAACATTTATTCTTTTTTTGATGAGTATTATTTTAAAAATAAATAGTGTTACTGCAGATAAAAAGGGTACATTTTATTCTGTAATTTGTTTAAAACAACGCTACAATTTGGTACAAAGCATTGTAAAGTTAGTCACAAATTAAGTAAAGTAGATTTTTTTCAATTTTACACTTTTTTTTAGTGTGATAGGTTTAAGGTGTAAAAATATTAATGAACAAAGCAAACAAAACCAGAAAAATGTAAATATTATGTAATAAAATAGAGAAAAAAATGACCAGGAAAATTATAATTAAATGGAGAAGGAGAATAGGAAGTTAATTAGGGCTGATTAGAGTAAACTAAAGGGTTAATAAGGGGTTTTAACAGCAGAACATTTAATTAATTATTATTATTATTTTTTTCAGGTTGCTTTAACCACTTGCTGACCAGCCGCCGTCATACTGTGGCAGATCGGCACGATCCTGCGAACCGTCGTAGCTGTACATCAATCCCTTTAAGCGGGATATCAGGCACGCGTGTGACGATGACTGCCGGCCACAAGCGATCATGGGCACAAGAGGCAGAACAGGGACTTGTGTGTGTAAACACACAAATCCCTGTTCTGTGAGCTGAGGAGAGAGAGCTTGTGAGTTCCTACGAGCTGGGAACCACAATCTCTCATCTCCTATAGTCAGTCCCAAACCCCACAGTTAAAACACACACATAGGGAACACAGTTAACCCCTTGATCGCCCCCTAGTGTAAACCCCTTCCCTGCCAGTGACATTTATACAGTAATCAGTGCATTTTTATAACACTAATCGCTGTATAATTGTCAATCGACCCAAAAATGTGTCAAAAGTGTCTGGTGTGTCTGCCATAATGTCACAGTCTCAGATTGCTGCCATTACTAGTGAAAAACATAATAATAGTAAAAATGCCATAAATCTATCCCCTATTTTGTAAACGCTATAACTTTTGCGCAAACCAATCAATATACGCTTTGCGATTTTTTTATTACCAAGAGTATGTAGAAGAATACATATCAGCTTAAACTAAGGAAAAAATTTGCTATTTTTTTTTAAAAAAATGGGGCTATTTATTACAGCAAAAAGTACAAAATATTGGGGTCATTTACGAAAGGCAAATCCACTTTGCACTGAAAGTGCACTTGGAAGTGCAGTCGCTCTAAATCTAAGGGGTAGATCTGAATGAGTAGAAGCTCTGCTGACTTTATCATCCAATCATGTGCAAGCTAAAATGCTGTTTTTTATTTACCTTGCATGTCCCCCTCGGAACTACAGTGACTTTACTTCCAAGTTCCAATTCATTAAATTTGAGCTGGGCACATATATCTGCAGTGTTATCTTATCTCTCTTCAAAGCACTATGTCCTGTAGCTTTCCCCTGCTCCATTCTACTGTTATCAGCATGATAACTTCTGAAAAGTTCTCAGACACATGTTATAAAACCAGCCTGAATTTTAGGGATGTGAGCTATAAATTGATTAGCAGAAAGCTGCTTTACTCACAGCTCTGAGAGTCTATGCCTATGTGGAGGGGGGTGTGTGCCTTTCCTCCAATCAGCTGTCTCCCAGTGTAATCCAACACTACACTGCTACTGAATGAGGAAGTGAAAATTCTAACACGATGAGCACTTTCTAAACAGTATATAACACTGACGGCAGCAGATATACATGTAAAACTTCTGTAGGGAGATTTGTTTCATCTCTGCGTATCATCTGAGGCTGTTCACTTCACTGGGTATATGTAAGGGTTTACATTCACTTTAACTGACTTCATCTGCGGATCAAAGTCCATCCCTTTGATCTATAGAAAAAGTTACAAAATTAAACAATGTTTCATTATAGCTTTCTGTATTCGTGGCTGAGCAATGTTGTCGATAAACATTGCCAGGCTGCTTCTTTATTTTAACAGCTCCTGTGGCTGGGACCTTCTCTGTGTACTTGACAATGCAGCTGTGATTAATAAGAGTTGAATTGCAGTGTACTGCGACAGGGGGGAACCCGACAGCATGGCAGAAAGCCTGGATGTACTAGACATTCCCTGTGTACAATGAAGACAATTTTTTCGAGTGTGTCTAGCACGCCCAGAATCTGCAACTGGATATAGTTAGCTGTCTATTAACCACTTCGCATAAAGGCCAATTCTGACATTTCTCTCCTACATGTAAAATTCTTCATTTTTTTGCTAGAAAATTACATAGAACCCCCAAACATTATATATGTTCCATGCTTAAAAAAAAAAAAACAGTAAAATTAGGCCTATTTCTTTTCATAATGTGATAGATGAAGATACGCTGAGTAAATAGATACCCAACATGTCACGCTTCAAAATTGCACGCGCTCGTGGAATGGCGCCAAACTTTGGTATTTAAAAATCCCCATAGGCGACGCTTTACATTTTTTTACTGGTTACATGTTTTGCGTTACAGAAGAGGTCAAGTGCAAGAATTATTGCTCTTGCTCTAACTTTCGTGGTGATACCTCACATGTGTGGTTTTCACACCGTTTTCATATGTGGGCGGGACTTGCGTATGTGTTTGCTTCTGCGTACGAGCTCACGGGGACAGAGGTGCTTTAATTGTTTTTTTATTGTTAATTTTACTTTTATTTTTTTAATTTGACACTTAAAAAAAAAAAAAAAAAATTGATTACTTTTATTCCTATTACAAGGAATGTAAAGTATTGGACCCACCAAAAAAAACAGTAATGTTTTGGGACCATGCAGGTTTTTTTGCATGCAGAAGGTGCCAAACGTGCGCAAAGGGTAATCAACCCTTACATAAAATTAAAGAGTTTATAACCTGTAGTACAACGCACGTAGTTTAGGTTCTGCAATGCCCATGTAATTTGTTTCAAATTTCTCTTTATTTTATATTTTAAAACATAAATTCAACATTTACCATACAAATTTTATCTCATTACAACATTTCCCCATACACACACAATAAAAAAAAAAGAGAAAAAACCCACACATATCAAAATATCAAAACCACCCCATTCAACCCCCCCTCCCCTCTCTTATATGAATCCCCTCAAATTTCCCGAGGTACTCAATTCCTCCCATTTTTTCCAATATTCTGAGATTTGTTTCTCTACATATCCCTCTTGTCTAATTTGTTTCTCCATGAAAAACATTTCGCTCATCTCACAATTCCACTCTATTATTGTTGGAGCTTCTTCTTTTTTCCATTTACGTGCTATTACGGTTTTAGCTACTGTAGTCATTTGATATAGAAATTATATCTCTTTTTGTTTTAATCTTTCAGATGTATGGGAGAACAGTACTGTCTTTATATCAGTTTTTATTCTTATACCTGTCACCTTCTGATATAGTTCTATTATCTTGCCCCAAAATATTTTTATCTTCCAACAACTATACCAAATATGCTCTAGAGTACCCTTTTCAATCTTGCACCTCCAACAAAATTCAGAGTTCTCTTTATTTATTCTGTTCATAACCACTGAACTCCTATACCATCTTAATATAATTTTATAATTTGTTTCCTGGTACTTAATAGCTAAGGGTAATTTATATATTCCTTCAAATATCTCTTCCCATTCTTTCTCTGTCAACTCCTGCCCCATTTCTTCCTCCCATTTCCTTATTCCTATTATTTTTTTAATATCCCCAACAGGAAGTAATAGGTTATATATCTTAGCTAATTTTTTATCTGCTTTGTCCTTATTCGTTGCTATTTGTTCAAATATAGTTAATGGTCTATTAATCATTGTCTTTATTGGATCAATATATGCTTTCAGTTGCAAATACTGAAACCATTTATTTTTATATTCTTGCCCCAATTCCTGAAATGTTGGCATATTTCCATCATTCAGGATTTGTATTATCCATTCATGTTCCTCCATATTCCATTTCAAAAATTTGCTATCTTTTAAAGCTGGCATAAATTCGGGATTAGCAAATAATGGAGTCATAGGGCCTATTGAGGATGACAGTTTTCCTTTTTTTATCATATCATCCCAAATTTTTAAAGTTGTTCTTACGAAAATAGGCATTTCCTTCTCCTCTGGCCTTAACTTAGGTTTTATCCATGGTTGATATTTTGTTTTAACCCCTAATATATCTTCTTCTAATTTTATCCATTGCTTGTCTTTTGCATTATGCTGCCAGTCTATTATTCTCATTAAAGAAGCTGCTTGAAGATATTTAAGAAAATCGGGCATTGCTAGTCCACCATTATTTTTTGTTCTAATTAATACTTTTCTACCTACTCTGGGAGTCTTATGTGACCATACAAAACTTTTTACCATTTCTCTCAGATCTTTCATAATCTTTGTTGATGGTATAATGGGTACCGTTTGAAAGATATACAGCATAATTGGCAAAACTCCATCTTTACAATATTTATTCTCCCAAACCATGAATAAGTTATTTTATCATATTTACCTAAAAGTTTCTTTACCTTATGGACTGCCAACTTATAGTTCATATCTTGCACGAGTTTTAGATCTCTTGGAATATATACTCCCAAATATTTTATCGCATCTTGCTTCCATTTAAACGGAAAGTCCTTTTGCAAAACAATTTGCATTTTTTCTTCTAATGTAATATTCATTAATTCAGATTTATCGTAATTTACTTTAAAATTACTAATTTCACCGAATCTATCGAACTCTTTTATAAAATTTGGTATAGTAATTATAGGATTAGTTATATATAATAAAAGATCATCTGCATAAGCAGCCATCTTATATTCTTTACCTTTAACCTTTATCCCCTTAATATCTTTATTTATTCTTATAGCCTCTATAAGATGTTCCATTATCATAATATATAAAAGTGGTGATAGAGGACACCCTTGTCGGGTTCCATTTGATATCTTTATATATTCTGATAATATCCCATTTGTTCTCACTTTAGCCCTTGAATTTTTATATGAGGCCATAATCCTTCCTAACATCTTAGGTCCCATTGCTGTTTGTTTTAATACTTCCTCTAAGAACTGCCATCCCACCCTATCGAATGCCTTTTCGGCATCTATGGCCAGTAGGCAGGTAGGGATGGCAGTTCTCTGAGCGTATTCAACCAACGTACATGTTTTAATAATATTATCTCTTGTCTCTCTCCCTTTTATAAACCCTGTTTGTTCCAGGCTTATATTATTTGATATAATGGCCGTTATTCGTTTGGATAAAATCTTTGAGAATATTCTTATATCTATATTAGTCAAAGATATAGGTCTAAAATTTTTACATATTGATTGATCTTTTTCAGGTTTTAATATTAATACTATATGGGCTTCTGTACTTTGTATCGCAAATGGCTGTTTTAAAGATATAGAGTTATATGTTTCCTTAAGTATGGGTATTATTAAATCCTTAAATGTCTTATAAAATCTAGCTGTATATCCATCTGGACCTGGACTTTTTCCCAGAGTTCTTTAATAGTTTCTTGAATCTCTTCTGTTGTCATTTCCTCCTCTAACCCCTCCATATTTTCTTTTAAACGATTAAATATAGCCATTTCCTTTACATATTTTCATATTTCCTCTCTCTTATCTTCTCTTTCCCTATCTTCCTGTACATTTTTTATATTATATAATTTAGAATAATATGTATGGAAGGTTTCAGATATTTCCTCTGGATCATATGTAATTTCCCCATTTGATTTTACAATTTTTTCTATATAACTTGGGGGTTGTTGTTTTTTTAATGCTCGAGCTAGTATTTTCCCAGGCTTATTTCCAAATGTATACCATTGTGCTCTATCCTTATCTCTTATCTGAAGGGAATCCTCATCAAGCACTGATTGCAATTCCAGTTGTTTTTCCTTTAATCTAGCTCCATCATACAATTTCATACTCGCCTTATGCATTTCTTCTAGTTCTCTAATCTCTCATTCCAGCTGAGATTTTTTTTGTATCTTTTCTTTTTTTATTCTTGCTCCGTGCTTGATGAATATTCCCCTCAGCACACATTTTAATGTTTCCCATTGAATTGGAGATGAGGTTTCATCTCCTTCATGAATTATCAGAAATTCTTTTATAACTTGTTGTATTTCTGCCACACATTTTTTATCTTTAATTAAATTATCATTCAATCTCCATATTCCATTCTTTTTCTTTGTTTCAATCACTGAAAGTTCCACATATATTGGGGCATGGTCCGACCAGAGGAATCCCCCTATTTCTGTTATTGGTTTCATCATTAAACCATTTTTATTTATAAAAAAATAATCTAATCTGTGATATGAGTTATGAATATTTGAATAATATGTATATATTTTTTCCATTTGATGTTGAGCCCTCCATATATCTATTAGTTGATATTTTCTCAATATGTCCTTAAATTCCTTTATTCTACTATTATTATTATTTTTTGTAATTGAATCTTTGTAGTATCCTTCTTTACATCCATTAAGAAATTTATATCACCACCCACTATTACTACTCCCTCCGCCTTCTCCATTGCGTTCGTTAGGGCTTTTATACCCTTCTCTATTTGTCCATAATTAGGGAGATACAAATTAATTATAGTAATTTTTTTTTCCATACAGCATAAGCTTTATTATTAAAGATCTCCCATCCTTGCCTTCATGTTTTTGTAATATTTGGACCGGCAAGTCCCTATGGAACGCAATTGATACCCCTTTTGATTTGGAATATGGAAATGTATCATGTAACCATGTGTTATAATTTCTATTATTAATTTTAGGTATGTGATCTGAGCGAAAATGTGTTTCCTGAAATAGCACAATGTCTATTTTTTGCATATGTAGGAAACTTAATATTTGATGCCTTTTAGAGGGGGAATTAATACCTCTTACATTAAAAGAACAAAACTTCACACTGCCCATACAAGAGAGAGGAAAAGAAAAATGTATCACTTAGTATTTCCCCACCCACCCTAACCCTATCTCACATACACACCCACTTATCTCCCACACTTCTATACCCACCCCTATGACACCTCTTATTCCCTATATATTGACTATATTAGTCTATCTCACCAAAGGTGAGGTCCCTATTGAGGGGGTATTTAAGACTACTGATCCAGATATACTACCATTTGGCCTATGCAAGCTATTTACAATCGCCTCCCTTTTTTCTTCACTCCATTTCTTTACTATGCCTCTATTTATATTCTTTCTAGGTTGTCCCTAATTTTAATTCTTAATCATTCTATCTTTACTGGAGAAATATCAAGGACCATAGGGAAGAGGAAAACAGAGAGAGGAGAGAAGAGAGAGAGAAAAAAAAAGCAGAGAGAAGCAAGGAAAAGAAGGGAAAGGGGGGAAAAAGGGGGGGAGGGAAGAGGGGGAGTCCCCCTATACTTTATTAGTGCTTATATTAAAATTGGACATATATCAATAAAAAAAGTGATTATTAATTAATATACAGTTACCCTATCAATACCCTCTTTAATTATCTTATTTTTATCTTATCTCAAAACCATCCCCGTTGTGTGTATATTTAAAGTGCACACAGTGCTATTATCACATATAAATACATCATACATCACATCCTTATTATTCCATTTTGTGCTATTGTTACTATAAATTACTATCACTTCTATTTTGTGATATTATTCATCCTGTACTTCTTTTGACACCATACCCATTACCGCCCCCTCACCTCCCCCTCCCACCTCTCCCCATCCCTCTCATGTTCCCCCTCCCCCCCATCTCAACCTCTCCTATCTCCTCCTCCCCAGGTCCCTGGGCCAATCCGGTAATTCCACTTTCGAGAGATGCAGGGTCTTCTGAAAGTCATTCAAGTCACTCAAGTCTCTATAAATGACAGTTTGACCCCCATGCTGAACCTGCAATTGAAAAAAAAAAAACCTCCATCTATATTGCATATTCTTTTTTCTTAATTGTTCCAAGAGGGGTTTTAAAGCTCTTCTTTTATCTAACGTTAGTTTAGACAAGTCCTGGAAGAAAAGCAAATTTGATCCTTCATATATTACATGATTATTTTTGCACACTGCCGCCATAATTTTCTCCTTGGTTTGAACATAATGGAGTTTACATATTACATCCCTGGGTTTATTTTCATCTGATCCTCTTGGGCCCATAATTCTGTGTACCCTATCAATTATTATATCAGTTTTTGATAGGTCCTGTATTAGATTTGTAAAGATTTTTTGAACTACTTCAGAGAGTTTTTCTGAGGGCACACTTTCCTTTAATCCTCTTATTCTTATGTTACATCTTCTACTCCTATTTTCTTGCTCGTCCATAATGTTTACCAATTGCTTTAGATCTGTTTCCTGTTCTTGCATTTTTTTCTTTATTGAATCAGATCTTTTTCCAAACTTTCCATCTTTATATTCACGCTTTCTATTTTTTCTTGCGTCTCTAAAGTAATTGCCTTTATCTCTTGAATTTCTGTTTTGTACACATTCTCCAATCTTTGGATATAGTGATCCATGTCTGTCTTTGTGGGTAAGGAGGTTATATATGATTTAATATCCCACCTTTCCTTCTCTTTCTCCTTTTTATCTTCCACTTCTATATCCAGTGTATCTATTGGGGAACTATTTCTAGGCTGCATTATCATTTCTTCTCCTGATATTCCTGAAACTCCTGAGACCAAAGATGATTCTACAGAGTTCATTACCTCCTGGGATAACTGTGTTGTATGTATTATCTGCGATGTTTGCATCTGTATTTGAGGTTGCAGTTGCTGAAAAAATTCCTCAATATCAGTAGTTTGAACTTGAGCCTCAGAATTAAATTTGCTTTTGCTCTCCTTTTTCTCCTTTTTATTCCCACCAGAACCAGATGATTTATTTCCCTCCATATTTATTTGCGATCTTTCTTTTATTTATTTTTTATTTTTTCCCCTTCTTTTTATTTACTCTTTAACAATATGCAATATTTCTTAGCTTTCCAGATCCTCTCGTAGATATATGAAATAGAACACAACCATATTTAATTGTACTAAAATCAGTTTAAGAGAGATGTAAAATGTAACAGTCTTTTCAATAATTTTTAATCCTCTTCTCTCTCTTTCCTTCCATTCACTGCTCACTTTTAATATGTATGCATAGGTTCCATGGATAAGTGAAAGAAAAAATAAGAGTCACTTCTTCACCCTTACAGCTACAGGGATTTTACTTATGCTGGGCGTATGGGCATAGGCACAGACATAAACAATAACTTTACTTTTTTGCTTCTTATTCTACTCATGAATATTCTGTTCCTCTATGTACTCCAATGCCTTCTCTGGTTGTAAGTTATTTCTGTGCCTTCACAGGGATCTCCTTCCAAAGCCTTTACCGCAGTAAGCCTGTTTTCATCCATCCTCTGTTCCGTACCTTAGCGCTCTGCCCCACTCGTATCTCGTCACCTTCCGGAGATTTCCGGAGCTTCCCGGAGATTACCAATCCCTCCTGAGCGTTCTCGGAGTGATCCGAAGAGTCCCGAAGGGTCCCGGTGCTCCCCGCACTCAGTCGATGGACCGCCCGACTTCTCTCCGCTCAACGCTGATGCCAGGAGCTATCAACGTGAGGATCCCCCTTGTCGAGTCCGTCTCCTTAGGCAGAGACGAGCCGAAGCTCGGTTCCACTTCACACTTCCTCCTTCCGGCTATCTCTCCATCAAGTCAGCGTGATCTCCAGACTCCACAGCAAGATACGGCACGGGCAGCCATCCACCTCCTTCAACCCAGCCACGGTATGTGGAAGAAAAAGAGCATTAAGCTCAGCCTCAAGCAAGGTGTTTCTTCGTCACGAAAAGCTGTAATCTGGCTGTGAATATCTATATAAGCTCCATTATGCCCGCATTTAGCATATTACAGCCCAGCATAGTAAGACTCTGCATCAGTAGTAAGGCATATCCCAGCATGTCTCAGCACATCTCAGATGTATCTCAGCATGTTGCTTGCCGGCGTCATGGAGCACACCTAATCAGCAGCTCCTCCCCTCTCCATCACTTGTCCCCTGCCCGTGTAATTTAATGTATGTGGGCCATACTAAAAGGACCCTAATTTTTTTTATTTCTGAGCATATCCATAACATAGAGGTGGGGTTCAAAGATCATGGAGTATCATTACATTTTAAAAAGTGCCATAATCAAGACCCCTCTTATTTAAAATTTTGGGGTGTCGATAGGATCCATCAAAATTGGCGAGGTTCGAACATGGTACAAGAGATATCAAAAAGAGAATCACTTTGGATATACTTAATGAACACTTTAATGCTTAGTGGCTTGAACGTGGAATTAGATGTGAATTGTTTTATTAGCGATTATTGAGACAAATCAATCGTGGCGAATATATAAGGTATGACATTGGTCTTATGGTTTTATTGCAGCTATTTTACTTTATCTTAGTTTTAGACTATTTATGTAGCCCTTTTTAAACATTGTGGCTATTACATTTTGGTTTTATACTAATGTTTTCATTTTCAGAGCTATTCGATTCTTTTTCATTCTTATTCTATTCCATCTTTAGCTTGGAGTGAATAGGCAGTATACGTAATTGTTAGGTTAAGCCTTCTGGGGTATACTTATTTTAAATTGGGGCTGCTAATCCTATAATGAATTATGTGCAATTTGTACCATGTTTATAATTAGTAGGTTTTTGATGGAATCGTCTATGATATATTTTTTACAATAGGAGATAGGTTGCGGTCCTATTTGTATATTTATATTTGTATTTTATATCAGTATTAAGTGTTTGATTATTGATTCTTATTTATTGTTTGTATATTAATCTAAATGAATGTATGTATAACCGTGTTCAGGGCAGGACTTAGGGTGGTGGGGGCCCCTGGGCTTGAGTCACTTTCGGGCCCTACCTTCTATACATTACCATATTTATTGGCATAGAACACGTGCCGGCGTATAACACGCACCCCAAGTTTAGGGAATTTTAAGAAAAAAAACTTTTAGGAGGGAAGTTTAAGGAAGAAACTTACATTTAAATGCCCATCAATGCAGCCTTATCAGTGTCCATCTGCAAGCTTGCCCATCCATCTGCAGCCTTGTCCCGTGTCATTTGCAGCCTTATCATTTGCAGCCTTGTCATCGCAGTCTTGAAGTTTAAAAATGGCGCCGCCGAGATAGAGAGGACTCTCGGGTCCTCTCAGCAGCTTTCCGGTCCTCTCATCGGCTCTCGGGTCCTCTCAGCGGCTCTCGGGTCCTCTCGCAGTCCTGAGTGGAGCCAAGAGTAGTCAAGTGTACTCGGCTCCGCTCACAGTAATGCCCAGTCCCTGTGTTATGTCCATCATAGGGCGGGACTGGGCGTGACTGTGAGCAGAGCCGAGCCGAGTACACTTGGCTATGTATCTCGGCGGGGGGCCCACGGGGCCCCCTATTGGGCGGGGCCCATGGGGTTGAGCCCAGTCAAGCCCAATGGTAAGTCCTGCCCTGACCGTGTTGGGTTCAGTATAAACCGTGTTCAGCATAAGATTACCATGATATTTTTTATAAGTGTGGAAATATAGAGATCCTAAATTGTATGCTGGCCATGGCACTGGATCTAAATTTATAAAGTGCACTCTTGAAGAATTGTTCACAGATTGAGTCTGGTCGACTAGTATCGGCGAGTGTATGTTCGCTGCATAGGTTTGGTGCGCAAGCGGCATTCACCATGGCCGGTCTGTCTGGTGACTTGTAAGGCTGTGTGCTTTAAATCCTGTGGCCGAGTGAGGAGCTGTGTACCGCTAAGGAGTTAATGAGTTACCAGCAAATCTCGGATGCATAAAAGAGAGTGAGCGTCGTATGGCCCCCCTTCTCAGATGATGTCGGAATGACAAAACACACCAGGGTGGAGCCATACAACAAGTGTAGTCACGCCAGTAGCCTTAGGAAGGCAGCCAGATTCTCCGTCGGCCACAGTAGCAGTGAGCGGTAGGAGAGACTGTACTTGTAAATTTCTTCTGACGTACTGTGAACAACACTATGACATTAGTCTTTCTTTGTGAGTGTATACTGAGAAGTTTTATATAAAAATCATTAAATAGGTTTTAAATGGGATTGCGCTATGTCCGCTATTTTTTTCACTGAAGATTTGAGGGGGATTAGCTCAGAGGTGGATAAGAAAAAGAAGATTGATGCCACTCTTTGATTGGATATTTACATGCCAGATTGATCCTTTTTTTCCGGTAAGGGTTGTATCAAGGTGGCTTCTCTTCCACACGCCCCCCTTTTTCTACTTATGCACATGTGAAGGTGGTTTCTGTCGGTGTCAGCACTCTGCATTTATTCTGCTTTATGAACTTAAAATAGACATTTTATACAGTGGGAGCGATTCCCAATATGTGATATATGGACTATATATTCAGCTACGCAGAACACGGATTACACAAAAGGGGCTTAAGTTAAAATAATTACTTTATTTTGGTAGTTATTTGAAATTAGCGCTGCTCGAACCTGTTTTTCAGATTTGGGTTATTTTACATGTGTTTTTATCATCTCTGTTGGAGTGTGATTATATGCAGCAGCTAGCACCATTTATTGGTTAATGAAGTCTAATTAGTGTTTTTCCATTCTTCCATATAGCGCTTGTTTTTTTGTGAGAGATAGTCCATTTCTTCCATTTTTTTGTTTGTAAGTTTATTTCATTTTTGTCTAGATGTGTTTGAAACTATGATGAAATGACAACTTTATTCAGTGTCAGGAGAGGACACTCAGAAGCTGTTTACACATCTGGACGCAGGAGCACTAGTGTGGGACACCATAACAACCTTGTTATGGTGTCCCATGCAGGTACTCCAGTGGATACTGGGGGTCTCTCCATGTGTGAAACTTGCACAAAATAGGTAAGTATTCCAGCTTTTGAAAGGGAACAAATACTGTATGTATTCAGCTTGGAACTCTGCCAAAACAGATAATTGGAAGACACTTCCAAGAAATGTTTCATATTTCTATTTCTAGCCTAACATTTCTGTCTGCTAAGTATACCTTTTTTGTATTCACATAGGGGAGAAAAGAATAGGGACAACTGAAGACACCAGTAACCCAACACCGAATGAAGAAAGGCAAATCACCACACACCCTGAAGATGTGGATGCAGATGTTCACAAAGTGCTGGGTGAAGTGGTAGAAATTATGTCGACAACAGGTCAGTGTCTGAGACCACAGCTTCGGGTAATAGATGGATGCCTGCATATTTATAATATATGGTGTGTTTTTTTATTTTTAGGTGATGTGGATGTTGTGAAAGAAGAAACTCACTTCAGTAGTGCAAGTGCACAAATCCTGATAAGGGAGTTCATGGTGTGCAATTGTGATTTGGAACAATTTAAACAAAACATCCATGGTGTTCAAAAAAGACTGAGCAACATCATAGATATTTTAGGAAAAATCTAAACAAAAATAACATTTTATATTTGTCACATTGGTGTTTTTACAGTTTTAAATGAATCTCAAAGCCACATTTTGTAGATACACACAGTGTGTCAACATGTGCTATCTCCCATCATGGGATATCAATGTACGTGTTTTGTGGGTGCAACCCCTTCCTCCAAACTAAAGTAGCTGGGAGGAAGGGGTTAGACCCCGAAACACATCCATTGATCCCCCATGATGGGATCTAGCACATGTTGACACAATGGGGCTTATTTCAAAAAGGCAAAACCACTTTGCACTACAAGTGCAATGCCAGTGCACTTGAAAGTGCACTTGTAGGGCCAAGGATTGGCCTTTCTGATGGGAGATGTTGAAACACTGTGTGTTTTGTGGCTTTAGCAAAATAGATGTAGGTAAAAGACACATTTTAGGCATGGGATCATGAGGGAAATCCAAAAGTCCCAATTTGTGTGCATCTTCAAAATTTGGCTTTTAGAGAGGTGAGCTCACCCCATCTGATGAAGGCAAGATCAACATGTGTTGATATACTAATGTCTCATATGGCCTTCACTTTAGCAAAGTGAAAATTTGTAAGTTGCTGAGTTGGGGATGTGTATGTTATATTTTTAAACATGCCTATTTAGTCCCAAAAAAGGCAAATTAATGTCAAACATACATGTTATACACCAAGATGCTGGTTTGTTCAAAAAAAGTTTATAACGCACATGTGAATGTGCTTGGAGTAAAATGTTTTATACTTAACAATGTGTGGCTTCCTATTTCAATGCTCAATACCAGTGTATCTGTTAAGTTGGTGCAGTTACCTTGACAGAGTGCTGTAAAATGTGCCTAAATCAGGCCATTTTAGGGACTCTAAGCAATTAATTCAAGGAGTTGAAAAGGATGAATATTTTTATCATTAATGCATTACATTACTTAAAGTGGAAGTAAACCCTCCTATCGTTTTCAGCCATGGAAGCTGCCATTTTTGACCCTGTTTAATCTTCAACTGCCATGGTGCTGCATATGTGATGAGTTATGATACCAGCCATTGGATGGTTTGACAGTTTGACTAAGAGCACAACCAATGTACAGTTAGAATTCCTGGCATGCCGGAAATGTAACTGTTTTTTGAAACTGTTAAATTGATGGGTTTACTTCCACTTTAACAACAATAACATTGTGTGTGTGTGTGTGTGTGTGTGCAGCAGACCCACAGCACAACATAAAATAATAGTTAGCTGAAGAAGAGATTGTCACCTCATGTATGAAATAAGTTACATTTTCACTATTGAAGAAAATGGCCAAAATGAAAAGGCCATTTGAGAACCTAGGAGACAGATAAGAAACACAAACAGTAATTCAAATGAAATCTGAGTTTAGTTTTTTTTTTAATTATTGCACATCTGTGACATTTTGTTGTAAAGCAATTGCCCCTCTACCCCCGAAGTACTCTACATATTTTTGCCTGACTTCGTGGGTGCTTTGGGGGGTAAGCCAGGACAACCACTTTCGATAGCCGTTGTTGTGGCTGTATCAGATGCAAAGTCAGCCTCAGTCGAAACTGAGGCTAGATAGCTGGCTGCATTCTTTCTTAGGTAGTTGTGGAGAATGCAGCAGCTCAACACAACATGGTTAAGTTTATATTGGGCCACGTTGATAGACGTTAGGAAGATCCTGAACCGGCTTGCCATTATGCCAAAGGCATTCTCCACCACTATTCTGGCACGTGACAGATGGTAATTAAAACCTTCTGCTCTGGGTCATGTTCCTCATGGGGAACGGCCTCATAAAATGACCCCGCAGAGCAAAGGCCTCATCTTTGACAAATACAAAATTGAAGCCCTCAACATTTTCCTCCAGAAGTGGCAACTGCAATGTGCCATTTTGAAGGCGCCTGTAGAACTTGGTCTGGGCGAGCAATCCTCCATCAGAGTTTCTGCCGTTCTTCCCAACATCCAGGTAGAGAAACTCATAATTGTCCGACACCACCGCCAACATCACAATACTACTAAACCCCTTATAATTATAGTAGTAAGACCCTGAGTTTGGTGGTAGTATGGTCCTTACATGCTTCCCATCTATATCACCAACATAATTGGGAAAAGCCCACTGGTGATGAAACTGGGAGGCCACAGTCTGCCATTTCTGTGGGTTGAAATTAAGCTGTAGCGTCAAACAAGAAAAAAATAATAAGTACTTTTGCACATAACATTGCAAGCAGATTAGACACAAACATGTGTGGCCAACATAAGTATAACATTTATTGAAAGGAGTATTTAAAGATAAAAGTATAAGGTCAACTTATCAGATTCCTCACCCCCTCTGTTGGCTCATTGGAAGGTGTGGCGGGTTGGGTAGATGTTTTGGACAGGTAGCCCTCTCCACTTCATTGAGAGCTGAATGCATAAATAATGTGTGTTACTTTGGGCAGTCCCTCCTTCCTTACACTATTGGCAGCCCACTGGACAGGTAAGAAGTGTCATAATCCAAAAATATGAATACACACTGTCCAAATTTAAGCACATTTTTATATTCTGCAATTACCTAGCAAGATAATAGGATAATAAAACTTTAAACAGTACCATTGAACGTACAGGCAGGCACTTGCACTACATGCTTTGGTGAATTCATCCATAAATATGACAACAAAAGAGGTAGATATAGTGTGTATGAGTTTGGCAAAGTCAGCAGATAGAGTATTTGTATCGGCTGACTTAGCACTTGAGGGGGAGGGAAGGTTGCAAATGAGTTTGGGCCCCCAAAAAATAGCCTCTTGCACTCTGCCTGAATTTAAGGCCAACAATAACATTTGGACACATTTTAGGGGGTGTTTAGGGTAAGCACTGAAATGTAGCTGACAAAAAACATTGCTAAGTTACTAGGCTAGGTGTGTATAGACCCAGGATAGCATGCTAGGAAGGTTAGTGAAGGCAAATATGCATGAAGGACAAAAAAGGAGCATTACATGCTTACAGCATGCATAAGGTTAAAGGGGACATTCACAGCATATTACAGTCATGGTAGTTATGGAATGAAAAAATTAATACAATGCATTAGCAAACATTAAATACATAGAATGTGATGTTAAAGGATAAAACTTCTGAATATAGTCCTTCTGCAGGACTTGAATGATGGCAGAACAGGTCTCTGGAATAATGATTTCCAGAGCCTGGGGGGGAGTCCAGTCATGAACTTGATGTCCTGGAGACTTCTCCTCGTCGCCAAGTACCGCAAGGTGGCCATGAGCCTTTGCTTGGGAGAGATGGCTTGCTGCATGCAGGTGTCCTGCTTAGTAATATAAGGGGACAGCAAAGCCAATAGACGGTGAAAGACAGGGTCTGTCATCCAGAAATAATTCCTGAAATCATCAGCATTATTCTCCTGGAGCTCCAGCAGCAAAGGTATATGAAGGAGCCCAAAGGGTAGCTCATGACTATTGAACTTCCTTTTTATCAGCTCACCGTACATCTTGTATGTCACTACATTTGTAATTGTGAGCCAACAGTTGTGTGACCGTGTGTATGTTTGAGCCAACACCCTTCGGACAAAATTCCACGGTTTTGTTGTCGGAAAGTCAGAACGTGTGTACGGGGCATTAGAATGTACACTCTGAAGGATGTGTCAGAAAAGTGGGGAACACAAAGTGCACACCCAGGTTGGTGGTTAGAGTGTGGATTCACCACAATACCAAAGACGGGCCCTCCTTCCCCATCCTGAAGCCACCACAATTCCATAAACCCCCTCTAAAGATTCATCCCTTCCTGTACATCCATCACAGTGTAACAGAAATCATGTTGCAATCTCACCCTGCTCAGAGATTTATCTAGATCCTGGGACAAAAATGCATTGTTTACTGCATCTACTGTTGCAATTCTGACTTTTAAAGCATGGCTGTGTCACTTCCTGTGATGCCCTGACAGTAAAGAAACAGAGTTGGTATCCCTGGAGGTGTCTGTAACATGGAACATGATTTGGCATTGCTGGAAGATTGGTAAAAGCAGTGGAAACTGCAGTTTAATATTTCTAAATGTAAAATAATCAGAGAAATTTGTGTATATACTGCGCTGTGAGATAATTAAATTGCAACCCAGCAGCCAATACAGCTCTAGACAAGAAGCGTGAAAATACCAAACAAACATTTGGTATGGAGAAGTGGTTATGGAGTAGTCAACACACATTAATATTGATTTTTTTGGTTTACATACTATATATGATTTAAACCTCATATGTTGCATATGTTTTGATATTTTCATATTTTTGCTTTACACATATTTACACTTTATTATTGCAGATTAGCGCTATACAATTTTTGTTTGGTAAATGTAAAATAATACATCTATGGAAAAGGAATCCCCTTAGAGAGTACAACATTGGGGGTACAGTGTTAGCCAGTACTACAGAAAAAAATATTTGGGAGTGCTTATTTCAGATGATTGCAAAATGAGCAAATGGTGTGACTAGGCAGCGGGGAAAGTGAATAGAGTTCTAGAATGTATCACTAGAGGGATCACCAGCAGGAGGAAGGAGGTTCTGATTCCCTATATATCCCTTTAGTGAGATCTCATTTAGAATACTGTGTGCAGTTCTGAAGACCTCCCTAACAAAAAGGTATTGATAAGATAGAATGAGTTCAGAGATGGGTAACAAACATAGTGAAAGATCTGGGGGGTAAAACATATAGAGAGTGACTTCAGGAACTTAAGATGTACAGTCTGGAGGAAAGAAGGGAAAGGGGAGACAGGATTTAAACCTTTAAATACATCAAGGGAGTGAATAAATTTCAGGAAGGCGGTCTTTTCAATATGATGCCAAAATCAAGAACATGGGGACATGACTAGGGATGGGCTGAATGGATCCCTGTTTGGTTCACACTAGAACTTTAGAACACCGCGAAAGTTTGGACCTGAATAACAAACCCCATTAAAGTCAATGGGACCCAAACGTCAAAAATCAAAAGTGCCCATATTGAAGACTTATATGCAAGTAATTGGGCATACAATGGTTATTGGGGTCCGGGTCCTGCCCTGGGAGACATGTATCAATAACAAAAAAGTTTGTGAAAAACATAATTTTTAAATAAGCAGTGATTTTTTAGATTTTTAAAGTGAAAGCCTAAAAATGAACAATACATTTCAATATAGTGCCTGGGGGGGGGGTCTAGAATCTGTTGCAGCAATAATTGTATTTGTAAAGCCCAAAAAAAAAAGACATTTTCCCTGCAAGCTGCCTTTATTTTGCTCAGCAACAGCTGGGGAGCCAGTGTGTATGATGTGGCCACAATATAGTGCACTGAGAAGATTAGAGATTTTTGTGGATACATTCTGGTGTCACTTTAAATTTGTATAGAAGTAACGGGTGCATAAAAAGTAGACATGTGCGGGAGTGCGCATGCGCGGAGTCTCCAATATGGACGCTTGAGCCGGAGCTCCGCCGAACCCAGCGCCACCGACACTTACTGCGCACCGCAGACAGCGAGCCCGAGGAAGACAACGAGCGATCCGCTACCCCCTCACCCCGGGGAAGCTCTCCGCATGCCCAAAAAACAGGTCCGCAGAGACCTGGTCCCGCAATTCGACGGACCTCCGCCGTCTGGGTGTACCAAGATGGCCGCCGCGGCCCTGAAGCACGCTGCAGGGAGAGAAGCACTTCCAGAAGTAAGGCAAGTGATTGCTCCGGCCTCCCTCAACTATACCCCATCTCACCAAAGTGGAGCAATGCATCCACCCACCCCATCACCAGCCTCTACAGAATCACTGCTGGGCAGAAATTTTGGGGACTCACCGTATTCCCCAGCAGGCCCTATCCTCGATCCGCCCCCAGGGGGATCCTCTCCTTTCCCTCAGTCTGACCCCGGCTCACACACGGATGACCTTCTCCTTAAAATGTCAGCCCTTCTGGAAAGGGGCTTAGCATCCACAGCCGCGAAAATAACAGGAGACATTAAGACAGACTTTCAAAACCTGGGAGCCAGGATGGAAGCGATAGAACTAAAACTGGACATGACAGTGTCAGCAACCAACCAGAACTCAGAACATATCCAGACTTTACAAGACAGACTGGACACCGCCATACTTAGAATCGACGAACTGGAAAACAGATCCAGAAGATACAACTTCCGAATCAGGGGAATACCAGAATCCATAACTGATGTGGCGCAAGCTACCCAGGAAGTCATCACATCCCTGATCCCGGACATACCGCAACACCGCCTGGAGCTGGATAGGGTCCACAGAACCCTCGGACCTCCACGTAAGGATGGGTCCCCCCGGGACATTATAGCCAAGCCACACTTTTACCAGGTGAAAGAAGAAATTATGAAACAGTCCAGAGCGGCTAAACATCTGTCCTATCACGGCCATTCAATCCAAATTTTCGCCGATCTGTCCCCCTCCACAATCCAGAGAAGAAGAGCCTTGAAACCTCTCCTATTGGTGCTCACCCAAAAGGAAATCAAATATTGGTGGACATTCCCCTTTGCTGTCAAATTCCAACATATGGGCAAGACCCATTTTTTCACCACTTTCCATGATGGCGAAAAGATTCTCCTATCCCTGAAGCTCATCTCAACGGAAGCAGACATGGACACCTCAAACCCGAACTACAATCCAGCTAAACGCCCGCCCCCTGCTAGCCCAATTACCCCCCTGTGGAATAAGCAGCAGTCAAAACGATCCAAGGAACATACTCAGACCTGAGGCTGGTCTTTTTCTAAGTTTTTCATTTTCCCTAACCCTATTCTCACTCCATGCCGGAGTGCCACGGGGAAACCTCCCCCCACCACTTGAGAGCTTCGGCTCTTTGAACTTCCTGTGGCTGATCTTCCACTTACTGCGGGCCCTTTTTGTTTTCCCTTCTTTAACTAACTGGTTCTCATGATGGCCCTCTCATACCATTAACCAGAAAATACTGCTCGGTTTTCACTAAGCCTGCAATTCATACGGAATTTTGTTCTCATCGGATGATACAGAACATTCCTTCATGCTGGATCCTTCTCAAGAGAGACATTTGCACTTCCTTTTAGAACTGATGTTGGTTCTCTCTCATACCTTAAGCTCTCTGTACCCCCCTCCCTCCCTCTTCTCCTTCCCCCCAATACCCCTTTCCACTTTTCCCTTGCCTCCAACCCATTCCTTCCCCCCCCTCACTTCTCCCCCCCTTCACCCCCTTCTTTCTCTTCCTCATTTTTTCCCTAAAGCAGGAAATCTTCCTTAAACCTCGCCAGGTTGATATTGTTTCGATCCAGGTCCAATATTAGGGCCCGCAGCGGGATATTACCCCATTCACAGTTCTTCCTTTCATTCATGATTGTTAAAAGGTTTAATTTGATGTCTAAGATTCTGGTTAATATTCCTACATACAATGTTAGACTCTATGATACTAATCATCTAAGTATTTCATGCTATTGGTGCTTACTTTACAACTATTACTTTCTCTTCAAAGTGTTGGGCGCTGGATTCGTTCTTTGTGCCCTCCCCTATCCCACAGACCCCCTATGATTTGTGGGCTAGGGTGCCTGCCTTCAGTTATGCAGGCGTTTTTGGTTGGGGTCTCCTCCGGGGGATGTTTGGGTCCCCAGGGGCTGACCTCGATTCACCAGAGGGGGTATCCTCTGGATTTTTCACCTTCTTCTGCCTTCTACCTTCTTCTTTCCTCCTACTCTGATTCTTCATCTCTGTTTTCTGCTCAACTTTCAATATTCTCAGTGGTCACTCGACTTTTACTCTCCCTACAGGCTCGCATAGTCGCCTCTTCTACTGCTATGATCGCAATTTATGGTTTACAATTTGGGACGTACGATCTACGGGACCTTCCGCAGAATTGTGTAGATGGACTGGTAAGCATCCCTTCTCTTTGTTTTCATGGCTGACCACCAGGGCTCCAGACTCAGAATAGCCTCTCATAATGTTCAGGGATTAAACTCCCCTATCAAGAGGAGAAAGATATTTGACAGTTATAAATCCCTTAAATTGGACGTAGCCCTAATCCAAGAAACCCATTTTCCTGATCGGTACAGCCCTAATTTCTTACACCAACATTTTCCTCAATTCTTCCTAGCAAAATCGGTAAACAAAACAAAAGGAGTAGCAATACTATTTGCTAAATCTAGTAATTTTGTCTGGCAGATGGATCGCAAAGATCCAAACGGGAGATATATCCTCGTTAAAGGGACAATAGACGGTCAGCTCTATTCCTTCGTCTCTTATTATGCTCCTAACAAAGGTCAACATAAATTTTTCCAATCCATGATGGTCACTCTTGCCCCCCTAATGGAGGGCAAGGTGGTCATGGGAGGAGACTCCAATGTCGCTCTAGACCAAGGTTTGGACAAATCGAACCCATCTAAAAGTAGGCTCACTCGCCCCTCTAACAACAGTCTCAGATTCGCTAAATTAATCCATACCCACGGTTTGGTAGACGCATGGCGTGAAGCCAACCCGACAAATAGAGACTTTACCCACTTTTCCGTTCCGCATCAGTCCTATTCTAGGATAGACCATATTCTACTTCCTACAAGACTACTGCCCAATCTCATCAACTCCAAAATTATTGACACTGTTCTCTCAGACCATTCTATAGTCACTATCACTATACAGAAACCTTCCCATACGGCCAAGCTTTCTCACTGGAGACTCAATGAGTCAATATTATCAGAGCCCTCTAGGGTGGTCGACATTAATAAAGCGCTCCTGGACTATTTTAATCTCAACAAGACGGACGATATCTCAGCGGAAACCTTGTGGGCTGCCCACAAGGTCTCAGTTAGGGGGAGGATCATACAAATAGCTTCTCAGATCAAACGGGAAAGGGAAGCAGACATCCGCAGGCTCGAAACCACTTATGCTGACCTCAGGGCCAAACACAAAAGAGATCCCCACAGGTTCCCTACCTCTCTTCTAGACTCCACTAAGCTAGAACTAAATTTAGCATTAACGGCGAGGGCTGAGAAACAGTTGAGATGGTCAGGGGCCAAATTTTATTCTCACACAGACAAACTGGGGCGAATGCTAGCCAATAAACTCTCTCCAAAAATGAGATGCAGGACTATCCCCAAAATCAGGACTCATGACCACATAACCACTTCTGATCCCACAAAAATCATCTCGGCCTTTCGGGAATTTTATGACAAATTGTATAAAGACGACTGTCAGGGACCCCCTAGTCTCTCCGCTAACTTTTTGGACTCTTTACCTATCCCATCCCTCTCAGATGAACATAGAGCAATCATGGAGGAGAGGATTACCGTAGAAGAAACACTAGCGGTTATACGGAACTTAAAGACGGGCTCTGCCCCTGGCCCAGACGGCCTGTCGGCACCCTATTATAAGTCTTTTGCGGAGACACTGGCCCCATACTTGACAAATTTCTTTAATGAAAAAGTTTCTGGTTCTCCCTTACACCCGGACTTAAACTCTGCTTTCTTGACAGTGATCCCAAAACCAGACAAAAACCCAGAAGAAGTAAGTAATTACAGACCCATTTCATTGATCAATAACGATCTCAAAATCCTCACTAAAATACTCGCAAATAGATTAAACTCCTTTATCCGAACATATGTGCATAAAGATCAGGTTGGATTTATCCCAGGCAGACAAGGCCCAGACCAGACTAGACGAACCATAGATGTGATCTCCATTCTCCAATCAAATTGGCCTAGTGGACCCAAACAACAGGGGATGATTCTTTCATTAGATATACAAAAGGCCTTCGACTCAGTGTCTTGGCAATACCTTTTTGGGCTCCTGGAGCATTGGGGATTTGGAGATCGCTTTAGGGGATTGATAAAAGCACTTTATTCTACACCCACAGCAATTATTAAATCGCAGGGATTTTTATCCACCCCTTTTAAGATTGCTAGAGGTACTAGACAGGGGTGCCCTTTATCCCCACTACTCTTCGCAATTGCGATCGAGACTCTAGCAATTGCGATCAGGGTGAACCCTGACATCAAAGGGGTTTTCTGTGGACAGCAGGAACACAAATGCGGACTGTTCGCTGACGACTTGATACTCTTCATCACCTCCCCCCTTATCTCCCTCCCAAATCTTTGCAATACTTTATCATCCTTCGCGAAAATTTCTGGATTGGAAGTAAATTTCTCTAAATCACAAGCCCTCAACGTCTCCCTCCCCCCACCTACGGTGGCTTCACTTAAATTGAATTTTCAGTTTGACTGGAATGACCAGACCATCAAATACCTCGGCATAAATCTTACTCCCAGGTTCGAAACTCTATATGAAAAGAACTATCCTCCCATGTTCCGCAAACTCGAACAAGACCTAAAGGTGTGGTCTTCACATCATATCTCCTGGATGGGTAGAATCAATGCCATTAAGATGACCCTAATGCCAAGACTTCTATATCTCTTTAGAGCCCTCCCGATCCCGATACGGTTGGATCATCTATGTGCTTTCCAAAGCAAGGTTCTGAAATTTATCTGGGGTGGAGCAGGTTACAGATTGCCCCAACAAACACTTTACTTAACACGTAAAAAAGGGGGCTTAGGCCTCCCACACTTATATAAATACTATCAAGCAGCCAGACTTGCGCAAATCTCAGTTTTATATTTTAAGGGGGAGAAGCCTGACTGGCTACAAATAGAAAGCTTAGCAGCCCCACTCAATACTATAGACTTCCTACTTTGGTCCTCACCCAAATGCAGACCTCCAATCATGGCTCCCACTCTCTCCCACTCCTTAGCCTTATGGGACAAATTAAAGCGGAACCCTTATATCGTCTCCAACACAACCCCCCTGTCACACATTTTCCGGAATCCCAAATTCCCCCCCGGTTTAGAGATCCAAGCTTTCCAATGGTGGCTTGATAAAGGGCTGTACCGAATAGGTCACTTCTTTTCTAACATTGGACCAATTTCCCGTGCTCATTGCATTAGCAAATTGGACCTCCCGAGTTCGGAGAAGTTCAGATTCGGACAAATTAGCCATTTCCTACACAGCTTGTGGTTAGAAAAACCAAATCCCCCTTGTTTTTCAGAGTATGAGCGTTGGTGTGGTCAGGCGGTGGAACAAAGGGGGGGATATCCATTATCTACACTTCACTGCTATTCCCTACGGGGAAGTCCTCTTATATGTCGTTCTGGGAGGAAGATCTTCAGTTCCACTGGACCTTGGAAACCTGGCAATCAGCCTTCTCTATGGCCTTTAAAGGAATAATAAATACTTCCCTAATGGAAGCTAGCGTAAAAGTAATTTCCAGATGGTACCTCACTCCCGCGAGGCTGGCCAAGATGTTCCCTTCGGCTGACCCTTTGTGTTTCAGGGGCTGTCATCTGCAGGGAACATTATCTCATGTATGGTGGGAGTGTCCTAGAATTAGACACTTCTGGAAAAAGATATTCATTATTATCAAAAAAGTAACCGGTCACGAGTTATCCAGGCTACCCGAGACTGCTTTACTTAATGCACATCTCCCTCTCATCTCTAAATATAAGCGGAAGCTAATCCACTTTATTCTATTAGGGGCTAAAATGACCATAGCTAAATCATGGAAACAACCCGGGGTCTCCGTCAGACTCGCCATTAGAAAAATCTCCTGGATTATGTCCCAAGAAAAACTAGCTAGCTCTCTCTTGGATAGGAAGCAAAGTTTTGAATTGACCTGGGAGCCTTGGGCCCATTATGTGGGGATCTCTCTGATTCCTGGGATCCCCTCAGTACAAACACTAAGTTAGAGTGACCACTGAGAATGCTTTATCTCCTTCCTATTATCTCTACTTCTTTCTTTCATCTTTCCTTCTCTTTATCTATCCCTTCGGAGGGCTATCCTCCTCTTCCCTCAGGGATACTGATCAACCATAACAACAACCCCCTCTAGTTGGATGCAGTTATGACAAGGGGAGGGTTACCCATTTTCAGTTCTGATGGGAGGAACCTGGTTCTCGTGCAGCGTGATCCCAATTGGGGCGCGGGAACAAGGTTTCCTCAGTTATTCTTTCCAAGTTTATCTTTTCTGGGGCTCTTATATATCTCTTACCTCTCTTTAAGAAGCCTTAACTGTCACTTCCGGTAGAACCCCTTTGAGGTCCCCTCCTCTAATAGGAGAAACGGTAACCTATCTAGTTCAGATCTCCCTACATTATTGTCTCGCTACCAAACCTCCCCAACAGGCTTCTAAGATTGACTTTACTGTTATATGATTTTTCGAATTATCTTTGTTGTTACTTGAGCTTGTTTAGCTCTATTTGATGTGTCAGCATCTCTGTACTACTTCATTTCTGAACAAAATAAAATATTTTGAAAGAAAAAAGTAGACATGTGCAGAGTAAAATATTTCATTTCGGAATTTCGTTTTCGTCCGAAAAATTTATTAATTTAGTTATTCCCGAAATTCGTTTTTATTTATTTAGTTTTTCATTCAAAAAACCGTACCAGGCCACATTCCCTCAACATTGGGAGGATACTTTTGGGGTCTGTGACCCTTCAAAGCAACCTTGTCCCCATGTTGATGAGGAGAAGGGCCTCATCCCCACAACCCTGGCCGGTGGTTGTGGGGGTATGCGGGCGGGGGGCTTATCAGAATCTGGAAGCCCCCTTTAACGAGGGGACCCCCAGATCCCGGCCCCCTCCCCCTGTTTGAAATGGTAAGGGGGTACAAAAGTACCCCTACCATTTCACAAAGAAAGTGTAAAAAATAGTTAAATAAGACAAACACACTTTTGAAAAATTCCTTTATTAAAAATAAAAAAAATAAAAAAAAGATTCCAGCGGTGGTAATCCACTCTTGCTATCCAGCGACAGACGATCATCTCTCCGGTGTCCAGCGATGGCTCATCTGAATCAGCGCAGCGAATCCATCCATTTTCTGTCTCCACGGAGGAGACACTGCGGGGATTCTGGCAGCCTGACGTTTATTATATGCGGAGGGCGGGGCCACCCGTCACCTGACCCCGCCCCCCTCTGACGCAAGGGGAAACCCGGGCTTCCCCGTGACGTATGGGTGACCCCGCCCCCCTCTGATGTAATGAAAACCTGCCTGTGTAACATCAGAGGGGTGCGGGGTCACCCATACATCACGGGGAACCCCAGGTTTCCCCTTGCATCAGAGGGGGCGGGGTCAGGTGACAGGTGGCCCCGCCCTCTGCATATAACAAACGTCAGGCCGCCGGAATCCCCGCAGTGTCTCCTCCATGGAGACAGAAAATGGATGGATTCGCTGCGCTGATTCAGATGAGCCATCGCTGGACACCGGAGAGATGATCGTCCGTCGCTGGATAGCAAGAGTGGATTACCACCGCTGGAATCTTTTTTTTATTTTTTTATTTTTAATAAAGGAATTTTTCAAAAGTGTGTTTGTCTTATTTAACTATTTTTTACACTTTCTTTGTGAAATGGTAGGGGTACTTTTGTACCCCCTTACCATTTCAAACAGGGGGGGGCGGGATCTGGGGGTCCAGATTCTGATAAGCCCCCCGCCCGCAGACCCCCACAACCCTGGCCGGTGGTTGATGGGGCCCTTGTCCTCATCAACATGGGGACAAGGTGCTTTGAGGGGTCACAGACCCCAAAAGCATCCTCCCAATGTTGTGGACATGTGGCCTGGTACGGTTCAGGAGGGAGGGGGGCCGCTCTCTCGTCCCTCTCGTCCGCTCTCTCGTCCCCCCTCTTTTTCTGCGGCCTGCCAGGTTGCGTGCTCAGATAAATGGTCTGGTATGGATTTTTAGGGAGACCCCCACGTCAATTTTTTTTTAATTTGACGCGGGGTTCCCCTTAATATCCATACCAGACCTGAAGGGTCTGGTATGGATATTTAGGGGGAACCCCACGTCAATTTTTTTTTTTAATTTGACGCAGGGTTCCCCTTACTATCCATACCAGACCTGAAGGGCCTGCTAATTGAATTTGGGGGACCCCCACGCTTTTTTTAAATTTATTATTATTATTTTTTTTTATCAATGACTTTCAATGAGTGTTCTCTGTATTACAGAGCCAACAATTCATAATAGCTGCGAGTGATTTTAAAGGACTTTTTTTCCTGCATAAATGACACTTTGTGCAGGGACAGTTCTAAGCACCAGAAACATGCGCCCCTTCACAGGCATACTATAGACAGCCCCCCCCCCTACGAAATTTAAAGGAATATTAAACTTTTATTGTTTCACTTTAATCATTATTAAAATCACTGCTCCCAAAAAAACGCCTGTTTTTAAAACTTTTTTTTGCATTGATACATGTCCCCTGGGGCAGGACCCGGGTCCTCAAACACTTTTTAGGACAGTAACTTGCAGAATCTTTTCTCTCTGTCAAATCTTTTTTCTCTGTCGAATATTTTCTCTATATAATCTTGGACTAATAGAGGTAAGGTTAGGCACATTCGACCACAGGTTCTATAGACAGATTGTTATTGTCAGAGTCACGTCGAATCTCCTATTCTATATCGAACTGTTGTAACAATGAAAACGAAAATAAAGCATTTATTTATGTCGGATCTTTTGTTTTTTGGATTCTGTGCTTTCGTTATCGTTTGTCAAAACAAAAACAAAAATAGCTGAAATTCGGACGAAAATGCATTCGGACGAAAACGAATGCACATGTCTAATAAAAAGTGGTCTTTGGTTGTTGGTGGTGCCTTCCCAGCGTAACCCTATAGAGGTAATCTTGATGAAAGCAATAATTGGCCTTGCTGTAAAAAATTGCAATGATATGCACTTTTCAAACAGGTGCAGAAAAATTGGTCTTTGGATGTCAGTGGTGCCTTCCCACCATAACCCTATAGAGGTACTCTTGATGAAAGCAAGAATTGGCCTTGCTGTAAAAAATTGCAATGATATGCACCTGTTAAACAGGTGCAGAAAAATTGGTCTTTGGGTGTCGGTGGCGCCTTTCCTCCATAACTCTTGTAAAGTTCAGGGAACCAGCTAGATCGCAGGACACAGGCTTTTAAATCAAAAGAAGGTTTATTAAACTTAAACAGCTTACCAGCAGCAAAATCGACAGAAATAAATATCAGTCTTACCGACTTGCAGAGCTCATAACTGCTGTCGCAGTTAAACAGTCCTTAATTTGTGTTGCAGGTAACTTTCCCTGCTAGTAGGTTTCCAGACAGGACACTGCCATGCGTTTTCACAGCTATTCACTGTCCATCGTCAACCATTCATCATCGACTTTCTACAGTCTCCACTATACTCCTCCACACCCACTTAAAACTTCCTGTCTTGTTTTAAACCCAATTCCTCTGACAGGTGAGTTAACCCTTTTGTTGCCTTTAAGGGACCACAGTCCAAACAGAGGGGAACTATAGCGCCCTTCCAGGACCCAGCC
Organism: Lithobates pipiens; assembly: GCF_037356315.1. NCBI lineage: Eukaryota > Metazoa > Chordata > Amphibia > Anura > Ranidae > Lithobates > Lithobates pipiens. The sequence goes on from NW_027507785.1 coordinate 246,319,827, forward strand.
ACTGCATCCTGTACACCCTATAGATGTATTCTTGATGAAAGCAAGAATTGGCCTTGCTGTAAAAAATAGCAATGATATGCACCTGTCAAACAGGTGCAAAGAAATTGGTCTTAGGGTGTCGGTGGTGCCTTCCCACCATAACCCTATAGAGGTAGTCTTGATGAAAGCAAGAACTGGCTTTGCTGTAAAAAAATTGCAATGATATGCACCTGTCAAACAAGTGCAGAAAAATTGGTCTTTGGGTGTTGGTGGCGCCTTCCCACCATAACCCTATAGAGGTACTCTTGATGAAAGCAAGAACTCTCCTTACTGTAAAAAAATTCAATATATGCATCTGTCAAATAGGTGCAGAAAAATGAATCTTTGGGTGTCGGGTGTACCTTCCCACCGTAACCCTATAGAGGTGCTTTTGATGAAGGCAAAAAAAATTGAGATGATATGCACCTGTCAAACAGGTGCTGAAAAATTGGTCTTTGGGTGTCCCATGACCCATGAAACCTTTACCAAAAACATTCTTCCAGATGAAATGATTGAACACTTAATCATTGACATCAGCATCAGGGGCTTCATAGCTGGCAATCTAGGACTGATTTTTTTTTTTAAGTCAAACGGTCCACGGAGTCTGTGGACAGATGCGCTCTATGATCAGTAACGAAACCTCCTGCAGCACTGAATGCCCATTCCGAAAGCATGCTGGATGCAGGCAGCCCAACAACTCAATAGCATACTGGACATGTTCTGGCCAGTGGTCTATTCTCATGACCCAGTAAGTCAGCGGATCGTCAGCTGGAAAACTCTCAATCTCTGTTTTGGCCCCAAGGTAATTGTCCACCATGTGATGCAGATGCTGCCAAAGGGATGTGGAAGCTAACAGCCCTGGGCAGTAAGGACTAAAAAAATTCCAAAATGCCTCACTTAGGCAGGTGCCTCCCTCCAATGCTCCTCTCTTGACCAACAGAAGACTCAAAACTATGTTTTCCACGACACTGTAACCTACTGGAGTCAGGAAAAACATTCAATAAAATCCTCTTTAACATGTCCTCAAGAGATTTTATCTTCTGCACTCTCTGTGGGGCTGGGATGAGTTCTGAGACCTTCCCTATAATGGTGGTCAAGGAGGGTTGCCAACTAGTAATCATCCTTCTCCTTTATGTCACATATTCTTAAGGTCCTTTTGCAGGCTTTGAAGCATGAGGTTGCCCATGTGCTGAGGCTTGAGAAGCAGACAGCATCTGGAACTTCCTCCTCTCAGCCACGTACTGCTCCCAAGGATCCTGGGGTTGGAAAGCCATTGCTTACAGATTGACACATGTCTTCCTCTTCTTCGAAGCCTATGAAAGTGCCAGAATCCTTCTCCTCATCTTTCTACCCTCTCTCCTCCTGTGTTTTCTGTGGCATAGGAATATTATCTGGTTAAAGTGGGCCTTGAGAGGAAAGGAAGTCCTCCTCACCCTCCTGTTGCTCTGCCTCCAGTGCCCTGTCCATAATGCCATGCAGTGTCTGCTCCAGCAGGAACACAACAGGGATTGTGTCACTAATGCATGCACTGTCACGGCTCACCATCCTTGTGGCCTCCTCAAATGGTGACAATACAGTGCATGCATCCTTAATGATCAGCCATTTGCTCAGGGAAAAAAGCCAAGGAGGCCTGATCCTGTCGTCGCGTCGTAATGCACAGGTACTCTTTGACGGCCTTCTGCTGCATGTATGGCCTCTAACAAAGTCTAGTTCCACCTGGTGGGCATGTCACAAATCAAGTGCCTGCCAGTGGATTTCCCGCAGAATTTCAGTTAACTGGACACTGGCTGTGTATGACTGCCTGAAATGGCTCCAGACTCTTCTGGCCAGATTTAGCACATCTTGCAATCCTGGGTACGTATTTAGGAAATGCTGCACCACCAAATTAAGGACATGTGCCAGGCATGACACGTGTCAACTTTTCTTGTTTAAGGGTGGACAGGAGGTTTTAGCCATTATTGCACAGCACCATACCTGGCTCCAGCTGGCATGGTGTGAACCACCTCTGGGCCTGTCCCTGCAGAGCTTCAAGAATCTCTGCTCTGGTGTGGTTCCTGTCCCCTAAACATACCAGCTGAAGAACTCCAAATGCACCTTTTAGCCTGACCCTGGGAATAGCCCTTTGATAGGACACTTCTGAAGAGGAGGGTATGGAGGTAGTGGAGGAGGACTAGGAGGATGAGTAGGAGGGGGTAGAGCTCACAGGTCTGGCATCATCCCCACCAGCTGTATGGCGACGTGGGGGAACAACAAGTTGCGAGCCCTGTCCTTCATCCATTCGAGATGCAAACAGCGTTACCCAGTGTGCTGTGAACAAAATATATCATCCCTGTGCATGCTTGCTTAGTGTCAGCAGTAAGTGGATATAACGGCTGCCTGCCTTGCCCAACAATGCCAGAACCTTCCTTTCCATGTGATGGTAGAGAGAGATGGAACGACCTTGCATGAAAAGTAGTAGTGACTGGGAACCTGCCATTGTGGTACAGCACATTGTGTGAATTCATAGAAGGGGGCAGAATCCGCCAGGCTGAAAGGCAGAAGTTGGAGAGCCAACAGCTTTGACAAGCTTGCATTTAGATGCTGGGCATGTGGGTGGCAAAGACTGTATTTTTTTCCGCTGCAGCATATGGGGCAATTCGCAGCTGGTGGTGTGCCGGTGGTGTGCTGCTGGCAGACGTGCTGCTGGGACCTGGGACACCCTGTGCTATACCATCATCCCTGTCAGTGGAGGCAGCTGAAAGGTAATGCACAGAAACAATTTAGACTAATTGATTGGAAAGGAAAAAGGTTCAGGTCCATGCTGTCATGCGACGTCATGCTGTCACGTTCACACACACCTGTGTGGGTGGAGTGGCGCTATGCACCGTTCACCCAGGGGAGGTGTGGGGATTGCAATTTATGAGGTTTTCTTTTAACTCCATTTGGCGTTAAATTGCATCTGAACCTTAGTGGCCATTTAAACTGCATGTGGGTCTTTGATGGAATGTGTGCTTTACAAGATTTCAGAAAAAAAACCTTACAGCGATAGGTATGTGCTTTCTGTTTTATTTGATAGACTAGAAAACCCCATTGAGTTTTTCCCTTACTATATGTATTATTTATTTTTTAGGCTTTGGTCTAACTTGATATTCAATTTTCAATTTTTTACCATTGGGTTCCATATTTAGATCCGTGCTGGTATACTAGCTGTGAAGGCTTTGCTCCTTTGTTCCCCCCTCCTCCTTTTCCCCCCCTTCATTCCCCAGTTATCTCACTGCCCCCTTTTTGGGTGGTATTCCTCTGACACGGGGGTGCTGCACCTGGAATGACATTCTTTCATCCTATTTTTGCTCATTCAACGCCTTCTCGGGCGCTGCTGTCTCCTTCTTTGTTGAGCAGTGAGCACATGATCTCCTGTGTTTGAAATGCTTAACACATGAGGTTAGTACTGATACTAATAGATGTTTATTTACACTGATCCAGCTGTTGTATTTATTGAATATGTGAGATTGTGCTATTCTATGTATAATCATAATTATAATATTACATTTGTATCAATCTTGTAGATTGTTCATATTCATCTGGAAGATTTCAGCCCATTCCCTTTCCCTGAAGAAGACCCTTACCTTACATGTCAAAACACGTTGGATTTATCTGTCTTTTTGAAAGTTGGTTTGGGCCTTTTCTATTATCAATGTTTTCATCTTGCGTCTGGATTATCTCATTGTTATCATGTGTTTTAATTCTTGCGTTATAGCGCTATTTATCTTTTGTAATACATTTCTACCATTTTATATATAATTTTCATTTTTTAAGTGTTCGTGGTCCTTCAAAGTCCCATTTCTGAGGAAATTTTCTTTTACTACTTGCTGAAAGGTAATGACTTGGTTTGTTGAGATTATGGTGGTACGTTTGTCTTTTTCTGTTTCAGGTGATGTACAGGGCCTGGTCTGGATATTGGGCCATTCGTATGTGTTTTGGGGAGAAAAAGGTCGGATTTTAGGCCGGATGGTCGACAATTGGGGTTTTCAAAACAGGAAGCTTGTGTTCGCTGGCTGGGAATTCCGGGTATCCTATGGAGTAGGATTATTCCAGAAGTGGGCAGCAATGATCTGAGAGTTAGATCCATGTTGGACATCAAGTTTGATAGCCTTCGTCTTCGTATTGGGCATTCCTGGACATGGTGATCGTGTGGTCTGACATTGTGGCTCAGGCTACATGGCGAATGGCTAGGTCATTGGAGAGCATTAAAAAGGCTTGTAAGAAGATTAACCGGGAGGTAAGCATATTTGTGGTGAGGAACAGGGTGTTGGTGATCCGGCACTTGGAGTTGGAGGTGGAGACATGGAGATACCTTTGGTGGGATGGAGTGCACCTTAATGTGGTGGGGGCTGACATGTGGGCATTGGGGCTGCAAGCAAGCTCTCAGGGTGTGGAGGGGCACCCAAGTGTAAGGTTTTACACTTGTGTGCTGTGCCGGGTGTTGGTCTTAGCGAGTGAAGGAAGAGACCTCGGAAAGAAGAGTTCAGGACCTGTCGGTGGTATGGGTCCTGATGGTGGTATTTCAGCTAATGGAGGTTTAGCTGGACGTTTTTGGTACTGCGGTCAGTGGTTGTCTCTGAGCCAGCCTGTCGGCTTGAGGCCTATTAACAAATTTGAGTGGCACCACAGTGCAGTATTTACACAGATGGTAATCGAGGTTCCTGCAAAGACCAACGCTAGGATTGAATGATGGGTTTAATAACAGATGTTTGTGTTTATGTTAATTTTGAAAGTATTTGTTAACAAATAAAGCTGCTATGGCCTGTGTTTTACTATAATTTCAGAGTGGTCTCGTTTATTAGGTTATTGGTTATAGGTTGGAGTAAAGGGGTTAATTAAAGGTAAGGTACATCTGTTATACAATAGTCATGTGGAGGTAAGCAACATCACGCCATGCTCTCTGATATGATGTTTTGGTTACACAATCTATGTTGGTAGCCCAAAGCAATTATATTACTCATCAATGCTGGAACTCTGCCTCAAAACATCAACTTGGTGAGCAGACTTGATACTTCTATTTATTAACTCTTGAGTATTTGCCCTTTCTTCTGCTTCTCTTGCTTGCCTGAAAACACTAAACATGATTATAAATGGCACAAACACACAGCCTAGCACCTACCCTAACATGAGGGTCTCTATTGAACACAGGCTTACACTTCACTTTGTAATTTCTGTTACTGGGAATCAAGTCATCTCAACATACAATTGGACTGGTACTTTGCAGCATTTGTCTGAATCAGTGTAATCAACTATACAAACCTCTTGTATGTAGAGGGAGTCTTTAAAGTCTATCTTCAATCAAATATATATATTTTTTTTAATAGAGTAGCAAATTCGATTTTTTTACACCTAGGGATATTTCCTTTCACTTCCTATCATTTATTCACAAAAAGAAGAAATCCCCTCCTAGCCTACACAGTTGTCACCAGCATATTGAAAGATATTCCCTGTATTCCAGTTCTGGCGAAAACTCAAAACCTTTGATTTTCCTTCATTTTTATTCCCAGTTTCCACCAGAACAAACAGATATAGATCTCCGGCCATGTAACTCAGACAATTAATGGTCTCAAACTTCATGTCTCCAAGGGAATTTATTTAATTAGAACTGGGCAGATTGATTAAATTTCTCATCTTATTCATGGACAATCAACATTTGCCTCAACAAATTCCATGATGATTGGAGTATGGCAACAAAGTTATTAGTATGGCTATAAATAAGCATGTAATTATACAAATCCTAACACTCATTAAAAGTAAAACATGATGAGTGATGTTTCAATATTTGGATAAGTAATGAAACATTTTACCATTATAGTAAAGGTACATTTGAATGTGCCATGTTGTTCATCAACCTATTAAGCTATCTTACAAAACAAGTGTATTTTTTCTCTACACTATCGAATCACAGATCAGGATCAGTTGGCAAACAAAATGTATTGCTTACCTGCAGAGGTGAAAAGTAAGGTCACCAACCTAATCCTCCACGCAGGTTTTACTTGTTTATCTGCAGTCTTCACTTCCCTACACCCCTTCAAAAGGGCAGAAAAGTGTTAAAATCTTTCTTCATCTGTCAGGAGTGCAGAGGAGGGGGCAGAGAGACTGCAGTTACATTGTGTGAGAGCTGCATGGAGGAAAATAACACCCCCCCCCTTCACACAGCAGAAGAAATGTGTTGTGAATAGACAAACTGCAAGCTGAGCCCCCCCACCCACCACAAATTTATCTCATGAGTTGGGAAATCTTCTCAGAAGTGACTCATGTTGATAACAGAGGACTGATGCACCCGAGAGAAACAACACTTAGAGCTTTGGAGAGAGATAAGTAAACACTACAGATATGTGTGCTCAGATTCCATGACTGAGGTTTACAACTGCTTTAAAGAGAGTTATGAATATTTTGAATGGTAAGTCAGTTTACATCTATGTATTTGAGTTATTTATTTAAAGCAGAGTTCCACCAACTTTTGGGAGGTGGTCTTAGACTAAGGACCACCCCTCCAACCCTCATTTTTGGATATCTACATTTTTTATTTATTTTTACTAAAGTACCTTTTTGGAAGTACTAAGGCCCCTTTCACACTCAGGTGGCACTTTACCATTGGATTTACAGCACTATTCGGCCACTAGCAAGGGGGTTTTACCCCCCTGATAGCGGCTGGGAAAGGGTTAAAAACCACCGCAAAGCACCTCTGCAGAGACGCTTTGCCAGCAGTATAGCCGCGCTGCCCCATTGATTTAAATGGGCAGGAGTGGTAAAGGAGCAGTATATCTACTTCGCGCCCACGCTATAGCCAAAAGACGGCTACAGGGCGGACGCTATCTGCCGGGAGGACGTCCAGGGACGTCCTCCCGTTTACTTCCCCTCTGCACGCTGCCGCGGGCATGCATCGGGGAAGTTCTGTGCTGGCCGTGTCCCTCGGACACAGCCAGTCACAGATCGCTGTAAACGGCCAATCACAGCGGTCGTTTACAGCACGATCGGTGTGCCCAATGAAAGATGATCTCATATGTAAACATATGAGATCATCTCTCATTGCCGGCTCTCCCTCCTCACACAGACAGCGTGAGATGAACCACTGTGAGATGCAGCGGTTAGTGTAAAAAAAAAACGAAAATAAAGTGCCCATCTGGCCCCACTGCCACCTGTCCCCACTGCCCCCACTGCCACCTGTCATCAATGCCATCTGTCCCCAGTGCCACCTGTCGTCAGTGCCATCTGTCATCAGTGCCATCTGTCCCCAGTGCCACCTGTCATCAGTGCCACATCAGTGACACGTGTCATCAGTGCCTTATAGTGTCATCTGTCATCAGTGCCACATCAGTGCCACGTGTCATCAGTGCCACATAGTGCCATCTGTCATCAGTGCCATATCAATGTCACGTGTCATCAGTGCCACATATTAGTGCCATCTGTCATCAGTGCCACCTGTCAGTGTCACGTGCCATCTGTTATCAGTGTCACATGTCAGCAATGCCAGGTATCAGTGCCATCTGTCATCAGTGTCACGTGTCATCAGTGCCACATATTAGTGCCATCTGTCGTCAGTGCCACGTATTAGTGCCATGTGTCATCAGTGCCCCGTATCATCAGTGCCACGTAAAAGTGCCATCTGTCATCAGTGCCACATATTAGTGCCATCTGTCAGTGTCACATGTCATCAGTGCCACGTATTAGTGGCATCTGTCATCAGTGCCACATCAGTGCCAACGTATCAGTGCCATCTGTCATCAGTGCCATGTGTCATTGTCCTGGTGCTCCAGGGCCTTCAAAAGTGTAATAGGTAGTCAACAAGTTAGATGTGTAATTTATGCTCCTAGAACATGTGACGGCGCTCCCTGCATGTTGGGCCTCTCTATGTGGCCAAGCTGTGGAAAGGTCCCACACATGTGGTATCATAATACTCAAGAGGAGTAGCAGAATTTATTTTGGGGCATTATTTGTGGTATACGTATGCCACGTGAGAGAAATAACCTATTACAATGACAATTTTGTGGAAAAAATTAAAATAAAATAAAAAATCTTAATTTTGCAAAGAATTATGGGAAAAAAATTCCAACATCAAAAAGCTCACAATTCCTCTTACTAAATACCTTGGAATGTCTGCTTTCAAAAAAGGGGTCATTTGGGGGGGGGGGGGGGGTATTTGTACTTTAATATCCTGGCTTGTTAAGGTCACAAGAAATTAGATCGGCCACCAGTACATCAGATGTGATCAATTTGGTGTGATTTGCACCACAGCTTGTGGATTCTCTAACTTTCACAAAGACCAAATAATATCCACTAATTTGGGTTATTTTAACTAAAGATATGTATCAGTATACATTGTGGCCAAAATTTATGAAGAAAAATTTATAATTTGCAAAATTTTATCACATAAACAAAGAAAAATTTGTTTTTTTTTTCAAAATTGTCGGTATTTTTTCATTTATAGCGCAAAAAATAAAAGACCCAGAGGTGATCAAATACCACCAAAAGAAAGCTCTATTTGTGGGAAAAAAAGGACAAAAAATTAATTTGGGTACAGTGTTGCATGACTTAGTAATTGTCATTCAAAATGTGAGAGCACCGAAAGCTGAAAATTGGTCTGTGCAGGAGGGGGGTTTAAGTGCCCAGTAGGCAAGTGGATATACAGTGCCTTGCGAAAGTATTCGGCCCCCTTGAACTTTTCAACCTTTTGCCACATTTCAGGCTTCAAACATAAAGATATAAAATTTAAATTTTTTGTGAAGAATCACCAACAAGTGGGACACAGTTGTGAAGTGGAACGAAATCTATTGGATATTTTAAACTTTTTTAGCAAATAAAAAACTGAAAAGTGGTGCGTGCAAAATTATTTGGCCCCTTTACTTTCAGTGCAGCAAACGCACTCCAGAAGTTCAGCGAGGATCTCTGAATGATCCATTGTTTGATGATCCATTATCGGAATCCGTGAGCCCCCTTTAATAAAGGGGCCCCCGGATCCCGGCCCCCCACCCTATGTGAATGAGTATGGGGTACAATGTACCCCTACCCATTCACCTTTAAAAAAAAGTAAAAAAAAAAAACACAACACACAAGGGTTAAAATAGTCTATTGCACAGCTCCGGGGCTCTTCTTCCGTCTTCGGGAGTCTTCTCGCCGGACTCCTCCTCTATCTTCTGCATGCTCTTTTACTAGCGGAGGAGCCCGGCTTTCTTCAACTTCGGGGGTTTTGTCTCCCTCTTTGGTTCTTCTTGCCGGGCCACCGCGCCTTCTTCTAGCTCTTTTACAAGTGGTGGTCTTCTGTCGCCGTCTCCTGTTCTTCTCTTCTTTTCTTCTGGAGATGTTGCCTCGTCGCTGTCTCCGGTCACAATGGCAGGGACACGGCGCGCGGCGACTTATATAGGGACATCGCTTGATTATGTCCCTGCCCATTATGATGTCACAGTCCCAGAGGACGTTCATTCGTTACGATGGGACTATGTTGAGGCTAGTAGGCAATAGCTTTGGTCTCGTAATTTGATCTGCGAATGTGTGGCACTTTGTCCGATCGGAATTCTCTACAAACGATCGGAAAAAGTCAGATTGGATTTTTTTTTTTGGAAAATTTAAGATCCTGCTCTCAAATTTTTTCCGTCGGAATTTCCTGACGGAAAAAGTCCGATAGAGCCCACACATGATCGGATTTTCCGATAATATAATCTGATCGGACCTTTTCCGCCTGAATTTCCAACCGTGTGTACAAGGCATAAGTCAGAATGGCGGTGCCTGCACTCGCTCCAATGGACGGTCCCGGACAGTGTTTGTAGCTGCTGACTTAAAAAAAAATGTTTGAGTCTGGAACTCCACTTCAACTTTAAGAATGAAGTTCAGTATAAAATAGAAAAAATGATGACAAATGATTTATATACAAGTCAAAAACAAACATATCATGTGACTTTTTGATCATGTGATTCTTTAGATATACAGTATGTATTAATGAAGAGATTATTTTAAATTAAAACTTTGTGTGCAATTTATTTAGAGGTCACACCTAAAACATCCTGTAATATGTTTTGTTTTTGATTCATCTACCTTCATCTACCTTGGGATGTGGTGTTAAAGTGGTAGTAAACTCTGTTTCACCACTTATACTAAGCCTATAATAAGGTACTGTGAATATCTTCTAAACTTGCACTGTTTATGAGATACTCAGAGTGCATGCAGCCGGTGACGTCACCTGCAGGGACGGATCCAGAGTCTAGTCTCGGGAGGGGCACTGCTTGAAAATATGTTTTTGTGGGGGCAATTTATCAGGGAAATTGCTGGTATTGGTATCAATCATCACGGCACCATGGTTGTTATGGTGTTAGAATGATTGAAGCGCATTATTTCTATTATTAAATTGTAATATAAAAATAAATGGTTAAACTCACCATAAGGCAGAATCAGTGGGAGCCCTGAGGGTGTCACTTGCCACGTCACTTGCCACACACTGCGCATTGTCACTTACCACGTCACTTGTCACCAAATGCGGATTGTCACTTGCCACGTAGCCTGCCACACATTGCGGATTGTCACTTGCCACATAGCCTGCCTCACATTACGGATTGTCACTTGCCAGGTCACCTGCCACACATTACAGATTGCCACTTGCCACACGCTGCAGATTGTCACTCGCCACGTCGCCTGCCACACATTGTGGATTGTCACTTGACACATCACTTGCCACACATTGTGGATTGCCACTTGTCACGTAGCCTGCCACACATTGAGGATTGTCACTTGCCACGTAGCCTGCCACACATTGCAGATTGTCGCTTGCCACGTAGCCTGCCACACATTGCGGATTGTCACTTGCCACATAGCCTGCCACACATTACAGACTGCCACTTGCCACATGCTGCAGATTGTCACTTGCCACGTCGCCTGCCACACATTGCAGATTGTCACTTGACACATCGCCTGCCACACATTGCGGATTGTCACTTGCCACGTAGCCTGCCACACATTGCAAATTGTCACTTGCCACGTAGCCTGTCACACATTGTAGATTGTCACTTGCCACGTAGCCTGCCACACATTGTGGATTGTCACTTGCCATGTCACCTGCCACATGTTGTGGATTGTTCCCAGAGTGAAATTAGGCAGCAGAGAGATACACAGTGAGCGCGGAACTGCAGAGATGCAGTTCATGCAGATGTAATCTCCCTGCTCCCCTGCTCAAACACTGAGCCGCCCAGCTGCCCCCCCCACCCACCTGCGCTGTCACCCACGGAGCCGCCCACCCAGAACGACACCCGCAGAACCGCCCGCAGGCTGTCACCCATGGAGCCGCCCGCCCGATCACCCACGAAGCCACCCACATTCTCGGAGGGGGCAATTGCCCTGTTGCCCCCCCTGGATTTGCCCCTGGTCACCTGTGCATGCAATCTGAAGGTCTGGCATACAGTGCTCATGACCTAAACGGTTACTCCCACACACATGCGCGGTATGCAGGAATTATGTTATCATTCGCCCCGGCCACTCATATAATGCGCGGTATGCAGGAATTATGTTATCATGCCCCCCGGCCACTCATGTAGCCAGAGGCAGCAAACCCAGCAAGCCCTCTCAGCAGTGACATTGCAGCGCTGGAGAGCTTCATTTTAATGTAAGTCTCTCATAACATGCAAGTATGCCATACATACTAGCACATTTTGACATTGCCTTGCAGGGTATTTTTTTTTTTTTTCAACTGCGGTTTACTATCACTTTAATCCTTTTCCTCTAGTTGAACCCTATTTCCTACATGGTTTATATTATACAATTTAGTGCCTTTTCACACAGGGGCGACTTGTCAGATGACTTAGCCGCCTGACAAGTCGCACTCCTTTCTGTACTATGGAACCATTCTAATACTAACGACTCAAGTTGCTCCGACTTAAAACAAGGTTCCTCTACCACTTTGGGATGACTTGAGGGCGACTTGCATTGCCTTCTATACAGAAGTCATTTTGCAAGCCGCCACTGAAGTCGTGTGCAGATTGCCTTGCAAAGTCGTGCTGCAAGTCGGGCTGCCCCTGTGTGAACCGGCACTTAAAGTTGATCTCCAGGCAGATACATTGTATAAAAGACACAAAATATTGCAACTCTGTATTTATTAATACAATATTAATTGTATTTATTTAAATGCAAGCAATGAAAGTACCTGAATTTGACCTGGCATCAGCCCCTTGCAGTCCTTATACACCAACGCTCAGAAGTACAGAGAACAAAACAGTACAAGAAGCCAATCAGTTCATGTGCTGACAAGGAGAATGCTGATAGGTGGAGGAAGCAGTGACAGAAAGATGGGTCCATCACTTTGCTGCTTTTCCTTCACTGTCCAAGTATAGTCTGGGGGTGAATTCATGGCAGTCTGGGCTCATAGAAAGTGACATGAAGATGGGGCTGTCAATTAACCCTGAAGATGATCTAGTATTGCAATGTACAGCTTCAGATTGAAAGTAAATATGGCAGCAAATGCTACATTCGTATTTTATATTTAACTAGGCTATTCATTTTGTGACTGGAGTTCTTCATTAAGTTATTTATAATCTCTAATTTCTACCTCTAATGATTAGTCATAATTGTTGCAAATTGTTGCATAGTTGTTAAAAGTTGCACAACAAAATATATATATTATGTGAGAAGCGAACAACAGTACATATATACGAATAACAAATTATAAAGTAGCATAATAATGAGTCAATTGTTTGTATTTGCTATAAACCTGAAACAAGGTCATACATTTTGGCAAGGATCTGTATTATGTAAATTATGCTACTGAGCTAGTGTTGAAAACATATTGCCAGTAAAAGAAATGACAGCTGATTAGCCCGAATAACCTAAACCAGTTATGGCGAACCTTGGCACTCCAGATGTTTTGGAACTACATTTCCCATGATGCTCAACTACACTGCAGAATGCATGAGCATCATGGGATATGAAGGTTCCAAAACATCTGGGCTGCCAAGGTTCGCCATCACTGACCTAATCTGTTCATTCAACCAAAAGAGATCAATAAGTTATAAATGGACTCTTTTGGAAAGGGGTGCTTTCTGGCTTCTTATATATCATGGGAACTACAGAGGGGATATCTACATCCTATAAGTTCTATAGGGCCTTCAGCTTGAAGGGGTTGTACCAGGGTGCTGGTCGGCTCTCTTGTAATAACAACCGATGTAGCTAAGCAGCCGCTCAGCTGTTATCCGAAGTAGCGGGGGGGGGGGGGGGGAGGCGTCTGCGGCTCAAAAATAAATATAATGTTCAGGGATTCTAAGTAATTTTCTAGCAAAAAATCTGGATTTTAACTTATAAGCAACAAATGTCAGAAAAAGGCTTAGTAATGAAGGGGTTACATATGCCACTGCTACTGAGAGTAGTAGCGAGTTATAACAGCTGCAGCAATTCTGTAGGTGTGAGAAGTCAAGCACAGATATCTTGTACTGTGCAATACAGGAAGGTATATTTGTGCATTTATAGAACTTATAGAAATGTAAAAATACATTTAAACTGGAAATTTGTTTTTCCTCATGCAGGACAAAGCATCAGATTGTCTCAATTACTGCATATCCCAACCTCATTGACTCACCCCTGTTCATGCACCTGCTACTCTATTTGGCTGGGGGGAATCAAATAAAAGTCGTAGACAGTACCTCCTGATATGGGGAGCATGAGACAGTTTTTTTTTTTTGCCACAAAGCAGCACTGGTGTTTGGTAATTGACTTCTTAGGCAGCCAGCGGTGAGTGGGCACTTTCACATGAGGATGCGAGGAGAGATTGTTTAACTTTGGATTAGCTCAAAGTGGCAGCTTGCATCAGGCTTTTGTCTCTTCGGTTTCAACACCCAGACAGGGAGAGGCAAAAAGAAGGTGAGGATGTGAAGCTGGGAAGGAAGATAGTAAGTGGACCTGTTGCTTGGCCCAGCCTAGGCACTAGTTTTGCATAAAATGTTGCATAAAACTCCTACAGTATAACTAGATACAGTAAATATGTATTGATACCAGCCTACAGTCACTGCATCTCTGGTGTCCTCTGTAACATCCACAGTTGCTGCTCCAGTCAGTCTTGCACCTCTGCTGTAATTCAGATACAGTCTCTATTGCATCTCCACTGCACCCACAGCCTCTACTGAATCCCTGCTGCATATACAGTCTCTGTTGTATCTCCACTGCACTTTCAGCATCCGCGGCACCCCTGCTGCATCCAAAGACTCTGCTGAAACTGTTGCCTTCTTCTCACTCCTGCTACCACTATGGTCTACACAGCATTTCTACTACATCCACAGCCTCCGCAGCACCCACTGTCTCAGTATTCTCTTCACCAGCAGGGTCCCTACACTAGGGTGACCACATTTCCAAACTGTCAATCAGGGACACCCCCATGCTACCATTCCTAAAAAAAAAAGGGGGGAGTTGGGGGAATGTAGTCTAGGGATTGACGGGGAATTCGGCAGCAGGGGTGATTTGTCAGACAAATGGCAAGTGTTGTACTACATTGTAATATATAATGAAATTGTTCAACTCACCATAATGCAGAATCAGTGGGGACCCTAATTTTGTCACTTGACACCTGATGCAGTGTGTCACTTGCCACCGTTGCCTGCCACTAGATGCAGCTTGCCACTGTCACCCGCCCCCAGATGCAGCTTGTCACTTGCCAACGTTGCTTGCCGCCAGATGCAGCGTGACACTTGCCACCAGATGCAGCATGTCACTTGCCACCAGATGCAGTGTGCCACTTGCCACCCATTGCCTGCAACCAAATGCAGCGTCTCACTTGCCATCGTTACCTGACACCAGATGCAGTGTGCCAATTGTCACCTATAGCCTGCCAGCAATCTGACACACCGGAGGCCCGGGAAAGTGAACGCCCCTCCCGCTGCTGGCTGCTGATGCGACTCCTCCCATATGGGAGCCGGGGGGTGTCATATCTTCAGCTCTGAGAGGTTCATGCTGGGACCTGTAGTCCTTCACTTTTGAGGGGTTCACATCACCCAAAAGTGAAGGACTACAAGTCCCAGCATGAACCCCTGATATCTAAGGATGTAATGCCCCCCAAAATTGAAGGACTACAGGTCCCAGCATGGACCCCTGAGAATTAAGGGTGTGACCCCATAGATTTCACATGCTAATGCTGGGATCTGTAGTTCTTCACTGATTGGGGGATCACATCTTCAGTTCTGAGGGGTACCTGCTGGGACCTGTAATCCTTCACTTGGGGGGGGGGGTCCCATCCCAGCATGAACCCTGCCCTGATATCTAAGGATGTGTCCTCCTTCCATCCCTCTGAGGGTGTAATCCCATCTGTCAGTGTCCTCTCCTCTTCTGCAGACCTCTTATCTGCCTACCATCCTCTTATCAGGCTAGCTCCAGGCTGACACACACTCAAGCTCCTGTGAAGTGCTGACCCTTCAGCACAGAATGTTGGCTGCTGGGGGGGAGTTGACAGAGGATTTTAACCCTGATCTGTCCATGGTGAGTGCTTTGGATTCACTTGCCTTTCTACAAAACTCATCTCTCTATTGTGGACTTCTGCATGCTGCTGGCGAGGCAGAGCGGAGCGGCAGCTAGCAACCATTTGGGCACTGAGCCAACGGCTCATTTAAAAGGGGTCTCACCAGCCAGGAGTTCACCACAGGCTGTCAGTGAGTGACAGCAGCAATGTGAGGGATATTTTAGAGGGCATCAGATCGGTCCAAGGCCAATGGGCAATTCTAGGACACTATATTGTCCCGGAATGAGGGTGCCAGGGACCAGGGACAGACCTGCTAATTGTGGGATTGTCTCGGGCAATACGCGTCCCATACGGGACACGTGGGCACCCTACACCTCAGTTTTATTTAGCCTCTGCAGAAAAATCTCTGCAAACATAGTCCTCTGTGTCTAAGGTCTGAACCTCTGCTGCATCATCTCTGCACTCACAGCCTCATTCATGCTTCCAGCTATCCAGTGCATCATGCCTCGTTCACTCTGCAGTTCCTCATTGCTGGGCACCTTCTCTTCTCTGCATCTATAGAATCTAATGAGTGACCAAACTTGCCTGGGGGGGGGGGGATTCCTGGTGGAACATTAGCTACCTCTTAGATCCCATTCTCAGAGAAATCTGCAATATAGGGGAACACCTCAGATTGTGACATTGGCTCTAAAATATGAATATGCAATACTTCATAATTACTGAAGAAAAGGTAAAAAAAATAAAAAAAAAATAATTGTTTTTAATAAATTATAAATCAATATAAACATTAAAAAAGAAAATATGTAAAAACATTATATGTTTTCTTTAATTGTCTCCGTGGCTTTCTGTATAAAAAAAAATCAAAAAAATCCTGTTTGGAGTAGTAGGAAGCTATTAAGCAAGCCATACATGGTTAGAAATATGTCTGGTTCAGCCAAATTTTGATCCATGTATGGGCAGGGAGGTTGTACAGAAGTTGATCTACCAATCAACTTCTGTAAAACGACCCTGTTGGATATTCCATGCTTGATCAGCGCTGCTGGCTACAGCCTGCAATGCTAATCAGTATATTCTGACAGCGAGGAAGTCTCCCTGCTGTCAGAATACAATAGCTCAGTGGGGAGGATTAGTATATATATATTTATTTTTCATTCAACGGGCTGCTTGAACAAAAAGAAACTGACTCATCTTTAGGCTGCTTTAGGGTCACTAATGTACTCTAGAAACTTTTTGAAATTTAAGATAAGATATCAGAGTTTTCTTTTAATCAAAGCATAGACTGCAAAACTATATTTGCTTACTTGACACCCATATTTGGTAGTACTATCTCAGCACCAGATTTCGTTTATAAAACACTAGCCAGTTCATTTTTTGTCAACCCTGCTCCAGCAAATGTACTGGAAATGTTAAAAAATTCATTATTTTCAGCCTGACATATAAGTTTTGATGAGGACTTTGAATGAGAGCACTTTTTAAATATCTATATATTTATTAAACACATATTTGAAACAAATTGATTTAAGTTAACAATTATAAAAAAATTTAAAGCACAAAACAGTTTTTTTCCCCAAAAAAATGCATTCGAAAAATTGCTGCGCAAATACCGTGTGAGATAAAAAGCTGCAATGACTGCCATTGTATTCTCTAGGGTCTTTGTTAAAAAAATATATAGAATGGGGTTTTATGAAATTTTCTAGCAAAAAAATTATGATTTTCAAATATAGGAGAGAAATGTCAGAATTGGCCTCGTAGGCAAGTGGTTAAGGTCTGAGTGTGTCACGGGATATTTTAAACAGGCTTGCTTAGTAGGGTGATACTTACGTCTTCAGTGATATTAACCATCATGACTGAGGAAAATGTAAATTTCAATAGAATTCCCTTCAATCAGCACACAATGGATTCTTAGCAGCTGCTAGGGATTGTTCATTTTGTTTGTTTGCTTTGCTTTGTGCAGTGTTTTTTAGACTGTATGTAAACCCTAATAATGAACTTCTCTTATTTGTTCCTTTTTGAGCAATTAAGGCCCATACACATGATCGGACTTTTGTTGGCTGTGCGAACGGACAAACTTTCCGGCAACAAAAGTCCGATCGTGTGTACAGAAAATTATAGGTCTTTTGTATAAAGTACAAACACGCATGCTCGGAACCAATGCAAAACATCAGACAACAATACAGAAGTTGACCAAATGTAGCGGTAAAAAGCAGAAAAAACAAGTGATTTGGTGAAAGTTGGCTGAAAAAGTCCTGCCGTGTGTATGCAATACAAGTTCGCGGCCGACGCCCTTTGTAGAAAAATCCATGGGAAAGTTTGTACCAAGTCCAACCAGGCTGTCAACTCACAACATAAAATTACAAATTGAGCTGTTTTCTGCCAGGTGCAACAGTTTTTTGTCTGTACTTGCTCTTTATGGCAGGAGGTAAACCTTAAAGCTTTAAACAAAACATGATCTCTGAAACCAGTTTTGCAATTTTGGCATGTGTTAGTAAAACGGTACAGATTTTTTTTAACTATTAACTGGATCCAAGTGGATTATTTTTTTTTTACATAAATTAGGCCTTCTTTAATTTATTTATTTTATATATAAAAGGAAAACAGGATCAAAATATAAAAATACATTATTTAAATATCAGCTTTCTTGATAGGAACGAGTTAAATTTTTGTGGTATATTTGGCCATTAATGTCACCTTGGAGACCCATCCTCTTTATTTACTTTCAGCAGCTGGGCCCCAGGGGATATCATTCAGTACCTATGGGTGATGGGATTGCATGTGTCCCTCGATTGGTGGGATAATTTTATTTCAGCATCAGGCATTATTCATTGTGATTGATGAGGATCTACATTGCTGGAGAACATTGGTGGAATTTTTTCTTTCATAAAGCAGTTGTTAAAATGTCTGTGTGTTTATTTACTTTTCGCTTTTTTTTTTTTTTTTTTTGTAAATGAGCAGGGACAGGGCTGCTGAATGCACATGACCTGTATTACCTACCCGACGGGGTCCCTCGCCCCTAGGCATGTGGGTGCAGGGGTATCACCCCAAACACAGACAGTGCACATTTGGGGCGACTCAGCTGCACCTGCACACCTGGGGCTGTGTTCATATACTGTAACTGCTGTGTCCCCATAGAGTAATAGGTGACTCCACCCACATGAACAAACTATTCATTCACAAGACCAGAGTACCTGTGAGAAAAAGCCCACAATTATTTTTATTTATTAATTTATTTTAAAAAATATATATATTTTTTTTTACAGCCCTGTGGGGGGGAGGGGGGTCTAAACAGATGCATTGCATCTCTCTTTTGAGACAGAGAATGTGATTGAGGACATATATTCCTAAATTTTTTTCCCTTCAGCCTTTAAACAAATGCTTTCTGTTCACTCATAAACTGTAGTATTGATCATTCACTATGTTCATTCAGAAAATGAAGCCCCCCAACTTCCCATTCTGACACTGATACCCCTGTGCCCTGCAGCTACTGAAAGGGAACTGAGGAGAAGCTGGCAGCATTGCGGGGGGTGAGGGTGGGGGGGGGGGTGGGTGGGAGGCACTGCAGAGAGGGGGTTCTGATCTCTGAGGGGGTTAATAGGAGTGTCAGGGGTGTGAAATTACTGGAATCAATCCCCCTGTGACTCCCTCTGTATATATATATATTATATTTTATGATTTCATATTTCAAATTTTATCATACCCGGGATGTCTATTAGACTCTTGTTTGGACAGATTTAAGAATTACAGGCCTACAATATAAAACGCCAAGGGAGGTTAAACTAAAAAAATTTTTATACAGTGCCTGCATGTTTATTTACTTTGTCACTTTTTTGTGTGAATGAGTAGGAAGGAGTATTATGTACCCCGTATTAATTTATGTAGGAGGAGCCAGATATCAGAGGTCCTCTTATTTTAAAGAGGGCTTCTGGATTCTGGAGTCACTCTTGCAGATCCCCACATCCATCCAGCCAGGGATGTGTGGAGGCGGCTCTTGTCTCCATCAACATAGGACCAAGAAAGTAAGCTTCCCTCCCCATGTTGAGGGCATGTGACTTGGTATGGTTCAAGAGGGGGAGACACACACTCCACCCTGCTCCTCCCTTTCCTGGGCAGAGAGGCAGCAGTCCTGGATAAAGGTCCAGTATGGATTTTGAGGGAGTTCTGATGTTTTTTTGTTTTTTTTGCATAGGGTCCCTGTAAAAAAGATATATCTATCATATCAAATCATATCCCTATCAGTCCCTATCTAGGATAAGGGTGCCCTTGTTAATCACTCACAAAAAAATTGACAAAGTAAATAAATACACATACTGTAGAAAATGAATTTATAAAGAAAAAAAATCACAAAATCAACATGTTCCATGATGTAAAAGTCCAAGAAGGTTGATCTATCATTAATTATGATGAACGACCAACTGACACAAACATGATGAACCATGGATGATGAGCCTGTCCTGCTAGACTCTGGATCATGGTGAATAATACCCCACTGTACCACTGACATAACCACGGGCACCTCACCAATTGTTCTCTCCCACCAGGCTCTCACAGCAAATGACAGCTTCCTTGCCAGTTTCTGAATGTCAACAATCTGGTCATTAATACAGGCTGGCATCACTGACAACATATGGTCATGACCATATGTCATTGATAACATCACCTGGGACCCCCCCCCCCCCCCAGTTCCTTTGTTTACAAACAGAAACCAGTGGGGAGGAAATGTAGTTTGGTGGAAATAGTTTTTTTAATGTCTCTTTTACTGGAGCACATCCTACAGGTGCGTCACTTAACATTCAGGTTTATAATCCCCCCCCCCCCCCCCCCAACCTTCACCAAAAATTGTATTCAACAGAAAATGACACCAATTTATCTCTCGCCCCTACTGGCTCTGCTACTTGGCAGAGGTGCATGAGTCAAAAAAGTGCTCAAAAGATTTACTCATCCTTTAGAAAATAATACAGTTCACATACAGTATGCATATTTCTGTTAGAGCAGGGGGATACAGTGATGTCACCTTTCTACCTGCATATTAAACATGAACCATGGATCACCACATCAGCTCACATACAGGGGACCATAGCATAAGGTCATCAGTGTCCCAATATCCTGATATATGCAGATAAAACAGGAAATATCTAGTGCTCTCTGCTGGCATGTATTTAATATGATAAAAAGGAAGATTCACACTTACATACAAGGCACTTCCATTAAGTGCCAGCATAAAAGTGTTCTGTCACCTAAAACCACACGCAGTCAGCATGAGGAGAGGGTCGCGGGTGACGTCAATCCCTCTCGCAAGCGTATCATCCCAAGGAGCAGGATTTCATCAGCGTGCATATATTGGGATATTGGGACAATAATGATCTTATGCTGCAATCCCCTGTATATGAGCTGATATGGTGATTCATGTGCTTCGCACTCTGAAGAGGTTTATCGCTACTCTCCAGGATTTTGCCCATAAGGGAAAGCCTTTTTGACCCTTTGTTGACTCAGGGGTCTTAACATTAAGGTGAGCGCCAAAGAGTGTCTTATGGTGGAGGTCACACTTCTGGCATAGTTTTTCAGTCTTCATTGATGCACATTGTCACTTTTTGCAATCCTGATTTCTATATGAACTTTCATTAACTTTTTATGATTTTTCCTTTCCAATAACTATATCTTTTATTTATTGATTTATTGGATGAGGAGATGTATTAATTGTGATATTTAGCGCTGCACTATTTTTTTTACTATTATTGCCTGGGATTTTTTGAAAATTTGCCTTGAGTGTTCAGCAGCTGTTTATATATATATATATATATTTTTTTTTTCCATAAAATGTTTATTTATTTTCAAAGAAAAAAGTGTAACAAGCAAGACTTGATGTACTAAATAAGTAAAGTACAAGTCGATATCACAGACAATAACAGTGTAAATACTAGTACAGGTGAACAGTCGGGGAGAGCTTAGTTTCGAAGTGGAAATCGGAGGTGAGACCTTCCCAGCATCTCCTGTTCAAACTTAACACAGTGCTATGACCCCTACGTCTCAACTCCTTTCCGTTTCCTCTCTAAGATTGCAATCACAATAAGTGTCAGGGGGTAGCTGTTCATTGGTAAATTGTTCGTCTCGGGGATGTTCAGTCGTCCATAGCCATCAGGCTGTCGGGCTATTTCCCTGGGGTATGATGGAGGGAAGTGGTGGGTGGGCGGTAAAACTTCAGCCAGAAGAGAGGCGTAGGGGGCCAGGGAGGGGTTCACTCTGTCAGTGAGAAGCTGGCAACTGTCCTTGGGGATGGGTGTCTGTGTCAGTGTCAAAGGTCTAACCCTTGCGGGGGGATAGCAAACTCAAAAAGAAAGAAGGAAAGGGTATGTGAGCGGGAGAACAGCAAAAGAGGGGATGGGGGGTAGGTAGCGGGTACATGGGTTAGGAAGGGGGTCTTCTCTCCGGGCTCCCCCATTGGTCCATGTGCAGAATGGGGGGTGTGAACGATAAAGCAGTCTAGCTTAAATAATAACCCGGGGCCGAACGGTCGGTGTGAGTCGGGGCGGGGGGGTTCTCTAGATCAGACAGGTGATTACCCATTAAGTAAAGGACTAGACGGGTTGGCCCCGGAGTTCAAGGGGTTACTGCTTTGAAAAGGTATCCATCTATCCCAGATCTGTGCGAATTTGTGTGGGGCGTCTTTAGCAATGTAGATGAGTTCCTCCATCTCAGCTATTTTTGCCACCTTTTTTAACCATTCAGTGGTGGAGGGGACAGTGGGAGATCCCCAATGGATAGGAATGCAAAGTTTGGCAGCGTTGAGTAGATGCAAGCCTAGTGAATGCATATAGGAGCGGTTTGGAATTGAAGTGTGGTGTAGGAGCATACGAGCTGCTGTAAAATCAATAGGGATGTCAGTAATGGAGCTGGCTATGCTATGTACCTGGGTCCAGAAGTTCTGGATATGAGGACATGACCACCATATGTGTAGTAGGGATCCATCAGTACCTAAGCACCTCCAGCATTTGTTAGGGATCTCCGGGTTAAACTTGGTAATCAGAGCCGGCGTTCGATACCATCTGGAAATAAGTTTAAAATTGTTCTCTTGGGTATGCACGTTCAGGGAACCTTTATGCGTGATGATAAAGATTTTTTCCCACTCCTCTTCCGAGATCTCCATTTGCAGATCCCTTTCCCAAGCCAAGCATGACTTCCAATTTTTTGGTGATTTGGACTGGGAGAGGAGTGAATGGGCCATCGAAATTAGGTGGCGCTGGGGAGAGGCCTGTGAACAGAGGGTCTCAAAGGGTGTCAGCTGCCTAGAGAGTTCAGCTTCTCCATGTACCTTTGTAAGAAAATGGCGTATTTGAAAGTAAGACCATTTAGGTACGGGGGGAATATCCCTCTCTGTTGGGAGTGCAGAGTAATCCAGGATCTCCCCATTTTTATAAAACTGATGCGCAAACATTTCTTTATGTGGCCAGCTATTTTTGAGAAAGGTTACGGACATGCCAGGAGGAAACGCGGGATTAAGCCGAATAGGCATGAGGGGCCCAGGATTGGATGAGACATTGAATTTTTTGCAAGCTTCTTTAAAGTTAGTCAGGGTGGCGTATACTAGGGGATGTTCTTTTAGGGCCTTAGGTACGGAGGAAGGGGGGATCCAGGGTGTGTGGTTGATGGGCAGGTTCGAGAAAGCGTTTTCTATAGTGACCCAATCCTTATCTGACCCATGGGCTGACCAATCAAAGATCCTGACCATTTGGCAGGCAAGGGAGTATAATTTGAGATCCGTAAGACCTATGCCTCCTACGGTTTTAGGGCTCGTAAGTTGGCTATAGCTAATTCTTGGGTGTTTATGTTTCCATAAAAATTGCGTGAACGCGCGCTTAAGGTGCACGAAAAAGGAGGCAGGGAGTTGGATGGGAATTGTCTGTAGAAGATACAGGACTCTAGGGAGCACATTCATCAAGAATAGCTGCCCTGCCAAACCAAGAGAAGTGGGGTTTGTCCCATCTTCGTAGGTCTTCTGTGATAGAGCGTGACAGCGGGAGAAAGTTTTTGGAGTATAAGTTGGACAAATGCTTGGGGAGTTGAATTCCTAAGTATGTGATAGCTTCCTGTTTCCAGGAGAAGGGGAATGCGGTTTGGCATTGGGAAACTAGTTCGTTAGGCAAAGTAATGTTTAGCGCATTGGACTTTGAAAAATTGATTTTCAAGTTGGAGAGTTTGCCAAAGGTTTCAAAGACCTTGAGCAAATTCGGGATAGACGTTAGCGGCTCGCTGAGGAACAGAAGGATGTCATCCGCGAATGCCGCTAACTTATGAGTGTGTCCTGCTACCTGAATTCCCCTAATGTCTTCATTAGATTGTAAGCGGCGAAGGAGAGGCTCAAGCGTCAAGATAAATAGAATAGGGGACAGAGGGCATCCCTGTCTCGTTCCATTTCGGATGGTGAAGGCATCTGACAGGTGGCCATTAACCCTTATGCTCGCAGTGGGGTTAGCATAAAGGGACAGGATTAAGGTCATCAGTCTGTTGGGTAGGCCTAAGTGTTGGAGTACTGCAGCTAGGTAGTCCCAGGCCAACCTGTCAAATGCCTTCTCCGCATCCAGAGACAGGAAAAAACCCTTTTCATTGCGGGACGTAAGCCAGTGGTGTAGGTTAATGGCCTTGGTAGTGTTATCCCTGGCCTCCCTGCCAGGAACAAAGCCCACCTGATATTTGCCAATAAGAGAGGGGAGGAGCGGGAGTAGGCGGTTGGCCAATATTTTGGCAAAGAGCTTGATGTCTGAATTAAGTAGGGAAATGGGTCTATAACTGGTGACCGAGGAAGCGTCCTTCCCTGGTTTGGGGATGACCGTGATGTGGGCTTCTAAAAGCCGATGGAATGGAGTTTCTGAATCACTAAGGGAGTTAAAGGCCCGCAGAAAGGGTGTAGAGAGGATCTCCGTAAAAGCCTTGTAATAGGGGGCAGACAGACCGTCCGGTCCCGGGCTTTTGCCTGGTTTCAATTGCTTGATGGCCTGCCGGAGCTCCAAATCTGAGATAGGATTGTCCAACTCAGAGGCTAGTTCACTTGAAATTTTTCCGGGGCTATATTTCTCCAAGAAGTTTGTAAGGAGCATTTCCCTGTGACTTTGGGTCGATGGTGTAGATGTTGGGCTGTGTAAGTTGTAGAGGCTCTTGTAATATGTTTCGAATTGGGACGCTATATCCTCCGATGATGTGTGTGCAGTGCCCCCTGGATCCTTTATAGTGTGAACTGTAGTGGATATGCGCTTGGTGCGGATGGCCTGGGCCAGGAGTCTACCATTTTTATTGCCCTGTTCATAGAACAGTTTCTGGTTAAGAATAAATTTACGGTGAGTTTTACGGTTCAACGCCTCCTGTAAGAGCTTTCTCGTGTCAGTCAGGTCTTGAAGTGTGGCCTGCGCTAACGAGTGTTTGTGGGCTCGTTCGAGCTGTTGGATTTTATGGACTAATTTGGAGATACGGGCTTGATTCGCTTTTTTTCGTAATGCGGCAAGTTCTATAAACTTCCCTCTGATGGTGCACTTGTGTGCTTCCCAGATCGTTATAGGGGAGATCCCGGGGGCTGTATTGTCTTGGAAATAGTGATTTAGGCTGGAAGAAATAGCATTTATATCTATCTCAGAGGAAAGGAGAGAAGCGTCCAAGCGCCAAATTTTTGTGGCCCTATTTTGAATCGGGAGGGTAAGGAGCATTGAGATCGGGTGGTGGTCTGCCAAGAGGAGTGGTTCTATCCTAGCCGATTGGAGCAGAGGTAGGTCTCTTTGGGAAATGAATAGATAATCTAGCCTGGAATATCTGTTGTGTGGCGTGGAAAAAAAGGTGTAATCTTTTGTGGTGGGATGTAGAGTGCGCCAAGCATCGTGTAGTGCAAGAGCTTGTAGTAAGGTTCTGACCTGCCGTAAAGAGCTGTAGGGAAGGGAGGACGTCCCCGACGAGGAATCCAGGAGGGGTTGCAGTACAACATTAAAGTCGCCGCCCAGTACTGTCAAACCCGCCTGAAAGTTTGTGAGAAGATCTACGACCTTTCGGAAAAAACTCACCTGCGCCGTGTTAGGGCTGTAAATGCTTGCTAGAGTAACTGGTCGGTTATATATGGTACCCTTCAAGAAGACGTATCTTCCATCTGGGTCAATAATAGATTCTTCTAACTGCCATGGGACGTGCCTAGCGATGAGAATTGAGACACCCTTGGTTTTTGCAGAGGGGTTTGTAGAATGATAAGCTGTGGGATATTTTCGACTTATAAAGTTAGGGACCTGTCTAGTACGGAAGTGTGTTTCCTGTAGGAATGCCACATCTACTTTCTGTTTGGATATAAGGTTTAGGACCTGGCTACCTTTTTCGGGGATGTTAACCACTTGCCGACCGCCGCACGACGATATACGTCGGCAGAATGGCACGGGCAGGCATATGGGCGTATATATAAGTCCCTGCCTGCCCGCGGGTGGGGGGCCCGATCGGGACCCCCCCCCCGGTGCCTGCGGCGGTCGGCATTCCTTCGAGAGCGATCCGGGATGAGGGGGCGGCCATTCATTCATGGCCACCCCCTCGCGATCGCTCCCGACGAATAGAAATCCCCCGTGACATCACTTCCTCTCCTGTAATGTAAACACAGGAGAGGAAGTGATGTATTCTCTCCTCCGTGTCGGTATTTTTCGTTCCGACACGGAGGAGAGCGGATCGGTGAGTTGCACCAACACTCTACACACACAGTAGAACATGCCAGGCACACTCACACCCCCCCTTTACCCCCCGATCACCCCCCCCAATTACCCCTGCCCCCCAGTCACAGTGACACCAATGTCATTTTTTTTTTTTTTTTTGCATTGGTGTCATTTGTGACTGTAATAACTGTTAGGGCAGTTAGAGTTAGCCCCCTTTAGTTCTAATGTACCCCCCTAACCCCCCCAATAAAGGTTTAACCCCGTGATCACCCCCCGTCGCCAGTGTCACTAAGGCTGGGTTCACATTGCAGCGGTTTATGAGAACGAATGTGATTCGCACCGCACTGCAGTGCAAATCACATCCGATCTCTGTGCGATTCGAGTTCAGCCATTCGCCGCACCCGCCGCACCCGCCGCACCCGCCACACCCGCCGCACCCGCCGCAAATTCGCACGGGACCCTTTTTTTGGCCCGCAGCAGAATCGGATCGCATGGGTGTTCACACCATGCGATCCGAGTTTGCAGATCGCACTGCGATATGCGAACTGATCTGGGGGTGTCAGTAACATTTCACTGACACTCCCAGCAGTTCGCATAGGGCAGTGTGAACTGCCGCCGGGAGGCATGCGATGCGGGAACCCGCCGCGGATTCGCGGCGTTTCCGCATCGCTCCAGTGTGAACCCAGCCTAATAAGCGATCATTTTTCTGATCGCCGTATTAGTGTCACAGGTGACGCTAGTTAGGCAGGTAGGTATTTAGGTTCGCCGCAGCTTTTTATAGCGCCAGGGACCCCCATATACTACCGCATAAAGCCCCCTGATTGCCCCCTAGTTAACCCTTTCACCTGTGATCACCATATAACTGTTACAGGTGACGCTGGTTGGTTAGTTATTTTTTTATAGTTTCAGGGCACCCGCCATTTATTACCTAATAAAGGTTTAACCCCCTGATCACCCGGCGGGTGTCATTTGTGACTAATAACTGTTAGGGCAGTTAGGGTTAGCCCCCTTTAGTTCTAAGGTACCCCCCTAACCCCCCCAATAAAGGTTTAACCCCGTGATCACCCCCCGTCGCCAGTGTCACTAAGGCTGGGTTCACATTGCAGCGGTTTATGAGAACGGATGTGATTCGCACCGCACTGCAGTGCAAATCACATCCGATCTCTGTGCGATTCGAGTTCAGCCATTCGCCGCACCCGCCGCACCCGCCACACCCGCCGCACCCGCCGCAAATTCGCACGGGACCCTTTTTTTGGCCCGCAGCAGAATCGGATCGCATGGGTGTTCACACCATGCGATCCGAGTTTGCAGATCGCACTGCGATATGCGAACTGATCTGGGGGTGTCAGTAACATTTCACTGACACTCCCAGCAGTTCGCATAGGGCAGTGTGAACTGCCGCCGGGAGGCATGCGATGCGGGAACCCGCCGCGCATTCGTGGCGTTCCCGCATCGCTCCAGTGTGAACCCAGCCTAATAAGCGATCGTTTTTCTGATCGCTGTATTAGTGTCACAGGTGACGCTAGTTAGGCAGGTAGGTATTTAGGTTCGCCGCAGCTTTTTATAGCGCCAGGGACCCCCATATACTACCGCATAAAGCCCCCTGATTGCCCCCTAGTTAACCCTTTCACCAGTGATCACCATATAACTGTTACAGGTGACGCTGGTTGGTTAGTTATTTTTTTATAGTTTCAGGGCACCCGCCATTTATTACCTAGTCTCACTAGTGTACCCCTAAATTTAGGGGTGTCTACTTTCCAAAATGGGGTCATTTGGGGGGGGGGTTTGTGCCATCTTGGCATTTTATGGCCTTCAAAACTGTAACGCCCTTAGAAAGCCTGAAGGCGGTGCTTGGTTTTCGGGGCCCCGTACGCGGCTAGGCTCCCAAAAAGTCCCACATATGTGGTATCCCCGTACTCAGGAGAAGCAGCAGAATTTATTTTGGGGTGTCATTTCACATATGCCCATGGCATGCGTGAGCAATATATCATTTAGTGACAACTTTGTGAAAAAAAAAAAAAAAAAAAAAAGTTTGTAATTTTCCCGCAACTTGTGGCAAAATATAAAATATTCCATGGACTCAACATGCCTCTCAGCAAATAGCTTGGGGTGTCTACTTTCTAAAATGGGGTCATTTGTGGGGGTTTTGTGCCATCTTGGCATTTTATGGCCTTCAAAACTGTAATAGGTAGTGAGAAGTGAACTCAAAAATTTACGCCCTTAGAAAGCCTGAAGGCGGTGCTTGGTTTTCGGGGGCCCTGTACGCGGCTAGGCTCCCAAAAAGTCCCACATATGTGGTATCCCCGTACTCAGGAGAAGCAGCAGAATTTATTTTGGGGTGTCATTTCACATATGCCCATGGCATGCAGGAGCAATATATCATTTAGTGACAACTTTGTGAAAAAAAAAAAAAAAAAAAAAGTTTGTAATTTTCCCGCAACTTGTGGCAAAATATAAAATATTCCATGAACTCAACATGCCTCTCAGTAAATAGCTTGGGGTGTCTACTTTCTAAAATGGGGTCATTTGTGGGGGTTTTGTGCCATCTTGGCATTTTATGGCCTTCAAAACTGTAATAGGTAGTGAGAAGTGAACTCAAAAATTTACGCCCTTAGAAAGCCTGAAGGCGGTGCTTGGTTTTCGGGGCCCCGTACGCGGCTAGGCTCCCAAAAAGTCCCACATATGTGGTATCCCCGTACTCAGGAGAAGCAGCAGAATTTATTTTGGGGTGTCATTTCACATACGCCCATAGCATGTGTGAGCAATATATCATTTAGTGACAACTTTGTGTAAAAAAAAAAAATATTTTTTTTTTGTCATTATTCAATCGCTTGAGGCAAAAAAATAAAATATTCAATGGGCTCAACATGCCTCTTATCAATTTCCTTAGGGGGTCTACTTTCCAAAATGGGGTCATTTGGGGGGGTTTTGTACTGCCCTGCCATTTTAGCACCTCAAGAAATGAGATAGGCAGTCGTAAACTAAAAGCTGCGTAAATTCCAGAAAACGTACCTTAGTTTGTAGATGTGACAACTTTTGCGCAAACCAATAAATATACAATTATTGACTTTTTTTTTACCAAAGACATGTGGCTGAATACATTTTGGCCTAAATGTATGACTAAAATTGAGTTTATTGGATTTTTCTAATAACAAAAAGTAGAAAATATCATTTTTTTTCAAAATTTGCAGTCTTTTTACGTTTATATCGCAAAAAATAAAAATCGCAGAGGCAATCAAATACCATCAAAAGAAAGCTCTATTTGTGGGAAGAAAAGGACACAAATTTTGTTTGGGTACAACATTGCATGACCGCGCAATTACCAGTTAAAGCAGCGCAGTGCCAAAGTGTAAAAAGACCTCTGGTCATTTACCAGCAAAATGGTCCGGTCTGAAAGTGGTTAAGGCCCTTCACGTTCTGAGACCAAATTTTTAGAGTAGAGGGGCCCGGGGTAGGGGTTGGGTTAGACATAGTTGTGTAGCGAAAAGTGGGCGAAATCGCGTGCTGTAGTGTGGTTAAGCTCTGCGATCAGCAGTGCGGGCACCCCAAAATCAAGATCAAGCGGGGTGATGTGCGAGCAATTAAGTGTGGGTCTAGCGCTAGGAAGGAGATCTTCCCCTTGTGGGGAGACGTGCGGTTTGGGGGAGGCCGGAGAGAAGTATATGGGGATGAGGGAGAAAAGGGTGGGTAAGAGAGAGAATGGGGAGGAGGGTAGAGGGGTAAGATAGAGATAGGAAATGTAGAAGAGAAAAAAGGGAGGAAAAGGGAGCAAGGAAGAGAGAAAGCCGGAGGGTTGTGTAGCACAGCTACCTTACCCTGACCTAGTGTGGTAAGTCCGGAATGGGTCAACAGTCGGGGGGTCCGTCCGTTGTGTGAGTGCGTGGAAGGGTGTCCGGGTCGTATTCCTTTTTCGGGGTCGGTCCAGCGGGAGTCCTTGAGAAATGACCGTGGGTTTAGTAGGAGCCTGCTATATAAAGTAAGCGGGGGAAAGATGATAAATTATAGCACCATGACTGTGTAACCTGAGATAAACATAACAGTAAAACGGCAGCAAAAAGAAAACAAAACAAGGGAGGTCCAATAACAATACTGATCCATGGAACAATGCTACATAATGAAAAATGGAGCCATGAGGGATATGCGACAAGCAAAAGCTAACATGTGTCTATCAATCCCCCCTGTTCCTAATAACACAATGGTCCATCTTATGCGCAACCTGACACATACCTTTCAATCCCCCCCACCCAATCCTGAGTAAAGCAGACAAAGGTACATGAACCTGCAAACTTGAAAAATGAAAAGTGACGATGAATTAAGGGCCGTCTGGTCGTGCTTGCCTGTGAGCCGGTGAAGCAGTAGGGCTATCGTAGGCCCTGTCACCATGTGCTCTTTTCTGATGCGGGCTTGGCGAAGATTGTCTGCGCCGTCTGATATGAAAATCATCTCTCTCAGGGATGGTGTCCATCGAGTCAGATCTGTGAAGATGGTTGGAACGGAAGGCTTTGTACCAATCAGGCAAATCAACCGGAGGCAACTGAAGCGCATCGCAGAACCTTCCCAATTCTTCTGGTACTCTCAAAATGGCGGTGCGACCCGAAACAGTCGCTGAAAGTCCAAAAGGGAATCTCCACTTGTAGGGGATGCCTTTGCGGCGCAGAACCTCCAAAAGGGGGCGCAGGTCTCTCCTGTTTTGTAGAGTTACGGGAGACAGATCTTGGAAAATCTTCACTTCTGTTCCCTGGAACAGCAGCTGCCGTCTGTCTCTGGCCCTCCTCAGAATTTCTTCTTTAGTTTTAAAGTTAACTAGGCAGCAGACAACATCTTGGGGGGGGGTCTGTGTCCCTGCCCCTGGGTTTCAAGGCTCTGTGCAAACGTTCAAATTCCAGGGAGGTTTCTGGGGGTCTGCCTAGGACATCATTAAAGATCTGTGTAGTGGCCTGGGTCAAATGAGCGGGTTCAACATTCTCGGGGATGCCT
Organism: Lithobates pipiens; assembly: GCF_037356315.1. Taxonomy (NCBI): domain Eukaryota; kingdom Metazoa; phylum Chordata; class Amphibia; order Anura; family Ranidae; genus Lithobates; species Lithobates pipiens. The sequence goes on from NW_027507785.1 coordinate 246,350,919, forward strand.
CTTACCCTCAAGTTGTGACGGCGTCCCCTGTTGTCAAGGTCTTCCATGTACCTGTTCATATCTCTCAGCTGTGCGTTATAGGAAGATGAGGTATGCTGCAGCTGCCTAATGGTGGAGTCATGGCGGGCTGTTGCTTCCTCCACATCAGATACTCTGGCGTGCATGGCTTGGATGTCCCTGCGGAGCTCTCCTATAGCCGCCGAGAGGGAGTTCTTAATGTCTGTGGCTACATCCCGGAGGTCTGCCACAGTGAGTGTTTGCCTGCTGTGTGGGCTCGGCGGTCCGTCCGTTCGTGGGGAAGTCTCCGCCGGCGGTGAGCTCCTGGAGGGAGTAGGCCTGAGGTGAAGCCTCGGCCTCGCGTGATCGAGGACAGAACAGCTCCGGTATACCGCGCCCCGTCGGGGCTTCGGAGCTCCTCGGGGAGCGCGAGCGGGATTGTGAGCGCTGTCCCCGTGATTTCCCCATCGGAATGCGGCGATGGCTCCGGTAAAGAAGGCTTAAAAGGACTCCCGCGGACGGAGCTACACTAACATGCGGCCATCTCGTCCCGGCTCCAAGCCACGCCCCCAGCTGTTTATATTTTAACAATCTTTTTGCACTGGCATAGTTTTATTCCATTAATGTTACATATACATTATATATATATATATATATATATATATATATATATATATATATATATATATATATATATATATATAAATATATATATAGCTCTGGTGGTTGACTTTAACTAGGTTTTTTAACTCAGTTCTTCTAGTTGTATACTGGCGTTTGAGTTTAAATCAGTTTTTTTAACTCAGTTCTTCTAGTTGTATACTGGTGGTTGAGTTTAAATCAGTTTTTTTACTCAGTTCTTCAAGTTGAATACTCACTGATACACTCCCATCGTTTGGAGCTTATTTTTTTCTTTTTTTACTTTTTTTTTCTGTAGGTGATTTATGGGATAATCTTTGAGTGCCTACTTTAGTGTTTATTCTCCTCCTGTAGTCTAAATAAGTTAAGTTCACCATATAAAATATGAGGCTTAAAGGCTAAAATTCAAATTATACAATTCCTTTAAATAACATTTTCAGTGGGGGGTCTAAACATACAGTGATGCACCTGTAGGGTGTACTGCAGTAAAAAAGACAAAAAAAAAACACTATGGCCACTAAATTATCTTTTCTCCACGCCGGTTTCTATTTGTAAATAAAGAGGCTGGGGATCCCATGTAACACCATTATGTAACATCATTATTGACTCTGGATTTAGATGTTTGTCTGGAATTCAGTTTTGATTTGATTTTGATTTTGAATCTCAGGTCAGGGGAGATTCAGCATGTTCACAGTTGCAAGAAAAGGGAGTGTCAGTAACTATTACACATTGCAGGCAAGGATTCTTTGAACTTGCAGTGCAGCAAACCTCTAAGCCCTTGTGTGTATTAAGACATTTTGCTTTGTGCATTTTTCACCCCCATCAACCCCTGCTAATACGTGATACTTGTATTTAAATAGCTTTCCATTTTAATCTACATCCGGCTATGACTACAGCATTACCTGTACCTTAAAATGTGCACAGGCAAGGAAAAGTGATAGGTTCATTGGAATTATGGCACCTTTATCTGTTTATTCTTAAAGCAGAAGTAAACCCATAGATATAACAGTTTCAAAAAACAGTTACATTTCTGGCATGTGCCGAGAATGTAACTGTCACATTGGATGAGCTCTCAACCCAACTGTCAAACCATCCAATGGCTGGTGTCATAACTGATCACGTGCAGTATTATAGCAGTTGAAGATTAAACAGAGGCCAAGATCGCAGCTTCCTTGGTTGAAAATAAGAGTGTCCACTTTAAAAACCTTTGATATAATCAATAGAAATTAGCAAAGTTAATCATTCTCTCTTAGCCCTTGTACACACGGTCGGAGATTCCGACGGAATGTTTCCTATCGGACCGTCTTGTCAGATTTTCCGACTGTGTGTGGTCTGCATCGGACTGTTTCCGTCGGAATATCCGACGGACCAACTTTTCCAACTTGCCGGTAAAATTTTCAGACAAAATGCTCCGATCGGACATACTCCGATCATGTGTAGCCTACTCCGATGGACAAAGTGCCACGCATGCTCAGATCAAATTCTTAGACCAAAGCTATTGGCTACTAGCCTGAACGTAGTCCCGTCCTAACGAAATAACATCATCACGTTATGTACAATCGGATTTTCCAACAACTTAGTCCAACCGTGTGTATGCAACATCACTTCCGGACCTCTTCCGGAATTAATCCGTCGGAATTACTCCGACGGATTTGATTGTAGGAATCTCCGACCGTGTGTACAAGGGCTTACACTTTCTGAGATTAGATTAGCTAGCTGCAGCCATTCAAAAACCTCTGCACTTTGGACATGCCAGTTTTACCCAGGAAAGCAAATAAGACACGGGTGGAAAGCTTAAAATGTGCCTGCTGTTCTGCCAGTGATGCTAAGAAGTTGAAAATGTCCAATCTTTTTTTTTAAATGATCTTAAATATCCACTGAATACAGGCATACCCCACTTCTAAGTACACAATGGGGTTTATTTACAAAAGCTGGAAAGTGCAAAATCAGGCTCACTTCTGCATAGAAACCAATGAGCTTCCAGGTTTTATTACCAAAAAATAATTGAACAATCTGGGGTTAGAAGCTCATTGGTTTCTATGCAGAAGGGAGCCTGATTTTGCACTTTCCAGCTTTAGTAAATAAACCCCATTGTGTACTTAAAAGTGGGTTATGCCTGTAAGTCCAAATGGTATTAGTAATTACTTTAGTAATTGTGTACTTCACCCTGATTAAAGTATATAGTCAAAAATTATTATTTTTTTTTTAGTTTTAGAGCAGGAAAAAGTTCAAATCTCTTTTCTTTTTTTTTTGCCCTGTGGGAACCATGTGAGAAATGTCCCTCACTTCTGTCCTAGAAGGGCAATAGAATATTAGAAAAAATCTCCCAAAGTGAGGGGAACAAATTTCCCCTTTGGAAGATTTCCCCTTAACTCTTTTTCTAGGGACAGCTCTAAAATTTTGGAATTTGCAAAACTTTCTTCCTTAGTGACAATGGTCACCAGCGTAACTAACTAGTGTGGGTAACCTCCCCGATGAGAACACACACCAAGAAAAACCTGACAGAGTGTTTAATGTTTCCCCACTATAACCAAAACTAAAACGGTTTTCTCTAGAGAAAATAATATTAAGAAGCAGTACCGCACAATAAATGAAATTACTAAATCCACCCTAGTGTATACAGGCATACCCCACTTTTAAGTACACAGTGGGGTTTATTTACTAAAGCTGGAAAGTGCAAAATCAGGCTCACTTCTGCATAGAAACCAATGAGCTTCTAACCCCAGATTGTTCAATTAGGCTTTGGTAATAAAACCTGGAAGCTCATGGGTTTCTATGTAGAAGTGAGCCTGATTTTGCAGTTTCCAGCTTTAGTAAATAAACCCCATTGTGTACTTAAAAGTGGGTTATGCCTGTATACAAACAAATAAATAATAGTGCTTCAATTCATATATACAATAAATATGCAGTCAATAAAGTGCATTCCGTGTAATCATTGGGGACCGAAGCAAATGACCCCTAATCAAATTATATATCACCCAGCAAAAAGTTGTCACATGCAATTTATAAACAATAAAAATGATTATAAATGATTTGAAGAAATATATATATTGTATATAAAAAAATATTTACATGGCAGACAACCACCAACTCCTCACTAATACTACCTGATCACATAGCCGGAGCACCACAATAAACCACTTAAAGGTAATTTCCCATTGGTCAAGAGGGCTATCTTCTGTATATTTTCAGAAAAGGACAACAGTACTATAATAGAGTATAGATGTATTGACTAGATGTGTAATAAAAGGACGGGTACCAACATATGTTTCTTTTTATATATATCTTCACTAATCATTTATAATAATTGTTATTGTTTATGAATTGCATGTGAAAACTCTTTGCTAAGAGTCCTCAATATATATGAATTGAAGCACTATTATTCATTTGTATGTGTATACACTAGCGTGAATTTAGTAATATTGAGTAATCTAATTTATTGCACACCACTGCTTCTTTATACTATTTTGTTACACATAAGTGTAGGTGTGAACACTTGTTTGGTGTCAGCAGCAACATTTTCCCACATAATCTTTACAACACCATACATATTTATGCTGACGTAATCTCATGATTTTAATTTTTGCCTAGAGAAAAACATAATGAAATCATCAAGGCAGAGCAGACTTGTTCTGTAAAGTGATTATGTAATATACTTCAATCAATTATTTTTATGAAAGTGGTGGTAATTCCCATGTACCTGCTACTCAATAAGAATGCTTCACACATTTTGAGAGTACTCCCTGAATGTAACGAGGTTAGTGTACGTAGGCTTTAAAACAAAGGCAGAAAAATGGCTTGATATCTGTCTGAAATCAGTTTGGGGTCAATTTGAGATCAGTTTTGGGCATGCTAGAGATGCATATTTGGGCATGTAAGATGCATTCACACTGACTTATGAAACTGAATAATGGCAAAAACAACACCATGCTTAGAAAATTGCACAGTAAATATAGAAATACACTACTCCAAAAAGTCCAATTTAAAATTTAAATACTGCTTCCTCATCCATCAGAAACACAGGGTGTCAGAGACAAAACACAATAAACACCTATACAAACTAGCAGTATAATTGCCAAACTACAATGTTATTGCTGCACTGATCCCTTTGACCTCTGGATATCTCAGAGTTCTACTGTGTGAAACTACAGTATAGTCCTTTAGAAAGCTGTAAGCAAAGGCAGCACTTAAGCCTGGTACCATACTAATGCCGCGTACATGCGATCACACATTCTGACAACAAAATCCATGAGATTTTTTCAGACGGATGTTGGCTCAAACTTGTCTTGCATACACACGGTCACCCAATGTTGTCAGATAATTCTGAACATCAAGAACGCGGTAACGTACAACATGTATGATGACATTAGAAAGAGGAAATTCAATGTGTGCCACCCTTTGGGCTCCTTCTGCTAATCTCGTGTTAGTAGAAGTTTGGTGACAGAGGATTTGCGCTTTTCAGCCTCGTGCTTTTCCGATCGTTAAAGCTCTAGTTTGTGCTTGTGGGTATGTAATTATTTTATGTATTTGATTTTCAGTGTGTTCTTGTCTGCTCATTTCTGATTTTCAGCTCCGGCCTTTCTGTTTTTCAGAAAGTAAGTAAGTTCATTCTGGCCAGCCAACCGTTTTGAAGCCATCAGGATCCTCACCCCGGATCAGAGGGTTTATAACTACCATCTGGCCAGAGCCAGAAGAGTGATGGAGAACGCTTTCAGGATATCCAGCTGGTTCCGCCTATTCCTTATGCCAATTAACATGATGGAATATAAACGTAACCATATAATCCTTGCATGCTACATTCTACACAACTTTTTAAGGAGAAATTCAAGGAACTATGTTGCCTCAGTTGGGCCTGAGGCCAGACTTCAAGAAGAAACCCTGACGGCGCTTGAAGCTGGCCATCCTAGCTTGCCCCCCCCCCCAAAGTGTCCACTAAGTAAGACAAAAATATCTGGAGTACTTTGCGGGTGGGGGGGGGGCATTGATATGCCAAAAACTGTTTAAGAAACATTTTTTAAACTCATTTTTTACTTAAATTAAAAGAAGATTTCCTTTGATTTACTGCATGGGTTTCTTTTAGCTGTCTCCTAGGTTCTTCAATGGGCTTTTCTTTTTGGCCATTTTCGTCAATAGTGCAAATATAATTTATTTGATACATGATATGGCAATCTCTTCTTCAGCGAATGATTATTATGTTGTGGGTCTGCTGCACAGGTCTGTTTTTGTTGTTAATGTTTGTAATGCATTAATGATAAACCTTTACATAATTTTCAGCACCATGAATGAATTTTGGTGAGTCACGAAAATGGCATGATTGTGTCAAATTCTAAAGCACTGTGGGAGTTCTTTACTAAAGGCAAATCCACTTTGCACTCCAAGTGCACTGCAAAACTGCACTTGAAATTGCACTGAAAGTGCACTTGTAGTGCAAAGTGGATTTGCCTTTAGTAAATAACCCCCATTTCAGTGTAAACACCAACTTAGTCCGAAAAATTATATTGAGCATTGAAAGAAGAAGCCACACATTGTTGAGTAGAAAACGTTTTACTCTGTGCACATTCATATGTGCGTTAGAAAATGTTTTTTGGAAACAACCAACATATTTTAGTAAGCACTAAGGATGAGCCGAACACCCCCTGGTTCGGTTCACACTAGAACCTGCGAACAGACCTAAACTTTGTGTGAACTTTAAAACCCTATTAACCCTGAATTTTTTTTCTGCAGAAAATACACTTTGTGCAAGGACAGTTCTAAGCACAGGAAACATGCACCCCTTCACAGGCATACTATAAACACCCCCAGGTACTAAATTTAAAGGAATATTACACTTTTATTGTTTTACTTTAATCATTATTAAAATCACTGCTCCTGAAAAAACTGCCATTTTTAAAACTTTTTTTTGCATTGATCAATGTCCCCTGGGGCAGGACCCAGGTCCCCAAACACTTTTTAGGACAGTAACTTGCATATTAGCCTTTAAAATTAGCACTTTAGATTTCTCCCATAGACTTGTACAGCTGCACAGGGTGTTCTGCAGCTTTTCGAATTTGCCACGAAAAGCCCAAATTGTTCACTGTTCTCTGAACAGGCGAACAGGCAATGTTCGAGTCGAACATGAGTTTGACTCAAACTCGAAGCTTATCCCTAGTAAGAACATTTTTATTTGGACAGTACAAATAGCCTTTTTTGTGTTCAAACAGGCATGTTTAAAACCATAAAACAATACACAACTCAGGAACGTCCAAAGTTCAACTTTGACAAAGTGAAGGCAATATCAGACTTTAGGATGTTCAAACTGTGTTGATATTGCCTTCAACAGATGGGGTGATGTCATCCCTGTGAAAGCCAAAATTTTAAGATGCACACAAATTGACAGTCAAAATGGGGATTTCCCTCCTGATCCCATACCTAATGTCAACATGTGCTATCTCCCATTATGGGGTATAAATGGACGTATTTCGGGGGTACATCCCCTTCCTCTCAGCTACCATAGTTGCAAGGAAGGGGTTGAACCCCCAAAACGCGTACCTTGATATCCCGTGATGGCAGGTAGCACATGTTGACACACTGTGTGCATTTTCAAAATTTGGCTTTCAAAATTTTGTAGAAAAGTTAGAAAAAGAGTTGGTGTGTTTTTGATTCTGCCAAAAACATCAATGATGCTTTCAAGTCTTGTTTCCACATCATTGATGTCTTCCTTGATCTTCTGTAAATCCCAATTGCACACCATGATCTCCCCAATGAGGATGTGTGCACTTGCACTTGTGAAATGAGATTCTTCTTCCACAACATCCACATCACCTAAAAAAAACATACCATGTATTATAAATACGCAGGCATATATCTATTACCTGAAGCTGTGGTCTTAGACAATCACCTGTTGTGGTCACTATTTTGGCCACTTCATAAACTTCTCCTTCCTCCACATCCTGAGATTGTGTTTTTTTGGATTTCCCCTTCTTTAGGAGGTTGGGGGTCTCTGGTAACCTCTGAGGTCCCAAGTATTTTCTCCCCTATGTGAATAAAATAAAGGTATACTTAGCACACAGATATTTGATGCAAGAAATAGGAATATGAAACATTGCTTGGAAGTGTCAGACAATTGTCTTTTTTGGAAGAGTTCCAAGCTGAACACATGATTTTTTCCCTTTCTTCAAGCTGGAATGCTTACCTTTTTGGGTAAAGTTTCACACATGGAGACACCTCTAGAACCCACTTTAGCACCTGTGTGGGACACCCTAAAAAGTTTGTTCTGGTGTCCCACACAAGTGCTCCTGAGTTCAGATGTGTCAACAGCTGCTGAGTGTTCTTTCTTTACACTGAATCAAGTTTACCTTTCATTCTAGTTACAAACCCATCCAGACAATAATGTATTAACTTCTTTTAAGACAAATAGGCATCACCAAATGTAGTTAACCTGCATCTGCTAAAAACATTGTCTTAGTGGGCCAACAAACGATGTTTACTATGAACGATTACTGTGACCACGACCCTGAAACTTGCAATTTTATACTGTACAACAGTAAAGAAAAGCACATGGAGCAGCACAAATGTAATAAGAAGAATAGGAACACACGACAAAATACTTACATTTTTGCAGGACTCTTGATTCTTCTGTACTGATCCTGCTCCCTCAATTGAGGTCTGACCATCATTTCCTCAGTTGATCCTTGGATCACCGTACCCCAAAATTCTTCTGAAGACTTTAGGCATGATCCTGCCCTTTCTCCCATTTGGGTTTGGGTAAGGTCCATGCTTCCCATCATAGTCGGCCCTCTTGAAGATGTCCACCATCTCCACCATCTCTATAAAGGCCATATTGGAGGCCTTAAATATCCCCTGGGATCTGGACGTTTGTGGCTCCGGGCTTTCCTCGTCATTGTTGCTGCTGCTGTCTGCATAAACTTGTTGTCTCTTCGCCATATGCTCTCCCACTGTGCCGAAAGATAAGGGGCGGGGAATAGACTAGAAAGAATGCCAGGGGCAGGCAGAGTTTCATGCATGTGCAGTGTATATAAAGCATAACACGCATGCGTCGTACATATGATCTGTGAGAGGAGGAAGGTGCATTGGAAGCACTGTTCGTTTGAACGAAGGTACAATTTTAACTTGGTGCATCAGTGGCCTATACTGCTTATAGATCGAGGCCTATATTGGGACAAGATTAGGAGAGTTTAGCCTGCCATTAGGGTTTGTCTTGTGTTGTGTCTTGCAGATAAAATGTATCTATTGAATGATCAGGACTTTATCCCCATATTCATTGTTGTGTACAGGGATCTGCCCTGTCTGTGGCAGGTAAACCACCCCTTTTATAACAATAAAACAAAGAGGAAGGCAGCGCTGGATCAATTGCAGGAATTTGTGAAGCCAGTGATCCCCACAGCAGACATCCATCTATTTGAAGGCCCTAATTGATGGCATGAGGAGCACTTATAATAGCGAGCGAAAGAGGGTCCAGGATTCCCAGAGATCTGGAGTTGCAGCAGATGATATTTATGTACCCAGGCTGTGGTACTATGACAGACTGCATTTTCTGGCAGGCCAGAATGAGCACTCTCCAATCTTCCTTCAAGGCTTCCTTCCACCTCAGCTGAGGCTTCCGAAGCCCAACCTGGGCCTTCCAGCCAGGAAGATGTGGAGGAGCCCAGCTTGAGCCAGGTATAGCATTGTCCAACATATTTCTAGTCAAATCATTAATGATGTTAACTAGATGTTATTATTGATGAGTAAGTTTTGATTTTATAAAGTATTTTACATATCAATAGAGAGTAGTGGCCACAAATGATTGGGACAAGAATGGAAAATGCTGGAGTCAGAATGATAGTCTTTTCTATTTATTAACATTCAATTTGCAACAGTCATGAGCTTAAAATTGTGTGTGATTGATGAACCAAAAACTAAAACTATGTCCCTTTTTCATACACAGGAAAGTCTCAGCCAGGAGGAGGCTGTGGAAAGTGGCAGCCAGGGGGTGGCGAGGGTAAGTGGCAGCCAGGAGGTGGCCGGGCCCAGTAGCCTGCCTGAATCCCAGGGCTCTCCCCTCTGCCTTCCACAAAAAAGTTCCAGGAAAAGAAGTAACCTGGGGGAGGCAGCACTTGGCCTATTTCTGAAGGCTACTGCAGCCCTCAGAACCCCCCCCCAGTCTTCAAGCTCTTCAAGAGTACTATGCCTACATGGCAGCCTGCAAAATGCTGGAAATGGTGGAGGGCCAACGCCTCTTCTGTGAGGAAGTGATCTTACAAGCCCTAAATAAGGGGCTGAGGGGCGAACTCACAAGCCAAAGCCATGTTTGTGAATTCAACCATGGTCCTCCTCCTCCACCTCCTGCCACAACTACAACACCAGAGCCACAGCCTGGAAGGAAGTGTGGAAGGAAAACAAGAAAGTGATAGCCTGGGTTCAGTCTGGTCTGGAAAAAGATGCAGGCTGTTGTATAACCATACCCTGGGGACGGATATGTCATCTGCTGCTGTTCCTGATCTCTTGTAGTCCAGGACCCGGTTGTGCTCACTATTATAAGGACTCCTCAGGCCACCAATTTTGACTGTAAAATAATTGATGTGTGCCCTGGGGTACAAAGGCTTCGCAAATTTCACCACTTTCTCCAGCGTTGCCTTCCTCTTTATTTTGTTATGGCCCAGAATAAATGGCTAGTTCTTTTTCAGAAATACTTGCCCATGTGTTTTACTTCAAAAACGACAGTTTGTGAGTAGGCAGGTACATTTCAAAAATACTATGTCAAATTAACAAGGGACACCAACACAAAGCAACCTCCTTGAGGTTAAAAAATAAAAGGTAATAATGGTGTTGTGGTAACTTCACTCAAAACAAAAGAAAAAAAATATGGAGATTGCTTAAAAAAATCTCCCCGACTGAGCTACTGTGTTCTGACAGGATGACGGCCCCCCTGCCAAAACACTTCGATCAGCACCCTCCACCAGTGGCTGATCAAGAGTCAGTCGGCTGCTGGTTTTCTAGCATGCTCGTTTGATAGAAGTCGGCTAAATGAAGAAGAACATTGGAAACCGTCCACTACATATGATACTGAGGTAAAGTTTCATTGTTCTTTTGCATTTTAGAAAAGTAGGAAGCTATGTGTGGAAGAAGCACTAATGTATGAAGATTCTGTGCCCTTCCTATTATATCACAACACAGATCTGAGAAAGAGCTAGGTAACCATGTTAAACTAGATTCTGTTTCAAGCACATAGTGAGGGCACTGCTAACCATAATTTAGATCGAATCCATCGTTATTTTTTTTTTGCACAGCCTTAAATGTGTTCACTTTCATAGTTTGGGAATACACAGTGTGATTCAAAAGGATGGTGCTAATTTATTTTTAAGGGAACAAACCTGTTTTTTTTTTATCTGTCCAATATCAGATAAAAATACTTAAAAATACAATCTTGCAGTTATAAAAAGTTATATATTTAGAGAGTTGTTAGTGGTATATTTCATGCAATAGTCATAATTGACAATTTAATGAGTATGGTGACAGGTAGAGCCAATATCCATTGAGTATTGGCTTTCTTTTGCGTACACATAAAAAGAAAAAAAACATATCTGTGATTGAGCATTCTATACATGAGAAGCCTCTGTCACTCATCCTGCACTAGGTATCCATAATCTTTAGGCATTGACTACACATCCAGTAATCCTGGCTTGAGACGAATAGTCAATTATTTCTTAACCAACTACATCCAATAATACAAGGCTCCTAACTAGTCACAATTCATAATTTGTAGCATGGTTGTATGACCTATACTACATGAACAGTGCCTGGCATTGTAACAAGATGACATATACTGCATGGCAATGTGCCTTCTATAAGTGTGTACCTAGCTCTAAGACCCCTTTCACACCGGGGTGGTTTTCAGGCGCTTTATCGCTGGAAATAGCCTCTGCTAAGCACCTGAATACCGCCTCCCATTCATTCAAGTGTGAGTTTTCACACTGGGGTGATGCGTTTGTAGGAGCATCTTTGAGCAGATTGGGAGAGCTGCATTTAGTGCTCCCAAAATGCCCTGCCCATTGGAATGAATGGGCAGCTCTTCGGAAGTGCCAGAAAAGCACTCCGGAAGCTCCGTAACACAAAAGTTTTTAATCCCTTCTTTGAGGTTAACTCAACTAGCAAGTATTAGCTGTTTCACTTGTTGATCTACCTTTCTGAATGATCAAACACATGCTTAACATACTCTATTTAGACATATACTGTTCCCGAGGTGTGTCTACTACAAGAGGCCTATGCTATATTTGCAAACGTATGGGGGGGTGGGGGGTAAGGGGGTGCTCCAGCCCAAACGGTGCATGCAAAATAATTGAAAAGCTATGGGCACCTGCAGTTAAACTATGAGAACTATGATAACATAGAAATAGTTGCATAGCAGTCTCTGCTTCTGGCCTGGGTGAAATACATTCCCATGGACAGGATATGTGGCTTCATACTTTCTCTCTCCACTTACTAATTTTCTGGGGTTTTAAAGAAAATCTATCATAAAGGAAGTGCTAATCGATAATTATGCATAACACTGTAATATTAGCAGTATAACAGTAGAGGGCAGCAGATACCAGTACTGTATCTACTAATTGTACATAAATGCTCTTGTTACCCGTTTACTTTATTTGAGATTTAATATTGCTCAGAAAATTAGAGTTCTTTGACCATGAGTGTAAGCTTTAACACAATAACAAAATAGTATTGGTATATAGTAAAGTAGACCCAGACTAATGCCACGTATACACGGTCGGAATTTTGGTTGGAAAAAGCTGTCTTGCATACACACGGTCACACCAAATTCCGACCGTCAAGGACACGCTGACGTACAACACATACGATGGGACTAGAAAGAGGAAGTTTAATAGCCAGTAGCCAATAGCTTCCATTTCGTAGTTGAATCTGAGCATGCATGAGTTTTTGTGCGTCAGAATTGCATACACACGAATGCATTTTTGGACAGGAACTTTTTCCAACCGAAAAATTGAAATCATGCTCTCAATCTTTTGCTGGCTGAATTTTTTATTTTTTTTTCACAATCAAAGGTTTTATTGAGAATATAGTCAGGTTTACAATTAACATAAGATTATAAATGTCGTCAACAGTGGTATGTATACATACATTGATACAGATAGATAGCATTTGTGTTGTAACCAAGTATCTCAATTAGAACAAAAGATAAAGTATGATCCAATAGCTAAAGTGAAAACTAGAGATACCACTGGATAGATCATGTATTAGAAGGAGGGTGAAAGAGGGTACAAGGTAAAGGGGGATGGAAGTCGAGGGGGGGGAGGGGAGGGGTACCATCGCACTGGGATTCGATTCCTTAAGTTAAGTGTATATCTAATAGAGGCATGTATAGCTCAATCATTCTGTTTCTCCTTTCTATTTCCTTTTCTTCTGAGAATAATGGGGAAGGGAAGTTCAGCCCATAAGTGATTGGTAATCTGAAGAGAGGGAAAAAGCCAGCCAAGGTTGCCAAGTTTTGTTAAAGGAAGTGCTATTCTCTTTTTTCATTGCCACTATTTCCTCCATTTTATAAATATATTGCACTCTGTTTAACCAGTCCCTAACTCCTGGGACTCTGGTGGTTTTCCAATAGATGGGTATGAGTATTTTAGCAGCCACGAGTAAATGTCGAGAGAGTGATTTTTTGTAGCGACTCAAGGTAATTGGGACAAGATTAATCAGGCACGCTGCTGCGTCTAGCTCGAGATTAGTTTCTGTTATATGTTTTATCCAGGTCCTAATTTCGTCCCAATAGGTGCGGATGAGAGGGCATTCCCACCAGATATGTATAAAGGAGCCTACACAAGTTTTACATCTCCAGCAATCATCCGAGGTGGGATGAGACCATCTCCCGGTCTTTTGCGGTGTCAGGTACCACTGGGTGAGGACCTTATAGGAAATCTCTTGGTATTTGGAGCTTAATGAGCATTTGTGTGTCAGAATACACACCTTTTCCCATTGCTTTTCAGAAATTTTCAGTTTAAGGTCAAGTTCCCACTTCTTCTTGTGTTTATTATTATCCACGTGTGGCGTACGCATTAGCCATGAGTATGCAAGGGACGTGGTGTGCGCTACCGGTGATCTTTTTAAGCATATAGATTCCAGCTGCGTCAACGGGAGGCTAAATTTAGATTTATGTTTACTGTTCACCACAAAGTCCCGTAATTGCATGTAAAACCACAGGCCAGGAAATGCCTCACCCACCTCGGAGCTAAGTGCGTCAAATGTTTTGATTTTCGAGTTTGCTAAACAGTGGTGAATGAGGAGGTCATGTGGTAGTTTATGGTGCATACCTGGTGGGAAAGCAGGATTATTGGTGAGCGGTGTCAGCAGGCCCGGGACGGATGCGATCTTGTAAAGACTCGCTATTTTGTGCCAGATATTGATTGTGTTTTCAATCAGTGGGTGTCCTATCTGTTTGTCTTTCTTGGAGTGTATAGACCATGGATAGTAAAGTGTTTTATGTAGGGTTAGATTGCTTTCTAATTGGACCCAGTCTTTGTTTGGGCCATGGCAGTGCCAGTCTATGAGTCTGGTGATGTGTGCAGCCTGAAAATATTTTTTGAAGTCAGGAAGACCCATGCCTCCTTCACTTTTGGGAAGCGTTAGTAGAGTGAAACTGATTCTGGGTTTTCTATCTGCCCAAAGGAAGTCTCTCTGTGCTTTAAGGAGAGTGCTAAAAAAGGTTTCCGGAATTTTTATGGGTAGAGCATTAAATAGGTACAATAGTCTAGGCAGTATCGTCATCTTCAAGATGGACGCTCTGCCAAACCATGAGAATTTCTTTGGTTTCCATCTCAGCAGGTCTTTAGTTATTGTGGATAATAAAGGTTTAAAGTTGTAGTGGTATAGAGTGTCAAGGCTGTTAGTTAAGTTTATTCCCAGGTATTTGAGTGTGGTCTGTTCCCATTTATAAGGGTAGTTGTCTTTCAGCCTCTTAAATTGATCAGGTGATAATGTAAGGTTGAGTGCTTCAGATTTCGACTGATTCACTTTAAAATTGGAAATGAACCCAAAGGTTTGAAACACTTTTTGAAGATTTGGTAAAGATATATGTGGGTTGGTGATGAAGAGTAAAAGGTCATCCGCATATGCGGCTATTTTGTATTCTCTATGGTTTACTACGAAGCCCTGGATATCTCTGTGTAGGTTGATTGTTCTTATTAGGGGTTCTAAAGTGATAATAAAGAGAAGTGGTGATAGAGGGCATCCTTGGCGTGTTCCATTGTGGATCGAGATGGGGTCTGAGAGTATGTTATTTACTTTAATTTGGGCCTGGGGATTTCGATAGAGGGCTGAGATCCACGATAGCATGTTCTCTTTTAATCCAATATGGGCACAGGTGTCCATCATGTAGTCCCAGGAGACCCTATCGAAAGCCTTCTCTGCGTCAGTGGAGAGCAGGATGCCGGCTGTTTTGGAGGTTTGAGCAAAGTGGATAAGATTCAGTGCCTTAGTGGTATTGTCACGGGCTTCCCTACCTGGCATGAATCCCACCTGCTCAGGGCCTACGATCTTTGCCAAAAGGGGTTTCAATCTATTGGCAAGTATTTTGGCCAGGATCTTGAGATCAACATTTAGGAGTGATATGGGCCTAAAATTTGCGCAGTCGGAGTGGTCCTTGTTAGGTTTCGGGATAACAGCTATGTGTGCCATTAAGAATGAGTTGGAGTTGTTTCTGTGTTTTGCTAGGAAGTTAAAGGCCGCCTGGAGAGGTTTTAGGAGAGAAATTGTGTAAGTCTTATAATATTGTGACGTGAAGCCATCAGGTCCAGGGCTTTTACCTGTTTTTAAATCAAATATTGCGTCTGAGATCTCTGATATAGCTATAGGGTCATCCAATTTGTTTGCCTCGCCACTTGCCAGAGAAGGCAAGTTACTGTTTTCCAGGAAGTCTTTAATTGCTTCTTGTTTTGTCTGAGTTATGTGGGACGGTTTGTGTTGGGCCGGCAGGTTGTATAATTTGGCATAGTAGTCGTGGAACAGGTCTGCCATTTCTTTAGATTTGTATTGCAGTGTCCCCTTTTTGTCCTTTATGGCATGGATATGACTAGATAATGTTGCTTCCTTCAGGGCCTTAGCTAGTTGTTTCCCACTTTTGTCCCCTTGTTCATAAAAAATATTTTTCCTGAAAAAGAGTGATCTTTTGATTTTGAGATCCAGCAGGAGGCGTAGTGCCTTTCTGCGTTCAGTCAGTTGCTCTTCTACCCGGCGAGATTGGGATTGTTTATGTTGTAGTTCCAAGTTAGAAATTTGTTGGGATAGTTTTGTAATTTCACCCTCTCTCTCCCTTTTCTTCCTGGCGCCCCATTTTATCAGTTCACCCCTCACCACTGACTTGTGGGCTTCCCAATTGTTTAGTGGGTTTGTATCAGCGTCAATGTTATTGCGAAAGTATGTATTAATTGTGTTTTGAATGTCATCTCTCACTATTTGGTCAGTAAGGAGTGTAGGGTTAAGTCTCCAATTAAATGCGGGTTTGCGGTGTGCACCCAGTTCAACTGAGATAGCCGTGGGTGCGTGGTCAGAAAGGGCAATAATGCCAATCTCAGCTGCAAGTAAGTTACCCAAGTCTCTTTGTGAGACAAAGATCATGTCAATTCTTGAGTATCGTTTGTGAGGTGCGGAGTAAAAGGTGAAGTCCTTCTCCGATGGGTGCATGGATCTCCACGCATCCACCAGAGTCAATGACTGCAGTAGTGTTTTCATTCATTTAAGAAGCCTGTAACTGACATGGGTGTGTTCAGAAGAGGTGTCCTTCAGGGGTGAAAGAGGTATGTTGAAATCCCCGCCCAGGAGAACACATCCCTCCGCAAACCATTTAAGTTCTTCGATTATTTTGCCACAGAATGGCACATGGGAGGTGTTCGGGAAGTACACATTAGCAAGTGTTATAGGGGATCCCTCCCAGGTGCCCTTCAGGAACAAATATCGTCCCTCAGGGTCAATAAGTTGGTGCTTTAGTTCAAAGGGTGCGTCTTTGTTCAGTAGGATGGACACTCCTTTCGTTTTGGCAAGGGGATTAGTAGAGTGATAAGCTTTGGTGTATATATTGTCAGTGAGTTTAGGAATATTTTTGTCCTTGAAGTGGGTTTCTTGTAGAAATACCACGGAGGGACGCACTTTTTTAAGTTCTCTTAACAATCTAGACCGTTTTTCAGGAATATTCAGGCCATTTACATTATGTGAGACAAGGGTTGGCTTTTTCCCTAGGAAAGCATATGCCATCTTGACCTTTGATCTAGGATGGATGGGTTCTGAAAAAGCTACTTCCGTGAATGATTTTCACAGGAGTTGTAGGTGGTACAGCGTGGTAGGGTAGGGTGCTGTGGGTTAGAAGAGGAGAATGCGTATGTGCGTGGGGTACGGAGGGGGAATGGGAGTAGGGGGTGGGGGGGGGGGTAAGGTAAGAGGAGAAAAGGGGATGAAAGACTTAAGAATGTAAGGTATAAGAAGAAAAGTACCCACCAGCCACTAGTCGATGGTGGGTCTGTTTGGGATTCAACCAATATGCGTATGCGTTGGTATTTTCCCTTTGGGGGATAGTGGGAGGTGACCAACAAGCAGTCAAACGGTGACTGTTTCTTTGGACTGCTCTGTGGCAGCAATGTAGGTGACCAGAGGTAGGGCCTGGCTCAGTGCATTGTGTCTAATCCCCATCAAGGGGATATCTGTAAGTAAGGTATCTGAGACCAGTCAGTAGCATCTATTGTAGGCTATAGTGGATTTGAGTAATGGGGGGGGGAGGGAGATGTACAAGTTACCGTTAACCGGTTTGCAAGAGAAGTTAACAATATAAACACTTTATAAACCATTCAAAAGAAGCTAAGGCCTAGGCACCAAGCTGTAGAACGAGTACTTGCAAAGAAAAAGAAAACCCACCACACAAAAAAAAAAAATCAAAGCAAAAACAAGACCCCGTCAAATTTTAACCCAAAGCCTAAGTGAGAAAGTGCTTAACTTTCAACTCTTCCGAATTGCCTTACTAGGTCCAGGCATCTCCGTGTATTCTAGGGGTAGCCTAGTCCCTGTGCGAGAACGATAAGTTTCCCACAACAAGCAAGAGAGGAACAAGGTTTCTGTGTCATATAGATCCAGCCCTCCCTTATAATCCCCGAGCATGATATGACATAGCGAGTGAAGTAGGTGGATCTTCGCGGCTGTTTGCCCCGACTATGCGGGAGGAGGCCTAGTCCAGATGGATTAAATAGTGTCCTCAGGGTTAACCTGTTATTGCTTTCTGCTACTAGTTGCAAGGGTATACTTTCCCCCATGTTATGTTGGGGGGGGAATATACAGCGATGGCTCATGCAATGTAACTCACTGTTCTGCAGTCATGAAAGATACACCATCTCTGGAGATGTAGGGGAGCATCTCAGGCACCAATAGCGATATTTAGGCGCTTAACACTTTGCCATTCTCAGAGCCTAGATAAAAGACAAAAGTTAAAGCATAACAGAATAAAAGTCAATGTTGTTGCTGCAGATTGTTATAGTCTCTCCGCAGAGAACTGAAGTCTAACCATGTTAGGGGAGGGGGAGGTGAAAGGGGGAACCTTCAGCTTTTAGAGTTGTGTGCCCCCCTATTGCAACAGGATAGTGACAGCCGAATAGTGGGTGAGTTTTTCATAAACAAAACAAAACAAGGTGGGTTGTTCCATTTCATGGTGCCGTACTAGAGAGCTGGGAGAAACTTGCATCAGGACAGGATTTATGTAGTAGAAGGTTTGGTCATTTCAGTAGCCTCTTGATTCTCTCCCTCTCGGGCTCCTAGCGCTTTTGGAGGAGGCTGGGGACTCTAAATTGTGTCTGTCAGCGCTTCTGCGGTGCTTGCCTAGCTGATAAGGCGATTGTGCCTGGGGGGGACCTGCTGAGAATTGTGGGTTGTTGATCGCCGGAGGTGTGAGGAATTCTGCATACCACTCCGGGAGTTCCACCGGTGTAATCTGTAGTTCCTCACAGAATTTTTGGAGGTCTTCAGGGACTTTTAGCATATGCTGTTTCCCCAGGAAGTTTGCTTGTAGTGCGAACGGGAACTTCCATCTGTAGTTGATTCCTTTTTGCTTCAGTACTTCTAGAAGCGGACGTAACGCTCTTCTATTTTTAAGTGTAATGGGCGACAGGTCTTGAAAAAGTTGGATCTCAGCTTCTTCGTGCACTATCCTTTCCTTCATCCGTGCTTTGTGGAGGATGTCTTCCTTCAGGCTGAAGTTCGATAGGCAACAGATGATGTCCCTTGGGGGTATTCCATCCTGCGCTCTGGGTCTGAGAGCCCTATGCGCCCTGTCAAATTCAATGGGCGATTGCTCCGGCCGTTCGATGAGAGTGTTAAAGATGGCAGTTAGGGCTGGTCTGCTCTGATCTGGGGGTACCGATTCGGGCACTCCTCTGACTCTGATATTGTTTTGCCTGCCTCGATTGTCCAGGTCTTCAATCTGCCTGTTCATAGCGATCAAATGTTGGGAATGCGAGTTAGTGATGTCGTCCAGCCTGATCAGTGCCCTGTCCCTCCTTTTCCCAGCTCTGTCCGTGATTGCCATTTGCTCAGATAGTCTCATTAGCTCGGTTTTAATATCTGTGATTGCTGCAGCAAAGGAGCTTTTGATATCAGCGGCAATGTCTGTCATAGCTGCGTAGGTAAGGAGCTGGTCGGTTTTGCCATGGCCTGCGGTTGAGTCTTCAGATGCCGATAGGGAGACTTCATCATCTTCCATATCTTCCACAATACTGTTTCTTCGTGACATTGCCATTTTAGAGCTTTTGTTCTCTCCACAGTATTTAAATTTGCTAAGGTTTGCTGGCGAATTCTTTTTCTTCTTCTGGGGTGTCCCCACAGAGCGGAGAATATGGCTGTGTGCTTCTCTTTGATTGTGTGGACATATTCGTGTCAGGTCCGTTTTCAGTGCACAGGCCCTTCTGGTCACCAGGGTTTCTCTACATTACAGTCATGTGTGTTGTTCACCAGGCCACCGCCCCTGTGGTAGAGTTTGGCAGTTCTTGGGTAGGAGAACTGTATTGTTAGTGGGGTGTGCACCTGTGCTGGGGTTATGCTGGGGCAGGGTTAGGTGATTTCAGTCCAAGCTGAGCTAGTTAGTTAGGGAGGTACAGGGTGTACTTGGAGTAGCAAGATGGCCGCCGTCTGCAGTAAATAGGCCTGAACCTCAGGTTTTCCCTGCTCTGATGGACTTAGCTTCCTGTGCCCCCAAGGTCTGCCCCCCAGATCTGTTTGTGGTACAGGTTCCCACTAAGAATGGTGGAATTAGTCCGCTGTGGTGGGGGGGGGATGCTGTTCTGGTACTCACTGCGGCCTGGTGGAGGTAGAGGCCGGATCCAGGGCCTGGATGGTCGCTCCGGGAGACTGCCGGGCACTGTACTCTGTTGGTCAGGCCGTGCTGTGTCCGGTTGAGCAGCGATGTGTGTCCGCTGGGCAGGCTCCTCACTCCGGCGGTGTGATGGCAAAGGCTGGCGTGGTCCTGCGTTCTTGTAGGCCGCAATATGGCGCCCGGAGCTCTGCGATGCGGCCGGGTGTAAGTACACCGCTTAGGGTGGTTATTTTTTCGCCGGCAGCCTCCGGGAGACAGCCCTGCAGACCCCAGACACTTTGTGAGTGGTTTCCAGGGGTGGATAGCGGTGGATGGCTGGCGTTCGTCATCCGGACTTCGTAGGCCCCAAGATGGCGGCGCCGCGTCCTCGGGTGGCGGCCTGCCACGGCCCGGAGGACGGTGTTTGCGGTGGCTTCAGAGGACAATACTGGTATCGGATTGTGTCCCGCACCAGCGGCAACCCCGATGGATGGTGGGGAACCGCGGAGAAGCTCGTCGGGCTCGGATGGCCAACGATTAACAGGAGGCCTCGGCGGAGCTCCTCGGATACGCGTCCGCTCACTTCCGCTTCCAGTCACGCCCCCCTGCTGGCTGAAATTTGGCCAGCAAACGTTCAATGGAGCATACAAACGATAGCATTTTCTGACCAAAAGCTCTCATCTGTCTTTTGCTGGCCAAATTTCCGATCGTGTGTACACGGCATAATACAAACAATCTATCTATTTGTACAGGGAAAGGGAGATTTCCCATATTTCCCTTTCCCATAGAGGTTACATTCACGTGATAGAGTACAAGGGAGATTTCCCATATTTCCCATTCCCATAGAGGTTCCATTCACGTGACTGCTCTGCCATAGAGTGTGTGTTTCCCTTCCATCTAGTCTGTGTATATCATTACAGGCTGATGTCTCATTGGTTGGCATGGCGTGGTTCTGATTGGTGGGCTTCCCTATCCCTGGTTAAGGGCTGGCTACATCTCCAATCCCTATACTTTGCATAAGTCAGCCCCCTTTAATGCAAATCCTTGTGACTATTCTGAGCAGGAGATTAACTCCCGGTTAGTTAAGTATTGATTGTGGGTTGGCCTCCCTTCATTGCATATCCAAACATGGGCTACTTTGAAGTGAATATGTGTAAAACAATGAGGTTTGGGTTCCATTGTTTAGATACACAAGCCTAGGCCCCGAATTGTCTGGTCTAACAGACACTTCTGTGAAGCTATGTTGCACACCCTCCATAGATACAAGCTAAATTAAATATATTCATAATTACAATATTTTACAGCTATTAATGGAGATTTTACATAAACTCATAAGGCAACACTCCCCATACAATTTATTATGTTTTTGCTGTATATTAGTGGGTGAACCTGTTTATTGCAATAGAGTTTATATATAGCTCATGTTATTTTGGTTAACACTGTCCCTTCTGGTTTGGGATTCTATAGCTAGTTTTAGCTCAGGGCCAATAACCAGCATAGGCCAGAGCCAGATCCAACAGCCACTTCTGATAGAGGTCTTTTTGCATATCAGATTAGAAACTATTAGGGACTAAAGCACAGAGTAGATATTTTGGCTCTGAGTTCCACTGCCACAGCTTTCTGCATGAGGGAAGCTACATTCCAAGCTGGTTGGATAAAGGTTCGAGTGTCTCCTCATCACATCAGATCTTGTTTTCAGGTCTCCAACACCAAGATGAACACTACACCATGATCATCCTCAGGGGCTCCTACAACTGGGCTTTGCTGCAACATCACCTCTTTTAATACCTATACATATACCTGGGTATACTGTATGTGTTCAATTTCACCAGGACTCTCGTTGGGCCTTTGCTGATGGTACATTGGATATATGTACGATTGTTAATCTTTTCTTATATAAAGCTTGTATTATTTTCATGCTGGTGTGCATCTATATACTTTATTTATCGGCATATAACACGCACTTTTTCCCCCCCAAAATCAGGGGGAAATCGGGGGTGCGTGTTATATGCCGATCCCCGCTGTTTCTATACCCTTTTGCCTCTCTCTGCGGCTTCCGGGTATTTACGGCTATCTTCGGCCGTTCTCGGCTATCTGCGGCCGTTCTCGGCTATTTTCGGCCATTCTCTGCTATTTTCACCCATTCCCAGCTTTCCAAACGCTGCTGAGAATGGCCGAAAATAGCCAAGAATGGCCGAAAATAGCCGATTGTGGCCGAAATTACCCGAAGGCCGCCGAGAACGGCCGAGAACTACCAAGCGCCACCAAGATACACAGGACATCCACTCTGTATCACGGCAGCGCCATTTTTAAACGGCAAACACACTAACGAGGCTGCAAATGACTGGCAAGGCTGCAATAGAAGGCTGCAAATGACTGACAAGGCTGCAAATGACTGGCAAGGCTGCAATAGAAGGCTGCAAATGACTGACAAGGCTGCACTGCAAGGCTGCAATGGAAGGCTGCAAATGACTGACAAGGCTGCAATGGAAGGCTACAAATGACTGACAAGGCTGAAAATTACTAATAAGGCTACAATGCAAGGCTGCAATTGACACTGACAAGGCTGCATTGATCGGCATTTAAATGTACGTTTTTTTCCTTAAAGCGGAGGTCCACCCTAAAATGGACCTCCGCTCATCGGAATCCCCCCCCCCTCCGGCGCCACAATCAGCACCTTTCAGGGGGGAGGGGGGTGCAGTTACCTGGATAATCCAGGTAACTGCACCCACTTCCGGGCTAGCTCTCTGCGGAAAGGGGCGTACGTTACGTCCCTTTCCGCAAGCGCCCGCCCCCTTCAGCAAGTGCCCCGCTGCCTGCTGGGAAACACACAGCTCCCAGAGGCAGCGGGGACCGTCCGGATTGCGCCGTGCGGCTCGCGCATGCGCAGTAGAGAACCGGGAAATGAAGCCGAAAGGCTCCATTTCCTGATTCCCATACCCAAGATGGCGGCGGCACGAGCGAGCGATCGGCTTCGGGTGCCGACATCGCGGGCGCGCTGGACAGGTAAGTGTCACTATTTAAAAGTCAGCAGCTGCAGTATTTGTAGCTGCTGGCTTTAAAAAAAAAAAAAAAAAAAAGGAGTCCCGGTGGACTCCCGCTTTAAACTTCCCTCCTAAATGTTTTTTTTTAAAATTCCCTGCTAAACTTGGGGTGTGTGTTATACACCGATGTGTGTTATACGCCGATAAATACGGTACTTATGGTTAATATTATATGCTGGTTGCAGTAGTTCCTTTGTCCCCAATTATTTTGATCAGATTACTGGTTAATTTCCGAGGAAGGATCACAGAGGCCCTATGCTGGGTGGAGGCACTGACAACTTTATTATCAAACCCACTCTTCCACTTAGCAAAGTGCCTGGTTCTCTTATTTACCTGGAAGTTTAGCACAATGGGCACAATTTACTAAGTGATATTTTACCACATCTGAGTATGCGGTAAAATAACACGTGGGGGGCGTGGCCTGGCACTCTGTAAGATGTAAGTAAGATGGTCGCTTAGACAGAGAGTTCCGCCATCCAGAGCTTCTGTTTGTCCTCCCAGCAGCAAGAAAGTCTCACTTATATGGAGCACCGATGGCAGGGAGAAGCCACTCAGCCTCCCGGTCTCAGCCGGACCAGTCAACTTAGCTGAGCAGGAACATTCCAGCGATGTTCCGCACTCAGCTTACGGACTCGCAGGCTGCATCTCAAGCTGCAGACCGGAGTGCAGTGAGCTACGCCACCACAGACGCCCCTCCAGAGGCTCTGGCGGCAAGCTTGAGTAATCCTCACCCATCTCCTCTCCTGTGCATGGCCGATCTGCAGCTGGTGGCCCTTGATATTAAGAACACCCTAGCTGCTGCCATGTTAGACTTAAAAACTGAAATTAGAGCAGTGGCCACAAGGATGGAGCACGTGGAGAATGTCGCCATGACACATGGTACTGCAATTAAACAAATACAGCAAACATCTTCTGTACATACACAGCCTCTGATGGACATTCATAAGCATATGGAGGATTTGGACAATAGGGGTTGCAGGTGCAATTTGCAGATCAGGGGTAGGGATGAGCTCTGTGTTCGACTCAAATGCATTTTTGACTCAAACACGGGCCGTTCGCCGTTTCGGCGAATTCAGAACTTTGTGGATCGTTTGCACCATATTCGTGTGGCGCAAACGCCACAATGCACTACACTATTGCAGTGCATTGCTGGCTTATTATTGGCCAAGTATGCACTGTGACCCCACATGCTTGGCCAATCACAGCGCTGGCAGTGAGGAGAGCCATAATTGGCCACAGGCAGGGTGCCTGTGGCCAATTATAGCTCAGGGGGGTTTAGTACAGGCCCACATTATATAAGGCTACCAGCACGGCGGCCTTGTGTGTTGGCGTGCAGGGAAAGAGCAAGATAGGCAGGGACAGTGTATTTTTTCTTGAGAACCTAGCGATGTTAAATTGGGTGTTGTGTGCCTCCTGCACAGTATACACCTGAAGCTACCCCTTATTGCTGGTGTTGTTGTGTTTCTGTAACACAGGCATCTGCAGCATTTACAGTGGGTGTTGTGTGCCTCCTGCACAGTATACACCTGACGCTACCCCTTATTGCTGGTGTTGTTCTGTTTCTGTAATACAGGCATCTGCAGCAGTTAGAGTGGGTGTTGTGTGCCTCCTGCACAGTATACACTTGAAGATACCCCTTATTGCTGGTGTTGTTCTGTTTCTGTAATCCAGGCATACTATAGACACCCCCAGGCACGATATTTAAAGGAATATTTCCTTTTTTTTTCACTTTAATCGTCATTAAAATCAGTGCTCCCGAAAAAATGGGCATTTTAAAACATTTTTTTTTTCCATTGATCCATGTCCCCTGGGCAGGAGCCAGGTCCCCAAACACTTTATAGGACAATATCTTGCATATTAGCCTTTAAAATTAGCACTTTTGATTTCAAACGTTCGAGTCCCATAGACTTTAATGGGGTTCTAAAGTTCATACGAATTTTAGGTCCGTTTGAAGGTTCTGGTGCAAACCGAACTGAGGGGTGTTCGGCTCATCCTTAATCAGGGGGATACCTGAATCAGTGGAGGGGCCCCAGTTACAGGCTGCTGTGTGGGCCATTTTCAACACTCTGTTAGGCAGGCCTCCTGATGCCCCAGTTGAAATGGAGAGATGCCATAGAGCCCTTAGACCTAGGGGCAGAGACACTGACCCACCTAGGGATGCTGTGTGCTGTTTGGTCACTTTTACTCAGAAGGAAGAAATACTGCGCTTAGCACGCAATCATAATAATCTAAAACACGAGGGAGCGTGCATCTAACTGTTTCAGGACTTGTCCACCATTACCCTCCAACACAGGAGAGACCTGTGCCCTCTCTTCCAGGTACTGTGGGAAAGACATATCCCCTATCGATGGAAATTCCCATTCTGTCTTCAAGTGACTATTAGCAATCGCACGGCACAATAAACATGTGCACAACAGAAAATTATGTTTAGTTTTGGTTCGTTGTCATTCGTAAAATACATCATTTCGTTCTGTTATATTCGTTATGTTACATTAATACGTTTTCGGATAATTCGTTATTATTCGTAGAGTGTCGAATTCATTCATTCGTATTCGTTGAAATTCGCTATTTATGTATGTATAGACATTCGTGATAATGATTCGTAGTTTGGAAAGTCCTTTGTTTATTGAATCTTTTAACACACACAATGACAACGTCTCTTCTCCTCGGCTCAAATACAATGCAACACCCTTCTAAAGCCTTGTACACACGGTCGGAGAATCCATCGGAATGTGTCCTATCGGACCATGTCGTCGGATAATCCGACTGTGTGTGGTATGCATCGGACTGATTCCGTCCGAATCTCCGTCCGACCCAATTTTCCAACATGTTGGAAATATTTCCCGACCAACTGGGCCGGACGGACCTAATCCAATCATGTGTAGAGCATTTTCATCGGACCAAGTGCCACACATGCTCAGATCAAATTCCTACATCAAAGCTATTGGCTACTAGCCTGAATGTAGTACCATCGTAACAAAATTACATCATCACGTTCTGAAAGATCGGATTTTTCGCCAACTTGGCCCGACCGTGTGTATGCAACAGTTTCGGACACAATCCGTCGGACTAAATCCGACAGGCAAAATCTGACGGATTTGGTCGGCAGAATCTCCGACCATGTGTACAGGGGCTAACTCTGTTCTCAGGAATGCACTTTGCCAGTAATCCAACCTCTGACACAAAATTAATTAGCTGATTGGACTATAAGATTTACTTTGAGCTGACCTTTTGTTTCATTAGATCTTTAAAGAATTACCAAATTTATTTGAATTAATTCGAATTCATTCGTTATATTTCTTTAGTATTCGTTGTTATTCGTTATTTTTTTATTTGGACATTCAGATGCATCCAAATGTGCGAAAGATGCAAAATTCGGCCGAATTTCGATTCGTTACGAAACGAATTGCACAAGCCTACGGCACAATTGAGAACACCGGCAGACCTCTAACCCTTCTGTGATGTGCTTGGTATCCCAGTGGTTCATGTTCCGGAGTGGTATAGCGCATTCTTGCAACCAGAACCATGGATTCCCACCTACCCTGATGACAACACAAGGGCACAAAGAAGGAGGCAAAGACGCCACAGGCTTTCGGCTAACTCTCCACCAAGGCACTGCGGAGACATGGAAACTGACGAGAGCCCACGAGTCTCACCGTCTTCTGTGCATCGGAAGACTGACCATTAAAGCCTGAAGATGAGGTTTGATAAGCTGATCCTTATCAAGTTTTTATTCTCCACTTAAGACACTATACTGTCTGTTGCAAGGATTGCCTCCTTGGAGCCCTGGAACATAGCATGGGATGGGTAAGGTATTGCTGGTATTTGCAGTGCTACACATAACACACCCTCTCTGTGACCTGTTCCCCTCTTGGCATCTGCAATGGAGTTTGAGATGACTCTTCCATGCTCTGGAGGAGTTTATCTGCTAATCCAGACCTTGTTGTAGCCGAGATTGCTGGCAGATGCCCTCATTTAGGAGCATTGTGACAACAGGGAACAGAGACCATGTGACTGGATACTCTCTAAGGGGAATCGCTTTCACCAAAGTCATAGATGAATTTTGGGAAATACTTGACCTCCCGGTTTTGTTATACAGAGACCTCAGACAGATGTGAAACTGATGCAGCATGGAAATACAGCAGACATCTGATGTCTGAGCCCTTGTACACACGGTCAGAGATTGCGATGGAATGTGTCCTATTGGACCATTTTGTTGGATATTCCGACTGTGTGTGGTCTCCATCGGACTGTTTCCGTCTGAATATCCGATGGACCAACTTTTCCAACTTGCCGGTAAAATTTTCCGACAAAATGCTCCGATTGGACATACTCCGATCATGTGTAGCCTACTCCGACAGACAAAGTGCCACGCATGCTCAGATCAAATTCCTAGAACAAAGCTATTGGCTACTAGCCTGAACGTAGTCCAGTCGTAACGAAATAACGTCATCACGTTATGTACAATCGGATTTTTCGACAACTTTGTCCGACCATGTGTATGCAACAGTTTCGGACAAAATCCGTCGGACAAAATCCGTCGGACAAAATCCAACGGATTTGGTTGTCAGAATGTCCGACCGTATGTACAAGGGCTTACTCTTTATTTTGCTCTTGCTTAATCTACAATGAGATTGAATTGTTGCACTTCAAAAGAATCACTAGCTTGCTGGACACTCAACAAATGATGAGTCAGTAGCAGTACTAGGAACCCCCCTCCCCCCTTTTTTGTCCTCTACACCCCCCCAAAACTGAGAGCTCGCAGGGACTATGAGCTGAGCGTAGGGGACTTGAACTCCATGATATGCTCTTACAGACAGGGTATGATGGTCCATAAATGTACTACATGTGTTATGGGGGGAATGTATATGGGTCAGCCTAACAGTTTTCTTCGTTTTATGCTGTTACTTGCTAACATGGTTCTCCTGTGATAAGGAATTTCAATGATTAACATGTGGGAAAGGGACCATGGTCCATTCTCTCATCAAGAGCTATATATGATGTATGGTGGTGGGGCTAAGGAAACTGTCCTCAGATGATTTGTCCATCTTGTTCTACATAGGTTACTCGTGTCTTTACACAATTTGATGGTTTGCTATTATAATGTTTTTTTAGTTCTTGTCTTCCTTAGGTGCTCCCTTAAGGAGCTCACTGAGAGAAGGAGTTGGGCGCCAGAGCCTCCTATTCCCTGGTAACCACCTGATTGGTGTTCCTTGGGGTGGAGGTCTTTGTCGACCAACGTAGCATACACAATGTTGGTCATGTGTCTATGTTTTGGTATAACAGCCTTCTTACTATACTTTACTTTATGTTACTATATACAGTGGTGTGAAAAAGTGTTTGCCCCCTTCCTCATTTCCTGTTCCTTTGCATATTTGTCACACTTAAGTGTTTCGGAACATCAAACCAATTTAAACAATAGTCAAGGACAACACAAGTAAACACAAAATGCAATTTGTAAATGAAGGTGTTTATTATTAAAGGTGAAAAAAAATCCAAACCATCATGGCCCTGTGTGAAAAAGTGATTGCCCCCCTTGTTAAAAAATACTATAACTGTGGTTGTCCACACCTGAGTTCAATTTCTCTAGCCACACCCAGGCCTGATTATTGCCACACCTGTTCACAATCAAGGCATCACTTAAATAGGAGCTGCTTGACACAGTAAGGTCCACCAGAAGATCCTTAAAAGCTACACATCATGCTGAGACCCAAATAAATTCAGGAACAATTGAGAAAGAAAGTAATTGAGATCTATCAGTCTGGAAAGGGTTATAAAGCCATTTCCAAAGCTTTGGGAATCCAGCGAACCACAGTGAGAGCCATTATCCACAAATGGCGAAGACATGGAACAGTGGTGAACCTTCCCAGGAGTGGCCGGCCGCCCAAAATTACCCCAAGAGCGCAGCGACGACTCATCCAAGAGGTCACAAAAGACCCCACAACAACGTCCAAGGAACTGCAGGCCTCACTTGCCTCAGTTAAGGTCAGCGTTCATGCCTCCACCATCAGGAAAAGACTGGGCAAAAATGGCCTGCATAGCAGAGTTCCAAGGAGAAAACCACTGCTGAGCAAAAAGAACATCAAAGCTCGTCTCAATTTCTCCACAACACATCTTGATGATCCCCAAGACTTTTGGGACAACATTCTGTGGACCGATGAGACAAAAGTGGAACTCTTTGGAAGGTGTGTGTCCAAGTATATCTGGCGTAGAAGGAACACTGCATTTCAGAAAAAGAACATTATACCAACAGTAAAATATGGTGGTGGTAGTGTGATGGTCTGGGGCTGTTTTGCTGCTTCAGGACCTGGAAGACTTGCCGTGATAAAAGGAACTATGAATTCTGCTGTCTACCAAGAGATCCTGAAGGAGAATGTCCGACCATCTGTTCGTGTACTCAAGCTGAAACGAACTTGGGTTCTGCAGCAGGACAATGATCCTAAACACACCAGCAAGTCCACCACCGAATGGCTGAAGAAAAACAAAATGAAGACTTTGGAGTGGCCTAGCCAAAGTCCTGACCTGAATCCTATTGAGATGTTGTGGTATGACCTTAAAAAGGCCGTTCATGCTCGAAAACCCTCTAATGTAACTGAATTAGGACAATTCTGCAAAGATGAGTGGGCCAAAATTCCTCCAGGACGCTGTAAAAGCCTCATTGCACCTTATCGCAAACGCTTGGTTTCAGTTGTTGCTGCTAAGGGTGGCCCAACCAGTTATTAGGTTTAGGGGTCAATCACTTTTTCACACAGGGCCATGATGGTTTTGATTTTTTTTCACCTTTAATAATAAACACCTTTATTTACAAATTGCATTTTGTGTTTACTTGTGTTGTCCTTGACTATTGTTTAAATTGGTTTGATGTTCCGAAACACTTAAGTGTGACAAACATGCAAAGGAACAGGAAATGAGGAAGGGGGCAAACACTTTTTCACACCACTGTATATATATATATATATATATATATATATATATATATATATATATATATATATATGTTGCTTAATGCTAATATATGTTGCTTTTGATAAGTTTGCACCCTTTGCGTCCTTCGGCTTTGCAGGTGGAGGTCCCCTGGGGAGTGCTTCACTCATCTCTTTTGGGTGGGCCTCCCCGGGTCCAACTCGCCCTTCACAAGCTGAGGTTTTTCTGTAATGGCTAAGCTCAAATTTTGGAGCTCTGGATGGTAGAATCCTTAAAGAGACAGGTCTCCCCTTTGACACTTGCTGTTATAGATTTTCATCCCTCCAGCACTCCATACGATCCTACTTAGGTAGTTCGGCAGGCCTGTAAATACATCTGGTATATTTCACATGAGCCCCTTACTCTGGGTAGTTGATACAAGGGGGTTTATGCCCCCCAGGTCACTTAGGCAATTATATATAGCCAAATAGGTTAGGCGTAGATTCTGCAGCTTCTTCTTCTGCTCCCTTTTTTCTTCTCTTTCTTTCCCTAACTTATTCCTTCTTCTTTACCTCCAATCCCCTCCAATCTGCCCTCACTTTTTTTTCTCTCTCCACACGGCCCTCTTCACTCGCTACCTGGGTGTGTCAGGTATACTCCCTTCTAGTGAAAATGCCTTCTGTGATGCACTCATAATCTCCTCTATCCGTCAAGGTCTATTCCTTAAATGCTAAAGGTTTTAATATCCCAGAGAAACGATGCAATGTCCTTACTTCCTAAGAGCCCAAGTGGTTCTTCTCCAGGAAACCAACTTTAAATCAGGATCCATTTCCCGCCTATCCAATAGTCACTTTCCAGAGGTTTACCGTGCATCCTGTGTGGACTCCAAAACAGAAGGCAGATTCCTGTTTCTCAAGGGGATCTGGAAAGACAGACTGATTACGCTAACTAATATTTACTGTCCCAATTCCAAGAAGATGACCTTTTTGAAAGAAACCCTCCTGCGGCTCACAATGTTTCAGTCAGGCTTACTCATTCTGGGGGGGGGGGGGGCACTTTAACATGGCCCTAGACCCACTTCTTGACAGCTCCACAGGCACCTCCTCACTTCCATTTTCCGCCTTACGGCAAGTGAAACTCCCTCTGGCCTCTCTCACACTCTACGATACCTGGCACACCTTGAACCTTGAGGGACTACACATATTTCTCATCTCCAAATAACCGTTACTCAAGGTTGGATTACCTTTTTATACATCAGGCAGACATATCTTACCTCTATGATGCGACAATAGAGAACATGATACACTCGGATCCTCACCCGATAACATTTTCCTCAGAGGGAAACAGAAACCAAGATCTGGAGACTGGATGTCTCCCTTCTTACAGATCCTGGGGACCTGGGGGCTATCAAACAGACCATTAGTGACTACTTTCACCAAAACGATGCTCCGGATGTGTCACCCATGATCCAGTGGAAGGCACATAAGTGTGTTGTAAGAGGTAATTTATTGGCCATTTCAGCAAGGAAAAAGAAGGAAACATCAAACCCTAATTCGAAATCTATCTAACAAAAAAACCCTGCTGGAAGCACAACACAAATGTTCACTAGGACTTAAAGTAGCGACAAAACTAGCTGAAACATGAACGCTCCTATTCGAAATAAACCGGTAGTCTTTTAGCAAGGTTTACGCAGAACAGAACTCTTGCCACCACAGTTAATCGCGTAGTTGGCGCTCAAGGTGGGATTCATTCGAAAAATGAGGACATTGCCAGGCAGTTCCACATCTTTTATAGTAAACTATATGACCTGAACACAAATGAGAATAGTACTGTGGCTGAGGACAAACAATGGGATTTAATGCAAGATTTCCTTAGCAAACATAGCCCTTGTGCACTCTCTGCTTCTGACTGGCAGGCCTTGGAAGCACCGCTATCCTCAGAGGAATGGGTTGAGGCCCTAAAGACCACAAAACCTGGAAAATGCCCAGGACTGGATGGTTTTTTGGCACAATATTACAAAAGCTTTCCAGACCTCCTAGCGCCAGGCTTTCTTAAGGCCTTTTAATACTCTATCCAATGCCCCTGGCCCCTCAGGGAACCTACCAGAAAGATATATCTCTGTGATACTTAGGGAGGGTAAAGATCCCACCAATGTGGCAATCTATCGACCTATCTCCCTTTTGAATGTGGATGCTAAACTGTTCTCCAAAATCCTGGCATCCAGATTGTCTTACCATGTGCCGGCTTGGGTGGGTTTGGACATGGTTGGATCTTTCCCTGGCAGAGAAGCCAGGAACAATACCATTAAAGCTCTAAACCTGCACCACTGGCTCACCTCAACCCAAAGAGAAGGTTTCTTTCTGGTAATGGATGCAGAACAGGCGTTCGACCATGTAGCCTGGGACAACATGGATGCAGTCCTGGAAGCTCTGGGCCTGGGAAGGTGTATGAGGGCCTTCATCAGCACATTATATACCAAGCCCACAGCCAGGGTGCATGTTAATGGCCACTTGTCGGACGCTTTCTCCATCCACAATGGAACCAGACAGGGGTGCCCTCTTTCCCCCTTGCTGTACATCTGGAACCTCTATTGCATTGTATTCAAACAAATCCAAACATAAAAGGAATTGAGGTCCATCAACGAGAATATGAAATTGCCGCCTTTGCGGGTGACATTTTGCTCTTCATTTCATCCCCACTGACGTCCTTGCCCAATCTGATGCCGGTTCTAGAACAGTTCAAAACTATATCAGACCTGAAAATTAACTATTCACAGTCCTTTGCACTAAATATTTCTTTACCTCCTAAGCTAGTACAACTCTGCCGATCGAACTTCCCTTTCTGCTGGAGAACGGATGCTACCACCTATTTGGGTATCCAGCTTCCGGGTAGGTTGAAAGACCTATATGAAAAAAAATTCCTGTCAGAACTTAAAAATAGGGATGGCCGAACTGTTCGCCCGGCGGTCGTTTTGCGGCGAATTTTGCGTGTTCACGATTCGCCCGATTGGCGAACTATTGCCACTGTTCGCCCGGCGGACATATGTGTTTACAGTGTGAAAGAACTTTGACCCATGATGACACATCCATTGTGGGGTACAGGACAGCCAATTCAGACATTTCAGCATATGGACAATTGGACATTCCCCCTCCCTTATAAATAGACCTGATCTGGTGGCCATTTTACATTCTGTCTTATGTCATTATAGGGAAAGGTTGCTCTGTGGAGCAGGGAGAGACTGTAGTGACACAAATCGCTAGCTATTAGGTCCACAAAAGTCCTTTTAAGGACTGGTATGGTATAGGTGTAGTACAGTATATAGGGTTCAGTGCACTGCTGTGCTGGTGTTTGCAGCAGCCTGTCTTTTGTCAGTGCAGTGAGGGACAGGACCGCTGTGTGCAGCAGGGACAGTCATTTTAATCACTAGCTATTACTATTAGGTCCACAAAGGTCCTTTTAAGGACTGGTATAGGTGTACAGTATATAGGGCTGTACATGTATAATATACTTTCTTCCAAATATAGAAAGAATATTATACTTGACTGCTGCCCTATTCTGCAGCAGTCCTTTATCAGTGTAGGGACTGAGGTACAGTCTGCAAATCACTAGCTACTAGGTCCACAAAGGTCCTAGTAAGGACTGGTATAGGTGTACAATATATAGGGTTGTGGTGCACTGCTACTGACTGCTGCTCTATTCTGCAGCAGTCCTTTATCAGTGTAGGGACTGAGGTGCAGTCTGCAAATCACTAGCTACTAGGTCCCCAAAGGTCCTTGTAGGGACTGGTATAGGTGTACAATATATAGGGTTGGGATGTACTGCTGCAGATTACTGCCCTATTCTGCAGCAGTCCTTTATCAGTGTAGGGACTGAGGTACAGTCTGCAAATCACTAGCTACTAGGTCCACAAAGGTCCTTGTAAGGACTGGTATAGGTGTACAATATATAGGGTTGTGGTGCACTGCTGCTGACTGCTGCCCTATTCTGCAGCAGTACTTTATCAGTGTAGGGACTGAGGGACAGTCTGCAAATCACTAACTACTAGGTCCACAAAGGTCCTTGTAAGGACTGGTATAGGTGTACTATTTGGTGTGCAGTACATAGGTGTGTAATACATGTATAAAATACTTGCACATATAGAAAGCATAGTATAGTGCATTTCCACTGTGCAGCATTGTGACTGCCGAGTGGTTCTGCAGCGATACTACAAAGAGTGATAAATGCAGTAAAAAACAGTATTATAACTGGTGTGACAGACCAGTGGCCCCCAAAAACAACAGATTGAAGCGGGGTGTTATATACCTTCTTCCACATACATACTGCACTTCTCTATAGACTTTTGTCACCGGATTTAAAAAATGACAGGCAGAGGAAGAGGCAGGCCCTACTGCAGGGGCCGTAGGGGGTAGGGCAGGAGCAACAGACTTGAGCAAAAGTGGCAAATTGGCAAGGTGCGTGCGATTATGTCAAAGAACGCACCAGACTTGGTTGAGTGGCTCACTCAGCCTTACTCTTCTGCACCCTCCTCAGCCTCTCGATCTGCACCTCTTCTTCACTCTCTGCTATGTGCACCCCCAAAGACACTACCACCACCACCACCATATACCTTCTGCTTGAGTCACAGGAATTATTTTCTGATCCATATCAAGACATTTCCGATGGGCAACCACTCTTGGCATTGGATCAGGAAGAGGAGGTAGCAACAACCGCCACTCAGGAGTCTGACAACAGTACCCAGATCAGCTCAAGGAGGAGGTTTGTCCCCGCTGTTGATGCCTACGCTGTTGCTTTTTTTAACGTGTCCGCTAATGACAATAGTGTTGCCATCTGCAATCTTTGCAGTCAGCGCATAAGTCGCGGTAAGCCCAACACTCACCTAGGGACGACCGCCTTAAGAAGGCACATGGGCTGCCATCACCGAGCCCAGTGGGAGCAATGGAACACACAAAGCCACACTCCAGGCTCTCACTGTCCAGCCTCTTCTTCTACTTCTCCTTCTCCTCTCTCCTCACAATTGTCCTGCACTCCACCTTCCATCATGCTAAGCTCACATTTTTCTGCAAAAAGGCAGGCTTCCGTGGGCCAAATGTTCGCGTGTAAAAAAATTATGACGCCGGATAACCCTCTTGCCCAACGGTTGACGGCTGGCTTGTCAGAACTCATAGCCCGCCAACTACTGCCATATAAACTGGTGGACTCAGAGGCCTTTCGAAAATTTGTGGCCATTGGAACACCACAATGGAAGGTCCTAAGAAGGAAGTATTTCTCACAGAACGGCATCCCAGAGCTATACGGCCATGTTCAGCAGCAAGTGAATGTATCTTTGGCACACAGTGTCGGTGCCAAGATACATCTGACCACAGACGTGGTCTAGCAAACACGGGTAGGGAAGGTATATCACTTTTACTGCCCACTGGGTGAACCTTCTGACGGCCGTCAAGCATGTAACCCGTGGCACCCGTGTAGATTTGGTTTTACCGCCACGGATTGCATGCAGGCCTGCCTCTTCTTCTTCTCCTACTCCTACTCCATCCTCCTCCCTCTCCTCCTCGGCTGACTCCACCTTTTCCGCTGTTAGCGTCTCTTCCTCTGCGCCGCCCAAGCTCCCCAAAACCTATTCGACATGCCAGGTGAGACGTTGCCATGCCGTGCTGCGTCTGTTGTGCCTGGAAGCCAAGAGCCACACTGGCACGGCACTCTTTTCATCTTTGCGTTCAGAGGCAGATCAGTGGCTAACACCACTCAATTTGGCAGTTGGTAAAGTGGTGTGTGACAACGGTGCCAATCTGCTTAGCGCATTGAAACAGGGCAAAATGATGCATGTGCCATGCATGGCACATGTCTTAAACTTGGTCGTGCAGCGATTCGTTGTCAAATACCCTGGGGTCCAGGACATCTTGCGGCAGGCAAAGACAATCTCGGCCCATTTCAGAAGATCTTGCACGGCCATGGCTCGCCTTGCTGACATTCAGCGGCGACACAATCTGCCGGTCAGACGTCTTATTTGCGATTGCCCGATGCGATGAAACTCAACCTTCTATATGCTTGATAGGCTGCTCCAGCAGAAATGTGCAGTTAACGTCTACCTGTATGAACTCTGCTGCAGAACAGGTTTTGTGGAGCTGGGTTTTTTCACCGGGCCAGTGGCTGTTCATGCGCAACGCATGCAGACTTCTGTGGCCATTTGATGAGATCACCAAACTGGTCAATCGCAGCCATGGCGCCATCAGTGACATGGTACCTTATGCCTTCTTTATGGAGCGTGCATTGCATCGTGTCATTGATAGAGCCGTGGAGGAGTAGGAGCAGGAAGATGAGGAAGTCACAATGCTGAATGAATTCCCAGGGGAGGGCTACTCTATCTGAGACAAGTCAACAACAGGAGTCTGAAGAGGAGTCAGAGGAGGATGGTGCCGGGGCGGATGAGGAGGAGCAAGAAGAGCATGCTTTAAACCTTTCTGGGATCCCTGTTGTTGTGCGTGGATGGGTAGAGGAGAACGAGGAGGACGACATTATCCTGGATGATGAGCAGGAGCCAGGCCACCACACCGCTTCCAGTTTAGTACAAATTGCGTGCACTGGCAGAGGAGCAATTCCCACTCCCAGAGAAAGAGTTGCGGGTACCAATCCAACAGCGCCTGCAAGAAGAGGGCGGTTTGAAGATGTGTTGGTGACTTCTGATATGAGGTCATTCTTTCAGCCGACCCATGGACAGGTGTCATCCGGATCCAGCATCAGGGAATGCCTAGACCGACAGGTGTCCGACTACATCGGGTTAACGGTCGATGTGGATGCTCTGAGGAGTGATGAACCCCTGGACTACTGGGTGGGCAGGCACCGCTTCTAATTTTGACTGTCCTATCATCCTGGACCACAAACCTTCCTCACTGTGCTATATGATTGACATGGTTATATCTTCTTAGTCCTCTCCATAAAATTATCAGAAATTTGTGCTTAAAGTAGAACTATAGGCAACGCTTTTTTTTTTCATTTTGGATAGAATAAGGGAGGGTTATAGCCCCTGTCAGTTTATTTTTTTTACCATCCCAGTCCCATTGCAGAGATTTCGCTTCGCTTCCTGCCCCATAGTCAAATAGGAAGTGCGAGGAAATATATGCAAATTAAGGGAATCCATTAAAGGGTGTGGCCTTGACAGGAAGGGGTGGGTCATATTTATATTAGGGAGTGCGCAAGTTTAGTTATGCCTAAGGCAGCACAAAACCTAAATACGCTACTGTATCTTATGACTCCAGTCTGCTGCTGCAAGAAGCAGCAGCAGGGTGTAATATGGGGCTGCTGGAAATGTGCCCAAGTTCTTTTATCAATGGATTGCCCCACAGCCAGGCACATGTTCACAGTCACTCTATGGCTCAATGACAAGTCTAGGAGTGTCCTTTTTGTCGTTGTTCTTTTTGGAGTTACTGGGATCGGGTAGAGGGAATCAAGGGGGAATACTCCAAAAACAAGAACTATGTACAGGTTGAGGACAGTAAAATCTTTTCTGAAAAGCTGAAGCAAATGTCCTTGCAATAGCAAACTGTGGACTGGGCTTGTTGTAGAGGCAGTGAAAAGCAGGCTTCTTTGTTTAGAGCACCAAGAGCAGAGTCCCTTCACAAAGAACTGGATAGACTAAGCTCCTCTGAAAACCAGCTGATGTTCCCTTTGATCAAACACACAGCTGACTCTCTAGCACAAGAAGGGTGGCAGCAGCCCCAAAGTCTCTAAGCAGTCTGTTACTCCCAAATGTCCAGAGCAGTTGCTTGCCTCCTTCCAACTTCCAAGCAACACCTTTCTCCGGTGATACCAGACTAGATCTTCAGCAGATAGCTCCTCAGTCAGCTCAGTAAGTCACCCACCTGAGGCCTTACAAACAAAAAGCACATGGCAGCGTTGCTCTGGAGGCCAACAAGCTCTCCAGGCTGAACCTTCCCTCTGCAGGACCCAGCTGTTCTGTGTCTCAGAGTATTTATACAGACTCCCAGAAGCCTTTTGGGCCATCCTCCCTGGGATTGGCCAGGGCTGTATAAATATTCATGCTTTTATTTGCATTACTGCACACCTTTGTTCCAGAGAGTTCTCCAGCTCTCTGGAAAGCAGAGGATACAGTCAAAACTAGCGGCAGCTGGAACATTGAGCAGACCTAATTAATCACATGCAGTTGCACCGATTACAGTAAGCACAACTAAATTTACCTAAAACAGCAAACAAAAATATAACTCCACTGAACATAGTGAGCCAGCACCAAATCTAACTAATTCTAGCACTTATCTAGGAGGGTGCGACAAGAGTGATGAGATCATCTTTAGGCCCTTTCTCCTTATAACATGCATTCTCTACTACTCCTGACAGCTCTGTCCTCTATACTAAAATTATCTCAACTCCGCCCCACTTCTCCCCCCCACAGCATATATATATCACCCTCACTTCTGTCCTCTCCTTATTACTGCACCCACCAACTCCTGCTAATTCAAAATCCACACACACTAAAAATCTCCAAGACCCTGGGGCATGTCCCTTCATATAAATCTCACTCCCATATTGCCTCCCTCACCCTCCTACTTCTCCTAACCTCTGGAGATATATCCCCAAACCCCGGACCTCCATCATTAAACTGTACCCATCACCCTGCACCCTCTGGCAGCAGCCGCAATCAACACAATTTAGTTCCCATTTCTATTCTTCCCAAGACCAGACTCCCTTTCTCCTGTGCCCTTTGGAACTCCGCTCTGTCTGCAACAAACTCACCTCTCTACATGACATCTTTATCGCCAACTCATTTAACCTACTCGCCATCACCGAAACCTGGCTCCACGAATCAGACACTGCATCTCCTGCGGCCCTATCCCATGGTGGTCTTCTCTGGACTCACTCCCCCAGATCCAATGGACATAAGGGTGTTGGAATCCTTCTAGCCCCACATAGCACCTTCCAGGTACTTCAGCCACCTCCCTCTCTGTCACTATCCTCTTTCGAAGCACACTGCATTCGTCTCTTCACTCCAATTTCTTTAAGAATAGCCGTGATCTACAGGCCCCCTGGACCAGTATCAACATTTCTTGATGACTTCTCTGCCTGGCTACCCTACTTTCTTTCTTCTGAAATCCCCACAATCATTCTCGGGGACTTCAACATCCCTATTAATACTAACACCTCTGCTCCTTCCAAACTTCTCAGCCTAACCTCCTCCTTTGACCTGAAGCAGTGGATACATGATCCTACTCACTCCGAAGGCAATATCCTTGACCTCGTTTTCTCTCACCTTTGCACTCCATGCAACCTCTCTAACTATCCATTCCCTCTCTCTGATCACCACCTTATTAGCTTCACTCTCTCCCTCTCCTTCACCTCCTCTCCCTCCAACCGCATTAAAGTTACCCGCAGAAACCTACGTCATCTCAAGCCTTCTCTTCTCTACTCTGCTATTGACAACCTCTACGACAAAATCTCACCCCTATCCTGCACCAACCTAGCCACTTCTGTCTACAACACTTCACTTCTGGCCTCTCTGGACTCACTGGCCCCCCTCACTACACACAGAATTAAGCCCCGACCCCTTCAACCTTGGCAAACAGATGCCACTAGAAGTCTGAAAAAACTTAGTCGTGCTCATGAGCGCCTGTGGCGCAAGACCAAGTCTCAGAGAGATTTCAACCAATATAAATCTGCCCTCCAAAATTACAATTCTAGCCTGCTCTCTGCCAAGCAGAACTATTTTATCACTCTCATCAGCAACCTATCATCCCGTCCCCGTCAACTCTTCTCTACTTTCAACTCTCTACTTCGTCCTCCACCGCCTCCACCCGCCAACTCACTCACTGCCCAGGAGATTGCTAATCACTTCAAACAGAAGATTGATACAATTTGCGTGGAGATTTCTACTGTTCTGATACCCTCCACGCTTTACACATCATGCCCACAGGCACAATCATTACTTCCCTCCTTCAACCCCCCCAATATAGACGAAGTTGCTAAACGACTTGGTAATGTCCACCTTACCACCTGCCCTCTGGATCCTGTTCCCTCGCAAATGCTGCGTTCACCCTCTGACTCTATGCTACACTCTCTAACTCACATCTTCAATCTCTCCCTCTCTTCTGGCATCTTCCCCAACTCTCTAAAACATGCACTTGTCAAACCCATACTTAAAAAACCCTCACTGGACCCATCCAATCCAAACAACCTACGCCCCATCTCCTTGCTCCCCTTTTTATCCAAACTACTCGAACGTCTGTTCTACAACCGACTGAGTGACCACCTCGCTGATAATAGCCTTCTTGATCCCCTTCAGTCTGGATTTCGTCCTCAACACTCCACAGAAACTGCTCTCCTAAAACTAACAAACGATCTACTAACGGCCAAAACCAAACGACATTATTCTGTACTCCTCCTCCTGGACCTCTCTGCTGCCTTTGATACGGTTGACCACCCCCTCCTTCTCAAAAAACTCCACACCTTTGGTCTCCGTGACCGTACTCTATGATGGTTCTCTTCCTACTTATCCAACCGCACCTTTAGCATTTCTTACAACTCTACTTCCTCCTCTCCTCTTCCTTTCTCTGTTGGGGTCCCCCAAGGTTCTGTTCTTGGACCACTCCTATTTTCAATCTATACCTCCTCCCTGGGTCAACTGATAGCCTCCCACGGCTTCCAATACCACCTCTATGCTGACGACACCCAAATCTATTTCTCTACCCCTCAGCCCACTCCCTCTGTCTCCTCACGTATCACTAATTTACTATCAGATATATCAGTTTGGATGTCACACCACTTCCTCAAAATCAATCTATCCAAAGCCGAACTTAGAATTTTTCCTCCCCCATATGCCCCTTCCCCTGATCTCACTGTCAAAATTGATGGCACAACCATAAGCCCATCCCCTCATGCCAAGGTTCTAGGTGTAGTCCTGG